>NW_028327176.1:37775000-38975000 GCF_987537825.1 Furipterus horrens | reverse complement strand
CCCCTTAAAGTCCTGCTGTTTACCATACGTAATTCAAATTAGGCCTAAGTGAACATCCTAAGGCTCCCTTCCTGGAGTAAACCTTTCCATCTGAATCTTTTAGGCAGGAAGCAGGAGAGTCAAAGGTTCTTTCTGAGTCTTTTGTTTCTTCCTAACAGTTTAGGATAAAAATCCCAAAACAGACATTTTAGGGAGGAGAAACTAAAACTATGAATATAAGTTTTTCCCACCTTCTGAAATTTCATATTCAATAAGCACAAGTCCTGGCCATTCTATTTATTCCTCATAAGCTTTCTCTCATCCCTGTTACTCAGACTTTTCCTGGTTGAACTATTAAAATAGCTTCGTTATCAGTTTTTCTGTCTTTCATGTCCATTCTACCATCACAACAAGCTAATACTCAAGTCGAATTATTCAATCTCCTCCTCAAAATTCTTCAGTGGTTTTCTATAGCATGTCTGCTGTGTGCTGGTCCCAGACTATTCATAACCAGTGCTGTGACTACACCAGACCTTGTGGTTCTTACTATGATTACAAGATGTCCTTCAGCACTAACCACTGGGAAATGTTGAAAACGTTTTTTACTTACAGGGCCTGCAAATTACATGGCACTCCTGGAGGCACACAGCAAGATCACAGTCAGAGAAAGAAGAGAGTGTGGGCCTAGGACTCTGCTTTTATTGGGGCCGAGACTCAGGGCCTAAGGTTTTCAGAGCTCAATCTCTATAAGTGAATTAAAACATAACAGCGCAAATTTAAAACACAGGAAGAGGGAAAAGAGAAAAAAGCTGCCCAAAAGATCAGTTATCCAAATCCATCAGTATTGTCAATGAGCAAACCAAGGCTCATTCACGTGGCACCTTGGTGTATGAGTCAATAATTAGAATTGAGAAAACCAAGTCTTTATTTACAATATTCCAACCTTGGGGGGGGTGGGAGTACTTAAGCTCGGAACCCTGTTCTCACACGATACCTAGCACTTCCCTTGCTCCCCAAAAGGCCATAAACCAAAACCAAGCCCAATAGTTCCCCATCCCTTATCTGTCAGCTCACTCCTCCAGGATCTGGCATACGTTGTCATCACCCTCCATATAGTAGTCCAGGAAAGCATGCACCATGTTACACTGGATCACGGTGAAGTCTAAGAAAGGTACAAGTCCTAAGAGAGTGTCCTGTCCATATGTCCCAAGTTCCAAGAATCCAGATAGAGTCCAGGTCTGCAAGGCAGAGTCCTTGGTGGCTTCAGAGTCAGCTAGAATGGGCATGATCAAAGCAGCAGCATGCATGCTTTCTTACTAGTCTAGGCCACATGGCCGAATCCTGACTACAAACTACAGAGCTGCTTGCTGCTTCCCACATGGCTGCCACAACATCCTCCTACAACATGGCACCTTCCATCATGCTCTCCTTCAACATGCTCCTTCCCGTCATGCTTCTCCAACATGCTCCTCCATTATGGCACTGTCCTCATGCTCTCTCTCAAGGCTGCCCACCCTTCCTTTTAAATCATGAAAGTCAGTACACCTTTTGCCCTGGGTAGTAGCACAGCTATTATCTAGCTACCAGCCTGCCATAGATATGCAAAGTACCTTAAAAGCTGTATTATCTCCTTCCCCCATCCCCAAAACATAGACTATAAGGAATATATGTCCCCTGTTTCAACACCTCTAAAGCAAAGAACGCTATAGGGAATGGAGGTTGGAAGAGAGAAGTGGCCTGGTTCCTTAGCTAGTCCTGTGGCTGGCATTGTGTTTATTCAAGATAGTCATCTTTGAAATGGATGCCTGAGCAATTAAAGCTTAAGTCAGGAAATTGCCTTACAAAAAGAGAAAACCCAGCTGTCAAGGCTTACACTATAATGTTGGAAAATGGCCAAGCTGCTGAGCAGTGAAAACATCCACAAATATTTATGATCTGACCTCATTATCTGTCTAGCCTCATGTCCTATCACTGTGCTCCTTGATTCCCTTCTCTATTAGTTTCCTAGGGCTGCCATAACAAATTACCACAGACTTCCAGCTGGAAACAACAGAAATTTATTCTCTCATTGTTTTGGAAGCCAGCAGTCCAAAATTAAGGTGGCAGCTGAGTTAATTCCCTCTCTCGGCTCTAAGGGAGAATCACATCTCTCTCTCCTAGCTTCTGATGGTGGCCAGAAACCCCTGGTGCTCCTTAGCTGGAGGCTGCATAACTCTAATCTCTGCATCCATCTTTGCATGGCCTCCTTTTTCTCTCTCTCTCTCTCTCTAAGTCTCCCATTTTTTTCTTTTACAAGATTGCCAGTCATTAGATTCAGAGACTATTCTAAATCCAAGATGATCTCATCTCAAGAATCCTAATTATTAATACATCTGCCAAGACCATGTTTCCAAGCAAGGTCACATTCATAGGTACTGGAGGGTTAGGACTTGGATATATCTTTTGGGGGGATACAATTCAACCCATTAGATCTTCACTTTTTATGCTTTAGTAGCACTGAACTACACATAGTTCCCACACACAGCTCTTCCTCTATATGAGTTGCAGATAGGATTTTTTTCTGCCTAGAATTTTAATCTTTATGTGTCTTGACAACTTTCCCCTCATTTTTGTAGTTGTATCTCAGGGGCTAATTTGTATAATACAAGACTTTTCTAACTCTTACATGAAGATTTAGTAGATTTTCTCATGCCTCTCATGGCCTAATAACCACTATATCAAAGTACCATTGCATTAAAGAGCTTTCTTCCCTGAGTCTCTCCACTGAACTGTGACTCCTTGTAGGCAGAGACCAAGCATTTTTATCTTTGCATTTCTAGGATTCCTTTGGTTCATCAGTAAACCTTTTTGGCATAGCTTCTGCAGCAGACATTCTCATAAGCTGCTGAAATTCATGCAACACATATTCTTGAGCACTAATTCTTCCCTATGACACGGTACCCAGTACTAAGGGAGCTGCCAGAGAAATGGAAGATAACTCTTGACCTCATGCATTTTGTTATAGAGTAAGAACAAACTTGAAAAGGTTAGTTAACTATTTTGGACCAGCATATAATTAAATTACAAAGAAAGGAAATACATTGCATTCTGTCTGCATTAAGAAGAATCCACTGTGAGTTGGTAGGCTTCATAGAAAATGAATATTAGACTGGACCTCAAAGAAAGAGTGGGATTTGGAGAACACATCAAAACATCCTTTGAATACTAATCAGATGATGCAGGGAAATGTTTCATGCAAGTTACTGAATCTTCAATTAGTTCTGTTCATTTGATTACTCTATCCATGAAGACCTTCTACATGGAAGGAAAATGTCATATTAGACAGGGAAATAGTATTTGGAACCTAACAGACCTGGCTTTGCCTTGCCTTGTGCTACTTTCTAACTATGTGACCCTAAGTAAATTCTATAATAAATTAATAAGACTGCATTCTTTTTCATAATTTGGAGATAGGAAATATTGCCGTTCCTGATGGTCATGCGAATTACCAATAAAATGACATAAATATATGTAAGGTTCCCAATTTATATGTTAGTCAATAAAAGTGAAATCCCTTTGTGTCTTCATTTTGTTATGATTTTTTTGTGTGTGTGTATTTTGTTTTTAAGACAGTGACAACAAGTCTGACTAGATGTGTTGGTTTAGATAAGGGAACACTTAGCACCATTGTTGACTCAGCTGAAGAGAACATTGAATCTAGAAACAGGAGACTTAGTGCACCACTTATGCTTGGGGAGGTCATGATAATCAGGCACTACAGAGAGCATCAGTCTCCCACTTCCTAGCAGGGACAAAGAACGGAGAGGGCATGGTGTTTGCTTAGGTTTCAGAGTTTCTCTGTGGGGAGATGTTAGATATGTACTGAGTTGGTTTCTAGCTGAAATTAAGAGACAGCTTTAAACTTACTGATTTTTATCATTCTAAAATTATAGAAACATGGGTAGGCATAAAAATGAAATGAGCCTTCACATTGTGGGATTTCTCTAGCAGGATTAACTATTGTTGGATGTGCTGACAGGGTAGCAGCTCTCAAACTTGAGCTTGACCCAGAATTGCTTGAGGGTTTTTAAACCTAGATTTCTTGGGCTCTCACTCAAAGTTTCTGATTTGGGAGGTCTGGGGTGGGAATGTAGAAGTTAATGGGCGATGCTGATGTTGCTGGCTCAGGGATTATGCTTTGAGACCACTGTATTAAAACAAACAAACAAACAAACAAAAACACTTTCACACAAGGGCTTTGTCTTTAGTAATAATATTCAGATGATTAGTATATGTAGGGCAGCAAAGCTTTCTGCCCCAAAATACCTCTCTTTTTCATGAAAATTATTTTATTTGCTTTTTGATTTTTGATTTTAGAGAGAGGGAAGGGGAAGGAGAAAGAGAGGGGGAGAAACATGGATGTGGGAGAGAAACATTGATCAGTTGCCTCTCGTATGTACGCCCTGACTGGGGACCAAACCCACAACCCAGGCATGTGCCTGTGCCTGACCAGTAATCAAACTGGTGACCTTTTGCATTGTGGTATGATACCCAACCAACTGAGCCATGCCAGCTGGGCAAGGATTATTTTATTTTTAAAAAACAACAGATTTAGGAAGAACTTTTGATGTTCCTCAAACTGCCAAAAAGAACTTAAGATAGAAGTCCTGCCTGGAATAATTATCACCATAGACAATCATAATATACTCTGAAGTAGGCAGGCAGACGGCTAAGAACCTAGCAAGGTCAGTTTGATCAAAGTCCTGCCTGTCACTACTTTTTTTCTAGATGTCCCAGCAAACATTTATGTACAAACATTTATTTACAGGAATTTACCTTTCTGTAAATTGCCTTATTTCCCTTTGAAATCCCAGATTCCTATCTCTTTCTCCTTAGTATAGAATGACATAACATAAATCTCATTTTGCCTTAACTGTCTTTGGAATTTTCATGTTTATGTGGATTTCCTGTGCACATACATATTAAAACCTGATTTTTGCCTATAATCTGTTTTATGTCACCTTAACTATTTGACCAGACACAAGAATCAAGAGGGAACAGGAGGAGTTTTCCTCTCCTTCACACATGTAATTGGAATGTATTCAGTATTTTTGAAGTATCAGGTAGGAAGCAGAGAGATCACTATACTTAATTCTTATACAAAAGACACGGCCAGTGCCTCATATTTTTAGACATAAATTCATTATGTCACTCCCTCCCCTAATACTCTCACTCATCTTATTTTCTCCTACACCTTATATGGTTTATTTAACAGGCATATTCCAACTGATTCATAGGAGTTACCTAGAGTGCAGTGTTAAGGAGGCTTCTGGATGTAGGGTTACCAGATAAAATATAAGATGCTTAGGTTACTTTGGATTTCAGATAAAGAACAGACACTTGTGTGTGTGTGTGTGTGTGTGTGTGTAAATTTGTCTCATGCTAAATTGGGCTATACTCATACTAAAAAATTATTTGTGATTCATTTGAAATTCAAATTTAACTGGGTGTTTTGCCTTTCCATTTGTTGAATCTGGCCATCCTACTGATGGTGTGCCCGAAATAATAGAAATGGGAAGTGATTGATTTGCTATGTTTGCTGTTGAAACGGGAGAGGGGATTAATGGTTACATAAACAATTGAACAATCCCTTCTAATGAAACTGGAAATCTCCATCAGCCCTTCTCTCAGATTAAATTTGGAAAGCCTTTTTATCAGTGGAAAAACAAGGGGATATGTTTTTTGTCATAATGTATCACACTTCTCATTGCAAACAATCTGACATTCATCACCTGGAATGCACAGAGCATGGGGTGTGTGAGGAGAATGTTGGCAGCGGCTGCTGTGATAAGTGTCACATCGTTTTGTGATAATGACACTTAACAGTGGAAACCATCAACTGTTTTAAAATTAGGACAGCCACAACTCTGCCATCAAATGAATGTTTGTCACTAAACTAGCCTGTCTCAAAATCACAGCTGATTCCAAGAAGACCGCATGATGGCGTTTATTTGTATTTTAATTTATCAGTTTGACCAAATGGTTCCGGTACTTTAGAGCCAGAATGCTCTTCTACCGTCAGATCCAAGTCAATATTTGAATAAGTCGCCCTATAATTTTCTCCATTCTAAGCAATTTTGTAAGTGAAATTCTCTGTTCTTTCATAGCTTGAAGAAAAAGAATAAGCCAAGGTGACACAGTTGTCATAAATGTTGTCTACCATTGAAAAACAGCAGGTAAGAACCATCAATGTAAATTTAGGGACCTGAACTCAGATCACCAATGAAGAAAATATTGTTTCTATGTTAATGTTGGAGAATGCACTCTACTTTCAAAAATGTTTATTTTAAAGAAAATTTTGTGGAGTTACCTCAAAAAATTAAAAATGGAACTGCCTTATGGCCCAGAAATTCCACTTCTGGGAATTTATCTGAAGAAACTTGAGACACTAATTCAAAAGAATATATACAACTTGATGTTTATTGAAGCCTTATTTACAATAGTCAAGATATAGAAGCAGCCTGAGTGCCCATCAGATGAGTGCATAAAAAAGCTCGGTACATTTACACAATGGAATACTACTTGGTTACAAAAAAGGAAATCTTACCCTTTGTGACAGTATGAATGGACCTAGAGAACATTATGCTAAGTGAAATAAACCAGTCAGAGAAAGGCAAGTACCATATAATTTCACTTATATGTGGAGTCTAATGAGAAAAATCGACTAACAACCAAAATAGAAACGGACTCATAGATAGAGAGCAGGCAGACAGCTGTGGAGGAGGTGCTTTGTGGGGTTGGGGTGGAGGGATTGAGCAAAAAAGAAAAAATACTCATGAACATCACAACAGTGTCGTGATTGCTGGGGGGAGTAGAAGAAGGTATAACAGGGATAAATGGTGATGGAAGGAAACTTGACTTGGGATGGTGAACACACAATACAGTGTACAGATGATTTGTTATAGAATTGTATGCCTGAAACCTGTATATATTTTTTAAACAGTGTCAACCAAATAAAATCAATAAAAATGAAAAAAATTAAAAAATGAAGAAAATATTATTAAATATTTGAAAATTAATACAATATTGACTTCTGCTTTCAAGAATATGAAGGAGACATACTTTTCCATATGTACAAGTAAAAAAACCCTGGGTGTTGTGTAGAAAACAAACACAAGAAAATTCTGAAAGAGAGAAGAGGAATGGACTATGGGCATTGAGGCTCAAGGAAGAACTAATTTGGTGTGAGATCCTTACATTTTCTTTTTGCCTCAGATATCCCAGACCTGAAGCAAAAGCGGCCAGCAACTTGAAAATACCAATATGCATTGAAAAAAGAAAGCCCAACAAAAGCTTGCTGTGTCTTGTTAAAGAGCCATAAAGAAGAGCAGCAGTAAGGAGGCATCCCCCACTCTCCCTGCTCAGTGGTGTCAGAAGAGGCCTGGTGGAGTTTCAGGATTCTCAGCAAAATGTAATCACCCTTCCCCAACCCACCGTGGTGGGGGCGATGTGGGGAGCAGTGACTGGTAATGAGGCATTACCCTGTATACCAGACAACAGAGCTCTAAGGAATCAGGAAGTACAGAGTTTAGGAGTCAAGCGTTGGACTAGCTGAGGTCCAATCCCATCAGTGACACTTGCTATCTATATGGATTTGGGCAAGTCATTTAATTTCTCTGAGCATCAGTGGAGGCCTAGGGAAGACAGGGAAATCAAACAGTACATTGAAATGAACAAAAATGAAGTGCCACATGTTACAACTTGAGGTACACAGCTAAGGCAGTCATCAGAGGGATATTACAGCATTAAATGCTTACATTAGAAAGAAGAAAAAAGCTCAAATCAATAATATAAGCTCTTAACTCAAAAACCTAGAAAAAGAAGAGCAAAATAATTCCAAAGCAAGCAGAAGGAAAAAAATTAATAAAGATAAAACCAGAACCCAATAAAACCGAAACAGAAAAACAATATAGAAAAGTTAATAAAATAAAATGTTGGTTGTTTGAAAAGATCAATAAAATCGACAAATCACTAAAAAGATTAACGAAGAAAGGAGAAAGAAGACATAAACTACCAATATCAGAAATGAAACAGGAAATCACAACAGCACTTTAGATGTAAAAAGAATAATAAGGGAATACTATATACAACATTGCACAAATAAATTTGACAATTTAGATGCAATGAAAAACACAGTTACATGAACAACACAAATACCGACTAACAAAATATGAAATAGATAATTTGAGTAACTTTATAACTATTAAGGGAATTGAAATTTTAATTTGGAAGTTCCCCCAAAGAATTCACTGGAGAATTCTGGCAAATGTTTAAAGAAAAATTAACAATGATTATGCATAATTTCTTCCAGAAAATGTAGAGGAAGTACCACTTCCCAATTCATTATATGATGCTAGCATTACCCTCATAACAAAACCAGACAGAACCAGTATAAAACAAGCAAACAGCAGACCAATATCTCTCATGAATATAGATGCAAAAATCCTTAACAAAATATGAGCAAACAGAATTCAGCAATATATAAAAAGAATTATGTGCCATGACCAAGTGAGGTTTCTTCCAGGGATGCAAGCCTGGTTCAATTTAATCACTATTCTAAAAAGATAATGAAAAAATGACTTGATAATATCTATTGATGCAGAAAATGCATTTGGGGAAATTCAACACCCATTCAACTATCAAAAACATAGGAGGAAAGGAGAACTTCTGCAAACTGATAAAGAGCATCTACAGGAAACCTGCTAGTATTGTGTTAGTGATCCAATGGTGCAACTTGGCTTACTCTCCAGATAATTAAGCTGAATGAAAGAGTTACTCTCAAAAGGTTACATAAGTTATGATTCTATTTATATAACATTCTGGAAATGCCAACTTTATAGAAATAGAAAAGAGATTAGGAGTTGTCAGAGATTAAGAAAGGGCTGTGGTTAAGAGGAATGCATGTGCTTGTAAAAGGACCCTATGAGAGAACCTTGTGATGATGGAAATATTCTCTATCTTGACTGAATCAATGTCAATATCTTGGTTGTTATATTGTACTACAGTATTGCAAGATGTTACCATTGGGGGGAACCAGATAAATATAAATCTCTTATCTCTTAGTACTAAATATATCTACAATTATCTCAAAATTAAAAGGTCAATTAAAAATTACATAATCTGATGGTTCTAACCCATTCAGACTCAATTAATCCTTACCTAATTGACTATCAGTCATCATCTCATTTAATTGTAATAAGAGCAAGTAGGTAATTAATATTCTATTTTTAATAACGATAGCAATGGTTCTCTGTAAATTAAAAAATTTTTCCTAAGGTCATGTTTTCATTATAAGGAGTACTTCAATTTTTTAAAAGATAAATAGATAAAAATCACAGGCAAAATTAAATTAGGATCTTCTGATGTCAAATTCAATGGCCTTTCCACCACATTCGCCTCTCACGGAACTCTGTCATTTATTTTTTGCAATGGTTAGGAGAGAGGAATTTTGTAAAAGGTAGAAGATTTAATATTTGTACAGACTCTTACTCTTTATAGATAAGAAGGGTAGTTAACCTCATCCCAGTTTGAAAGCCGAGGGAAGTGAGGCTCACTGCCACGAGAACAGCTTGCTCCTGGCATCTTGGAGTCCCCACTATTCTCTTTGGTTGTAATATCAGCAGAGTGGCCAGCCACTCACAAGCTTCACTGGTGAACCTTTCTACTAAGCTAAATATTGTATTTGGGCTTAAATTCACTTCTTTCTCCTTTTGTATGACTGAAATAGTAAATATCCTAAATATACACAATATCCACACAGCCTGAATTCATGTGATTGTGTTCAGTTTTGAAGCACAGTCATTCTGTCTACTCTACTGCTAAAGTCTGCCCTCACCTATCCTGTAACCCTCAATCGTATAACAAACTCTTAGTTGGTCTCCCCACTTCTAATTTTCATGTCCTTTCAATTCTTCTTCATCCTAAGTTACTAACTTTTTAAAAATAGAAGCTGAATCTTCTCAGTGTTCTGCTCTGTGGTGCATTTTGTTATTGTTCAGAAATAATTTCTGCCCTCTCTCCTCAGGCCTCCTTGTGGGAGGACTTTGTCTGATTCCATTGTGCTCAGACTTACCCATCTGAATTGTCTGGATTATGATGTGAGTAGAAGCGATGTGTGCTACTGCTAGAGAAACCTATAAAAAGTATTTGAGGAACGTTGTCTTCACTATTTTCCTTGACCATCTGGCTAGTATGGCTTCTTCTTCAGTTATAATCCTGGAAGAAATAAAGAATGGAAGCTCAGTGGAGCCATAGTAAATATTTAATGTGATGATAAATATACCATTGTTTTTGATAACCACTAGCACTTTGGGATTTGTTTGTTACCGCAGAACTTTGCTTAGACTGTCTGACACATGTGCCACATTCTGTGATAGCTCCCTGTGCACTTAGGTAGAGCTCATCAAATCCATCAGGGTGCTCACAGTCTGGGCTCAGCCAACTCCATTGACCTTAGCTTCCACTGACCCATACTTCTTGCTCTGAAAGTTTCTCAAAATGCATGCAACATACTTCTGTTTATTTAATAACTCCTCCATGTAGTTCCTGTTGTGAGAAATATCCCATCCTTCACTATGAGTCAAAAGTGTTAATTCTTTAGAGTTCAGGTTAAATATGATTTTCTCAGGAAGTACTCCATGACCATATGCAATCTTAATGATGTTTCTCTTTTACATAATCACAATTCTCTGTTGTGAGAGTATTCTTCAAATAACTTTCCTTCTACAAAATAATTGTGCTCAGGAAATTGTGAGACAGTCATATTGCTATTGTCACTAAAGGGAAAACGAGTGGCTAGATTGTGATAAGAACTTGATTGAGATTGACTTTCTCAAATTTCTCAGACTATATCTCTGAGAAAACGTGGGCATTGGGTTACCCATTTATATGTTATATACTTGAAATCTAATTAATCAAAATATTAAGCATAATTCATTGAAGCATTAATAATTCATTAAGTTTTGAAAATGGAACATGGAATTTTTAAAAAATTACATATAAATAATTTATTCTTAGTGTAGTAGTGATGTGAGGAGTTCTATGCTCCAGAACCCGTATTTCTATAAAAAAGGGCTGGGACCAAGGCCAACCAAATCTCCAACCTGCAGTTATCCACAGGTTCTAGGGAGTCAGAATCATAGGAGCACAGAATTTGTAATTATTGAATTTATGTTTATTTACCTGTCTTCCCCCCTCAACTGTAAACTCAGCAAGCACAGAGGCTGTGATTTTCTATCAGTATATCTGCTGTGCCAAGGACTGTACTGGCATAGTTTAGAAGCTTAAAAAAATGTGAGAGTAAAGATCTGTTTTCTTGTAGAAATACACTGTCCACATGAATTATCATGTGCAACTGCATAGTGGTGACATTTTTACAAATAAAGTGAATACACAATGATAGTTCTTTCTATGGATACCTAAAACCACGGGGTGCATGATATTTGTTTAGTAAGAAATATTCTCCATTACTTATATGAAAGTTATTCTCTGCGTTGACATTTGATTTGAGCTAATAATGGCTATTTATTGCACACACTGTATGTCAGGTGCTGTTGAAAGTAGAATGTATTTTATATTATTTAATATTTACAACAACCCTGCAAAATATTTCTTTTCCATTACACGGACCAAAAAACCCTGCTGTTCAGAGAATTAAATGATTTACCCGAAGCTGCATAGGTAGCAAGTGGCACAGCTTAAATAGGAGCTCAGTTCTGTCCTTCTGATATCCTCAACTTCACTGCCTGCTTCCCTACAGCTCCATGGCCAAACTCTTTGTGTCCGATATAGATTTCTGATTGCTCACCTTGGTAGGCTGCAGGTCGCTTATAGATACTCTCCTCCTTCAATACTAAATTGAAGTAAGAGATTATATGTGGTTTTTATTTTAATTTCACTACACAATGATAAACCAGAAATTTAATGAGCTCAAAAATGCTAATATTTCATGGTAAGGAGTCAATATGGACAGTTTAGTTGATACCTTAATTGATGCTTTTATCCAATGTGAATATGAAACAGCCAAATTTATTATGTAAACTACTTTCTTCTGTGTAACTCAACAGGACCAATATCCTCTGGTATACTAGGTTTTAAAGAAAACTAAATAATGTGAAGTTGATAAGTGAGGTACACTGTAATCACTGAGAAACTCACGCTTTATTAAGTCTTCTTTCTTGATAAAAACTGCTGATGGGACTTTTTGAACGGGTAGTTGATAAATGAAGACTAGGCTACATGAAATCAATAAGGCCCCTAAACTCCCATTAGTACTGTCAACCCCTCTTCTCCTAGGAATTGTATTTGATTTTAGAGAAATATTCAAGTAATTATGTCAGCATTCTTAGGAAATACTTTTACTTGCAATTTATTTTACAGCATCCCCTCCAAAAGTGTCATTGCCAGACTATCAATGTTCTAATCCCATTATCTGCACAAGGACAGATAAGAACCATTCAGAAGTGTCAAAAACAATCCACAGAACAGCACGTCACTGATGATATACTAATGGGGGCGGGCAAAAGGCAGAACTATTTAAAGATACCACTTTACAGAATTGCTGAGAACAAGGAGAATAGTATTTAAGGACTCTTCCACATGCCATTTTATGAAGAAATTATATCATCTATTCCAATGCAGTTATTGAAAATGATACCACTTTTATAAAGGGCTAACATTTATCAGTCATATACTATGTGTCAGCACTGTGTTTTTTACACTTTAATTTTTGTTTCATTTAATCATCTCTAAGTTAGACATGATTAACTTCATTTCATTGTTGAGGAAACTGACAATTTTGAAAATACCAATGCTCAAAATCACCCTCCTGGCAAGTATAATAATAGAGCCAGAAGTTGAAGTAAGAGTTTCTAACTTCAAATTCTAAATTGCTTCCTACCTAGTGCCTATTTTATGTGCAGAAGCTCTTACCAGGCATACAAGTGACTACTCCCAAATCTAATGATAAACAGAGTCTCGGGGGTGCTCGTTAGGCACACAGATTTCTAGGAAACATCTTGAGAGTTTCTGATACAATAGGTCTGGTGTGGCACCTAGTAACAAAGTATCATTAGCAATCATCTTAGGGGCTTCTGTTATGCCAATTCAGAGTAACTTTCAGGATGTAAAGGGAAATAAAGTAGGGTTTTACCCTCTGGGTGATTTGCTATTGGCCACTGACAGTGGGTTTATACATTTTGAATATATTTTATCTCTTTAATTCCATACTTAGTAGACTTTAATGAATTCTTAATCAACAAGGAGAACAAATTTTTTTTACTGATAATTTTTGTTTTTATTTTTAAAGATGAGGAAAGCAAAACTGTCTCAAATGAGTATTTAAAAATACTCTTTGTACACATTTTAAACTCCAGAATATCTAAATACTCTGTGTAAATGTTAACATATTTAAACATATGTTAAATAGCCATACTTAATGTCTTTGAAACTGTTGTGTAATTCCAAAAGTAAATGTTCAAGTTGAGTGGGAAGGGTCTAGTTTCTTTCATGTCTTTCTTCTTCTTCTTTTTTTCCCCCCTTGATATCTGTATATCATCTTCTCTGAACTGCCTGAAGCGATCTTGTTTTTTATTATGAACTAATAGTGATAGTTATTTAAACTGCCTATAAATTAGTAACTTGTTGTTAAGCACTTTAAAAATGTTAACTTATTTAATCCTCAAAATATCACTCTGCAGTAGTTACTGTTATTATGATCCCCATTTTACATGTAAGGAAACTTAGGCACAGGGTTGTTAAATGCATGCTAGTGATCTCTTGCTGTATTTAAAAACTTACAGTATCTGTATATGCAACAAGAATAATAAAATTTTATATTTCAACTTGGGAACATTAATTTCTAGATTCTTCAGCACTGGATTCCAGCTGAGGGGATTAGTTATTTGCTGAGCTGCAATACAACTCCCTGCGACTTAGCTCCCACAAACCAGTGGCTCAGTGTTCTACATTATTCACTTATTAACATGGACACTTTGTAAGGGTTTGTTTTCACAGGGAAGAAGCAACATTTTGTATCGATAGTGAATTAAGCCAAATCAGAAACACTCATAAAATCAAGAAATCTCAGTAGAATTCTCTTCTCACCAAGGAATTTATACACTCTGACTCACCTTGTTTTCCTGTGGGAATTTATGTAAAAGTATGCATATCGACCTTTGGTGTATGGATGGTAATTATTACATCAGCTAACATAGAGTGGTTACTAAGTGCCAGGTACTGTGTGAATGTTTTTTGTGGAATATTCCAATTAATCCTGGCAACTATCTTGATAGGTAATTTTTTTATTTATTACAATTTTAAAAATTATATAAAAGCAGTTCTAATCATATAAGTAATATGCCTAAGGTTTAATAAAGGATGCAGTTTGTATTTGAATATAGACACCTAACTTTAAAAACTTTCTTCTTAACCACCATGCTCAGATGGAAATCCAGGAATACAGGTGACCCCACCACTGGGCAGTTGTTGGGTGACCATCTTGCCCCCTCCCTGACAAAAAATCATCTACATAACAACAGGAAAGGGAGATTTGACTTTGTACTAGTTTAGGTAAAAACATAATAGGTGGTAATTTTAGTTGGCCACAAATATAATTGCAACAGTTTTCAAAGTTCATGCAATTTTAAGCTGTGCTGGTATTTGAATTTAATTCGCAAAACATTTTTAAGCACCCACCAAATGTCCAGTATTATGCTTGGTGTTGGATTTACAAAATTCTGTAAGATGGAGTTGCAGTTCTAGGAAACTTAAGAGTCCCAGAAGGATGAGCGGATTTGTGTGAAACAAGATGATATATCCTGTGATCCCATAGTCAACAAGTACTGATTCCAGAGGAAAAAATCATTAGTTCTGCAGCATTGGAGAAGGACGGGGGCATTCTCAGAGTGGAGTTTTATATCTCTGTAGATGGAATGTCACCAGAATGAATGACAAGTTTATGCAGGAAGAAACATATCCCAATCGTGCGATGGTGTGGTGAGGCGGGCAATGGGCAATGAGCCTGGGAGGGCAGAATGCATCCTCCAGATCCTGAATGGCCCAGAGTGCCTTGAGTTTGGATTTTATCCTGTAGACTGGACATTTATTTTAAGCGGGGGGTTATCACTGTGAGGTATAAGTATCAGGATGGTAGTGGTGGAGCCAAAAGGGAACAGCTGTGCAGCCAAAGCAACAAACCTTCATTCAAGGCACTGCACACAGAGGGAGGAGAGGCGGGTTTGCCGGAAATCGGTTTGATTTTATAACATGGTATTTGAGGTGCATGGAGGCCACCCAGGTGAGAGAGACGTTTGGTCCGCTGTAAAAGTGCAAGTGACAAGCTGGAGAGACGTGTTTGGGGAGCAGAGGAGAGCTCCTGAGCCATGCCCGCAGGTGGGTTGCAAGTCTCAGAAGCAGCATCGCGCTGCTGCTTTGCATTGTTTACGTTGCAGCGGGATGAACTCTGCAGTTCTACCTGTCACCTGGAAAATACCCTGGGGGCAGCCAGGTGATGGGGAATCTGGGTGCTACCTTACCTGTGATACTTCGTCTAGAAAAGATAATGCGAAGAAGTGATAAATGTCTTCAACGATTGGCAGGACTTCAGGAGACACAAATCTCGGCAGAAATATGCAGCTCAAAGTCAATGGCTTCCTCTAACTAGACGTCTGAACAGGGAGCTGCGGTCTAAGAAACAAGAAACGACTGGTCAGCCACCTTGGCTCTGCAGTGGGACTGAAGTGAAAGAAAAAATATATATTACATTTGGATGTGGAGAAGGCAGTTACCACCAGAGGGTAGTCACGCCTTGTGATGTTCAGCAGGCTAACCGAAGCTGCTCTCCCTGAGGGTTTGAAATGGAATTCAGGGATTCAGGGATATCAGGGAAACCGCAATGTAGTCTCCAATCCCCCCCGCACAGGTGGAGGTAGGGTAAGAAAGTGGTGTGGCAGGCTTCCAGGAAGGCAGAAAATTTTCTCTATTTACCTGGCCATTCAGAATTGACCAGTTAATTTCTCTACAAGGAAAACTGACTTAAAAAAATAATAATAACTCCTTTCTCTAATAAGAGAAGCCTCCCGCTCTTTCCAGAACCGGATTCACTTGAAGGCACAGCTTCCTTTGTATGTTAAGAGACCTTTGTGATGTCAGTCACAGACAACTTATAAATTTAAGGAAACATTCAAGAGTATAAAGGCCGAGCTTGAAGGAATGATGGAGATTCTAACAGTACAGAGATGTCTGTGGATTTTAGTAATAGCTACTCTTTCTGGAGTGTGGAGAAAGATAACAGGGGTTTTCTCTTTCAATCGCCCTACACCAATGATGCTAACCATGCTGTGTTATTTAATTTAATTGATGAGTGAAACAACCCTTAGAGCAAATATCTAGTATATCCAAGATGTTGTAACCAGAAAAAAGCAAAAGGCTTAGTTTTGAGCCCAGATATATTTTGTTCTAAAGTTCCTATTCTTCTCCACAAGTTCTCCATTCTGCACTCAAAACTTCTCCCAGAAACAACAGGGAAAGGCAGGAAGAAGGTAGGAAAGTGAATCCAAGAAAGCATTTGGGATGTACTGATGTCCTCCAGCTTTGACCTTAGCTGACCTTTTCACTTTTTCAGGGTGATAGTGACAACTCCCTGACTTTTAGCAGAATAAATTTGTGCCATAAATGCTTCCAGTGTTCATTTTAATCTGTTTGGCAATAAAATCATGTAATTTTCCAGCTATTTCGCCTCTGATTTTTAATAAACCCAGTCATCTCCAGAGATGGGAAGAAGGAGCTGTCTGGAAGTCAGCACTGAAGAGCACCCTGTGGAGGAGAAAAGTAAATTAAATCCTCCTCTTCAATTGCCAGAGGAGAAAAGATGGAACACCAGCTATTGTCCACCCTCAGCTGGTTTGAAGACCTGTGCCCTACACCCTCAAAGGAATTTAACAAGGAAACAGACGACTATAGGTCCCCTTTGTTGACTTGAGAGGCTCTTTGCACTGGAGCCAGGAGCTGAATCTGGGGCTCCTTATTTTTCAATTTGAAAGCTACTCTTTAGCTTCACTCTTCAATAATAGTGATCATAATGACTATACCACCATCTCAAAGTTAAAACTTGAGGACATATCCTTTCTACAATACTGAACTAACATTACAGGCACGATGCTCTCATTTGAAAACAATTTCAAACAGCAACGATACCAAACAAATAAGTGTGTTTTGAAACGTTCTCCTTCCCACACTGTTGGGCGCTCTCCTTGGTGCTGTTTCGGTACATCGAGCACAACAGCTTACACAGCTCTTTGCTTGGGACAAATGTTTGGGAAACTGGCATTGCTAAGCTAGAGCTGATTTCAAATGCAGAAATATACTTCTCCTGGGAAATATGTGGCTCCAATCTGCATGCCATCTTCAACTATGTGTGTGGGTCCTAAGTGGAACATGTTTGGTTCATGCAAAGCTAAAGGAAAAGGAAAATGGAGCCGATATCCAAAAGCATGTTGCTATTTCTTCTCTCCGTGCCTTCAAACAATCACACATTTACTCATACGAGAGGCTGAACAAGGCTATCAGATATAAAGAACACTAGATATTTTAAAACGTATTCATCGTATATTCCTTCACAGAGGCTGCATTTTTGAAAAGTATGAAGTTATGTGTTCTTTATTTAGACTCCATGTACTTGGCTATAGTTTACTTGTACTTTTTAATAAGTATATTTTATTCATTATGTTGTTACAGTAGTTCCAATATTTTTTCTCTTTGCTCCCCTTTGCTCAGTAACCCCTTCCCTCCAGCAATTCCACCCCATTTAGTTCATGTCCATGGGTCATGCATATAGTTCTTTGGCTTCACTCTTTCCTATATTATTCTTAACTTCTCCCTGTCTTATTTTCTTCCAACCAATTATACTTGTTAATCCCTGCACCTTTTCCCCATTTCTCCCCCTTCTCTCTCCCAGCTGATAACTCTCCAAAGATCTCCATACCTATGATTTTGTTCCTACTCTGATTTGCTTAGTTGGGTTTTGTTTTTATTTTTTAGATTCAGTTGTTGATAGTTGTGAGTTTGTTGTCATTTTAATGTTCATAATTTTGATCTTCTTCTTCTTAAGTAAGTCACTTTGACATTTCATATAATAATGACTTGGTGATGATGAGCTCCTTTAGGTTCACCTTGTCTGGGAAGCACTTCATCTGCGCTTCTATTCTAAATGGTAGCTTTGCTGGATAGAGTAATCTTGGTTGTAGGGCCTTGTTTTATAACACATTGAATACTTCTTACCAGTTCCTTCTTGCCTTCAAAGTTTCTTTTGAGAAATCAGCTGATAGTCTTATAGGCACCCCTTTGTAGGTAACTCTCTGCTTTTCTCTTGCTGCTTTAAAGATTCTCTCTTTATCTTGAGCTTTTGGCATTTAAATTATGATGTGTCTTGTTGTGGTCCTCCTTGAGTCTAACTTGTTTGGGACTCTGTGCTTCCTGGACTTGTATGTCTACTTCCTTTGTTAAATTTGGGAAGTTTTCCTTCATTATTTTTTCACATAAGTTTTCAATTTCTTGCTCTTCCTCTTCTCCTTCTGGCACTCCTATGGTTCAGATGTTGGCGTGTTTAAAGTTGTCCCAGAGGTTCTTAAGCCTCTCCTCGTTTTTTTAATTCTTGTTTCCTCATTCTGCACTGGTTGACTGTTTTTTTCTTCCTTATGTTCTAAGTCATTGATTTGAATCCTGGTTTCCTTTCTTTCACCATTGGTTTTGTGTGGATTTTCCTTTGTTTCACTTAGCATAACCTTCACTTTTTCTCTTATGCATTAGCCATACTTAAGCGTATCTTTCAAGCCTGTAAGCATCATTATCACCAGTGTTTTGAACTCTACATCTGTTAGGTTGATTATCTTCTAATCACTTAGTTCTCCCACTGGAATCTTGAACATTTCCTCTTTTGGGCCATACTTCTCTGTCTCCTCATCTTGACAGGCTCCTGTGTTTGTTTGCCCCTGTGTCTTCAGTAGAGTTATCACACCTGTTATGTTGTAAGGGGCAGAGCCTTAGAAACTGATCAATACAGAGGACCCGTTTCACCACGTTGTTGGGGAGGGGGTCTGAGAGGTAACAATGCCACTTGCTCAGCACTCACCCCTTTTCCAGGCACTTCTCCCACTTCCATATTGGACTGGAACCTCTCTATCTGTTGTCCTGGCTGTTGTTCCCAGAGTAGGTGGCTCTGCAGATGTTCTAGGACCATGGAGGCCCTTTAAACAAGGGGACTCTACTGAGAGACCAGCAGTTTTTTCCTCCACACTCATCCCCACTGGTTTGCACAGTCAGAAGCAATGAGGCTTTATTTTCCCAAGTGTTGGAACCATGAGCTCTGCGGTCTGGTCTGGTGCTGGGAGCACTCCCCACATGTCCCTCCTGACTTTTTAAAATGTGTGACTGTGCTTTCCACTGGTCTGCTGCTGCTGCCGCTGCTGCCGCTGCCGCCGCCACCACACCGCATTCTCTCTGCCCCTGCTCCGCCCCTCCTAGCTGTTTGGATGAGTATTTCTTCTTTATATCTTTGTTTGTTGGACTTCCATGCAGCTTGATTTTCTGGAACTTCTGATTGTCTCAATTGAGGTAGTTGTATTCCGTTGTAGTTGTGGAGGGACATGCGGCATATCTGTCTAGGCCTCCATCTTGGCTGGAAGTCTGTATTTTGATTATTTCTCCCATACTTTATTAATTAGTTTACATATAACAATAATGTATTGTTATGTGAGGCTCAGTATTGGCCAACAGATTCTGATTTAACCAGGTTTCTACTTATCGAGTTTGAAGCCTAAACAGTGTTTCAGTTTTTGTTGTTCTTGTTCACAATTAGAAGAAGTTAATGTATTTTTTTCTTTTCTTGGATGCTTTCTTGTGACTCATTATATTAGTTTTCTATTGCTGCTGTGACAAATTTATACAAACTTAGTGACTTAAACCAACACAAATTTATGATCTTACCATTCTGCATGTCAGAAGTCCAAAAATTAAAGTATCAGCAAGGATGTGTTTCCTTCTGGAGTTTGTAGGTGAGAATTATTTTCCTTAGTTTCTCTTGGCTCATGGTTCCTTCCTTTATCTTCAAAGCCAACAGTGTGGCATCTTCAAATCTGTCTCCTCCTTCTCCTCACCCCTGCTTCTGTCTTCACATCCTCTCCTGCCCTTCTCTTAATTACTCCTATGAGTACACTGAGCCCACCCAGATAATCCAAGATAATCTTGCCATCTCAAGATCCTTAACATAATTGCATGTGCAAAGTCCTTTTGAGCATGTAAGGAAACATAACAGAGATGTTGGGAGTTAGGGAGTGTCCCTCTGTGTGTGTGTGTGGAGGGGGTTGGATTATGCCACCTACCAGACTCATATACTTGAAGTCCTAGTTAAATTTTGTTTGCTTACGCTGTTTTGCATGCTTGAAGTATCTTTTAAAAATAAAGTGTTATTGAAGCATTCTCCAAAAAGGACATGCAGAAGTTTAAACCCTTGGGTCTATGCATAGAATTCAGTCCAGTCCTCTGGACACCAGGGCAAATCTGCTAGGAAGTAAATTTATTCCTGGCTTATTGCAGAAGGAAACTTTACTTAGTCCAAATTTCTTCAGTGCAACACCCCCCAAAGTTCTGTTTCTCCAGCTAAAGGTAAAGGCTCTCTGAATTCTACTGGGTGTTACTGTGGGGAATTTTGTGTGTGTGTGTTGAATACAATTGAAATTATAATTATTTTATTGTACATATGCATATTAAAGTAGAAAGTCAACTTAATATTTTGAATCTTTTTTTAAAAGAAAACACAACCGAGAAGCCAGTTTATTTTAATATGTAAACTATACTGAGCTGCACTTTTAGAAAAATTAATCATTTTTATGGTGTTTACTTTTTCCATTGTAGCAGTAATAAATACTCATTATAAAAAATTCAGGAACAAAATAGATGAAGTGAAAAATTTTGCCTATTTTTCAACTACCCAAAGGTAAACAAGGTCAGTCTTTCAGTTAGTATCTGTCTAGCCCCCTTGAGAAAATACATATAATTGTAATTATCTTTTAGTATAATTTAAAAATAATTTTAAAATTGTTATTCTATTACTATTGTCTCATTTTTTCTCCTTTTGCCCTCCTCTGCCCATCCTACACTCCCGCTCCCATAGTCAATCCCCTCACCATTGGCCATGTCCGTGGGTCATTCATATATGTTCTGACTAATTCCTTCATCTTCTTTCCACCATTATCCCCTCACCCCCCAGTCCCTGTCAGTCTGATCCACGTTTCCTTGCCTATGGTTCTTTTTTTTTTAAATAATTTATTTATTTGTTTGTTTTGTTTATTTATTTGTAGAGAGGGGGGAAAGGAGAGAGAGGGAGAGAAACATCACTGTGTGGTTGCCTCTCACTCGCGTCCCCAACTGGGTACCTGACATGCAACCTAGTCATGTGCCCTGACTGGGAATCAAACCAGCGACACTTGGTTGCCTGTGGTTCTATTTTGTTCGTTAGTTTACTTTGTTTATTAGATTCCTGTTATAAGTGAAGTCATAGGGTATCTATCTCTCACTGACTGGCTTATTTTACTTAGCAAAATATTTTCCAGTTCTATCCGTGCTGTCACAAATGTCAGGAGTTCCTTCTTTTCTTCTGCTGAGTAGTATTCCATTGTGTAAATGTATCACAGTTTTTTGATCCGCTCATTTAGTGATGGACACTTAGGCTGTTTCCAGCACTTGGCTATTGTAAATAGTGCTGCTATGAACATAGGGGTGCATAGGTTCTTTTGAATCAGTGACTCAGGATTCTTAGGGTATATTCCCAGCACCAGAATTGCTGAGTACAAAGGCAGTTCCATTTTTAGTTTTTGGAGGAAATTCCATACTGTTTTCCACAGTGGCTGCACCAGTCTGCATTCCCACCAACAGTTGCACAAGGGTTCCCTTTTCTCCACATCCTTGCCACCACTTGTTTGTTGATTTATTAATATGGCTATTCTGACAGGTGTGAGGTGATATCTCAATGTGATTTTAATTTGCATCTCTCTGATGGCTAGTGATGTTGAGCATCTTTTCATATGTCTATTGGCCATCTGTATATCTTCCTTGGAGAAGCGTCTATTCAGGTCCTTTGCCCATTTTTAATTGGATTGTTTGTCTTCCTGGCATTGAGTTGATTGAGTTCTTTATATATTTTGAAGCTTAAATCTTTGTTCGATGGATTATTGGCAAATATATTCTCCCATACAGTTAGTTCCCTTTCATTTTGATGATCGTTTCCTTAGTCATGCAGATGCTTTTTAGTTTGAAGTAGTCCTATTTGTCTATTTATTCCTTTATTTCCTTTGACCCAGGAGATATATCAGCAAAAATATTGCTACATGGGATATCTGAAATTTTCCTGCCTATGTTTTCCACTAGGACTTTTATGGTGTCATGACTTACATTTAAATCTTTTATCCATTTTGAGTTTACTCTGCTGTATGATGTAAGTTGGTGGTCTAGTTTCATTTTTTTTTGCATGTACCAGTCCAATTCTCCCAACACCATTTATTGAAGAGGCTGTCTTTACTCCATTGTATGTTCATGCCTCCTCTGTCAAATATTAATTGACTGTAGAGATTTAGGTTTATTCCTGGGCTCTCTATTCTGTTCCATTGACTTCTGTGTCTGTTCTTATGCCACTACCAGACTGCCTTGATTACAGTAACCTTGTAGTATAATTTGATGTTGGTTATTGTGACCTCTCCTACTTTCTTCTTCTTTCTTAAGTTTGCTGAGGCTATTCAGTGTCTTTTTTTGTTTCATATAAATCTTTGTAATATATGAAATATGCCATTGGTATTTTAATAGGAACTGCATTGAATCTATAGATTGTTTTGAGTAGTATGGACATTTTATTGATGTTAATTTTTTCTATCCATGAACACAGTATATGCTTAATCTTCCTTAATTTACTTCTTCGTTCAGTGTTCTATAGTTTTCTGAGTACAGGTCTTTTACCTCCTTGGTTAAATTTATTCCTAGGTACTTTATTTTTCCTGTTGCTATAGTAAATTGGATTTTTTCTTGGTTTCTCTTTCAATATTTTGAATCTTAACATGTTTTTCTCAAAAGGAAATTATTACTCACAACTCATACCATGTGAAAGCCATGAATGTGTGTCTTTGGCAGACTGAGGCTTACTGGACTCTATTTACATATAGAATGCTAATTCATTTTAAAATGTATTAATTGTTTTATTCTTCATGCACTTTGTTTTATAAATGAATAAATAGGGGCTTAGAAACTCTAAGGATATTAAGACAGGATCATATAAAACTTGCACATACAAGGAAAATTCTTTGTGGCAAGAGAGGTCTGTTAGCCCATTCCACATTTCCTAAGTTGAGGGAGGGACCAGAGGGCCACATTCTGAGCTTTGAGGTTTTAAAACTTTGCTTTCTGATATTGCCTTGACTTAGACGACCTGCTTAGAAGAAAGTGAAAAGTGGTGCTCAGTCTTGAGTGGAAAGGAGGAGTAGATGAGAAGGCAGGGCTCAGAGATTCAGGTCCATGATTCCTATATCCCCACAAATACACCCCAGTGTCTTTTGTAGAGGGAGGCCTTTAGTATGGGTAGCTGAAGTATGATTTTGTTCTCCATTGAAGATATTTTCTACAAAGCTTTGGATGAATTATGAACTAGTGGGAAGAAACCACATACATATGCTTCAATATACACATACATACAAAACACAGGTAAACATATATTTAGATACAGTGTCTTATTATGAATAAAGTGGCAATGGAAGATGGAGAAATAGAGGGAAGGGTTTCCTTGGGCCCCAGAGTCTCTGAAAAGGTCCATGGCTGCTGACACTACTGTTTGTGCAAGAAAGCTCAATTCTTGTTATGGCATAGTCTTTATACAATTATGCTTATATCATCATTCAAGAAGAACATCATTTACATTTGAAAGAAGGTTTTCAAACATCAGGACCTGCATGTCCTCTATCCAAATTCAGAGTCAGCAAAGACTAAGAGGCATTGCCTCCAGCTGACAGTTGTTGCTTTATTTCTATATTAGTTAGCCTTTCTGGGGCAGCTTCATGAACTTCAGACATTTTACTGATTCAATGTTTTCTAATTGACAGCAATCTTTATTTTTCTTTTGATGCTTCAATTCTCATAGTTTGACCAGTGGGAGTACCCCTCAAGAAAGTTCTTATAGCCATTTCACACATCTTTAAGAATTACCCTTGCTTTTCAACAACAGCACTCCGTTTCAGGATGAGCTTGAGTTTTCCTGCACTAAATGTGAACTCAGTGCCTCTCTAAGGTGACTTACTTATCTTTATGGAAAATTAATTTTATAGACCAGACTCTGTGTACTAGTGTTGCAGACTATAGTGTTTCATAGGGAAGTTGAGAGTCAATCAGGTGACAACAGAAAGGAGGCAATTTAAATCAGAATAAGAATAAGAGGAGTCCATTCCACAAAAGGTCATTATTTCAGTTTTCCTTTTTACTGTTTATTTTTACCTTTCACTAGTATGAGAGTGTCCTCATCTAAAATTTTCAGTCTCTTTTTACACCAATTTTATTAATAGCTTATAACTATAATTTAGTATAACTATTATATATTATACCAAACCATGTATATTTAAAGTACAGAGTTGCCCCCCAAATTTAGTACTCTCGATTTTCTTTTTCCATCTTGGTTCAAGCATCTAAGAATTGACCTCAGAGGATGCAGGTTAAAGTCATCCAACATTAACTTCACTTGAGCACCAAATCTCTTAAAAGAGAAAAATAAAAAAGGAATTTTGATTTGTCTCTGGAGCAGTATCCCTCAAGATAAATTAATAATTCAGTATATACAGCAATATAGGAGCCACTCTTAAAGTTGTGTGTAATTTTTGAGGGATACTAATAAAGGCTATACCGTAGGCAAATATCATCTTTTGTAGGTCTACCTGAGTTTTACTTTTAGAACTTTATTTTATGTACATTATTTTAACCTCTTATAATAAGTTTGTACCATGTTGATTTTCATTTTTAAAAAGACAGAGAAATGTAGCTATTCATTATTTCAATATTCTACTAATTTAACTTTTCCAAATCTAATTATGATACCAGAATAAAGAAACAAAATAAAAACAAAAATTATCAGGTGTTTTAAACATTTTAAGAAAAATTTGTATATTTTTTTAAAAAGCCTTCAAAAGGTTATTTAACTGCTTAAATACACACACACACACATGCTAACATGAACATAATATATATCTCATATCCACACATTTTGATTGCAACACACTTCACATACATTTTACATTTACATTACACTTAATATTTCTTGATTCCCAGTCAGGAAGTGGTCTACTTGAGGTCCAATACTTTTTCTAATCTAGATTGTGTTTTCATCAAAAAATTAACTAGGCCAACCAGACTTTCGGTTTTCTGCTCTGATTATATTGTTGTCCATTCCTAAGTTTATGTTTTTCCACTCTTGTATGTTATTTCATTGTTTAAATATAGTGTGATATATATGTTCTACTAATAAATATATTATCAATTTCACATTTTGCTATTATATATAGTGCTGCAATGACTCATTCGAAGATTTCACTCCTCAGGCAAAAAATAAAAAAGTTTCTCTAGGTTATATAAAGCCTTAAGTTTTATAATATATTTATTTTTAAACTTACTAGAAAACCTCAAATTGCTTTCAAAAGTGGTAATATTGGTTTATACTTTCCTTGGCAATGTGGAAAACTACACATTACTCCACATCTTTGTTGATACTAGTGTAGGGGCACCAAATATTCCCTGTAAAAAGTTTCAAAGGTCTGCTAAATATGTAAATAATAGGGGCTTCATATGCTCTTAAAGGACTTGCTAAAAGGCCTTGGAAAAAGAAATGTAAAAAAGAGTGTTATAGCAATTAGTGATTTACAAGCTAAAAGCACCTCAGCCTCTATCAGCTCCCATTTGCTTGCTTGTGTCTGGTTTAGAACATTTGTGAAGGTTGTGCTTTGCAGAATGTCTAGCCCTTTGAAGATAAATTGCTTCACAGGGAGTTCATCCCTGGCTGAAGAGCTATGCTGCCACAGGAGGTAACCTTATAGCCTTGTGAATTTCTGTTCCTGTTACTGCCAAGACATTCCTGCAGTCCTGCCCAGCCCCCTCTTCCTAAGGCTGTTTCCCACCAAAGAAGAAACAAAGAGACTGCACCAGTATAAAAACCCAGAGTTTAGACTCCATTGTAGGTTGGAGCATGTTAAAGACCTGCTCAGGGTCTGCCCAACTCCTGGCCATTATTAAAAATCCTTTGCTTAACTTTATACACCGCTTCAGAGTGTTTAATCTCGCCTATGTAACCGTAACACTAGGAATCATTAGGCTTTAAGTTTTGCCAATTTGGTGGATGTTAAACACTGTCTCATGGTGGTTTTAACTTCCTTTCCCTGATCACCAGTGATCCTGAGTAGCTTTTTTAAATGAATATTTAGCCATTTGTGTTTTCTACTTTGTGAAATAACTGTTGGCAGCTTTTGCCAATTTTTCATTGGGTTAACTGCCTTTATTTGTTATTGACAGTAGTTCCTTTAAAACTGCCTGTGGGTGTCTCCAGCAGAAATATCAATAATATCTGAAAGATCTAATCCTCTTCAGATATACTAGAATTCACTGCCATCCCACTACGAGGCTCTGCTACTGTCTTTTTCTGAAAACTCTTCTGTCTCTTTTGGTGGAGAAGTCCAGGACACTCATCAGTTTTAGAAGAGAAATCAGCAGGTATCCTTTATCGGGGATTGATTGTTCTCAGAGATCCTTAATCTAAACCTAGAATCTTTCCTTCCTGAATCTCTGGATCCTCTTATTTCCAAAAAATAAAGGGGAAATCCTTCTTTCTGACACGGACTTTTCTGATTCTCACCCACCTATTCGTTGTTGTTGTTGTTGTTGTCTCCTTCAGATTAGCAAGGCTTGTTCTGGACACCCTGGTGACTTCAGTGCAGGCTGTAGGGATACACGTCCAGCTGTGGCCACTCATGCCTCTGGCTCTGAGTTCACAGCTGTTCCCACACTCCCCCTCCCCCATATACCTGGTGCACCCTGTTTATTATGGAGTTCTTCAAAATGACGGTCACCCAGGGCCAGACCTTTCATTTTTTCCTTCTCAGCTCTCCACCCCACAAACAGTAACATTTTACTAAATTTGTTAATTTCACATACTCTTCCTAATTGACTTGACAGTCACACTCTTCCAACACAGTATATATTTCCCTCTGTTAGACTCTAAAATGACCTAAAGGGAAAAGGGGAAAGGACTTCCTAAGATTTGTAGCCTTGGAGAAATCAGGCATGTTACTGGCCATCCATTTGCTTTAACTCATTTGACTTCAACCTAATAAAGTTTTCTTCTTCCCTAAATAAAATCTTGTTCAAAACACAGTAGTTATTTAACACTTTCAGATTACTCTTGAAATGATAAAATATCTGCTTATTAACATATTCAGCCAAATACTCTTGACCAAATTCTTACAATTTTGCCTCAAAAAGAAATCTGAAAGAGGTATGTATACACCTTTATCAATAAAATATTTTAACAAACTCTGCAATGTCTGGCCACTACATTTGTACCAATACATTTGTACAAACCACAAAAGAGCAAGGCCAGAAGTTTCTTCCAGAGCTTAGGCCAATATTTATTGGTAGAATGTAATTTATAGTTAACAATTTTGTACTGGAAAATGTCCTGGGTCACTCTTTAAGGGGTGATAAATTGAAACAATTCTCCCTTTATTTATAACCACCTATGTGGGAGAGCCAAGATGAAGCCCAGTGAGTTTGAGGGTTGAGCCCTATCTATTTGCTACTATTGTCCACTGGATACATTTGACCAGGGAGTCTATTGTAATCTCCTTGAAAGGGAAAGCTTTGTCTCATGTGGAGAATTCCTGTTTTGAATGCATCATATCTTGGCCCTCCACTAACCAATAGTAGTTAGTAAGTCAGATGCCACTTCCATCGTGGCTGCCTTCACATCTTCTGGGGACAGACTCTTCATATATCACAGCAGGTTCAGATGGCTGCTATGGCCAAGTCATGATTTGCACTTATATTTATCACTGTTTTTAGATATGGTCTTAGAGCTCACTTTTTCATATAATATGGGTTTTAAAAATATTTATTAGATGAAAGATATTTCAACTTAACCAAATAATTTCTGGAAATAGAATCACAATATTGTTTAAGCCTGTAATTATTGTTTAGGTCACCTATCTGCTTTGCTTCACTGATTACTAAAAGAAGAACACTGAAAAGAGCTTTTATTTAAATTTATTTTATATTTTATTTTTTAAGGAAATAAATGCAGAAAAACAGAAAAAAACGGAGGCTAAGTGAATAGTTGCACAGAACCATAGTAGGTAGATGACCTGATTGACAACAGAAAAATTAGTGAGCTGTAGAAACACAAAACTCGCCTGCACTCTACAAAAAAAAAAAAAAAAAAAAAAACGAGGGAGAAACTATGAAATACAATAGCAGCATCCCAGGGAAGAAAAATGATCGTGTCAGAAACAGAGAGAGCCAAAATGAGCAGTTAATGAAAGAATTTCTAAGGGAAGGTCCGGGGCATCATACAAGGGAAGATAAATAGCATCAGGGCTGGTTCTACCTGTGGCTGATCAGACTCACATGGTTGGATCCTTCGGTTTGCATTTTATGTCCGAGCACTGGCAGTGGGCTAGGTATTAGCACTCATATGAGACCCCACTAAACAGTGTTATGGTTGGATTACAATATCAGGGATGTTTTAAAGCAATAATGTTAAATCTTCCTATCTTCCTATTTTTCCCAAAACCACAATTTAGGGACTAGAGAACATTTTTTCATAATACATACATACATACATACATATATACATTTCTACATCAAAGGTTGACCCAGAGGGAAATATAAATACCCATAGTGTAAAATGCAATTTAATTATTTTTTCTCCATAAAATTATAGAATTTTATACATGTGCACCTTTTAAATTAAATACTATAGCATGCATATACAAATAGTAGCACACGCACACACACACACACACACACACACACACACACTTCACTTGTTTTTAGTACCTAGAGAGTAAAATGAGCCTTAAGAAGAGAGGGGAGAGAAATAGGCAAAGCTGAGGAAGATGGGAGTAGAACAGAAACATGTGTCCTGGAAGGAGATAGGCAGCCTCAGGCTCCATTGCATTTCTACTGAAAATATTCTGGCTTCTTTTCATACTTTGAGTTTTATGCCCTCCCAGCAACAACTTACATTGCTGTTAGAATCATCTTTGCAGGTTTGTGTTTCTGTGTGTGTATGTGTGTTTGTGTGTATATATATGTATATGCATGTTATATATGTCACCAGACTTTCTTAGGTGTTCTACTGAGTCTTGTTTAGTTTTCTAGTTTCAAGTTTTTTGACTGACATGCAACCAGAGATGGATACCTCTGTTGCATGAGCCTGTCAGAACGTGGCCATAGGTGTGAAGCCATGGTTGGGCCCTATGTGCCACATTTCATGAACACAGAGGTGTTCCAATAGCTAAAGTGAATCATGCAATGTTTATATCACTAAAACCAGGCATTCAGGAGAGGTAACTTGATTTGAGAACTCCCAATATCAGAAATATTTTCTTCAGGAACTTTGAAGGTGAACTTACAAGAATACACACACACACACACATACAAACACACAAGTAGAAAGTTGAATGAAGAGCAACGAACAGAAAAACAAACTACAGTGGGAGAAGGAGGAGGGGGCGGGGCCAGGTGAGGGGAGGGGAGATGAGAAGAGGACAGGAGATCTTAGGCTTACTTTAGGAATCATCAGACAGCCACATCTTATTGGATGACATGATAACTGTGTCTTCAGATCTGTTCTTGTGTCAGGAGAGTTGTGGTTGCAATAAGGAGAGGAGAACTTGTTATTCCAGGCCTTTATAAGGACTCCGTGCAGCTGCTTGAACAGCTTGGGGCTTTTTTTTCTTCTTAATATACTTGTGTATTTTTATGTGACCTAAAGTAGCCTGAGTACATTTTTATATTTTGCAACTTGAATGGCATTAATTAGCAGAATTGTGAATTAATATGTCTTTAAAATTAGAAAGGAGTGTTATGTGGGAAGAGAAAGAGGCAACAGATGTGGAAATACCAAAGGAAGCAATATTTAAATGAGATATTTTATATTTTAAAGAGAATCTGTCTTTATTTAGTTTTGAAAAAATATTTATACTGCTTTGTAATAAATCACTGAGTTATATTTTAGTAGTACTGCCTCAAAAATATATTCTTAATATGACTATAATTTTTCACTTATAATTTGCCATCCTGGTACTAATTACATAGTCTATTGCAGCAGACTTTGAATTAGTCTTATGCTTCCTCACTTGCCCCAAAGTCTATTATACATATGAGCATGAGAGTGATGCTTTGAACTACCTTATCAGATTATGTTACTCCCAGATGTAATGTCTTCCAATTGCTTGACACTCACCTTTGAACAACCTTTGAATTCTGGCCATAGCCTCACTTGTGTTCTCTAACCCAGCACCTGTCCTTTGTGACCTAAACTCATACAAATTTTTTACTTATTTCTTACGTTCCAGCCTCACTGATTGTTCCTTCTATTCTTAATACACACCAATGCCATCACTGCCCTACAGCCTTTGTTTCAGCTTCTGTCTTTCTGTGTAACTCTTTCTCTAGAGCATATAAGGATGCTTTCTTCTCATCGTTCCAACTTCCCAGGGAAGCCTTCCGACCACTTCCTCTAAGGTGTCAGCCATCCCTTTAAACACTCTGTCCCATGACTCTTCGAGTGTATTCATTGCATTTATTACTATTTGAATTTATTACATGTATTTTTATATATCTAATATATATTTTCCTTAGCTAGAGTATAAACTACAGTAGGGTAGGAACTACATCTATCAATATAATCACCTATCTAGAATTATAACCACATAATCAAAGTTTAATAAATATTTCTGAAATGAAAAGCATGTTAAATATTAGTTCGCTTATATTTTTACCTGAATTGTTTTTATCACTTTGTTTTTCCCCTTGTATTTCTAATTACAGTCTCTTTTTCTGTTCATTATAGATGAAGCATTTACCTTCCTCATGACACCAAGATATTCTAATTGTATGTTAAAAATATAATTTATTGTGTGCAGTCTTTTCTTAGGTGTTTCCCCCACAGAACGCTTTGTTATAAATGGACTATAATATTTATAGGTTGACATACAGATATTAACATGGGATATATTTTCATTATTGTCCTTGGTGCAAGATACTGCTTTGTACATTCTAAACCTTTCTTTTTTTAAATTACTTTTCTTCTTTTAAAAATGGATACTGTTAAATCTTATAAAATTTTATTTACTTTTTCACATGATTAAAAGTCTAACTGAAATTAGAAACCAGATAAACAAGCTATTTATGATAACATATAACCCACTGTGACAGATTTGTATTGCCTCTCTGAAAATTTCAGTTTCATCCTTTGAAATGTGTTTGTATTAGGGAGAACCTTTTCCTGATCACTCTAACAATCTGCTCAAAATTTTCTTTATGTTTTTATAAGATTGCTCATTCACTAAATGTTATGGCAGTGCTCCTTTTAATTAATAAGCATATGTTCTTTGTCAAAGCCCCCAAGAGACCCAAATAAACTCTGCAGCTCTAAAAATGTAGTCTGTCTGGTTTTTAATCTATAGAAAATCTCCATGCTCTAGGCTTCTGTTGCTCTCTGTGCTTCACCACCACCCCACTGTTGGAGATGCTTTTACTATAATTACTGGTTTATTATCACTGTCTACAATTTTTCTGCAAAAACTTCATTTCTGTGAAGGTAGGTACCAAGCCAGTGTTAATATTGTCCTCAGCACTAAACACAGTCTTCTGAAACATAAGGTATGTGCACACAAAACATCTACTAAATGGTTGAATGAAGAAGCAATGAATAGATAGACAAACCACTCTTACTGTTTTTCTTTTTTGGGTTTTATGACTTCAGTTAGTATCTCAGAGACACCATCCCAGTGAAATATTTAACAGTTTAAAGAAAATGTTAACTACGGACAAAGTGTAAATCCAAAGGTAGGGATTCAGTAATTATTGAAATCAGTACCAAGCCCATCACTACTAAAGCTGAAAATTATAGTCTTTTCATGCCTGCAATATTACTAATATAAAAATGTGGAAAGTGTGAAAGCCTACAGAGAAATTCAGAGAAATATAATTTACTATTGGGTCAGCGAAATAATCCTTTTAGTTTTTGTGTAAAATAAGACACTTTTTTTTTCACCAATAACTTCATTGATTTGGATATTTTGAGTATGTTGGCTGTCTCCTGCTATTGGCTTCTAGTGGGTAGAGGCCAGGGGTGCTGCTAAACACCTTCCAATGCATAAGACAGCCCCACAGCAAATAATTATTTGTCCAAAATATCAATAGTACCAAGAAACTTCACAAACCACTTTTGACATGTTCAATCAGTCACAGAACCTTCTCCATGCACTGTACAAATCTTTTTGTGTGTGTTTCATTGCATTTTTACCTTTCTTGAAATAATAAAGCATCATATGCCAAAACATTGCTTATCTTCTTCCATCTTTGATATTACAATGGCTACACAAAAGTTCAGCAATGTTGATAAATTTTTTTAAGTGCACACTGATATGACAGCTAAAACAATACAATCTAACAAAATTGTTTTGAATGATGTTAAACACAAATAAACACTACTGGAGTTATCATACACAACAAACTAAATGAACTTTTTGGCTATCCCAATAGTAATCCTGTTACTATTGTATATGAGGACTTGTATTATAAATGGTTTAGCTGAAAGAGCATATATATATTCAGGGCATGTTCTTCTGAATCAGAGTTCATTTTGGAGCAAGCTGGGGGGCCCAATACTTGCCATATAACACATTTCTGCAGATGGTGTTAATGGCGGTGCTCTTATCTTCTACTTCCCATTCCTCCCTGTGGAAGGCAGTTAACAGATAGTATTTTGTAATCTAGCATCAGATCTCAATGAGTACTCATCACAGTAGATAATTCTAAGAGGATCGTTGCATCTTTAGCTGCTCATTGGAGGCCCCTAAAGAGTTGGTTGACTCGAAGAATTGGGAAAACAAACTGATCTTGCCAGCAAATGGGATCAGATCTGTTAGCAGTGCCAAATTGTTCCACATGCTGTGACACCTGCTAAAGGAAAAGAAGATATAATATAATTGCTATTGGGAGGAGTTTCCCAACTAGAGACCACAGCAAGAGCTTCAACAGCTGTTGGCAATGGAAGTCTGTCATCTATCTGTGCTCAGTGCTTTGAGATCATCATACAAGTGACATTCTCTTAGGCTGTCTCATGGAATTAGCAATGCTTGTCTTTGTGAACTTTACCAATATGTATTTATAAGGAAACGTATTGAGAAACTTCAATAAATCTTTTATAATGTTACCAAGCCCCCCTAAATAGTTTGGTTTATTCAGTAACTAATCAGAAATTGGTCTATTACATTGAGTCTATTAAGCTGTAATTTAACTTTTCATGTGTTTATGTCAAATTTCAGTCATTAGATCATATGCAACTTCAAGGTTGAATGTGTCTGATCTACCTATGTGTCACTTATAACATCTGGTCTTTCAACTAGTATATGCTCAGTAACTACATGTTCATTAAATTTTTGCTAGAAGTAGAATGTACTCTGTAGAAGTAGAATGTACTCTTTTTTTAAGGCATAAAACTCGATATTTTAATATAAGTATACATTATGAAATGATTATCACAATCAAGCTATTTAACACACATCACTATTTTTCTGTGGTGATAACACTTATATGACATTCTTTTATATATTTATAATACCCAGTTTTGTTTAAAGCATGTAATCTCATTGTCCATATATCTGATACCAAGTCTTATATAAAATTGACCCCCTTCTGTGCTTGGAATGCAGTCATGTATTTGAAAAGAGGAACCACAGGATTTGATAAGCTCAAGATTTAAGCTAATATCTAAAGTCAGGACACTTATTTTGAGGGATATTTTAAATAACTGCTATGGCCACAGTCCAGCAGACTGAGAACACAGTTATAGTATATCACTGATAGAAATATTTAATTATGCCAAATTTATAGTATGATTCATTTTTTATTTTCTGCATAGCAGGTGAATTTAAGATAAAATACAGTCATTAAAGTCAGATGGTGGAAATAGGTCTTATACCCTTTGATAGATTTCTTTGTGGCGCTTGCCTCACCTGCTTTATGACAGGTCTATCACTATACATCTAGGTTTTTGAACCTAATGCTGTTAGTAAATGACCTTTTCTCTAGTAAAAGATAAAACATGTACTTAGCTCTTTTTCCAAGTGTCCACCTATGGCAGAAAGATAACATATAGCATGTACAACCAAACTCTCCTGTTACCAGAAAAAAAAATACAATAAATATCACATTTCAAAAGGCAGAAAACGTGCTCATTCTGAATCCATCACAACACCTCTGAAGTGTAGAAAAGTTCAGTTGGGGGAAATGCCTGGATTGGATTTCTCTTTTTTTCTTGATTTGTGTTGGCTCATCATCAATAGGGCTTTTAATTTCCTCTGAAACTAAGCATCAACTTTATGTCAACCTGTTTAAAAGAGCACCACTCCCTCAATTATCTCATATATAGCAGGATTTAGACAGAATAGCAACTGCAATAAAATCTCAAGAAGTACTCAAGTCTTCAAAATAAGAAGTCAAGTTTGTGTTTCATTTCCCTTCACACAGTGATTTTGGTCCCTTAACCATTATTGTCTCCAGTGCTATAGTACCACAGATGTCTGTTTGTCCCTAGTCACACAGTAGGTCAATGCTGTTATGCTCATGAATGTTTACCTTAGTTTTTACTTGACTATGTATATATATATATTGAATTTTAAGTATTTGACTAGCCTTTCTTCTTCTAAATGTAAATCTTTGAGGTTGTGACTTGTTTTATTCATCACTATTATCTCTAGCTTTTAAAATATTTCCTATGTATAGGTACTCACAAGTAATGATTGAATGAATGAATGGATGATTTTTCTTAATTTGGAATGAAGATAATTGTGGTGCTGTGGGGGTTAGGAATGGGAGTGTCTGTTTGGGCAATTAAAAGAATTTTTTTAGGTAACTTGTAGCAAATCTAGGAATAATTAACTACCTTTACTTTGTTTCAAAGAGATATCAAGAACATAAGAGGAAAACTCTGTCCTTGGAATAGAAAACATGATTTGTGTGCATGTGTGTGTCTGTGTGTACATATGTGTTTCTCCTAGAATTTCAGGCTTCTGAAGGACACAGCTATTGGGATGTGTGCAATGAGAAATTAGGTAAAATATTCAGCCTAGAATGATAGAAGGAAATTTTATGATTTTATTTATATTTAAATTTGTGAGTGTCACAGATGACTCTGGAAGTATTTTTCAAGTGAATTTATCTCAAAATATAGTGGCAGAACTTACAGAATCCAGTTTAAAAAAGAATGAAGGTTTGGGGTAAAATCTTAGGCGATTTCCATTTATACACAAAACATAATCTGCGAATTGATGAAAAGATTCCAGTGATTGGCATCAAACTGTTACACTGACTGTTAAGATCCAGTACATACAGTGGCTCTTTTGTGACTTGGCTTACTCAATCTAACTTCCTAAAGGTTCTTTTTCCTAAACTCTGGCATCCTTTTTTTTCTTTTTTCTATTTTATTTATTTATTTTTAGAGAGAAGGGAAGGGAGGGAGAAAGAGAGGAAGCGAAAGATCAATGTGTGGTTTTCTCTCACACATCCCCAACTGGGGACCTGTCCCACAACCAAGGCTTGTGCTCTGATGGGGACTCAAACCTGTGACCCTTTGGTTCACAGGCCGGCACTCAATCCACTGAGCCACACCAGCCAGGCGGCATCTTTGATGAGACATGAGTACCACTTACTGAGAGAGGTTGCCAAGGTTTTGGTCAATTTTATTCAATACTATATATGAAAAAGCAGTTACTACTTCACATTTATAAGCATTTTAAGTACACATTGAACATGCTATTGATTAGAACTGTGATCTAAGTACACTTATCATCCCTTGCTTTTCTATTCCTTTTTAATCCTTAAGAGATGGTACAGAATTCATTATGGCTCATCCAGAATTACAGCAAATTTTTCCTTGTCACCAGAACAACATTCTTAATTCCTTACAGAGGAAGTTAACCTTTAAACTCTCTTAGAAAAGACTTAATTTTTAAGAAGACAATCATCAAAGTATGCACCTAATTTTTTTCAACATTTGCTTTTCATTCTGCCTTTCTACATGCAAGGAACAAATAAACTAAAACCTCTATTATTCAACTACTACTTATTGGGTAGATATGAAGTGCTTAGCACTCTGCTAAGGCAGTGGTATGTAGAAAAAGAGAAAACTTTGCCCCTGAGGATACATTATTTTACTGTGAGGTGCAAACATATTAACATATACTTAAAATATATTGTATTATGAGATATGACAAAAAAAAAAAAAGAGCTTGGAAGAGCAACTAATTCCCATTGGGGCAGGGATAAAGCAAAAGGAAGCCTGGCTGAGTATTAATTGTTTCCAGTATTATTTGCCAAAAAATGAAAGTCTCCTGTTCCAAATTTGCTTAGTTGCTAGCTAGCTATCTCTCTAGTGCAACAGGATAGAATAACTCTGCATGGAAAGTTATTTAATGATTTAAAACACCATTATTTATATTCCCACTTAAAGAAAATTTTATTTGACCATTAGGTGACTCAGTAAAAAAATAAGATGTCCAAAGACATACTTGCAATGTGAAGAAGCAGTACAGTACTAAAAGTATTGATGTAGAAAGTATATTTGATAAAATTCAACAACATATTTCTAATTTAAAAATTACTACAAGAGAAAAGTAGGACATACTTAACTGTAAGAAGGGTTTTTTAGCAACAATAGCAGCAAATACTATCCCACATAAAAAAATTATAGCTCAATTTCAATTAAAATTAGAAGTTGAACCAAGGTGTCAGAATCATAATTATTTGACACAAACTCAACACCAAAAACACAAACACTACAATTAAAAGATGTGCAAAGCACGTGAATAGACACTTATCTAAAGAGAATGTACAGATGGCCAACAGACATGAAAAAATGCTCAATGTCACTAATCATCAGAAAATGCAAATTAAAACCACAATGAGATATTACCTCACACCTGTCAGAATGGCTATTATCAATAAATCAACAAACAACAAATGCTTGTGAGGATGTGGAGAAAAGGGAACCCTCAAGCATTGTTGGTGGGAATGCAGACTGGTGTAGCCACTGTAGAAAGCAGTATGGAGTTACCTCAAAAATTAAAAATGGAGCTGCCTTATGACCCAGATATTCCACTTCTGGCAATTTATCCAAAGAAACCCAAAATGCTAATTCGAAAGAATATATGCACCCCTAGTTCATTGCAGTGTTATTTACAATGGCCAAGTTTTGGAATCATCCCAAATGTCCATCAGTAGGTGAGTGGATAAAAAGGCTGTGGTACATTTATGCAATAGAATACTACTTGGCCAGTAAAAAGAAGGAAACCTTACCCTTTGTGACAGCATGGATGGACCTGGAGAACATTATACTAAGTGAAATAAGCCAATCAAAAAATGACAAGTACAATACGATTTCACTCATATGTGAAATCTAATAACAAAATGAACCTAACTAGCAAAATAGAGACAGACCCATGGACAGAAAGCAGGCTGATATGGGGAATTGGGGGTCTTGGTGGGGGTTTGGGGAGATTGAGCAAAAGAGAAAAAAAGAAAAAAGAATTTATGGACAATGATATAATTGCTGGGGGCAGTGTGGGTGAGGGGAGATTGAGGAGGTTTTAAGGGGGATGAATGGTGATGTACAGAGATTTGACTTGGGGTGCTGAACACACAATACCGTGACAGATGATGTGTTGTGAAATTGTGTACCTGAAACTTGTATAATTTTGTTAACCAGTGCCATCCCAATAAATTCAATAAAAAGGAAAAGAAAATAATTTAAAAAATTGTTTTCTAATTGGGAAATTTAACATTTATAAGAAAAAATAAATGCTTAATGTCTAATGGAAATGGTATGGAAAGAAAATTAAAAAGTGACTGCATAAAAAAAGAAAACTAGATATTAGAATATAATATAAAGCTACATTAAAATTAATATAGTGTTGATATAAATTAATAATAGATAAATTATTCATTGGAATCAAGCACTGTTTAATAATAAATCCCAGTATATATGTGAGACTTTAATATGTAACAATTTTTATATTTTTCTTCCAGTGAGTAATGTATGGTTTGTTTAATAAAAATTATTAACTTGGGTTAAAGTGCATTTCTTGGGGAGAAAGTACCATTGCTGTACTAATGTAGGTGTTTGATTTTTTTGTTTTTTTGTAAAAGTGAAAATCCTTTTTGTATTTCTTTCAGTGGAAACTGGTACTAATATGGTCTTTCCTAAAAGCAAAGTGACTTAATGTGAATTTTCCAAAAGCAGGGGATACTCTGCATTACATCAGTTTGGCTTTTGAAAGATTTCATAGAATGCTCTACTTTTGGATAGTGGAAGTAACCTTATTCAAAAACTGATACCAATATCATTAAATAATGTATGGTACTAAAAGTATTTATACATTATAAAGAAAGAATAAATAACCCAGTAGAAAAATGGGTCTATGGAAGGTAAGACAATATAGAAAAACACAAATAACCAAAATAGAAAAGGTTCTCTCTAGCCAGTTGACTATAAAATGCAAATGAGTGTACCATTGTGTACCATTGTCTGTTGATTTACAAACATATTGATTAATTTTTTTCTTAAAAGAGTACAGTTGGTAGTAAGCACTATTGAAAGGATGTGCAGAAATATTTGTTCTTATATTTGACTGATGTAATTGTAAATTGTACAATCTTTTGAGGGTGTTATCAGGAAATATTTATTCAAATTTAAAAGACATATAGCTTTTAATCTATTAATCTCCCTCTGGAAAGCCCATTCCCATGAAAAGAAAACTACTGGCATGGAAGGTCATAAGCACAATGATGATTATTTCAACATTGTTTCCAATGACAAATTTTGAAAACAATGTGTTGTTCATCAAATACAGAAATTCATGAATGCCTTATGGTATATTCACATGATAATATATTAAATAGATAATAAAAATAATGAATTACATCTAAGGTTATTTATTGGATAAATTTTCTAAAAATGTGAGTGAAATTTAAGATATGTAAAAATGCACATAATATGATATTTGATACCATTTTTTATATACAAACAATGACACTAAAACCTGTATATATATACTGCCTGTGTGTGTATGGTTGATTATATATTTTGTGTTTGAGTGTGTGAGAAATATTTTTAGAGAATCTATACAGTCATTTTTTGGTATCCTCTGGTGATTAATTCCAGTGCTCCTCACCTCATACCAAAATCCATGATGCTCAAGTCTCTTATATAAAATGGTGTAGGATTTGTGTATAACTTATGCATATACTTCCATACACTTTAAATCATCTCTAGATTATTTATAATATGTAATGCAATGTAAATGCTATGCAAATGGTTGTTATATTGCATTGGTTAGGGGGTAATGACAAGGGAAAAGCCTGTACATATTCCATTCAGAGACAATCATCATAGGACTAACTACTTATTACTTGTCAGCAGCAACATAATATTTTTCTGATCCTAAGTTGGTTTAATCCTTAGATGTGAAACCTGTGAATATAGGGGGGCAACTGTATATGTAAAGTGTACATGTATGAAGCTACATATATGTAATATATTTTCTGAATAAAGTAAGATATGTTGGCTTAGTGGAATTGGGGGTTTGGATTGGATTGTGAACTGATATAGGGTGAGGAAAGAAGAGAAAAAATGTAACCAAGTAGAAAATGAAAAAATATAAATGAAACATATTATTTCTATGCATATATAAAATATAAATGTGTATATGTATATTTTTTAAATAAATTCTTATAATTATTGCAGATTAGAAAACAAACTTCACTAATTTGCAATTCATTATCTCCATGAATAAAATTTAAGAAAATATATATTAGTAGGAAATATGTATTAGTAGTAATTTGTATAATCACTAGGAATATTTCAGTTCACAAGTTGTGGTGGAGCGTTGACCTACCCAATAAGTGAAGCTGATATATGAATGAAATACTCTGTTAAATTGCTATACCATGTGTGACAGTTACAGGCATTCAGTAAATGAAAACATTTTCTTGGAAACTTAATCTTGAGCATGGGTTTTGGCATCTGATATAGGTAAAGTCACGTCCCACTTTAGCTCATTAAAACTGCCATTTCTTTGTAAAATGAGTATAATTATGCTTAACTCTTCTGACTATTGTGATAAAATACATAACATAAAATTCCAACAGAGGACTTGTTACAGAGTAAGTGCCTATAAAAACTCCCATAAATAGGTCCTTATACTATAGAGTGGTGCTACAGTATTATATTGGTGAAAAGTACTTTGCAATGTCTGATGAAATATATCAACCAAAGAGAATTGGCAGGTGCTAGAGGGAATGAGTTTTAGGATATGGCTCTTATTGCTTAGAGACTAGTGGAAGAAAGCTGCGAACCTCTCTTTCCAATGTTCTTCAATAGAAATTTACTTATCCCCAAGGAACACCATATTTTAGGTCTGCAACACAATGAAGTCTAAGAGGTGTTTGCTCTAAAAAGATATTACACTCATAACTAGAATGTCAGAACACTTTGAATTGGGAAACTCTAGATGAGTAAGTGAATTAGAGAATAAGAACTCTTGGATATTTTTTTCCTTCTGGGCTTTCATTTATTTTCATATCATCTAATCCTGACATGTTGAAATATGACACTGTGATGATATATCTTATGACATGAAGAGGGGTGAGAAAGAGAGAGAGAGTGAGAGAGAGAGAGAGAGAGAGAGAGATGGTTACTTACAGTCTTCTTCAGACACCAGGACTGTCTTGTCTGTGTAACTGGCATTGGCACCAGTGTCGGCTCTTTTTTACAGGCACTGGCAAATTTCTCTTTAATTCCTTGTTCTGTACAATCTGTGTAAATGATAGTTTAAAAGCTCTACATGTACCTCTGGTACTTCCAATGAATTGTATATTCCTCAAGCAAGATAAACATAAATATCATGGGAAAAGAAAACTGGGTTGGAGGTGAGGAATTTCTGTTTCCTCTTATCTCAGATTAACTATATGACCTTAAGGGGTACCTATTGTATCTGAGGCTTTCTGAATATATGTTCAATCATTTAATCCTCACACCTACATTTCAAGGGAGATATTATCACAATCTTACAGATAAGGAAACTGAGGCTCAGATGAGCTAGGTTATTTGTTCCATGTGGCAAAGATGGTATTTGTGCCTATGACTGTCTAAGGCCACAGCCCTAGTTCCTTCCTTGACAAACCTGATCTCCTCTCCCCTCAACTTAATTTACTCTTAAACAAAGGAGTAGCCTAAGTGAACTCTTAAATACATTTTTTCTGTAATTCTGATTCATATCTATAGAATCTGTTTATATGAAGTTCTCTGAGAGTCTTGGAATAGGGTTTCTATAAAACAATGGAAGAGTAGGGAAGAAAATTTTGAACATTTAAAATTTATTACTACTTCATAAGTGATTTTTCAGAGCAGATGGTTCTCTTTTACTCTTGGACAATGGGACATTGCAAGAGAATTAAAATCTCCCTTAAAGGTTTTTCTTTTCCTTTTGGTATATTACATAAAGCAATTGTTCTTAGGTAAAGGACAATATTAGAATAATGCTCCTTTGGTAAATCTTTATACTAAAGTTACATCTTAAGGCACTGTACTAAATAGTAGTCTTGCAAAAGTTAAAGGAAATATAAAAACTTGGAAAAATTAATAAAAAAGAAAAAACGGACTTCTTTAATGAAAAGAAGAGGAAAATAGCTATTTTTGGATTAAAGCCTGAGCACACAATTCAGTTTCTAAACTTGATTAGATTTCTTACACAGTTGGGAAAAAAGGAGCCTGAAATCTAGGCAATTACAGAATACAGAATAAAACTATTTTTTGAAAAGTATCTTTTATGTAAGGAAAGGTCTGGAAGGGGCACCATCAAACTATAAAATACTTGGCTGCCCAGAGTTATCCATAAGAAATAGAGCTTGAATTGAGATAAGAAAAAGATGAAAAATGGCATTATCTTACTAAAAATACACTGTGCAATAAGGGAACATTTTGTAAAAGAACTAACAGAATCATAAGTTATGTAAGATGCTTAATCTCTTTATTCTGTCATTTACCTACAAAATAATTGTTATAAGTAGTGACGTTTATCTTAAGTTTCAAAGAAACAAGTATTGCCTTATCGCTCTTTTTTGTTCTTCCTGTCTATTTTAGTTAAAAGTCCCCTTGTAATTTCTTGCACTCTTTAAGATGATAGAGTGGTGTGTCTTGTCCTGTATTTCTTTGCCAAATAAATATTCAGCATCCCTGTCTCCATTCAGGAAAAAAATAAAGAATAAACTGAGAAGATTGAATAAACTGAGTAAACTAAGTTTTTCTTCATGCTTCTATTTATCCAAGCCCCAATTTTTCATTCCTTCTATATCCAAGGCCTTTGCCATATACTTTGCAGCACTTCTCATAAAGGAGGTATTTATTTCCCTTCCTCATTAACTTTGAGTTCAGCTCTAAGTGCACCACTCGTCTCAATAGTTCATGTGGACTTCTGTTTGTGTGATTTCACTTCTGCCCTTGCCAAGAGAGAAACTCACTGCACTGTTGGTTCCAGGAGGAAAATGAGAAACATGAGGTATAGGGTTACCCCAGCCAAGTCCCGCTGAGATTAACCAATGCCCAGTGGACCCAAGATTAGTGAGAATTAACGTGTGCTACTTTAAGCCACTCATCTTTGGAGTGGTTTGTTATGAAGCAGTGTTTTCCAGTACATAAATTATACTGGAGATACTCATATATGTGAAATCGGATACAGGAAATGACTACATACACATATATACACACACTCAGCAACTACTATGTTTTCATGACAGAAGGGTAATTATTTGAGATCTCAGTGGTTTCTTCAACTCAGTTTACTTAATGTGCATTGGCAGGATGAACCTGAACATGAAATGAAGTCAAGTTTTATTTTACTTCTAAAAAGCAGGAGTACTTGTTATATAAAAATGAACGTGTCAAACTGTTATATACTCTCAAATACTCTGTAATTCTCTTTCTGAACACATATCACATTTGTAATGCACTATAATTTTATGCTTTTCCAGTAGGGGGAATAGTGGTGTTTAATATTCACACAATGCTGTGAAGGACTGTTAATATCACCATTTGGCAGATGAAGAAACTGAAATCCAGAGATGCTAAGTAAATGCCCCAACACCATACAACTGAGATGTAGAATACCTGATGTTCAAATGCAAGCAGCCTGCCTGCAGAACCCTTGTTCTAAATGATTATTGATTGTACACAGTCAGTAATGTCATTGTTCTCTGCCTAAAACCATGCACAGCACATGGCATGTAGTCATGGAACAGTTGTTGAAAGGTTTAATTGAATATGCTTGAGCAAAGTAAGATATATACTATGAAAAAAGGAAAGCTAATATTATATTGAATACAATTACTTTATTTGATTAGTTTTTTTAGTACAATCATGAAGCAACTGCTGAGGCATGTGCTGATTATGTGCAGACATGGTCCCTGCAGTCCTGGTGCATACATGCTAGTGTTGGAGATAGAAATAAACAAATAAACAAGAAGTGATTATGACAAAAATATGAACATGCTGAACAGGAAACAAACACGGTATGATAGAGAATAATGTGGATGATGGAAAAACATTTTGTTTTCTTAGAGGTCTAGGAAGGCTCCCATGTAAGAGGCAACATTTAATGTGAGACCTGATAAGGAAGTAGGATAGACAGAGATCGTTCCTGGCAGAGCACGTAAGGGTCCTCATGTAGGAAAGAGCTACCTTCCCCCTTTGTCTAGATCACTGCTAAAACCTTCCAGTGCTCTGTCCGTTTTAACTCTCTTTCCTTCTCAATATATTCTCTGCACTGTAGTCACAGTGATCTTTCTCAAATTGTTCTCTGTTGTTTTAAGGAAGAAAAAAAAATACTACTTAATATAACCAAAAGGTTTGGCTCATGTCTTTTCCTTAAAAGTCATCTTGTTCTCTTTTGCTTTCTGTCCTAGTCATTTGTCCTTCAATCTCTGAATCCTGGTCACACCTTATCATACCTTAAATATGCACATTTACATGCATAGTTTTCTGTTTGGGTCCTCTTTTGCAGATAATTTGTGCTAAAGAATCAATATCTCAAGGATCCTTGTTTTGTTCTCTAACCATATACAATTCCTGTTTGAATACATTTAGAGCAGTTTTCATCACTACTCTATATATTGCTAAATTAACAGTTTGTACAGGTATGGATGCATGTAGGGGCATGTGTGTGAATATTGAATGAGTGTAAATTTAATGAAATTAGAAACCACATCTTCCTGTAATTTTCATTATATACCTGGTGCTTTGAACAGTGCTTGACACACAATTGATATTTATTGAGTAAAAGTTATTGAGGAACTTTAGGCAGGAGAGTTATATAATACAATGTGTATTTTAAAATTTTCACTTTTGCTGCTTGAGAGCAGTGGATTGGAGGGGCAAAAGTGAGGAGAGCATAGTTAACAGGCTGCTGTAGAGGTCTAGGTCAGAGGTCATTGCAGGTGGGTGTTGAAGTGATAGCAGAGCAAATCTTAAAAAGTGCTTGGATTTAAGATAATTTTGCAGAAAGGATTTGCAAGGTTTACTGTTATTGGCTGAGGAAGATAAAGGAATGAAATGAATTAAGCATAATTTCTAGGTTTCTGGGAGCATAGTGGTAGTATTTATGAAGATGAGGAAATCTCAAATGGATGGAGCAATTCTGTAATTGGAGAAATTAAGACTGATATTGGCTATGTTAATTTAAGATGTCTTTGAGATATTCAATGGACAATGTCAAATTGACAATTGAATTGATTTATCTGGAGACCCACTGGAGAGTACTTGAAGTGCAGTATATATTTAGGTATTATCAGTATTTAAATTTCACTGAAAGTCCTGGGAAAAGGCAAAGGCATGTAAGAAGAAAGTGTGATAAAGGAGGTCTTAAGGCTAATTACTGGAGAATACCTATATTTAGAAATAAGATAACAGTTTTACAAAAGACAGAGTATGAAATATTTTCAACAAAGGATTCTGAAACATCTGGATAGCCATGTGGCCAAAAAATAAAGAAAGAAACTTTGATTACTTCTCACCATATAGAAATTGATTTAAGCTGTATCATAGAACAAAGGAAAAAAGCACTCTAAATGATATAGAAGAAAACATAAAAATGTATCTTTATAGCTTTGGGTTAGGTAAATATTTTTAGCCAAGGTACAAAAGATACTACAATTAAAAGGAGAAGGAACTGATATCACTCTGAAGAATTATTAGGAAGTTTCTTGTAAAATTAAATATATGTTTATGTATAGCACAGCAATTGTACTCCTAGATATTTACCCAAGAGAAATAAAAACATTTGCTCACATAAACTTTTACTCAGATGTTCATAGAATGTTTATTCATAATAGCCAAAAAAATTGAAGTTGAGATGTTCACTAATAAGATAGTGGATACATAAATTGTGGTACATAATGAAATACTGAATATGGTAGGCAGAATTCTAGCATGGTTTCCAAGATTCCCACCTGCAGCTATAAAGGCCCTGAATAGTCCCTCCTCTCCCACCCCCTCCTTGAGTGTAGACAGAACCTGTGAATATGATGGGATCTCTCTCCTGAAATAAGGTTGTATTATGTGGATTGTTGAAGGGACTTTGGTAGATTCAATTAAACTTTCAAGTCAGTTGATTTCAAGTTAAATAGGAGGTTATCCCAGGTGATCCTAATTTAATGAGATGAAAGCACTTAAAAGTTGGACTGGGATTTTTCTGAAGATACAGTCTCCTGCTGGTTTTGAAGAAGCTTTCCTATTGTGAGATTTGTCAGAGGCCCATGTGGCAAGGAACTGCAGGGTCCTCCAGGAACTGATAGGAGTCCTAGGATCACAGTCAACAAGAATGTGGGAACCTCGTTTCTACGATAACAAGGAGCTGAGTTCAGCTTCCTCGAGCTTGGAAGAGGACTCTTGCATCAGAAAGGAATATAGTTCAGATGACACATGCAGGTTTCAGCCTTGTGAAACTTAGAGGAGAAAACTCAGTTAAGCCATGCCCAAACTCCTTATCCATGGAAACTGTGAGATAATAAATGCATGCTGCCTTATGCCATTAAGTCTGTGGTGATTTGTTATGCAGCAATAGAAAATGAATACACTGAAAAACCAAAAAATAAAAGAAAAAAATTAAAAAAAGAAAATGAATACACTAAGCAATTAAAAATTATGACCTACAGACAAAACAACATAGATAAATCTCAATATTAGTGAAATAAATTAGGCACAAGAGATTAAATACATATCTATTAACAATTGAATCTAAAAAACAAACAGCAAACAAGAAGATCAGAGACAGAATCATGGACATAGAGAGCGTTTTGATGGTTGCCAGATGGGAGGGGGTATAAGGGAATGGGTGGAGAGGTGAGGGGATTAAGAAGTACAAATAGGTAGGTACAGAATAGCCATAGGTATGTAGAGTACAGTATAGGAAATGGAGTAGTGAGAGAACTTACATGTATGACCAATAGACATGAACAATGGTGTGGGGATTGCCTGAGGAAATGTGGGGGGGGGGTGCTGGGGTGAAGGGGGCAAAAAGGGTAAATCAGGGCAACTGTAATAGCATAATCAATAAAATATAATTAAAAAAAGACACTACCTATTATAAGAGGTCTGTCCAGAAAGTATCAAGCCATGTACTATGAAAAATAGAGACATTTATTGAAGAAAATCCAAGATACAAGAAACATTGTACATAAGACAACGATGCCTCAGTTTTCTTCAAAGTAGGCATCTTGGAACCTCACATAGTTCTCTCAAACACCATCAGCTGCCACATCATATTTTCCTCATTCTCATTGACAGTCTGAAATATCTTCCCTTTCAAAGGTGATTTTAGTTTTGGGAAAAGCCAGAAGTTGCAGGGCACCAAATCTGGGCTGTAGGGGAGCTGAGTCACATGGGTGATTTGACATTTTACCAAAACACTCTGCACAAGACATGAAAAATGAGTGGTGCATTGTCGTGATGAAGCTGCCAGTCACCAATTGCCCAGAGCTGTGGTCTTCTGAATCATCTGAACAGTTTCACAGAGGAATATTTAAGCTTAATGCAAAATTTGAGGCAGATTGGTTGCTTTACTTGCTCAGTCATTTTGAATGTGATGACCTCACAGTACACATGTTCAGTCAACATTGTCTACTGCCCCCACTGACTAGTACAGTGAAGTCATCATTGTTCATGCATGTGCATTCTAGTCCACTCTCCTTGGCTTCCAGTTTATTCTGGCGAAAAGAAACCATTCTCATTATATTAACAATGGTTGGACTTCTTCTGGAAAGACCTTGCATAGTCTCATTTATGTAAATTTCAAAGACAGGAAAAGCAGATTTATAATGATAGAAATTAATACAGTGGCTGTTTATGGACATGGGATGATTAACTAGAAAGAAAATCTAGGTAACTTTTTGGGGTGTATGGAAATAGTTCTGTGTCTTTGTTTTTGAGTTACATGATTGTTTATATTTGTTAAAACTCACTCATTGGACTGTACATAAAAGACTTGTGCATTTGATTCTATGTAAATTATGCCTCAATTTAACAAAATGAGTGCCTCATAGTGTTACATGCAGCTAAGAGGCTAAAGCGAAGTTGGAGAACTTATTGAATTTGACAATTTTCAGGCAATATTTGAAATTGGGGAGAGCACATTCTGTCCAGGGTGCTGATACAATCAGATAAGACTACCTTATCATGGGAATAGGAAGAGAAGAATTTGTCCATTGTCTATAGACAGCTCTTTTGAGATGTTTAGTTATCAAAGGGCAATAGAAAATGAGGAAGTCTTTTGAGGATAATGTGAAATGAAGGGAGTGTATGCATTTCAAGATGGTAGATCCTAGATAATCAGAACTGGTCTAATATAGAAGAAAAACTTATCATGCAAGGTTTAGAAGGGATATATGATTTGGTGAATTCCTTGAGAAAGCCAAATTGTTCTAGAACTTTAAATAAATAAAATAATTTGGTCAAGGCTTGTTTTACTAAGTATATGTTTTGAGTTTCACTCATGTTTTTGTCTGTATCAGTTGTTGTTTGCTCTTTTTATTTAAGTGTATAAATATAACACATTATTTTTATTCATTTTCCAGCTGATGGACATATGCTCTATCCAGTTTTGTGCTATTGAGAATAAAGCTGCTTTGAATGTTCATGTACAAATCCTTTTGTAGTCATATATTTTTGTTTCTCTTGGTCAACATCTAGGATTAGAAGTTCTGGGTTCCAGGGTAGGAATAATTTTAGTTTTATAAGGAAATGAAAGACTGTTGCCAAAGTGAGTATAAAACCTATGTTCCCACAATGTATAAGAACTCCACTTTTTCGATCCTCTGCAACATGTGGTTCACACCATGTCAAGGGTTTTGCAATTCCTGTGCCCTCTGTTATGTACACTCTTCCCTCAGGTATCTATGTGGATTATTTACTCACATACTTTATTTTCTTTCAAAAGTCATTTTCTCAGTGCAGCCTTCCTTTCCCCTCATATATAAAGTTGCCACCAGAGCATCTCCCAGACCCCCCGCCCCAACAACAACACAATCTCCCTTATTTCTTTAAATTTCTCAGAGAATTTATGTACTTCTCAGTTTATCTATTATCCTTGGTGGATTGTGAACTCCATGATATCAGGGAACTTTTTGTTGTTTCTTCCATATGTGTTTAAAAAAAAAAAAGGTGTATTCTGATATTGTTGGGTGGATTGTTTTCTTTTCTTTTCTTTTTTTTTTTTTTTTCCTTATGGCCAAAAATGTTTTATTATCTGCTTACAATTAAGACCATTAAATTATAATAGTGATAGAAAATAATAAAGAAGCTTTTCACGTTCTACTGAACTTTCACAATACTTTCTGGTACCTCCTCCAGAACTAAAATGAACCTGGATATGTGATACTAAGAGCTCACCATCTCCACCTCCTTAGCACCATTACAAAAACCTCAGCTAGCTAAGAGCAGCCACCATAAGGAGACATACTATTATTTATTCCTCCAAATGAATTATGGCAACCACCACGGAAAAGACTTAATTTTTGTAAATTTGTTAACAGTTTGGAGATTGACAGATTGCAGAAGAAACATAAATTAGTTAACCAATGTTTCTTGCTAAAAGACTTGCTACTCCAACACCATGAACAACATATATAAACAAATTGAAAAACTACACTTTTTAAACAAGTACTCAAGATAATTTTAGAAAGGAATGTTTTTAAACATGCTTTAAAGAAATAATTCTTGATCTTGATTATTTTCTTTCTTCTTTTTGCCATAGGCTTTGTTTGTTGTTGTTGTTCTAGTTCTTGTAGCTTTAGGGTTAGATTTTTTTTTTTTATTGCTTATTCCTCTTTATTTTTTTTTAATTTTTTATTATTGATTATATTGTTACAACAGTTCCAATTTTCTCCCCTTTGCTCCCCTCCACCCAGCACCCCTCTCCCCCAGCAATCCCCCCCCCAAGTCCATACCCCTGGTTCATAAAAATTAACTATCCCCGCCCTTCTCAAATATTAGGACCCTTTGTAATCTTGTAAAGGACAATGGGCGAAGGTCTCAAGCTCCTCTAGCTGCTTCAAGCTGGACATGGTCGTCATCCTACCTACCCTTGGGTCCAGAAAACCCTAATAAGAGTGGGAGTCTGGAGGGGAGGGTGGCCTTCCCACATGGGGAAGGATCGTGCAGACTCCAGGTCAGTTGGCTGTCTCCAGTCAACGGCGTGCTTGGTTTAACAGGCTGGTGTCCTTGTTGTGTTCTGGGGGCAACAGATTTGGCGAAAAGGGTTAAAAGACATCATTCACTCCATAACTACTAGATGACAAAAGGCAGGGATTAATTTTTCAATGTTCCATATTAGGAAAAAAGAAAAAAAGGGCTTCTTTGTAAGAAGGTGTGCTAGGCACATCTCACCTGTCCAAAACCCTTTTGCCCATTATACTTAGTTTGGGCTGAGGTAAATAGTTTAGGTTTTCCCCCTCTCAGACCTCTGGACCTTTTCTGTCCAAGCCATTAGGATAGAAAAGAGAAACCAGTTTTAAAGTGAAGCCCGCAGACCACCCCATTCTTCACCAACCCAGCCATTTAGTTCAGCCAAGCCGTTGAGTCTCAGGAGGCAGCGCTGCAGAGAGGATTAAGTGAGGCTTATGCATACAGACAATCACTCAGGTAATGCGATCATAGGCTTATGTCCTTTGAAAACAGAAAACACGTGTTAATTTATGTAACATAACCCACAAACAAGTCTCTAAATCTGTAAGACTGTCTTATTGGGAAGACATCCAGTTGCAAGGCACTTGAAATTCTATTTGCCTGCAACTTGAATATCTTTGATGATATCACAGACATGGTTTAATTTTCAAGTGAAACCATATTTTAAATGAGAAGAAACTTTTAAGACGGTTAGTTGCCCTATTTTATAGTCTACTACTGATCATTGTGATTTTCCTTGAATAATAATTTTTCTCCCTAAGGTTACCCTCCTTGTCTTTAAAGGGACTACATTAAGTCCATTTTTAATTTATCCTGTTCGTTTGCATAAACATAACAAGAGCAGCAAATGACCACTTATGATCTTTAGTTCTGCTTTGCTGGAACGTACCCAAGGAATATTTGGGGTAACCCTCAGTCTGTTCTTCAGGGCACAGAAGCTGAGCCACATATCTGGCATTCATCCTTGCCTGTACACACCTATTTTTTCCAAGTCTTTCTGGTTTTTCATTGTGTCTTAAGGTCCCTTCTAGCCATCTTTCAGGAAAACAACCTTCGTTCCTTCCCTGGAAAGATTGCTGTGGACCGCACAACCAACCATGGTACCAGGCCTTTTATCTCACGGGCTTTTATTACCTTTGAAAGTCATTCCCAGTTCCTCAGTGCTTTTTGGTAACATTCTGAGCCCAAGTATGTTTCATTTAGGCTTGACATTCCAGTCAAAGACTTGGTCAAAAAAAAAAAAAAAGGAACCTCTATTAACAACTGGTCTTATTAGTTCTATGCAAAGAAACTTATGTCATTACTTACTTGTTTAGAATACCAAACTCTGGAGGGATCAAATAGGGAGAAAAATATGCAACGTGAAGGAAAATCTTTGTCCTAAAATTTACTGAACTGGCATTTCCATTCTTCATATTTTCATTTTTCCCCCACTAAAAAAATTTTTTTGTTTGTTTTTCCATTACATTTGTCTCACTTTTTTACCCCTCTTGCTTCCCTGCACTCTGTCCCTCCCTTCCCACACATTTAGTCTCCACTCAGTTGCCCATGTCTGTGGGTCATTCATATATATATATATATATTTTTTTACTTGACCCTTCCCCTTCTTACACCCTTCTCTTCCTCCCCCCCTCCCCCCTTGTTACTGTTAGTCTACTTCTTGCTTACATACCTCTGGTTCAATTTTGCTCATTTGTTTGTGTTGTTCATTCGTTTCCTGTAATAGGTGACAGCATAGGGTATTTTTCTTTTGTTGCCTGGCTTATTTCACTGAGCATAATTTTCTCTAGTTCCATCCATGTTGTTGCAAATGGTAGAAGTTCCTTCTTTCTTTCTGCTACATAGAATTCCATTGTGTAAATGTACCACAGTTTTTGGATCCACTCATCTACAGATGGGAATTTAGGTTGTTTCCAGCAGTTGGCTATTGTAAATAGTGCTGCTATGAACATTGGAGTGCATAGGTTCTTTTGTATTGGTGTTTCAGGATTTTTTGGATATAATCCTAGCAATGGAATTGCTGGTTTAAAAGGCAGTTCCATTTTTAGTTTTTTTAGGAAATTCCAAACTGTTTTCCAGAGTGGCTGAACCAGTCTGCATTCCCACCAGCAATGCACCAGGGTTCCCGTTTCTCCACATCCTCTCCAGCACAAGTTGTTTGTTGATTTGTTGATGATGGCCATTCTGACTGGTGTGAGGTGTTATCTCATTGTGGTTTTTATTTGCATCTCTCTGATGGCTAGTGATGTTGAGCATACTTTCATATGTCTATGGGCCATCTGTATGTCTTCTTTGGAGAAGTGTTTGTTCAGGTCTTTTGCCCATTTTTTAATTGGGTTGTCTGTCTTCTTGGTGTTGAGTCGTATGAGTTCTTTATATATTTTGGAGATCAATCCCTTATCTGAGATGTCATTGGCGAATATATTTTCCCATATGGTTGGTTTCCTTTGCATCTTGCTGATGTTTTCTTTAGCTGAGCAGAAACTTTTTAGTTTGATGTAGTCCCATTTGTTTATTCTTTCCTTTATTTCCGTTGCCTTAGGAAATATGTCAGTGAAAATGTTGCTACGTGGGATATCTGAAATTTTCCTGCCTATTTTTTCCTCTAGGACTTTTATGGTATCACGGCTTACATTTAAGTCTTTGATCCATTTTGAGTTTATTCTGGTGTATGCTGTGAGCTGGTGGTCTAGTTTCATTTATTTGCATGTCCCTGTCCAGTTCTCCCAACACCATTTGTTGAAGAGGCTCTTTTCACTCCATTTGATGTTCTTTCCCCCTTTGTCAAATATTAGTTGACCATATGAACCTGGGTTTATTTCTGGGCTCTCTATTCTGTTCCATTGATCTATATGTCTGTTTTTATGCCAGTACCAGACTGTTTTGATTACGGTTGCCTTGTAGTATAGTTTGATATCAGGTATTGTGATTCCTCCTACTGTGTTCTTCCTCAAAATTGCTGTGGCTATTCGGGCTCTTTTTTGGTTCCATATAAATTTTTGAAGTATTTGCTCTAGGTCTGTGAAATCGTCGTCGTCGGCAGCCATCCGTCTCGAGAGATGATGGTGTAGCTTCTTAAGAGTCTATCTGCACCGCCGAGAATGGTTGTGCAGTCCGACTCGGGAGTGACACGGTATCTGTCTCCTCTCGTGTTGAATCGACATCTTGCGATGACGCTGGAGTGTCCTCTCCAGTGAAGCTGAAGCTACAGAGCCTGGGCAGGGTGATATGGAGGGTCTGCTGTTGCCCATGCAGCAGACCCCCCCTCTCTTCGCAGCTGAAGGGTCCAAGGGAAAGACGGAGTCAATACAGCTTGGTTTCAGGTGCGCCGCAGGAGTTGCCGGTGTTGACTACAACGTCAAACCGCCTTAGGGACTCCGGCTCCGGATTTTCTGTCGGGGTTTACTCCCTTAGCCTTTCCCCTGAAGAGGTATGCCGCAAGGCAGCGGAGGTTTTTTGGAGTCAGAGTTTTCCTTCTCTGATGTGCCCTGACTGGAAGATCGAACCAGCGACACTTAGCTCGCAGGCCGACGCTCAATCCACTGAGCCAAACCAGTCAGGGTGGTCTGTGAAATATGTTGCTGGTATTTTAATAGGGATTGCATTGAATCTATAAATTACTTTGGGTAGTATGGACATTTTAATGATGTTGATTCTTCCCATCCATGAGCATGGCATATGCTCCCATTTATTTGTATCTTTTTTAATTTCTTTCTTCAGTGTTATGTAGTTTTCTGTGTACAGGTTTTTTACCTCTTTGGTTAAGTTTATTCCTAGTTATTTTATTTTTCTTATTGCTATGGTAAATGGGATTTTTCTTTCAGTTTCTATCTCTGAGTTTTTATTGTTGGTGTATAAAAATGCCTTCGATTTCTTAATGTTGACTTTGTATCCTGCTATTTTGCCGAATTCACTTATTAGGTTGAGTGGTTTTTTTGTGGAGTCTAAAGGATTTTCTATGTACACTATCATGTCATCTGCAAATAATGACAGTTTTACTTCCTCTTTTCCAATTTGGATGCCTTTTATTTCTCTTTCTTGTTTGATTGCTGTGGCTAGAACTTCCAAGACTACGTTGAATAGGAGTGGAGAGAGCGGACATCCTTGTCTTGTTCCTGATCTCAGGGAGAATGCTCTCAGTTTTTGCCCATTGAGTATGATGTTGGCTTCAGGTTTCTCATATATGGCCTTTATTATGTTGAGGTATGCTCCCTCTATTCCCATTTTGCTGAGAGTTTTTATCATAAATGGGTGTTGTACTTTATCAAATGCTTTTTCCGCATCTATTGATATGATCATGTGGTTTTTGTCTTTCATTTTGTTTATGTGGTGTATCACGTTTATTGATTTGCGAATATTAAACCATCCTTGCATCCCTGGGATGAATCCTACTTGATTGTGGTGTATGATCTTTCTAATGTGTTGCTGGATCCGGTTTGCCAATATTTTGTTGAGGATTTTAGCATCTATGTTCATCAGCGATATTGGTCTGTAGTTTTCTTTCTTTGTTGTGTCTTGACCTGGTTTTGGAATTAGGGTTATACTGGCTTCATAGAACGAGTTTGGGAGTCTTCCCTCTTCTTGTATCTTTTGGAATAGTCTGAGGAGGATAGGAGTTAGTTCTTTCCTAAATGTTTTGTAGAATTGACTTGTGAAGCCATCCGGTCCTGGGCTTTTGTGTGCTGGGAGTTTTTTGATTACTGCTTCAATTTCACTAGCTGTTATTGGTCTATTCAGACTTTCTGCTTCTTCTTGATTCAGTTTGGGCAGCCTATAGTTTTCCAGGAATCTGTCCATTTCCTCTAGGCTGTCAAATTTCTTGCCATACAGTTGTTCGTAATAATTTCTTATAATTCTTTGTAATTCTGTTGTATCAGTTGTGATTTCTCCTCTTTCATTTCTGATTTTATTTATTTGGGTCCTTTCTCTTTTTTTCTTGATGACCCTGGCTAAAGGCTTGTCAATTTTATTTATCTTTTCAAAGAACCAGCTTCTACTTTTGTTGATCTTTTGAATTGTTACTTTAGACTCTATGTCATTTAATTCTGCTCTGATCTTGGTGATTTCCTTCCTTCTACTTGATCTGGGTTTTGCTGGTTGTTCTTCCTCTAGTTCTTGTAGCTGTAGGGTTAAATTTTTTATTAGACATTATTCTAGCTTTTTTAGGTAGGCTTGTATTGCTATGAACTTTCCTCTTAAGACTGCTTTCGCTGTATCCCATAGGCTTTGGGTTGTTGTGTGTTCATTATCATTGGTTTCCAGGAACTTTTTGATTTTTTCCTTGATGTCATTGTTGACCCATTCATTATTTAATAGCATGTTATTCATTCTCCATGAGTTTGAATGTTTTTGAGTTTTTTCCTTGAGGTTGATTTCCAATTTTAAGCTATTGTGATCTGAGAAGATTCTTGATATAATTTCAATTTTCTTGAATTTATTGAGGCTTGTTTTGTGTCCTACCATGTGGTCTATCTTTGAAAATGTTCCATGTGCACTTGAGAAATATGTATATTTTGCTTCTTTGGGGTGAAAACTTCTATATATATCGACTAAGTCCATTTGATCTAAAGTGTTGTTCAGTGCCTCAATATCTTTGGTGTTTCTTTGCTTTGAAGATCTGTCCACTGTTGACAATGGGGTGTTAAAGTCCCCTACGATGAGTGTGTTGCTGTCTATATCTTTCTTGGAGTCTTTCAAAATTTTCCTTATATATTTGGGTGCTCCTAAGTTGGGTACATATATATTTATAAGGGTTATATCTTCTTGATGGATTTTTCCCTTAAGTATTATGAAATGCCCTTCTTTGTCTCTTTTTATGGACTTTGCTGTGAAATCTGTTTTGTCTGATATAAGTATTGCTACCCCGGCTTTTTTTTCATGTCCTTTTGCTTGAAATACTTTTTTCCATCCCTTTACTTTCAGTCTGTGTAGATCTTTTGTTCTAAGGTGTGTCTCTTGTAGACAGCATATATGTGGGTCATTCTTTCTAATCCATTCAGCTACCCTATGTCTTTTAATTGCAGCGTTTAATCCATTTACATTTAAGGTTATTACTGATAAGTACTTATTCATTGTCATTTTTCCCCTTTGTACTCGTGTTCTTCTCTGTCTCTCTCTGTTTCTTTATCTTCTTAGAGCAGACCTTTTAGCATCTCTTGCATTGCTGGTTTGGTGGAGACGTATTCTTTTAGTCTTCCTTTGTCTGAGAAACTCCTTATTTCGCCTTCCATTTTGAATGAGAGCCTTGCTGGGTAGAGTATTCTTGGTTGTAGGCCTTTGTTTTTCATTGCTTGGAATATATTTTGCCATTCCCTTCTGGCTTGTAGTGTTTCTGCTGAGAAATCTGGGGATAGCCTTATTGGAGCTCCCTTGTATGTTATTAGTTGTTTCTCTCTTGCTGCTTTTAGGATTCTCTCTTTGTCTTTGAATGTTGCCATTTTAATTATGATGTGTCTTGAGGTGGGCCTGTTGGGGTTCATCTTCATTGGGACCCTCTGTGCTTCCTGGATTTGCGTGACTCTTTCTCTTCTCATGTGAGGGAAGTTTTCTGTCATTAGTTTTTCAAAGAGGTTTTCTATTCCTTGCTCTTCTTCTTCTCCTTCTGGAATTCCTATGATATGGATATTATTACGTTTCATGTTGTCCTGCAGCTGTCTTAGAGCCTCTTCAGTCTTGTTCAGTCTTTTTTCATTTTGTTGCATTGTCTGGGAGTTTTTGTGTACGTTGTCCTCCAGCTCGCTGATCCGATCTTCTGCTTCCTCTAGCCTGCTTTTAATTCCTTCTACTGTGTTCTTCAATTCAGAGATCGTATTCTTCATTTCCTCCTGTCTCTTATTGATAGCTTCCATGTCCTTTTTCATGCTGGTATAATTCTCAGTAAGTTCCTTATAGTTCTTCTGGAGTTCACTGTAGTTTTTCTGGAGTTCTTTGTAGTTTCCGCTGAGCTCATTTAGCTTCTCCATAATCCATGTTTTAAATTCCATATCTGATATTTTGCTCCCCTCTATTTCATTTAGCACTCTTTCTGGGGATTCTACCTTTCCTTTTGATGGGGCGTTTTTTCTCTGTCTCCCCATTTTTGTGATTCCTTTTGTTTGTTGGTGCTTATTAGAATGATCTGTTCTTCCTGGATCTGCCTCTGGTAGTGTCAGATCATGTACCAGACTGGCCCTAGGCAGCCTATTGGAGACTTCCAGTGATCTACTGCCTTTGTCTCTCTTCTTTAGTTGTTACTATACTCAATCTGTGGTTGGCCGTCAGTCTTAAGGACCGTGGTTGTGGCAACTTAATTCCTGTATGCAGGGCTTTTATTTCCCCTTAGTATGACGCCACTTGGAGGGGAATGGTCTGTCTGCTGTACTGGGGCTGAGTCAGCACTGGCTGGTCCTGGGAGGGGGTTAGTGTAGCTTCCACTTACTCCTCCGCCCTCCTGGATCTCCATCTGCGTTGTCCTTGATGATATTTCTTTAATCTGTCTGGTTGTATTTCAGCTACTTTTTGGTGGATCTTTTTCTCTGGTTAGTTGATTGAGAGTCACTCTGCCCACCTTGTCTTGAGATCTTTTGTGAAGGTGCTGCTAAAACATAATCACACAACCCAGGCAAGAAACCCACACCCTCCAATGTTTCCCCCAAATACAATCCCACTATAGGCTGCAAATGAGCCCGTGTTAATATACTTGTGGAGATACTGGGACTCTTATTTTGTAGGAGAAACAGAAAGGAGTTGTTTTAAATGAAGGAAGGGTAATTTTTGAGCTGGAATTTGATAGAGTATTAATATTAGCAATTGGGATCAAGGTTATGTAAGAGAGCAATTAACACTTACACTGTATGTTTGAAAAGGAGGGGAGGGTTACAGTGTGGAGAGAGAAAGTGGAAGTGTATAGTATTAGGATTATATAATCGGTATATACTATTTGATTAGCGCGGGAGGTAGGGTAGACACAACAGACATCCAGGTAGACAGACAGCCAGAAATTGAAAGTGAGGGCTGGGGAGGTTAGAAGGTAGGAAACAGATTGAGAGAGAATTTTTTAAGAATAAAAACACAGAGTAGAAAATAGCAAGACAGGAAGGGAGAGAGGAAAGAGAGAGAGAACGTAGAGAAGAGAAGGGTAGGAGAGAGAACGAAAGAAGAAGGGGAGGTAGAAGAGAGGGGACTGGATTAAAATTCTTTTTTAAAAAAATTATATATTATAAAAAAAATTAGGAGATTAAAACATGATATAAAGTTGCAAGATAGAGAGAAAGGGTGAATATAGAGAGAGAGGAATGGGAGATAGGAAAGCAAGAGGGTTTGGGAGGAAAAGAGCTCAGAGGAGGGAAGGAAATCAGGAGGAAGAGGAGATATTAGGGAGGGGAGGATTGAAGTTGAAGAGTTGACAAAAGATAGGATGAAGGAGAGAAATACAAGAGGTAGAGAAAGAAGTGAGGGGATGGAGTAGAAAAAGAGAAGGGGTAAGAATGGGAGAGTAAAGGGAGAGGGGGATGGATTAGAATTATAATTTGAATATTAAGAGATTAGAATATAAAGTGGAATAGGAAGAGAGAGAGAGAATATGTATAGGGAGAGAAGGAAAATAGGGACAAGAGATGAAAAAAAAACTAACGTAGACTGAAGGGGGACAAAATAAAGAAAGAAATTTAATAAAGTTGAAGGTGTGTAGCGCAGAGAAAGGAGAGGGTGAGAAAGGGAGAGAACTTAAGATTATAAAATTAACTGAGAATAGGATGAAGGGGAGACATGCTAAGGGGAGAGAAGGGAGGGAAGAGGAGGGGAGAAAGGGAGAGAGAATAAGAAGGGGCTGACGGTAGGGGCAGTTAGAGAGAGAGTGAGACATAAAGGAATGAGGATTTTAACTCAATTCAACTTTTATGCACAATCTCTGGGTATTTTTGGTTTGTTTGTTTTTTGGTTTTTCCTTGCTTCCTTCCTGAGTCCGCTCCTATTCAAAATTCCATGAGTTTCAAATCTTTTCTGGTTGGTTGGCTGGCTGTGGGAGGGTTCTGCTTGATTCTGGGATTGCTAGTCTTTTATTCGTGGGCCTACCACCGCTCTGCTGTGAGCTGCGTTTAGTTGTCCCCTCCTGAGGCAGCCTCAGCCCTCCTCAGGCTTGTCCAGCTACTCCTTCCCTCTGTTGGTCCAGCCTGTGCCTGCCAGCAATCCCCGCCCTGCCTCCAGTCCTGTCTCTATTCCCAGGCTACAGCTTCTGCTCTCTTCCCTGTCTATATGCCTGCGCACCCTATCTCTCTCCCTTTCTCAAGATGGTCCTTTTGTTCTGCAGGACTCTGGCACAGTCGGTCAAAGTGCCGGGCCCACTGGCCCTTTCCTGCCCAGGGCCTCTCCCCTAGTCTGGAGCTTTGCAGTGGCTTTCCTGCATGTGCTCTTCTCCTTGCCCCAAAACTTTCTCTATTCCGAGCTACAGCTTCCGCTGGCTTCCCTGTCTATAGGCATGTGTGCTCTCTCTTTCTTCCCACCACAGCACCGTCCCTTTGTTCTGTAGGATTCCAGTGTGGTCGGTCAGCGCAGCGCTCTCCTACCCCGGGGCTCTCTGCCAGTCTGGAGCTCCGCAGCAGCCCTTCCCTGCGGCCCCTTCTCCCCGCCCTAAAACTGTCTCCACTCCAGAACCTCCGCCTCCGCTCTCTTCCCTACTTGCACACCCTGCGCGTCCTATTTCTCTCCTAGCCCCAAACCCGCCTTTTGTTCTGTGGGATTCTAGCGCGACTAAAGAGCAAACACTGGTTTCAAGATCGCACTTCTTCCCCGGTCCGGAGTTCTGCAGCAGCTTTTCTGTGCTGCCGTTCTCCTTGCCCCAAAACTGCTCCTTTGTTCTGTAGGGCCCTAGCGCTAGTGCTGGGCTTGCCCGGAGTGCCGAGCTTTCGGTCAGAGGTTGCAGCTGAGGATGTTTCCCTCTAGACTCAGATCACAGTTTCTCCCAGTCCTGGTTGTTCACTGTTCTCTCCCTCCTCTGGCTTTTTCGGCCAAATCCTCTCCCTAACTCCCTACAAGAATTCACTCCCGGCTAGTGAGCTCTCCGGCTTGATACTGCAAACGCACGGAGTCTCGGAATGACTCAGCCTGCAGTTTGTGATAAACCCCTCCACCCCCCTCCACGCTGCTCCCACGATCTCCTCCCCGTTCACGTTATCAGATATCCACACTCACTCAGTCACTCACTCCTCTCCGCATTTGTTCCTGGATTCTGTCCTTAACAGGAGCGAGCTGAGAACACTGTCCCTACTCCGCAGCCATCTTTCTTCTAGGGTTAGATTTTTTATTTGAGATTCTTCTAGTCTTTTCAGATATGCCTGTATTACTATGAACTTCCCTCTTAGGACAGCTTTTGCTGTGTCCCATAGGTTTGGGGCTGTTGTGTGTTCATTGTCATTAGTTTCTAGAAATTTCTTGATTTCCTCTTTGATGTCATTGTTAACCCATTCATTATTTAATAGCGTGTTATTCATTCTCCATGAGTTTGGGTGTCTTTGAATTTTTTCCTTGAGGTTGATTTTTAGTTTCAAGGCATTGTGGTCTGAAAAGATGCTTGATATGATTTCAATTTTCTTGAATTTGTTGAGGCTTGTTTTGTGTCCTATTATGTGGTCTATCTTTGAAAATGTCCCATGTGCCTTTGAAAAGAATGTATATTTTGCTTCTTTGGGGTGAAAAGTTCTATATATATCAGTTAAGTCCATGTGATTTAGTGTGTTGTTCAATGCCTGTATATCTTTGGTGTTTCTTTGCTTGGATGATCTGTCTATTGTTGATAATGGAGTGTTGAAGTCCCCTACTGTGAGAGTGTTGTTGTTAATATCTTTCTTGCGGTCTTCTAGTATTTGCTTTATGTATTTGGGTGCTCCTATGTTGGGTGAATATATGTTTATCAGTGTTATATCTTCCTGATGGATTGTTCCTTTAAGTATTATGAAATGTCCTTCTTTGTCTCTTTTTATTGCCCTTGCTTATGTTCATAGCAGCCCTGTTTACAATAGCTAAGTGCTGGAAACAGCCTAAGTGCCCATCTGTAGATGAGTGGATCAAAAAACTGTGGTACATCAACACAATGGAATACTATGTAGCAGAAAGAAAGAAGGAACTCCTGCCATTTGCGACAACATGGATGGAACTAGAGAAAATTATGCTTAGTGAAATAAGCCAGGCAAAGAAAGCAAAATACCATATGCTACCACCTAATACAGGAGACTGAAGAACAACACAAACAAACGAACTAAATGGGCAAAGACTAGAATAGTAGTCAGTAGGGGGGATGGGGGAGGGAGACAAGGGGGATAAGTAAGGGAAGGGTCTAGTCAAGGAATGTATATGAATGACTCATGGACATGGACAACGGGGAGGGATATGATTGTGGGAGAAGGGATGGGCTGGGAGGGGGGAGCAATAAGGGAAAAATGGGACAACTGTAATTGAAAAACCAAAAAATAAAATTTAAAAAATAATAATAATAAAATAAAAATTAAAAAAAGAAATAATTTTTTAAAGAATATGCCAATAATTCCTCTGCTTTGCTCTTTATGTTTTATCCTACATTCAAAAATTGGCAAGTTTTCTAAACAGTGATATGAGGACAACAGGTTACCTAGCTGTCAGTTTTGGAAGAGTAGTCAAGCGAGAAGCCAGGGCTGATGACTGTAACAGTTTAGAAATGGCAAATACAAATTCTGAATGGTAATGAGATGATGGATCCTACTATGCAAAGTATAATGTTGTAATTGAGGAATCAATCCTCCTGCTTCTTTCTGAGATAAAGGGAGTAACCATCTATAGCATGTAGTGACAGTAACCTAGATCTAACATGGGAAGAATTAACTTGAAGTCTGTCAGCTTTTTTTCATAGCCACATCCTCCAACTGCAGTTCCATATCTAAATTCGAGGATAATCTGCAACAGGTTTACACGGAGAGGTTTTCATTATATCTCAAGAAAAAACAACAAGGGCATTTTTATCCAATGAAAAGAGATAAATCTAATTGCATTCTTGAAATCTAGAAAAACTAATTGGTATGGCAGGAAATTCTTCAGCAAAAGTCCCCCAAATCTAAAGCCATTCTATGCTGGCATCCAAAATGTTCTATCCAGTTCCAGAATTACATCATATTAGCAAATAAAATAGTAACAATATGTAATAACTGGCTAAAATTCTGGGTAAATAAGTATTATAACCACCTAAAATTTAGTTTAAAATTTTTAACTTTAGTTATACATTTACATTCAATTGTACAGAGACGCAATCCACTTAATCTTGAAAAACACCATATAATAAAACTATGGAAATGAGAGTACACACCTGCAAACCAGTACACTTCCTCATCAATTCTACAACTGTAATAAATTTAATACTGTAAACAGATTGAACAAATCAGAGCACTGTGGAAAGAGTTCAGTGGCTTAAACAAGTCATATAATTTTTATGAGCTAAGAGAGTAGAGGCAAATGGAATTATTTGAACATTAAAAATAGATTTTTAAAGAGGAAGGTCCCAACTCATTCTTATACACACACACAAAAGTTCATCTGTCACAGACAGCAAATATTAAATGTATATGATGGAGTTTCTGGCAGCATCCTGTACATTTAAAATAATTAAAATAAACAGAAAGTTGTCAAATCTATCTAAAGTACATCATTCAAATCTGTATAAGATGGAACACAGCTGTTCTTGTGTTTACTGCTCCTTCTCGAATGCAAAAACCAAGTAACTACCAAAGGTAACCTTACTTGATTATTCTTCATATACTGTGCTGCATGTTCATAGTCATCCACCTTTTCAGAAGCAAGTTTGGAGTTCTCATTTGCAGGATATGTCTCTAGGGCCTGCATTCATTTTAACAGCATTTTGTTTTCATTGTTCTTAATCTTTTCTTCATAGAATTCCAGAAATGTTTTTTGTAGACTAGTTTCATGTTATACTTCTTCACGATTTCATTTAGCAATGGAAAATAGACCAAGAATTCTGGGACATCCACAACACCCTCCAAGTTGAAGTCATATTTGCAGCCAAATAAAGGATAATCTCCTTTCTTCTGAAATTTCACAGTATATATTTCATTTCCAAATGATTCTGTTTCTGAAGCTTCAAGGCGTCTTATCAATTCAAAACTATTGGGAGTGGTACCAATAAAATAGCCTCCAGGGATAAGTCTCTCACAAGCATTTCTGAGCATCATGTCCACCTGCTCATAGGACTCAAATGCATAATGACAGACAAACTGACAACTGCAGATGTCAAAGTGCATTTCCTCATCATGCAATTTGACAATCAAAAGTTCCTTTGAACAATCAGCAGTTATAAATTCTGCATTGAAAATATATTCATTATCATGACGATTTTTCATGTCCTCATACCGCTGCTGACACTGTTTGACAGAAACATCAGCAATATCAGTACAAACTAGTTTGTTAATTCTTCCTTTTTTCCACTTGAGCAAATCTCCACCTTTACCACATCCCAGGTCCAGTAATGTCACGTGTTTTTTTTTTTTTTTTGTCGCAACTTTTCTATAAATTCCCCAATGAGGATGCTTTCCATCCAATTATTAAAGTTTCTTAGGTAAAAAATACGACTTTGGCTACGCTTCTCCAAACCAACTTCCTTAAGTTCATTGTAGTGAGCAGCCACTGTTGAGCTGTGTCCTTCTTCTAAGTTGCTTTGTTTTTCAGGAACATCCTCAAGTTCTATTTTTCTCTTTTTCTGAGTGCTATCTCCAGGAGAAGGTTCATCTTTTGGAAAATCATCAGTTTCCAGTCTTCTTTTCCTTGAAATGCCTTCATCATCACCAGAACCTTTTTCCTCTGGAACAATTTCAGCAACAAGTTTCCTTTTCTTGGATGGAGTGTCTTCTACACAACTGGAACTTTCTTCTACAAGACCATCTGCAAACTTCATTTTTTTTTTTTGGTGTGTCTGCTTGCGCAGAGGTAGGAGGCTTCTCAAAAAGCCCAGTATCAGAAGGGGCTGTGCTTTCATTAATACTGAATGAAGACTCTGTTTCTGAATCTATTGATACTTTTTCATCTTCAAGAAAGTCTTTCCACATTTCTTTGCTTTTGCAGATTTTTCTATTTTTGATTACTTGAAAAGATGATAAAATTTCATGAACACAATACAGCCACCCTTGGTTCTTTTTGTAGAAGCAGCCGGATTGTTTTCTAACATCAAGCATTACTCCTGCATTCATTGGCTTTGTAAACATTCCTGGCTCACAGCAAGCACTTAATATATGGTGCCATATATCTGTTGAGCAAGTGAATGCTTGAAAACACTTGTGGAGTGGATAGAAACACAACAAGACTCTCCCTATTTGAAAAAGTATACTTTAATTTGTAGTCAAAAGTCATCTAGGGACATTTTGAAGCACTTGGGTTAAATCTGATCATCTAATTGTTCAATTAGAGTTTGTCACTCTTTTCCTTTGCTTGAACCTATAAAGGGACAACTGATGTGATTGTAATGTATCATGACTGATGGCATATGCTTCAGTGCCTAGAAATGAAGGAATATCTTTCTCAAAGCCAACAACTAAAGTTTTTAAGAGAAGGGGTATATATCTTTTCCAAACTAATTTTAATATGTCTGAGGATGTCTGGAAGAATTTCATAGTAAAAATAAAAAAGTTTGTGAAATGTTTGCAGCTCTTACCTCATTATGTATTGTGCATCGCTCATACAGAGGAAACACATATGGTAGCTTAATTATATATTGTTTCTTGAAATTGTTTTAAGATCCACTTATCTTCCCAGAATTCTTTGCCTGGCTAATGAGATTCTTGTCAGATTATATTGAAAAAAGTTTCAGAATTGCTACAGCTGTTCAGTGAAACACTATTAAACATTTCCATCTATCTTTTTGCTCACTGAGTGTTGTTTTAATCTTTTGGGTAGGTTATATTTAACTTCGATTCTTTTTCAACAGAATAGTCAAAAAGCTCTCAAGGTAGCCTTGGTAGGGATATATAATATTTGTTGGGTTTTCTTTAAAAATTGTTTATATTATTGAATAAATAAGTTTACCTATTAACAGCACAGTTAAGTTCTAAAAAGCAGTTTGCAAATACATTTATTTTTAAGTCCACAGATTTTCAAGGCAGGGAAGATGGGATGGGAGGGTGTGAAACATGTAGTCCATTGATATACACTATTGACAATTAGGAAGAGTGTGGTCACTTTATAGCTTTAAAAATAGCTTTTTAAATATATAAAAATATTCTTCTCTTCCTTTATGTATAACAGCAGTAACATTTAAAAATCATCATCAATTTAATTTTCTTATTTGCATTTGTGAACTTATAACATTCGGCCTTTTCTGCCTGAGACATCCATTACTTTTGGAGAAAATGAAGACTTATGAAATAAATAAATATGACTTATTATGGAAAGAATGCATAAAACATAGTGGTGTTAACATATAAATATTTTTATTATTGTCCTTGTATAAAACTTCCAAATTCTTTTCTCTTTTATTTCACAGGGGAACAATTTTTAACATAATTCCTGTTAAGTTTGATTTTTCAGCTGTTTTATACTTAAATCGGCATGCTGATTTCAAAACTGCAGTTAGTTTTCTTCTGTCACATCAAGTTTTTTTCTGTACAGCTTATCTTAATGCGATCACTCTAGGCTAGATTGAGCCTGGATCAAGGGAAGCACTAGTGCTCTCCTATTGGCTGAGAGCAAACCTCCCTTGAGTGGGAAGGGGTGGGGGATGACCTTGGAGACCAGCGACAGGTTCATACTTGTCTAGGCTATTCAGTTACACAGGAGACAGTGTAGTGAGAGGTTGTGTGCCGCTCTATATAGTGAATCGTATTCCGAAGTGTAGTCCGAGTACTTGTCTGTATACAAAGAGTTAGCAGGATTTATTTTTTAATTTACATATGTACTTATTTCCTTCCCTTTGGATCATGTCTGCCTCTGCTGTTTCTCATCATAAGTGCCTAAACAATCCTGATTTGTTTTGTTCTATCTGTGGCAGTTTCACCATTCCCAGTCAAAGGACAAATATCAGCACATTTGTCAGACAAGCCTATTTTGCATATTTTAAAGTAAAACTTGGTGATCAAGATAAGTCTTGGGCCCCTCACAAGGTGTGCAATCAGTGTGTTGAGAGTTTACAGATGTGGAAGAAGGGAACATGTGATAAATTGCCATTTGGTATACTTACAATTTGGCAAGAGCCCGGAGATCATTCAAGTGACTATTACTTTTGTATAGTGAAAACATCAGGATATGACAAGAAAAGTAAATGTGAAATAGAGTATTCTAGTCTACAATCATCTATATGCCCAGTGCCTCATTCAGCTGAAATCCCAGTGCCAGTTTTCATTGAACTACCCTCTTTCAAAAAACAGGAGTATGGTGAAGAACTAAGTGACAGCAACAATGAAGATTCTGAAATTGAAGATGACTCAGTTTGTAAGGGATTTGATCAGCATGAGTTGAATAATTTGGTATGACATTTGGGACTATCCAAAAAGGCTTCAGAACTCCTAGCATCAAGAAGGCATGAGAAAAACTTGCTTGAAAAAGGAGTGAAGGTATTCTACTTTCAATCAAGTGAAAGGGCATTTCAGCAGCACTTTTGAAGTGAGGGTGGCTTTGTGTATTGCCATAACATGCATGGTTTAATGGAGGAATTGGGAATTCCAATCTAGAATGCAACTGAATGGCGACTGTTCATCTATAGCTCGAAGCAGAGCAGAAGTGTGTCCTCCTCCACAATGGCAATTTATTTGGTGCAGTCCCAATTGGCCATTCAGTTTGTTTTCATGAAGAATATGAAGACATAAAGAGAGTCATTGATTTGCTGCAATATCACAAGCACAATTGGATCATCTGTGTTGACCCTCAAATGGTCTGCTTTCTTCTTGGTGAGCAACACAGATACACCAAGTATCCCTGTTTTCTGTGTATGTGGGACAGCAGAGCTCATGAGAAGCATTGGGTGGAGTCAAACTGGCCTCCAAGATCTGACCTCAAACCTGGTGATACAAACATTCTACATGAGCCACTTGTTGACAGAAAGAACATTATATTCCCACTTCTGCACATAAAACTGGGTTTCATGAAGCAATTTGTTAAAGCTTGCCAACTGAAGGAGACTGTTTCAAGTATTACATTTTGGCATCTCCTGTCGTTTGAAAAGATAAAATACCTTAATATGTATGTTTGGTAGCAGAACTTTACTACTTGCACACACTTTGACTTACAGTAACAATATATAGCCTTTATATGAATAAAATAACTCTAAATAAACAATCTGCTCAGGTAATTTTTTCTTTATTTTCCTTTGTATGTACATTTTATATGATTTTGGGGACAAAGGGAGGATATCCTGTACCTTAAAAAGTTGACGTGATAGAAAAAAAACTGAGAACATTTTTGGATTCAAATGCCAAAAGGTAGCCCCCAAAAAGTGTCAGATCTAACTCAACAAAAACTGTGTTCCCCACTGTTTATAGAAATCTAGGATCAACTAATAAAAGCCCATCTTATAGTTTGAGGCACAATGTAGGCAATATACCCATTTGCCTATGATATCAAGACCATGCCTCTTGTAGAAGGGAATCATGATTTAGGAGAATTAAAAGGGAAAGCCAGTTTCCATCCCTAAGAATTATGGGCAGATGGAAAGAGAATAAGCCAGGAGATTACATAGGTGTCCTTTGCTTATCCTTGGGAAGTATTCGTAATTTAAAGAATTGGCCTAAGATCTGTGAGCAGATTGGCATTTTAGATACTATGCATATGAATTGGATAAGATTTCAAGCATCATTTAATATAAATAGGTGTAAAGAACAAAAGGAGGCAAATTGTGTAAAGGGAGAGGTAAGTGCTGGTGAGTTCATTTCTGGAGCAGTCATTAGATTACCACAAGACCAGCGAGCTCATTTTCAGTTTATGTCAGCAAATTCAGTTTTCTGAAATAGATATAGTTTATTGGCTTTGTGACTAGCACATGCCTGCAGTTAAGATTGCATTTTAAAAGATTAAATAATATCTTGATATTAAACTGCTAAGTGACTTGAGGGGACTTTTGCCTTTTTGAATGAAAGAATATATAAAAACTATATCACAATAAAGAGAAATGGAGCATGCTTAGCTTTAATTAAAAATGAAGGCTTTCTTCAGCAGTACCCTTTGTTCTTTGCACTTCTGGGATCACCACGTTGTTTGTACTGTAAAACTGCTATACCTGTCATAGCAGTAACATAGATTAGGATATATTATCTTTGGTTCCAGTCTCCTACCAGCTCCTGAGAATCACGGGTAGAAGCAGGGTAATATTCTTATGTGGGGCGGGGGGCAGTGAGAAGTAGAAGGAAGTTAGGATGTGAGGAGTAAGTCAGACAACTCTATCTTGTCAAAGAGGGATCTCCAGTATTGTTTAGGCTTAATTTCCTTGAAAGGGATAATGAGTTGAGTGTGGTTTGTCAGATATAATACTTAAAACACAGGATAATCTGTTAAATATGAATTTCAGAAGGACAACAATTACTTAGGATAGGTATGTCCATGCAACATTTAGAATATACTTATAATACAAAATGTATTCATCATTTATCTGAAATTTAGATTTAACCAAGCATCCTGTATTTTATCTGGGAACCCTAATTAGATGCTTACCAACCAGAAGATTCCTAGGACCGTTATCCCTGTCCTGCATGTTATAGCTAGTCTCAAGATCTGCTGTCATAGGCTGTTTCACTGTAAGACTGTGGGCATGGAGCAGGCAGCCATGGCAAGGTGTTCTGGTGGTCATGAAGCAGATGCTCAACCAGCAAAGTCAGCCATCTCCTATGTGTGGACAATCATCAACGAGAGCATCTGGACCACCCTCAGTAGCATCTGGCATGTGATTTGCCCTTGGCTGCCATCCTAAGAGCCAGAGAAACCAGAGCCTGTGATGGTGAAAAGGATTGCCAATCTGGTCCCCCAAGGGCTTGTGATTCTACTCCCATCCCCCATCCCAAGGCTATACCTCTGAAGGATCTGAAAAAGGATTGCTCTGGTGTTTCAAAGATGTGTTAACCTAGATGCACAAGCGCAATTGACAGGTCTTGCTTAAGGCAAAGACAGATTTTTTACTAAAAAGTTTATGTGCCCAGGGTATGACTACCCACCATGAACTGGCCAGTTAAAAATTTATGTTCAGATTACCCTGTCAAGCTAGTTTCTGTCACTGGACTTGACAGTTTTATTACACGACCCCTTTTTTGTCCATAATTTATTACTTTATTTTCTTTTATGAGGTCAAACCTCATTACTTATACCTCTGTTTTTATGTTTTTCTTCGATATGAATGCTACATTCATTTGTAAAGATTTTCTCTAGACCATCATTTGTTTTTTGGAAACACTAAAATGCTTTAAAGTTTTGAATCTTTTTATTTAATTATTTATTCATTGAACTAATATTTATAGGCACCTTCTATTTGCCTGGCACTAGACAAATGTAGGTAATAAATGTGGCTTCATATTATACTGGGAAGAGACATAAAAACACAAGTAATCACAAGAATACACAAATGATTTCTATTTGCAATGTGAATTATGACAAAAAGCACCCAGTGCAGAGATAGGCCTATGAATAGTCAGGGAAGGTATCTTCATGAGTGGAAATTGAAGCTGAGACATGATATATGCAAAGTGTAGGAGCAAGAGCATTAGTAAAAGAGAGAGCAGCTTGTACAAAGGTCCTAAGGCTATACCACTGTGAAGACCTGAAAAATAGCCACGGCTAGAGCATAATGAGCAGGAAAAGCATTCATACAAATGATCTAGGAGAGATAAGGGAGCATAGGGAGTGGGGGTTGTATTGTGTAGCTATTTATACTGTAATCATCTCTGGAAAATGTTTGTCATTTGCCTGAGAAATATTTAAAATCACCTCTTGTTTATTAGGAAACAGATAGCCATATCATTTTCCACTCTGAATTAATTTTAACTGATTATTTAAGATTTAAAGTCAACAGGGATAATTAGAAGTACACCATTGAAAGAGGCAATGATTTAGTCAGATTATGTTCTAAAGACACATTTAGATTTTTTTTTAACTTGTATACAAAAGGGTATGGCTAATCAAGAGTTGGGGATAAGCCAGGATCTAACCGGACCCTTCCACTGGGTGATGACTCTTGCCTAAAGGAAGTTATCAGGATGTGATCTTACAAAGACCATTTCTTTTGTGCCAGGAAGGTAGATTTTGAGAACTATGTAGAAAATCTGAAAACTAACTATTAAAAATCTTATCTGACCAATTATTATACAAATATGTAGGAATATTTTGTTCAGAAGTGTTTTTACTGAACTGAATCCTGCTTTCTTCTACTGTTCCTACTGTGGCTTTGACCAGTGAGTTATATAATTATAAACCTAAAATAGAATTGCAAAGCTCTGTATCTATTAAAAAAAAAATACAGACCCACTTATTAGAACTGAATGACAACACTTCTCTGTATAATGTATTATGGATTCTATTTAAGTAATTTCTACTTTATTAGTTACTGCATTTTATGTGTTAATTTTATGCCTCATATCAACTCTGAAAGAGAAATTGATATTCCCATTTTGTATGGGAGGAAACCGAGGTTCAGAGAGGTGGCATTACTTTCTCAAAGTCACAGTACTGTAAGTGGTAGAGCCAAGATTCATACTGCATCTGTTTTTATGCCAAGAACTGTAGTAGTCTTTCTATTACACCATCTCCTTTGAAGGAAGTTCCTGCAATATTATGCTTCATAATCGAGGACTCTGCTAACCCATATGGCATCATTTTTATGAAAATTCAAAAGAGCACCTCAGGAATGTACTCTGGGAAGCCTGATGTCAAAGGTGTGTATCTTGGCAAACAGCACAGGCTGAATCTGAGTCCCCACTTACTCTCTCAACAAGGACTCTAGAGCTGTGGACTAATGTGAGGACCCCGAACATTATGGAAAGTACATGATATGAACAAATGATCTAAATTAAAATCTCTAGTTGATATTTGAAATCAATTAATAAGTTAAACTGCAATAAAACAAAAATATGTCCTTCATTTTTCAGATAATTTAATTATTCTGGATATTAAGTTTTAACCCCAGGTAAAATTCAGAGTATAGCTTTCTGTTATATCCTGACAAATTGTATGTGACATTGTTAATTGTGTGCCTGCTTGCACTTCATAATGGTATTCAACTCTGTTTTTTCATCTGTTTTTAATTATTAAAACTAAGTAAAATACCCAATTAAATTTTATTTTATAATATTTGTTAATTAAAAAATTAACTATGGAAAACTTAGACATTGATAGAGTAACATAAGCCTTAGGCAATTGTAATTAACAGGAATCAAAACATTGGCTTCATTATCTATTAAAACTTTTTTTTTTTGCCCTGCTCCTTTTGATAGTGATGTGTGGATTGAGTGTGAGGAGTCTAGTGCAGAGAGATGAGGTTTGAATCTCATTTAAAAATGATATCTAGGTGAGTGATTGAGACTAGTTCATATATGTAACACAACTTCCATTACTGCCTTCCTGCCTCATGAGACATTCACTCTCGGGCTACAGCTGCCATGCTGTGTGGAAGTCCTAGTCACATGAAGAGTTCTGGCTGTGAACTCCTAGAGAGATCCTAGTTCATAGCTTCCAGACACTTAACTGGGGTCACCTTTGAAGTGACTTAAGCCCCAGGTGCTATCAGATTGAAACTACATAAAAGATCCCATAAGCCAATTGCCTAGCTGAGGTCAGTAACTCCAGAAAGATTAGAGATAGATAAGAATAATAAAAACTTGTTACTGCTTCTGCCTGTAATTCATGATTTGTTAAGTAACACTAGATAACAAAACCTTTCTACTTGAAAGAATAAAACATATGCACATAAACATCAGAGAACAATAACAGACAGTATTTATAAGAACCAAAAGATATCAAAGACAGGTAGATCATTGTATTTGGCAAAACCTTTCTGGGGAAAATGGAATATTAGCTGGATATTGAAGGAAGGTTAAGTATGAAGTCCATTCAACAACTTTGTATCAATTAATAAAAACAAATAGCATGATATAAAAGGTGTATTAACATATTACCAAGTAGAAAACAATTTAATGATTTGTTTTGGAGAAGGCAATTTAAATAATTATGAATAAAGAAGTTAGCAAACAACTCTAACATTAAGTCATCCTGCATTTAGAGTCATAATTTTTACCTTAATCATATTAAGGCATGTTGTCCTTATGCCAGGAAGAAAAGGAATTGTGCCTGGACTAGGCAGAAGGGCCAAACATTTGATCTCTATAATGAAAAATAAAAATACATTGAATTACTGCATTTATAAATCAGAGAAGTTATATAATTAAGCAAATTTAAATTAACAAATATAATGATTATTTTCTTATTTTTAAAAGAGATATTGATGATAATGAGTTTTAGATTGATAAATAAGAAGAGAGCCTTTGCAATTTTGCTTATTTTACATTTTGGCAATGAAAGGTTTGCCAAACCATCTTCTCATTAAGATCATTGTGCATTATTTTGGCATTGACATTGCTGTCATAAATTCACTTTAAACTTTTAAGACCTGTTGACTAGAAGAAGAGATGACTATGTGGTATGAGTTGTTTTCTGCACCCCAAACAAAGTGTGTTTTTAAGTAGGCAAATTGTCCAATAGTGTCATTTCTCCTTAGAGTTGATGAATATCATTGGCTGAAGTAGAATCTATCATTTTTTTCTTCCTCTAGTGGAGAATTTGAACTAGGTCATTCACATTGTGGCAGCTTAGATTACTGTTATCAAGTATTCACTGCTTCCTTTTTTTGGAAGAAGTGTAATTGTCCACCTCACACACTTAGAATTTGGCCACATGATTCGATGTGACAGTGTGCTATTTCTGGGCTAAGGCTTTGGAAAACATGACAGTGGAAAGAGCTCACCTATGTATAGATTGCTCTTTTAGGTTGGCTCCTATAACAACTACCTGTGAAGCTGACCTGAACCTAACCCGAAGTTACAATGTCATCCAGCTAATCCAAGCCCAGACAAAATCAATTCAACTGCAGCTAACAAGCAAACATATGAATGTGAAATAGATGTCTGGTATTATAAACTACTGAGGTAATTAGGGTTTCTGTTAAACAGTATTATCAAAGCAGAATCTAATATATTTGTCTACAGAAATTAAGGACAATTTTATTTATTAACTTTTTCACTATTTCTTGAAGACTATGAGAGTTACTTTTAACAGAGGAAAACATTATCAATTTGTTCTAACATATTTGGTATTTTCTAAATGTATAAATACAGTAAGTTTTCTAAAATAATTATTTTCCCAGAATTTTATTTTGCTTATAGAATTCCCTAATCACCACTATTATCTGCAAGTGAAATTTCTTTATATGTATTTTAATCTTTATCTGGATAAGGTTGGAATATACTAATACCTCCTTAATGAACAAAACACAGTGAGCATCCTGCAAATAAGTTTTATGAAACCATTTTTTTAGGATATGAAGGTTTTGGGGTCAGAGTACATTTTTTTCTATTCCAATTAATTTTTGATAATGGAAATGAGTGACAGGGATATAAAATCTACCACGTCGTATTGGTAATTGTTACATTTCTATTGTTCAGCTAACACAATGACTAAAAAACATCTCTAGTGAAGGTAACATAAGTTCAAAAAAATAAACCTTATGAGAAAGATTAGCTCTTTGGGGAATATATAGACAAAAATACCTTACTTGTAAGTCTGGTCTATATTTCCTGAATTTAGGATGTCACCTTTTTATTCTAATGAGTAAATTTTCCCAGTTGCCATTTTATCTTCAGTTATGAATAATATAACCTCTTTTGTAGTCTTCATCTGTCATGGTGCTCCATTTTGATATATTCTTTGATTTACATAAAATTTTTTTAATTTTTAAAAATGCTAAGTATTGTTTAATTTTCTTTGAGAATTCCTGACACTTTTCTTTTCTTTTTTTTTTCAGATTTAATGTGTTTTATTGATTAAAATATTACATTTGTGCCAATTTCCCTTCCCTCTGCTCCCCTCCACCCGGTGGCCCCCCTCCCTCCAGTTGTCCCCCCCTTTTAGATTATGTCCATTAGTTGTGCATACAGTTCCTCCCAACCTCTCTCCGTCTATTCCATTCCCTCCTACCATGATCCCCAATTCCTATATCATCTCTCTCCCTCTCCCCACTCCCCCTCCCTGTTGACCTCCCCCCAATATGCTTCCCGTACCCACAGTTCCTTTTCCACTCTCGTTGCCTGTTTCGTTTGCCTTTGTTTCATCTCCCTAGCTTCTGTTTTTTAAACCAGTCCCTTTAACATCTCATATAACAGTGGTTTGGATCTAATGAACTCTTTCAGTTTTATTTTGTCCTGGAAACACTTTCTCTGTCCTTCTATTCTGAATGACAATTTCACTGGATAGAGTATTCGTGGTTGTAGGTTTTGGATTTTCATTACTTTGAATATTTCTTGCCAGTCCCTTCTTGCCTGTAGGGTACCCCTTGAGAAGTCAGCTGATAGTCTAATTGGGACCCCTTTGTACATAATTCTTTTCTTCTCTCTTGCTGCTTTTAAGATTCTCTCTTTATCTTTAATTTTTGACATTTTGATTATAATGTGTCTTGGAGTGGTTCTCCCTGGGTCCAGTCTCTTGGGAACTCTCCTTGCTTCCTGGACCTGCAAGTCTATTCCCTTCCCCAAGTCTGGGAAGTTCTCCTTTATTATATTTTCACTCAATTTTTCAAGTTCTAGTTCATCTTCCTCACTCTCTGGCAAACCAATGATTCTTATGTTGGGCCTTTTATAGCTGTCCCAGAGGTTTCTGATCCTCTCATTGTTGCTTCCCATTTCCTCTCTCTGCATTGGTTGACTGCTTGTTCCTTCTCCATATTCCAGTTTGTTGAAATGAACTCTGGATTTTTTTTCCTCACCATCTGTCTCGTATGCGGTTTTGTTCCTTTCGTTATGAATGTTTTTCGCTTCTTTCTTATCTTTTTCCTGCTCTTTTGTGAATTCTGTAAGCCACCTGATAACAATGGCCCAGAACTGAGCCTCTGACAGGTTTCTTATCTGTTCATCTGTCAGGTTCTCCATCTGTTGCCTGGTGAGCTGTGTCACCGGGATTTCTATAGTTGTCTGCCTCATTTTGACAGATGCGTTTTGTTTTCTTGGGCCGGCTGTATGGGGCAGTGCCTGTGTACGCGTCACAAGTCAGCAACCGGCGCCTGTCTGCGACCTATTTCGCAGCCCTGTGGTGCTTTCTTTCTTTGGGGGCGGGGGTCCAAGATGGATTCACACAGTTATTCAGCTAGGAGACCGGGATCCGTCCTCCCGCCCCCCTGGGCCTCACTGTTCAAGGCAATGCGGTGGCTGCTCTCCCCAGCGCTGGGGTCACGCACTGCCAGGGGCCCGACCGCTGCCGGGATTTCTTGCCGCCCCGCCGCGGTCTCAGGTGCGATCGCAAACAGCACTGCCCTCTTTAACTCTTACCTGCCCAAATGGCACCGCTGGTTTATAACTTCATATGTTGGGCTTCCATGTAGTTTTATTTTCTGGAATTTCTAGTTATCCTTTGTTTTGAAGTAGTTGTATTCCTCTCTAGTTGTAGAGGGAGACCTAGCATGTCCGTCTAAGCCTCCATCTTGGCCGAAAGTCCGAGAATTCCTGACACTTTTCATTCAACTTGAAGGTTTTCTTTTTGTTTTCACCAAGATATGAAAAGTTATATAAAGTCATCCAGCTATGTGATTTGGTGTGCCCCTAGTAATAATGTTGACACTCGTAGATACACAAGGTCTGTCCAGAAAAAGTCCAGCCATTTTCAATATAATGAGAATAGTTTGCAAGACATCGTATAAGCTCTCAGCCAAGGAGAATGGACTGGAGTGTGCATGGGTGAATACTGATGACTTCACTGTACTAGTCAGTGGTACTAGTCAGTCACAAACATGTGTGCTGTGAGGCCCTCACATTCAAAGTGACTGAGTAGAGCAACGAATCTGCATCACATTTAGTGTTAAGCTTGAACATTCCTCCGTGGGAGCTATTTGGATGATTGAGAAGGTTGCAGCTATGAGCAACTGGTGAGTGGCATCTTCATCACAACAATGTGCCTGCTCATGTATCATGTCTCATGCAGAGTTTTTTTTGTGAAACATCAAATCACCCAGGTGACTCAGACCCCCTACAGCCCAGATTTGGCACCCTGCAACCTCTGGCTTTTTTTGAAAACTGAAATCACCTTTGAAAGGGAAGAGATTTCAGACTGTTGATGAGATTCAGAAAAATACAATGGGGCAACTGATGTCAACTGGGAGAATTGTGTGAGGTCCCAATATGCCTACTTTGAAGGGGACTGAGGTGTCATTGTCCTCAGTACAATGTTTCTTGTATCTTCTATCTTCTTCAATAAATGTCTCTATTTTTTATATTTTATGGCTGGATACCTTCTGGAAAGACCTCATATGGTCACAGAATGAAGCACATACTATAACTGGAAATTTTATGAGAAAAAAAATGCTGTGTTCACAACCTTATTGATGCAGATATGCAGCACCAATGAAACATACAAAGAAATAGTTTTCTGGGGGTAAAGTTTCCAAATGGAGAATTACTGTCATCAGTTTGCTATATAAATTTGAGCCTGGATTTAAATAAGAAAATATTTTAATATTTTTCTCAAAAACCAGTGGAACTACAGCTTTGTTATAAGAATTATATAATATTCATCCAATAAGAAACACTTTGAGAGTGAAATGACATATTTTAAACAATTATGCCAGTAAATTAGATGTACGATAAACTATAAAAATGATATTGTCTTATATGTATTATTTTTAAATGTATTTGTCACCTAATAGTATATTGGAAACATTTTATTTCAATGGAAATACTTGCATTTTTAATGACTTCATATTATTCTGGTATTGTTTATTTAATATTGTTGCTTTGAATTTTTGGGATTATAAAGATTAGTCCTGCATTGTTACTTGTATTTTCTTATAGTCAAATGTTTGCATCTATCAAGTAATACTATACATAGGTGAATTCCTCAATGAACAGTTATAAGCAGAACTAGTTTGTATATTGACATTTAAAGGTTTTTAAAAAAGTTTATAGCACACTTCCCTAACTGCTCTCCAAAGAAGGAGAGCCAATTTAAACTCCCTACCTCAAAGTAGCAAAGAATCTTTGCTCATTTTTCCTCACCAACATATTTTTTTTAAATTCATTTTATTTTTGATATTCATCAAATATGTTTATCCGATACCAAAGGCGTATAGTTACAAACAATATTTGGCTGAAGTTTAGTGCGAAATCAAGTATCATTTGCCCATAAAATAAACTCTTTAAAAATTTGATAAAAATTTGTATAAAAAGTAATTATAGTTTTTACAACTGTATTACTAAAAACTTTGCAATCAATTTAAAAGGTGTTCTATTATTATGTAAGAACAGTAAGAGCTCAGCAAGTTGTGCTACTAAATTGCATATTCTATACTTCTGCTGTAAGACAATGATGGCTCCATTTCCCTCTCAGTGGAGAGAAAGATGTTTTTGTTGGAACCTAACTTTTCCTAACAATTACTTCTTTTACTCATACTATCTATATTATTTATTTGGTTTTATTATAATATTATTTACTATAAAACAAGTTATATAAATTGAGGATTTTTTTATATAATTCTCATATAATTTTTATTTTGAAAGGCTGGCAACCTAAATGAAATTTATTATTTTAATATAAAATAACATTTTTTCAAATGATTTGTTTACATTTTTTAATAATCATTATCAAAAATTTTTTAGAGAAAAGAATTTTGATATAATGTTATTCTACACTTATTATTCTGCCTTGCATTTTATACACTTTATAATAATATTTTCCATAGTTTTTATATTTATTAGCTCAAAATATATGTAACATTCTTTCAAATATTATCTAGTTAATACATTCTCTCAAAAATGTATATAGTATGTTAATTCATTTTTTCATGACTACTTAATAATAATTGTTTTAGTATATATAATTAACAGCTTTCAAGTCATAATTGTTGGCAGAATTTTACCTAAGCAATAATACTTATAAGTTTATACTTTAAATTATATGCAGAATATCAACAAATAAAATAAATAAGAACTTCTCTATTAAGTGATAAGCAGAAGCTTACCTGTATTTAAAATAGGATATTCCAAATATTAATACTAATTCTGAATGGTATGCCTTGATTGAATTATAGATATTGTTACAGCTGATGCTGTTTTTCACTGTTATCTTATTTCTTCAATATTTTAATACAGAAATCTGTCCTTTAGGAATGTGAATGGTATAATACTCTAGGATGGGTAGAGTATTGCCAGTTATTTACTAAGTTTGACCGGGAATAAAGCATGAGGAACCTGGGACTACATCTTTGATTATGGACATTGATTATGGCAGAGGAGGTGAAGGAGGAGGAGGAAAAGATGGAAGAGGTGGAGGGGGAGGATGGGGATGATCCCTAGGTCTGTAATTCATTGTAGTCCTCATGGAATTAAGTTAATGACATTAGAGCCACCCATTTCTCAAAGGAAAAGAAGAGCAAGAGGTGACTATATAGTTGCCTCAATATATAAAATATTTATGAGATACAATATATGCATGCATATATAAATGAATTTATGTGAATAAATATATACAGTTATATTTGCTTTAATACAAATAGACCTTATAAAAGATTACCCTCACATAGAAAAAGGGTAGAGGCATCAGGAAATATCAACAGCTTTTCCTAAGGAAAATGTAAGGCTGTGTTTAACAATCATAGTACAGCTTTTCAGAAAGAGGGACAAGAATCTATTTATAAATTTAGATTTTGTTTCTCCTATTAAAGGGTTCTCCTATTACTTAACAGAAGAGCTGCAAACATAATGAATAGAATTCCCATATGTTCTTTACCCAGCTTTCCCTAATGTTAACATCTTAAAAACCACTGTGACCTTATCAGGAGAAAATTAACTTTGATGCAACGCTATTAAATAATCTACTGATCTTATTTGAATGTTTCCATATTTCCCACTATTGCTCTTTTTCTGGTTCAGGATCTAATCCTGGATCTAACACTCTGTTTGGCTGTCATGCTTTCTTACTCCTCTTTAATCTGGGATAGTTCCTCATTTCCTCAGTTTGTCTTTCATGACTTTGACACTTTTGAAGGCTCCTGGCCAGTTTAGTTGTAGAAGGCACACCATGTGGAGTTTGTGCAATGTTTTCTCATTATTAAATTGAGGTTATGAATTTTTTGCAGGAATACTGCAAGAATTATAGACCCTTCTCAGTACATCATATCAGGAGGTACATGAGGTCAGTATGTCTTATTGCTGGTGATGTCAACTGTGATCACATGGCTAATGTGGTGTCAACTAGTTTTCTTCACTATAAAGCTAAAATTTTTTTTTGAATTAGCATTTCTCTTGTGAGAAGATACTTTAAGACTATCCAAATATCCTGTTTCTCATCACAGTCTTACCCACTAATTTTAACATCCATAGACTGTTTTTGTCTACCTCAACTCATATTTTGTTATTTGTCTAACAATAAATTTCTATTTTGTTTTTATCTTCCTACATTTGTTAATCGCAATTTTCCTGTAAATGAAGAGCCATTTAAGCTCCTGCATGTATGCAAGTACTTATTTATTCATTCATGTATATATTGGCATAGATATGTATTTTTATCTTATTCTATTTCTTAGAATCCAACTTTGTCATTGTTTATTTTGTTGCTAAACATGTGCCAGCTTTAGCAATTGGCAGCTTTTTTGGGTTGGATCCTGTATTCTTTTGATATGCCCTCATTTTTTGAACATATTCTTACTCATTGGCATCTCAAGATATTCCAGGGCTATGTTGTTCCTTTCTGTGCCCCGGCTCTGCCATCAGTCATTTTCCAAGGAGATCTAGTTTCTTTTATTGGAGAATAGTTTTGAGAAGCCAATATCTTAGCTAAGCAACCCTTTTAAAGATTTTATTGCTTAGAGTTCAAGTCAGGGACATGTGGTTCTTGATGTGAGTCATCTTTAGAGTAATATTTTCCAGAGTGAAAATCTCAGAAACTTTGCAGAAGTAATGAGTGTGTGGACGTGACTAATGGTGAAAATTTTGCAGCAGCAAAACAAACATTACACTCAAAAAGATGGCAGAAAGTGTTATGGGAGCTGTTTAATTTATAGAAGGAAAAATAATATTCACCAAACCTCTGATGTATCAGAGGATAGGAAATAAAGTAAAACCTAAAGGAAGGCACATTCTTACATTAGAAATTAATGTAAGTGGCTGTGTTAAAGTAGGGACTCCACTGGTTACTAAAAGTTTAGGATTCTCATCCCTTAAGTTAGAAGAGAGAGAACTAGATATTTTTTTTTAATTTTTTTATTTTGGTTTTTCAGTTACAGTTGTCCCCTTTTCCCCCAATTTCTCTCCCCCACCCAACCCACCTCCTCTCCCATTGCAAATATGATGCTAGTAACAAAGTTCTTTCTTAAAGATTTTATTTATTTATTGTTAGAGAGAGGGAAAGGGAGGGAGAAAGAGAGGGAGAGAAACATCGATATGAGAGAGAAACATTGATTGGTTGCACCCTGGGGATGGAACCCACAACCCAGGCATGTGCCCCAACCAGCAGAATGATATCCAACCAACTGAGTCACACTGGTAAGGGTAGTACCAAAAGTTTTTAACATATGAGCTCCTAAAATCCTAGTTGATGTGCCTAAAATGATGAAGTTTATATATTTTTATACCAATAGGAGAAAGAAATTGCATTTCAGTATCAAAAGTATATTCATAGATCACAATTCCTTGAATTAATGACTTCATTATGAGTAGCACCGAGCAAACTATAGATTGTAATATTTGGGATGTTCTTTAGTAATTATAACTCAGAGAAAGTAAAATCTTTGCATAACTACAATTTTTTGAGTCTTACAAGTGTTTCCTCAACCCTCTCTCTGGACCAAAAATATAATTTATAAAGTAAGACATTTTACTCATTTACAGTCTATTTTTTAATAAGTGCAGTTTATCTAATCTCAAAGAAAACAATAATTATTGTGGGTTTTGGATATTCAGTGGAAATATTCCCTGACATATTTGGAAATCTTTATATGTTCTCCAGCATAATACATCTCTCAGACTTGAGGTATCTCATTTTTTCTAGGAGTGTTTTTATTATCAATGTCATTAGCAATATAACTTACTATCATAAGACTTGCTATAATCACTGCTAGTTTTGTCTACCAACTGAGAGCACTCTAAAACACCACCATTGTTATACTCCCTAGTGGCCATTTTGACCTATGTAAGGTGGTATCTCATTGTGATTTTAATTTGCATCTCTCTGATGGCTAATGATGTTGAGCATTCTTTCATATGCCTATGGGCCCTCTGTATGGCTTCCTTGGAGAAGTGTCTGTTCAGGTCCTTTGCCCATTTTTTAAAGGGATTGTTTTTCTTCCTGGTGTTGAGCCATATGAGTTCTTTATATATTTTCGAAATCAAACCCTTGTCCCAGTTATTATTGGCAAATATGTTTTCCCATATGATTGGATGCCTTTTCATTTTGCTGTTTTCTTTAGCCATGCAGAACCTTTTTAAATTGAAGTAGTCCCATTTGTTTATTTTTTTCCTTTATTTCCCTTGCCCTAGGAGACATATCAACAAAAATATTACTGTGTGGGATATCAGTTATTTTACTGCCTATGTTTTCCTCTAGGACTTTTATGGTATTATGACTTATATTTAAGTATTTTAACCATCTTGAGTTTATTCTGGTGCATGGTGTAATTTGATGGTCTTGTTTCATTTTTTTGGAAGGAACCAGTCCAGATATCCCAACACCATTTATTGAAGAGGCTATTTTTACTTCATTTTATGTTCCTTCCCCCTTCATCAAATATTAATTGACTATAGAGACATGAGTTTATTTCTGGGAACCCTATCTGTTTCATTGATCTATATGTCTATTCTTATGCCAGTACCAGACTGCCTTGATTATAGTGGCCTTGTATTATAGTTTGATATCAAATATTGTGTTACATCTTACTTTGTTCTTCTTTCTCAAGATTTCTGAGGCTATTTGGGATCTTTTTCGGTTTCATATAAATTTTTGAAATATTTGTTCTATATCTGTGGAATATGCCACTTGTATTTTTATAGTGATTGCATTGGATCTATAGATTGCTTTGGGTAGTATTGACATTTTAATTATGTTAATTCTTCCAGTCCATGAACACAGTATATACTTCCATTTATTTGTATCACCCTTAATTTCTTTTTCAGTTTTCTGAGTACAGGTCTTTTACCTCCTTGGATAAGTTTATTCCTAGGTACTTTATTTTTTGTGTTGCTATAGTAAATGGGAATTTTTCCTAGTTTCTGTCTATGAAATTTCATGGTTGGTGTACAAAAATGCCTTCAATTTCTGAATATTGACTTTGTATCCTGCTATTTTGCCAAATTCATTTATTAGGTCAAGTAGTTTTTGGTGGAGACTACAGAATTTTTTATGTACACTATCATGTCATCCGCAAATAATGACAATTTCAATTCTTCCTTTCCAATTTGGATGTCTTTTTTTTCTTTTCCTTTTCTGATCACTGTAACTAGAATTTTTAATACTATATTGAATAAAAGTAGTGAAAGTGGACACCCTTGCTTTGTTCCTCATCTTATGGGGAAGATTTTTAACTTTTGCCCATTTAATATTATATTGGTTGTTGTATATGGCCTTTATTATGCTGAGGCATGCTCCCTCTATTCCCATTTTGCTGAGCGTTTTTTTTTTTTTTTATCATAAATGGGAGCTGGAATTCATCAAATGCTTTTTTAGCATCTATTATTATGATCATATGATTTTTGTCTTTCATTTTGTTTATGTGGTGTATTACATTTATTGATTTGCAAATATTGTACCATCCTTCATCCCTGGGACAAATCCCATTTGATCATGGTGTATGTGTTTTTTTAATGTATTGCTGGAACTGGATTGCCAATATTTGTTGAGAATTTAGTATCTATATTCATAAGCAATATTGGCCCGTAGTTTTCTTTCTTTGTTGTGTCTTTACTGGTTTTAAATTTAGGATAATACTGGCCTCATAAACAGAGTTTAGTAGTCTTTCCTCATCTTAATTTTTGAGATAGTTTGAGAATGATAGGTGTTAGCTCTTCCCTAAATGTTTGGTGAAATTCGCTTGTGAAACCATTGGGTCTGGGGCTTTTGTGTGCTGAGAGTATTTTCATTACTGCTTCAATTTCACTAGATGTTATCAGTCTATTCAGGCTTTCCACTTCTTGAATCAGTTTTGGACGATTATATGATTCTAGAAATTTGTCAGTTTGCCCAGGTTCTCAAATTTCTTGGCATACAATTATTAGTAATTTCTTACAATCCTTTGTATTTCTGTGGTATCAGTTGTGATTTCTCCACTTTCATTTCCGATTTCATTTATTTGGGTCCTCTTTTTTTCTTGATGAGTCTGGTTAAAGGCTTGTCAATTTTGTTTATCTTTTCAAAGAATCAGCTCCTGGATTTATTGATCATTTGAATTGTTTTTTAGTCTCCATGTCATTTAATTCTACTTTGATATTGATGATTTCCTTCCTAGTACTTGCTCTGCGATTTGTTTGCTGTTTGTCCTCTAGTTCTTGTAGATATAGGGTTAGGTTGCTTTTTTGAGATTTTTTTAATCCTTTTTAGGTAGACCTGTTTTGCTATGAAGTTCCCTCTTAGGACTGCCTTTGCTATGTCTCATAGATTTTGGGCTGCTGTGTGTTCATTTCCATTTGTTTCCAGAAATGTTTTTATTTCTTCCTTGATCTCATTGTTAACCCATTTAGTATTTAATAGCATGCTATTCAGTGTCCATGAATTTGAGGGTTTTTGAGTTTTTCCTTGAAGTTGGTTTCTAGTTTCAAGCTATTGTATCTGAGATGATGCTTAATGTTATTTCAATTTTCTTGAATTTTTTGAGGCTGATTTTGTGTCCCCTATCTTTGAAAATGTTACATATGCATTTGAAAAAAAATTATGTTTTGCTTCTTTGGGGTGAAATGTTCTGTATATATTAAGTCCATTTGATATGGAGTGTTGTTAAGTACCACAATATCCTTGTTGATTCTTTGCTTGGAAGATCTATCCATTGTTGACAATGGAATGTTAAAATCCCCTACTGTGAGTGTGTTGCTGTTGATATCTTTCTTGAAGTCCTCTAACACTTTCTTTATATATTTAGGTACTCATATATTGTGTGCATATATGTTTACAAGGGCTATATCTTCTTGCTGTATTACTCCTTTAAGTATTATGTAGTGTCCATTTTTGTCTCTTTTTATCACCTTTGTTTTGAAATCTATTTTGTCTGATATAAGTATTGCTACCCAAGCTTTTTTATTTCATGTCCATTTGTTTGGTATTTTTTTTCATCCCTTCACTTTCCATCCATGTAGATCTTTTTTTCTGAGGTGGGTCTCTTGTAGACAACATATATGCAGGTCATATTTTCTTATCCTTCATTTTTGTTTGGAGCATTTAATCTGTTTACATTTAAGGTATTATTGATAGGTACTTATTCATTGGCATTTTTTTTCCTTTGTACCTGTGTTTCTCTTTTTCATCTTAAAACAGTCCCTTCAGCATGTCTTGCAATGCTGGTTTGGTGGACATGTATTCTTTTAACCCTTTGTGTCTGGGAAATTCCTTATTTCACATTTCATTTTAAATAAGAACCTGGCTGTGTAGAGTAGTCTTGGTTGTAGGCTTTTGATTTTCATTGCTTGGGATACTTCTTGCCATTCCCTTCTGACTTGCAGTGTTTTGTTGAGAAATCAGATGATAGTATTATTGTAGCTCCCTTGCATGTTACTAGCTATTTCTTCCTTGTTGCCTTTAAGAGTCTGTCTTTGTCTTTAGATTCTGCTATTTTAATTATGATGTGTCTTATAGTGCATCTCTTTGGGTTCATCTTGATTCAGACCCTCTGTGCTTCCTGGACTTTTTTGACTTTTTCCCTAATCAAGTTATAGAAGTTTTCTGTCATTACTTTTTCAAACAGGTTTTCTATCCCTTGCTCCTCTTCTTCTCCTTCTGGTATCTCTATCATACAGATATTATTATGTTCATGTTGTCCTGCAGTTTTCTTAAACAGCCTTCATTCTTTTTAAGTTCTTTTTGATTTTTTTCCTCTGTCTGGAAGTTTTCTTCTACCTTGTTCTTCAGCTCACTGATTCAATTCTCTGCATCATTTAGCCTGCTTTTCATTCCTTTTAATGTATTCTTCATTTCAGATACTGTATTCTTCATTTCCTCCTGGTTCTTATTGATAGTTTCTATGTCCTTTTCCATGCTGGTGAAATTTTCAGTAAGTTCCTTTTAGCTATTATAGAGTTCCTTGTAGTTCTCACTGAGCTCCTTGAGCATCCTTATAACCATTTTTTTGAATTCAATGTCTGATAGTTTGCTTGCATGCATCACTTTTCTTTGAGAATTATTTGTCAAAGTTATCAACTTCTAAGACATCAGTTATGACTTAACAAACTTTTTTTTTTCAAATGGAGGCAAGATCTATTTAACCTATGAAACTATCTTAATCCTTATTCATTAACTGTCTGGGTTAGCACTCAGTGAATGGACATAATCTTTAGGCCAGAAAATAATTTTCTGAGATTACTTTATTAAAAATTATTTTTAGGATGTATGTTTTAAACAATCATGTTTTTACTGGTGTATTTTAGCATTTTTGGTAAAATTAATGTTGTATATTTATGAATTTTACTTAGTTTTAATTAGTGTCAATGGTAAATAATGTAAATACTATCAATAGTACTTAACATTAGCCTACATTTTAGAAAACAACAAAAATAAAAAATATAGAAAACCCTCACTCTATAAGTAAATATATGTAAATATCAATAAAATGTGATGCATTTAATTGTGTTTTTCTGGACACAACTACTTTATTAATTCCTGTTATAGGTGAGATCATATGGTATTTCTCTCTCACTGGCTGGTTTAATTCACTTAGCAAAATATTTTCCAGTTCTATCGTGCTGTCACAAAAGGTAAGTGTTCCTTTTTTCTTTCTGCTGAATGGTATTCCATTGCATAAATGTACCACAGTTTTTTGATCCATTCATCTACTGATGGGCACTTAGCTGTTTCTAGCATTTGGCTGTTGTAAATAGCACTGCTATGAACATAAGGGTGCATAAGATTCTTTTGAACTGGTGTTTCAGGATTCTTTGGGTATAATCCCAGCAGTGGAATCTCTGAATCAAAAGACAGTAAGTACCATTTTTGGTTTTTTGAGTAAACTCCATACTGTTTTCCATAGAGGCTGTACCAGTCTGCGTTCCCACCAACAGTGCACTAGGGTTCCTTTTTCTCCACATCCTCGCCAGCACTGGTTGTTTATTGCACTGTTTATATGTAAATATTATGGGAGGAAGGAAAGTTTACCTGAGAGCCTTTGGTCCTGGGTCGTAGAGTGTTCTACCAATAATTCTTTTTGTTGTCTTAGACATTGCACTTTATATCTCTTGCTCTCCATTTCATGCTGAAAAAGTTTTAGTTTTATTTTTCAACCCCTCTGCCAAAGCTCCCAGAACCACTGTGCATGTTTCCATCTTCCCTTCCATGGATATAATTCATATGCCAACATTTAAAAAAGATTTTATTTATTTTTAGAGAGAGAGGAAGAGAGGGAGAAGGAGAGAGAAAGAAACATCAATGTGAGACAGAATCATAAGTTGGCTACCTCTCGTAGGTGCCCCTTTTGGGGACTAAACTGGGCATGGAGGTAAGTGCCCTGACAGGGAGTCAAACCGGTGAACTTTATGTTGTGGGATGATGCCCAACCAACTGAGCCCCACCAGTTTTAAATATTTGTATGAATTCTTTAGTGCAGTGAACAAGGAATGAGGTTTAGTGGCAAAACTCTTATAAAAAATGTATGTTTGTCTGAGATGCTAAATATAACCTCCATTTTATGTGATTTTCAATTTATAAAACATTTTACAAGTATCTTATAAACAGCACTAAGAAATAGATAATATCAACTTGCAGCCAAGATGGAGGCTTAGACTGACATGGTTGGTCTTCCTGTACAACTAGAAAGGAATACAACTACCTCAAAACAAAAGATAAGTAGAAATTCCAGAAAATAAAACTACACAGAAGTCCAATGTATGAAGTTTTAAACCAGCGGTGCTCATCAGATGGGTAGGAGGGGCAAAATCGGGCGGTACAGTTTGTGGTAGCAGCCTGGACAGTGGCAGGGGGAGCAATCCTGGCTGCAGTCGAGCCCAGGCAGCTCGTGCCCCCAACACTGGGAAAGACAGCCACCCCATCGCCTCGGACAGTGAGGCCCAGAGGGCGGGAGGACAGATCCCAGTCTCCTAGTGAAGAATAATTGCAGGAATCCATCTTGCACCCCTGCCCCTCACAAAGCGCCACAGTGCAGCGAAAAAGGTTGTGGATTGCTGCCGGTCACCCGGTAGTGATGAGTACATGGGGCTCCGCCCCCTCCCACAGCCTACCCAGAAAACAAAGTAAAACACAAATTTGTCAAAATGAGGCAGACAACTATAGAAATCCTGGTGATGCAGCTCACCAGGCAGCAGATGAGGAATCTGACAAACAAATAAGAAACCTTTCAGAGGCTCAATTCAGAGCTCTAGTTATTAGGTGGCTTACAGAATTAACAAAAGATATGGAACAAGACTGGGAAGAATTGAAAGCCACTCATACTGAAATGAACAAAAACACATACGAGACAGGTGGTGAGGAAATAAAATCCAGAGATCAAATCAACAAACCAGAACACAGAGAAGGAACAAACAGTCAATCAGTGCAGAAAGAGGAAACAAAAAGTAAGGAAAGTGAAGAAAGGATCAGAAACCTCTGGGACAGCTATAAGAGATTGAACATATGGATTATAGGATTGCCACAGGGTGAAGAAGAACTAGAAGTTGAAAAATTAAGTGAAAATATAATAAAGTAGAACTCCCCTAACTTGTGGAAGGAAATAGACTTACAGATCCAGGAAGAACAGAGAGTTCCAAAACAACTGGACCCAGGGAGAACCACTCCAAGACACATTATAATCAAATTGTCAAAAGTTAAAGATAAAGAGAGAATCTTAAAAGCAGCAAGAGAGAAGAAAAGAATCATGTACACAGGGGTCCCAATTAGACTATCACCTGACTTCTCAAGGGAGACCCTGCAGGCAAGAAGGGACTGGCAAGAAATATTCAAAGTAATGAAAAGCGAAAACCTACAACTATGAATACTCTATCCAGCGAAGCTGTCATTCAGAATAGAAGGGCAGAGAAAGTGCTTCCAGGACAAAGTAAAACTGAAGGAGTTCATCAGATCCAAACCACTGTTATATGAGATGTTAAAGGAACTGGTTTAGAAAAAGGAGGATCAAAACTATGAACATTAAAATGAAAATTGTATCACAACAACCAACAACAGAAGCTAGGGAATCGGAATCGAAACAAAGGCAAACTAAATAGGCAATGAGAGTGGAAAAAGAACTATAGGTATGGGGAACATATTGGGGGGAGGTCAGCAGGGTGGGAAGGTCTGCAGGGGGGGAAGGGGGAGAGGGAGGGAGATAGTACAGGAATTAAGAAGCATAGTAGGAGGGAATGGAATAGACAGGAAGAGGTTGAGAAGAACTATATGCACAACCAATGGACATGGACTAAAAGGCTGGGGACAACTGGAGGGAGGGGGGCCACTTGGTGAAGGGGAGCAGAGGGAAGGGAAATTGGGACAACTGTAACAGTATAATTAATAAAGCATTTTTTAATTGCTATTAAAGATTATATTCATGTGTAAAAAAAAGAATAGATATGATGATAATTTTATGGAAATTGAATCTGAAAACAGAGAAGGAAAACTCTGATTCCAAAAAACCTCCGCTGCCTTGAGGCATACCTCTTCAGGGGAAAGGCTAGGGGAGTAAACCCCGACAGAAAATCCAGAGTCGGAGTCCCTAAGGCGGTTTGACGTTGTAGTCAACACCGGCAACTCCTGCGGCCCACCTGAAGCCAAGCTGTATTGACTCCGTCTTTCCCTTGGATCCTTCAGCTGCGAAGAGAGGGGGGGTCTGCTGCATGGGCAACAGCAGACCCTCCATATCACCCTGCCCAGGCTCTGTAGCTTCAGCTTCACTGGAGAGGACACTCCAGCGACATCGCAAGATGTCGATTCAACACGGGAGGAGACAGATACCGTGTCACTCCCGAGTCGGACTGCACAGCCATTCTCGGCGGTGCAGATAGACTCTTAAGAAGCTACACCATCGTCTCTCGAGACGGACGGCTGCCGACGAGAATCTGAAAATCAGACAATGAATCCATAGGATCATCCATTAGTCAGTGAGAGTTGGAGCTCATCCAGCTACTCTTCTACCCCATCATATTGTCTTATGGACAGTCCAGTTAGCATAAGTTATTTGAAAGATGAATAGCTCTGGAACCACATTATTAGCTCTTAGGTCTTTTTCAATATCTGTGTTTAAATAATAAGTGGCTGAAAGTTATAAGGGAGACAAGTGTGACTTGACATTTTATTTTGTTTTACCCTGTGCAAATGGTGCTTCCTTTTGTTGTTTTCCTGTATTATCTCTTCACTGTAATCACATGAAATTAACAGTGCTAGGTTGGGAGATTCCTTCATAGAAATACCTCTCTCAACTTTGAGGTATAGAAAGAGAATGGCTTTGAATTGAACAAAATTGAAAATGAATACTTCATATATGAGACTTGAAATACATCAAACCTAAAGTGCCTTGCTTCTGATCCTGTTCATGAAAGGGACTCAGGAGGCTGAATGAGTCGTGCATATGATTTAAATTGAATCTGAAGAGAAACCATTTAAAATGATCATTGACTGTCACATTCTAAAGTTAGGAAAAGTGAAAAATGTGATTTTACAAAGAGTCTCCTCTTGAAATGTCAGAAAATGACAATTCTTAGAAGGTTTATGGAGGGCACAAGGAGAAAGATGGGTATGGAGAACAAAGAAAATCTAAGTAAAAATTCTTAGAGCTTAGAAAATATGAATTTTAGGTAAAAGAATAAATTAAATCTTTACTCAGGACTCAGCAATAATAAAGGTGATTAGTCAAATTAAAAACTTATGTCTTTGGAATCACAATTACATGGATATAGAATAAATCTTAGTGCATGGTTCTGGGCAGCACCTTAATCACTTTAAACATTAGTGTCTTCATCTACACAGTGGGAACATAGTAGAAACAATATTTTTAAGGTTAGGGGAAAGGTATATAAAGGAACTACAACATAGCTCTGGCACATCTTTTATTTTTAAGTGAAAAAAAAGTTACCAAATTCTTCCTAATAAAACTAGATTATCAATATAGGTGATATAGATAGATAGATAGATAGATAGATAGATAGATAGATAGATAGATAGATGATAGCTAGATAGGACCTTAAGTATAACATTTGTGATACAAAAAAATATTTTTTCAGGAAAAGCTGTGAAATAGAAAACATCCACCTTTATTACTTCTCATCCCACACTGCTGCTCTCCCTTTTCACAGTCCTTTTAACCATACCTATCTAGCAGAGCATTTGGTTTATGACTGCCTATACCCTATCCTGACATCACCCACTTATGAACCTATTGACCTTGGGCAAGTGTCTAACCAGGGGACTCCAGGTCCCTGACCAGGAGTGCTAAGGCCAACATCCATTCTGATCAGTGATTATCTGTACAATATTGATTATTCAGTGTGATTAATGACACCTCCAGAATCAAGCACTCATTCATTGTTTATAAATATATGGGACATTTCTATAAACATATATGAGACATTGATAACAACAGTTGCTTCTAGGGATAGAACTTGGAAAAAGAGAGTAGGGGGAATTTCTTTTCACCTTACATGATTTAGTTAAGCTTTAAATCTAAACCATAAGTGTGTTTTATCAAAACAGTGATTATTTTTCTTAAGTAGAGCAATTTTATTATAAACACAGATCATATATATGTATAATATGTATGTATGTATGCATCTACATATATGTATGTATCTATCTATATGAAACCTATCTGCAGTATTTGCTTTTTATTGATGTCTGAGCTAAAAGCCTCCCATTCAGTTTAATACACATCAATATATGAAAGCATTTTGTAAAATCTTAATTTTTTATTTTAAATTTTTATAATAATTCCAACAGTCAATTACCTTTATTATTCCATTTTATAGATAGGTATACTGGACTTCATAGATACTAATTAACTTGTTCAAAATCACAGAGTAAATGAAAGAGATGTGATTCAAACTTTTAAAAACTTTTTTTTAAAATTATTTTTAAATGAATCTTATCTTTTAGAACAGTTTTAGGGCCATGACAAAATTGAGCAGAAGGTATAGCGATTTCCCCTATACCCTATTTCCACACATGCAGAGTTTCACTTGTTATGAACACTTCTCATCAGAGTAGAACCCACATTGACATATCATTACCCAAAGTCCATAGTTACAGCAGAATTTACTCTTGGTGATGTATTTCCTATGGGTTTTGGCAAATCTATAATGACATGTATCCATCATTATGGTGTTATACAGAGATTTTCACTTCACTAAAATTTCTCTGGGCTTTGCCTATTCATCTCTCACTTCCCCCTAAGCCCTAATAATCACTGACATTTTTACTGTCTCCATAGTTTTGTCTTTTCCTGAATGTCATAGAGTTGAAATCATATTGTATGCAATCCTTTTTGATTGGCTTCTTTCACTCAGTAATACACATTTGTTTCATGCATGTCTTTTAATATCTTGATAGCTCATTTTTTTTAGTACTGAATAATATTCTATTGTCTACATATACCACAGTTTATTAATCCATTTACCTACTGAAGTACATCTTGCTTACTTCCAAGTTTTGGCTATTATGGATAAAGCTGCTGTATACCCATGTGTAGTTCTTTTTTTTGGTGTGGTATATATTTTCAACTCTTGGGTAAATACCAAGGAGTGTAGTTGTTGGATCTTATGGTAGGAATATATGTTCAGTTTTGTAAGAAACTGCCAAACTGTGTGATTGTACCACTTTGCATTTCTACCAGAAATTCTAGATTTCCTGTTGCTTCAAACCTCCTCAGAATTTGGCATTGTCAGAGTTCTGGATTTTAGCCATTTCGATAGGTGTGTTATGTTATCTCTTTAGTTTGCATTTCCCTAATGACATGTGGTTGAAGCATCTTTTCATATGTTTACTTGCCATCTGTAACTTAAAAAAATTTTAACCACAAATTTGTGTGCATATTGAAACAACATATGCTAGCAGATGTGGGGTTCTACCCCCAGAATTTGAACTGAGTGGCTGGCTGACATCCAGGAGGCTGTGTGCAGAGTAGGCTGAAGATGAATCCCAGTGGATTTTGTTCTTAGCCAAAGGAGAGTATTCAGTTTAAATTTACAGCAAGGAGACATTTTGAAAGTCATGACCATTTTTTAAAAACATACACTTATTTATTTATTTACTTATTTTCTTCTTATTTTTATTGTATTTTTCATTACCATTTATCCCCATTATACCCTGCTCCCTCCACAATCACCACACTGTTGTCCATGTCCATGAGATTTTTTCCCTTTATGCTTAATCTCTGTACTCCCTAACTGCACCTCACCCCACTGAGAGCTGCCAGCCTGCTCTCTATCTACAAGTCTGTCTCTATTTTGCTTGTTAGTTCAGTTTGTTCATTAGATTCCACAGATAAGTTAAACCATATGGTATTTGTCTTTCTCTGACTGGCTTATTTTACTTAGCATAATGTTCTCCACATCCATCCATACTGTCTCAAAGGGTAAATTTTCTTTTTATGGCCATGTAATATTCTTTTGTATAAATGTCCTATTGTTGTTTTATCTACTCATCCACTGATGGACACAGAAGTGGAAGCACATATTGTGTTCATGGATAGGAAGAATTAACATTATTAAAATGTCCATACTACCCAAAGCAATCTATAGATTCAATGCATTTCTTATCAAGATACCAATGACGTAGTTCACAGAAATAGATAACTAGACAAAATATTTTTAAAATTGATATGGAACCACAAAAGGCCCGGAAGAGGAACAGCAATCTTGAGAAAGAAGAACAAAGTGGAAAGAATCATGCTACTTAGTATTAAACTATATGTAAGGCCATAGTAATCAAAACAGCATACTACTGGCATATAAATAGACATGCAGATCAATGGAACATAATAGAGACCCCAGAAATAAACCCATACCTCTATACTCAATTAGTATTTCATGGAGGAAGCAAGCACATACAGTGGGCTAATGATAGTTTATTCAGTCAGTGGTGTTGGGAAAATTGGACAAATACATGCAGAAAAATTAAACTAGATCACCTTATTATACCACACATAAGAAATAAATTCAAAGTGGATTAAAGACTTAAATGTTAGACCTGACCATAAAATTCCTAGAAGAAAACACAGGCAGTGAAATCTTGGGCATTGCTCATAGAAATATAATTTCTGATATATTTCCTTATGCAAGGGAAACAAAAGGAAAATAAACAAATGGGACTACATCAAACTAAAATTTTTTTGCACAACAAAGGAAACCATCCTCAAATTAAAAAGACAACCCACTGAATATGAGAACATATTCCCCAATACATATGATAAGGGGTTAATATCCAAAATTTTAAAGAACTTATAAAACTCAATACCAAAAAATAAATTAAAAAAACAATTAATCCAATTAATAATGAACAAAGGACCAAAAAAGATACTTTTCCAAGAGAAGACATACAGATGGCCAATACATATGAAAAAATGCTCAATGTCACTAATCTCCAGAGAAATACAAATTAAAACCACAATGAGATATCACCTCACACTGGTCAGAATAGCTATTTATTTATTTTAGAAGAGGGAAAGGGAAGGAGAAAGATAGGGAGAGAAACATCTGTCAGTTGTCTCTCCTATGTGCCCTAACTGGTCAAACACACAACCTAAGCATGTGCCATGATTGGGAATCAAACTGGTGACCTTTTGCTTCCTGGGACAATGCCCAACCAACTGAGCCACATCTGTCAGTGCTCAAGATCTTTTTTGAAAGGATATTTCTTATTGAAAAATTACCTTTTTCCCAGTAATCCTATTGAATTATTAGAAAAAAAATCATCTGTTATGTACTGAACTGTAGCCCCCAAATTTATAGATAGAAGTAATAACTCCCAATGTAACTATATTTGGAGAGAGGGTCTTTAAAGAGTTAATCAGGTTAAATGAAGTTATAAGGGTGGGGTCCTTATCCAATGACTGATGTTTTTATAAGAAAAGGAAAAAAAACACCAGAGAGTTGCCTGCACAAAAGACCTGTGAGGGTACAGTGAGAAGGCTGTTGTCTGCGGGGGTGCACACACACCCTCTACAGGGGGGCTTTGGTCCCCCACGGGCTTGCCCCGTGTTAACTGCTGTGGGACACATAGTCCCTTGCCAGAGATCATTTTCTCCAAGAACCCCAAAAGGGATGACCTCTCTCTTGGGTAACTGCTTATACTTGGAACCCTGGCCCCTCCAGATAAGTCCCTGACACCTGGTTGACCCTGGCTACCAGGCAACTGTCACTGTGCCGGCTAGAGAGTGTCAATAGAGGATCTGTGGTCCCTGTGATGTTTGTCAGGAACCAGCCCTCTTTGTGTCCACGCCTGCTCACTTTATGTGGATCCCCCCATGTCTTGCCAGAGGACAACACTTGGAGGGTCTCCACCTCCATGCAGGGGACCATTTACTCTGAGAATACATATAGGGTTTCCTTCTCAGCTATATAACTGATTATACATGGAGCCCTGAACCTTGCCACAATTTCCTTACCAGCTGGGTAACATTGGTTCCTAGGCAACCATCACTATGACCACTGGAGACCTTCAACAAACCTACAGGGGGGCTGCAGTCTCCACAAGTCTTGGGGGTGGGGGCAAGGACAGAGTCCTCAGGAGAACCAACACTATGGCCTCTGGTCTTCATCCTTCTAGCCTTCAAAATGTGGGAAAATAAATTCACGTAGTTTAAGTTAGCCCAGTCTGTGGTATGTTCTTAGGATAGCCCTAGCTGACTAGTATACAATTCAAACAAAATAAAATGAATTTATGAACACTAAGAAATATCCAGGCTTACCCTGACAAGTATGGCTCAGTTGGTTGTAGTGTTATCCCATGGCTGAAAGGTTGCAGGTTCAATTTCTGGTCAGGACACATGCCTAAGTTATTGGTTTGGTCCCTGGTCCAGATGTGTATGACCCCTGTCCAGGCACATACAGGAGGCAACCAATCCATGATTTCATCTCTCATTGATGTTTCTTTCTCTCCCTTCCTTTCTCTCTTTCTCTCTCTATAAAAAGCAATGAAAAAAAGAATGTCCTCAAATGAGGGTTTAAAAAAAAATGAAAAGAACATCCAGGGTCTATTTGCTCCACTAAAATTACAAATGGAATTCAAGGCAATGCAGCACATTCAGTGTCTTCTATTTTTTTTTTTTCCATCTGTTCAAACCTTTCATTGATAAGGATAGTTTGAGGGGTAATGAATAGACTATTTACTTTATGATATTTTTAATGATCCTTTCCAAAACAAAGTAATGAGAAAAGCCTACTTGATGGTGGAATAGTAACTTGTTTTACTATAATACAAAATACAGTTGTGCTGTTAATGAAAATAGAGAAACTGTTTATAGTTTTCCTTTTACTATAATTTGATGGACACTACATTAAAAATTTTGATAGTGAGAATTTTTGTCCCCAAAATGTAATTTTTACTGCTATGGAGACATCTCTACCAACTAAATATATCTAAAAAGCATGAAGCCTCAACTACGCCATTTTATCTGATTTTAAATGTTTCAAAACACTTGGCAAATGACCTGATGGCTAAAGGAACACTATTGGGTTTTCTTGTCTTAAAAACTTTACTTAGATGTTTTCTATTGTTTCTTTGCTTTTGTATTTATTTTAATTGCTTACTATAGAAAATTTTAATCATATATAGAAATAGAAAGAAGAGCCTAATAAAATTCTTCACCATTACCCATCATTAATGTTTATCAGCATTTGGCCCATCTTGTGTTAAATATACTCCTACTTACTACTCCTTCCTACATTTCAGAATATATCTAAGATAAGGTATTACTTTATCTATAAATACTTCAGTATGTTTCTTTGAAAGATAATAGCCCTCTTTTTAAAATATTTTTAATATGCTTTATTGATTATGCTGTTACAATTGTCCCAATTTCTTTTCCCTTTGCTCCCTTCCACCCAATGACATTCCTCCCTCTAGTTGTCCCCTCCCCTGCTTAGTCCACGCCCATTGGTTGTACATGTAGTTCTTCTCAACATCTTCCTATCTACTCCACTCCCTCCTACTATGCTTCTTAATTTCTGTACCATCTCCTCCCTTTCCCCCCTCCCCCCTCCCTGCTGACATCCCTCCATAATGTTCCCCATACCTATAATTCTTTTCCCACTCTGGTTGCCCACTTAGTTTGCCTTTGTTTCGATTCCCTAGCTTCTGTTGTTGGTTGTTGTGATACAGTTTTCATTTTAATGTTCATAGTTTTGATCCTCTTTTTCCTAAACAAGTCCCTTTAACATTTCATTTAACAGTGGTTTGGATTTGATGAACTCCTTCAGTTTTACTTTGCCCTGGAAGCACTTCCTTGCCCTTCTATTCTGAATGACAGCTTCACTGGATAGAGTATTCGTGGTTGTAGGTTTTCGCTTTTCATTACTTTGAATATTTCTTGCCAGTCCCTTCTTGCCTGCAGGGTTTCTTTTGAGAAATCAGCTAACAGTCTTATTGGGACCCCTTTGTATGTAATTCTCTTCTTCTGTCTTGCTGCTTTTAAGATTCTCTCTTTATCCTGAATTTTTGACATTTTGATTATAATGTGTCTTGGTGTGGTTCTCCCTGGGTTCAGTTGTTTTGGAACTCTCTGTGCTTCCTGGACCTGTAAGTCTATTTCTTTATCCAAGTTAGGGAAGTTCTGCTTCATTAATTTTTCTCATAATTTTTCCATTTCTAGTTCTTCTTCACCTTCTGGCAACCCTATGATTCAGATTTTTGCCCACTTATAGTTGTCCGATAAGTTTTGAGCCTCTCCTCACTTTCTTCACTTTTCGTTTCCTCTTTCTGCACTGGTTGACCGTTTGTTCCTTCTCTATGATCCAATTTGTTGATTTGATCTCTGGTTTTCTTGCCCTCACCACTAGTTTTGATGTATTTTTGTTCATTTCATCAGGACTAGCCTTCATTCCTTCCCTGTCTTGTTTAAGATCTGCTGTTAGGTCTGTAAGCACTTTTATAAGCAAAGCTCTAAACTATGCCTCAGAAAGATTTCCTATCTGCTGCTTCGTTAGATTAGAAGTTTGCTGTCTGGTCAGCTGTGTCACTGGAATTTCTATCATGATCTGTGCCATCCTGAACAATTTTGTGTTCAACTTTGCTTCCTGGGCAGGGCTGTCACACCTACTAAGCTATAGGGGGCAGAGCCCTGTGCACTCATCAAAACCAGGTGTTTTCTGCGGGGGTGGGGGTCCAAGATGGATTCCTGCCCTTCAATCTCCACTGAGAGACCAGGAGTCTTCTCCTCCATCCTCACCCCCACCAGGCCTCACAGTCCAAGGAAATGGGGGTCTGCCTTTCCCGGCTTTAGAATCGTAAGCTGATGGGTCTGTTCTGCAGCCGGGTGTGCTCCCCAGGCGCTTCTTGCCTCCTCTTAAATATGGGTGTCTGTGCTTACTGCTGTCCTGCTGCCATCACTGCTGCTGCCATGGACAGCACAGCTTGACCTCTCCTCCCCAGATTCGCCCCTCCTACCTGTCCAGATGAGCACCACTTCTTTATAACTTCATACGTTGGACTTCCATTTATTTTTCTGGAACTTCTGGTTATTGAAGGTTTTGTTGTTGTTGTTGTATTCCTCCTTGGTTGTGGAGGGAGACAGAGCGTGTCAGTCTAGGCCTCCATCTTGGCCAGAAGTCTCTTGTGTTTGTTTGCTTCTGTGTCCCAGGCAGAGCTGTTGCTCCTCCTACATTGTAAGGGGCAGAGCCTTAAGGATTCGTCAGTAATGGCTGACCTGTTTCATCATGTTGTGGCGCTGTATGTGGGGGAGGGATCTGAGAAAGAACAATGCCGCTTACCCAGCACTCACCCCTTTTCCAGGCACCTCTCCCACTTCTGCACCGGACTGGCGCCCCTCTAGCTGCTGCCCTGGCTGTTGTTCCCAGAGTAGGTGTGTCTGCGAATATTGTATGTCTGTGGGTGCCCTTTAAACAAGCAGACTCTGCTGAGAGAACTGCAGTTTCTGCCTCTGTCTCAACCCCCATTGGTTTGCACAGTCAAAAGCAATGAGGCTTGATTTTCCCCGGAGCTGGGACAGTGAGCTGCTCTGGTCAGGAACTGGGAACGCTCCCCAGGTGTCTTTCCTGACTTTTTAAAATGTGTAACTACACTTTCCGCTGACCTGCTGCTGTTGCCACTGCTGCCACCACCACACCGTGTCCTCTCCACCTGGGCTCCATGCCTCCTACCTGTCTGGATGAGTATTTCTTCTTTATATCGTTGTTTGGTGGACTTCCATGCACTTTGATTTTCTGGAACTTCTGGTTGTTTTTAGTTTTGAGGTAGTTGTATTCCTTCTTAATTGTGGAGGGAGACGTGGCATGTCTGTATATTCCTCCATCTTGGCTGGAAGTCCAATAGTCCTCTTTTTAAAGATACCATGATATTATTATTCCAAAATTTAACAATAACTTTAATATCAGAAAAGATACAATTATTGTTCAAATTTTCCAGTACTTTCATAAGTGCCACTAAATGTTTACTGTTTTTTTAAAAATTTTGGAAACAAGTAAGTTCTAAACATTATATTAGTTGATATGTGTCTTAATTCCCTTTTAGTATATAAAGTTAGTCCTCATTTCTCTCTTTTAATTACTTGCAACTTATTTATTGAATCAGAAACAATATCCTTTGTCCAGCAGTTTCCTACAGTTAAGCTTTTGCCTATTACATCATTGCATCACTCATGTGTTTTTTAACATGTTCTTCTTTCTTTGCTGGAGGTGGCCATGTCATATTCTTGGTATGTGTGCTCTATACACCATTCCCACAGTGGGAGCCATCTTCAAGGATGCAGCCTTGAGAGGGTAATGTATTGTTGAGACCATATGAGCAGTATACATTACTGAACCCAGTTAAGGCCTCTGTTAAGATTATGATAAGCAGGTGTGGAGAGCTCCTGTCTTGCAGCCACCCGAGACAAGCCTTCTATGTAAATTTCTTTACTTACTATAACTGCCATCTACCGATCTGGAATGGCTTTCCTTTCTTTGGTCTCTGCTTGTTCTCTGTGTATGGAGGCTAGTTTCAGATTCCACCCAGGAAATTGCCTGAGTTTTTAAACAAACACTCTTATCTATTTTATTATGAATTAGAACTGGAGGCTTGATGTGATTTAGATAGATTAATTTTTATTTTTTAGTAATATTATTTCATAGATAGTGTTGTGTTTATCTAAAATGAGGCACATAATGTCTGTCTTGTTTTCTGACATTATCAGTAATTATTGATCAGTGTCTAAATTAAATAACTTAGTAGACTATATAAAGATATTAAATTATATTTATTGTATTATTTTATCTGCAATTCTCTTTAAAAGTAAGCTTTTTCTCATTTCTTAAGTGATTATGCAAAAGAACAGTTATTGTAGAAAACAGTAGGATGCATTTAATTTACATTTATTTCACAACATAATGAGTCCATTTACCAGCATCTTCAAATGATGAGCAATTAATATATTTTTAGCATCATGATGAACTCATGTATTTAAATGTATTTTAGGCATTTAAACTAAATTATTTTTGATGTACAAATTTTCTTATTTTCACCTAGTGTGAGACCCTTCAATTATTTGAGTCCTTTATGGCATGACCCTGTTATGCATGACCCTAACAGTGTGTTTGAGGGTGTTTTTTTGTTTGTTTGTTTGTTTGCTATTTAAGATAAAAGTTGTTTTCATGTGGAAATTATACAGTCCCTGTCATTTTTTTCAAGGTACTTTGGTTTATTTCATAGGAAAAGATATATTAAGACCACAATCTGAACATTGAGAATGTATATTTACATTTTATCCTTTCAGCTTCAGTGTAGTTCCTTATTGCTTTGGGTAATCAATTATAAATTGGTCTTCTTAAAATTTTTTCTATTTTATATTTTTTCTCTATTTCTCTCTTTCCCTCACCCCTGCCCTTTCTGCGTCTTCTCACAGAAGCATGAAAGTTAGAAAACTTATTTTGGCAGTATAGTTGGGAAGTGATGGCCCAGGTGGTAGCAGGTGCTGAACACAATTAGATTTGGACTATATTTGGAAGGTAGAACAAGCACCATTCGATGACAGATAGATTGAAAATGCCAAGTGAGGGAATGAGAGAAAACAATAATTCTATAGAGCTTGGCATAACAACAGGGTGAATATAGATTTCACTGAGTTAGGAAAGACTGGGGGAAAATGCAATTGAGGGGGCAGGGAATTGATGATTATTTTGACTTGTTGAGTTTGATATGCCCATTAGACATCCAAGATTGGATCTCTAGTATATTTGGATATAGCCCCCAACAAGAATGTAAGCTCCAAGAGGACAACTAATTTTGTCTGTTTTGTTCACTGTTGTATTTTCAGAATTTAAGAGGCACATAATAGATGTTCCATAAAGGTTCATTGAGTGAATAAGTAAATAAATTAGTTAATATGAAAGCATTATTTCTTAGAGTTTCACAAATGTTATTTTCTTATGCCTAAGTCATACCTCTCTAGTCCATGTAATCTTAATCTTTTACTTAATATGTATATAGTTTCATTTTAGAGCACTCATGATAGTGATCATTTAATTCCTAATAGAAGAAATAAATAAGCAACAGGGAATGGACTTTATTGGTCATATCAACTAATATTTGAGCCCTTTATTATCTTTATACCTGGTAGTCAAATATTTCTGACTTTCCAAGGTCAAATTGGAAACACAGACAAAACAAATGAAGTCATTGTAATGAGTTCTCAGTTTGTTCTTGATTGTAGTTAAATCTTAGAGCCCCAGTGCTTCACAGGATGTGGCTAGGATAGTACAGTAGTACAAAGTAGCTTTTCCACCAGCTCAGGTAGATACATCTTTGGTCTTTGCTCTGTTGGCATGAAATGGTTTTTTGTTTATTTTATTCTATTTTGAGGATTTCATGAAGCTTTTATATGTGCTTTGCCAATATTTTCTGAGGTGACTACAAAGATGACATATTTATTGTTAGATAACATTGGTCTTCCTTTCTTGGCCTCAAAATTACAAAATGATATGCCTCATTTTTCTCTACTATTTTGCCAAAGCAAATGTTTGCAAAAATGAGATGATATTAATTCTAAACCACTTAGTGGCATCTTTGCTTAAAATTGAGTTAGCTTTTGCAGACCTGGCAGTGAAGACCAAGTCCTTATTTTTAAATTGCTGCATGGTGACATGGTGACACTCAGGTATACATAAACAATAGTTCTCATTTAGAGAAGAAAATGAATTACAGGTTTTTATTCAACACATGGTTCCTAGGTGTTTTGCTATATATAATATATTATGAGTTTGAGATTCTAAGTTTCATTTGATGTTACATTGTATTATCAACATAAGCTGCTGTGATACTGATGGATTTTAACTACTTTCATTAATGTTTGTATAGGATTCAACAGAATTTTATCTAAGTACTTCTGAGGTAAACTGTACAATCATGAACGTAATGCTAAAATAATATTATACAGTAGTCCCTCTCTATATTGCAGTTCACTTGTCTCAGCCTCACTGTATCGCGGGATTTTAAAAAATATTATATTTAATTATTTGTGAATTTTTCACTATATCGTTGGATTTTGCGGTACTGTATATGTATGTTGTTAAAGTTATGTAGGTTTAAGAATGTAGAATATGTTTAAGAACATAAGTAGTGCTTATAAAAGTGTGAAAAAGGTTAATAAGGGAGTGGGAAAGGTCAATAAGTGACTGGGAATGGTTTATAAGTGTGTGGGAAGAGTTTATAAAGCCTTAAAATATATATAAATACTAAAATAAAGCCTATAAAGGTCTTGGTAACATAGTTTTGTGTGTGTCTTTTTCTCAATTTGCAAAAGTACAATGTAAATTTATTTCTTAACTATAAACCAAGCAGTCTGTCCTTCTAGAGGTAATTTTTAAAGCTTTTTGTAGACCTGAGGGCAACTGCCTCTCAAAAGACTTGATTTCTATGATCATTGTCCTGCCTTCTGAAATTAATTTAATATTATGTTCATTAATTTTATGGCCTTTCAAATGAATTCAGACACTTTTACAATGAAGAAAAATGAAATGCTGTATAACTAGAGAGAAACATAATAGCATATGGCAAGAATACCTATAGGGTGGGAGGAAAAATAAGCACGTGAAAATGGAGATCTGGAGAAATTTGCCAAATCGAGTGGCAGTTAGAAGAAGAACATTTTTAAAAAGTGGAAAAATCGAGAGGATACATAAGAAGATGAATCTGATTAGGTTGATCTTTGAGGGTGAAGGCAAAAATCCTTTCTGTTGTGGTTCTCATTAGAACATGGGTTCTAGTTTCCATAGTGCAAAAAGTTCTTATGCTTCTCTGGTAATGCAGATTAGCCTCCATATATATGTATTAATTCACCTAATGTATATTGGTGGAAATTGGGATGATACAAAGATAAATTTACTTGTTATTTCCCATCATTGTTCAGAGAACTAAATAGAATAATATTCCATTTTATTTCTTTTACCTACCCTCAGGGTAACTTCTAATAAAAAGGGAAATGACTAAAAATAACTAGCTTTGCTTGAATAATCTAAATAGAATTATAGAAAAAATATATATTTGTATTTTTAAAATCAATGTTATTTTATAAATTCTTATACTTCTGAATTGTGCTATGTGCCTGCGTGTCTTATTATTTTCATGTACAAATTTATTTATTTATTTTCCCCCATCTTTTAAAGTATATTTTATTGATTATATTGTTACAGTAGTCCCAATTTTCCCCCTTTGCTCCCCTCTGCTCAGGAGCCCCCTTCTCTCTAGCAATTCCACCCCCCTTAGTTCATTTCCATGAGTCATGCATAGAAGTTCTTTGGCTTCACACTTTCCTATATTATTCTTAACTTCCCCCTGTCTATTTTGTAACAACCAAATATGCTTCTTAATCCCTGCACCATTTCCCAATTTCTCCACCTTCCCCCTCCCAGCTAATAACCCTTCAAATGATCCCTGTACCTAAATTCTGTTTCTATTCTGGTTTGCTTAGTTGGATTTTATTTTTATTTTTTAGATTCAGTTGTTAATAGTTGTGAGTTTATTGTCATTTTAATATCATAATTTTGATCTTTTTTCTTAAGTAAGTTCCTCTGACATTTCATATGATAATACCTTGGTGATGATGAGCTCCTTTAGCTTTACCTGGTCTGAGAAGCACTTTATCTGCCCTTCCATTATAAATAATAGCTTTGCTGGGTAGAGTAATCTTGGTTTTAAGTTCTTGCTTTTCATCACCTTAAATACTTCTTGCCAGTCCCTTCTTGCCTGCAAAGTTTCTTCTGAGAAATAAGCTGATAGTCTTATAGGCAACCCTTTGTAGGTAACTCTGCTTTTTCTTGCTGCTTTTGAGATTCTCTCTTTATCTTTAACCTTTAGCACTTAATTATGATGTGTCTTGGTGTGGTCCTTTTTGGGTCTATCTTGTTTGGGACTCTTTATGCTTCTTGGACTTATATGTCTATTTCCTTCACGAAATTTGGGGAGTTTTCCTTCATTATTTTCTCACATAAGTTTTCAATTTCTTGCTCTTCCTCTTCTCCTTCTGGCACACCTATGGTTCAGAAGTTGACACGTTTACAGTTGTCCCAGAGGTTCCTAAGCCTCTCCTCATTTTTTAAATTCTCGTTTCCTCATTCTGTACTGGTTGACTGTTTTTTTCTTCCTATGTTCCAAATCATTGATTTTAACCTCTGTTTCCTTCCCTTTCCCAATGGTTTTGGGTGGGTTTTCCTTCACTTCATTTAGTGTAGCCTTCAATTCTTCCCTTATGCATTTGACATACTTAAGCATATCTCTCCAGCCTGTGAGCATCTTTATCACCAGTGTTTTGAACTCTTCAGCTGTTAGGTTGGCTATCTCCTCATCTGTTAGGTTGGCTATCCCCTTGTCACTTAGTTCTCCCACTGGAATCTTGATCCATCCCCCTTTTGGGCCATACTTCTCTAACTCCTCATCTTGACAGGCTCCTGTGTTTCTTTGCCTTTGTGTCTTAGGTAGAGCTGTCACAACTGTTATGTTGTAAGGGGCGGAGCCTTAGGTATTTATCAGTACAGGGTGACCTGTTTCACCATGTTGTGGCACTGTATGTGGGGGAGGGGTCTGAGAGGGTACAATGTTGCTTGCTCAGCACTCGCCCCTTTTCCAGGCACTTCTCCCACTTTGTATGGGACTGGTGCCTCTCTAGCTGTTGCCTTGGCCCTCATTTCCAGAATAGGTGGGTCAGTGGACATTCCAGGACTCTGGGGGCCCTTTAAATAAGCGGACTCTGCTGAAAGACAGGCAGTTTCTTCCTCCACCCCAACCCTCACTGGTTTGCACAGTCAAAAGCAATGAGGCTTTATTTTTTCTGGCACTGGGACCATGAGCTGTGTGCTCTGGTCTGGTGCTGTGAGAGCTTCCCAGGTGTCCTTCCTGACTTTTTAAAACACGTGACTGTGCTTTCCACTGGCCTGCCACTGCCACCACTACTGCCGCCACTACACCACAGCCTTTCTGCCCCTCCTACCTTTCTGGATGAGTATTTCTTCTTTATATCTTTGTTTGTTGGACTTCCATGCAGCTCAGTTTTCTGGAATTTCTGGTTGCCTCTAGTTTTGTGGTAATTGTATTCTTTCTTAGTTGTGGAGGGAGATGCAGCGTGTTTATCTAGGCCTCCATCTTGGCTGGAAGTCCTTATTTATTTATTTTTTAAATTTTAGGCTGTAAGCCAAATAGAAACAAAACAAAATAGTTAAGGATTAAGTTATAAGCTTGCTAATGTCATATGATTGTGCTGTAAAAAAAGTATGAATAATTTTTAAATGTTTAAGTTTATGAAAAAGGAAATACAACACACATAAACCAAAGAAGGGAAGCTGTGTATTTAATAGTTAGCTCTTCATTGAAGGCTAACTTCATTGTTTGTTAAAAGTTAAGTACAAATGCACACTTTACACTTAAGCATTTATGAAATATTTTTGATAACTTTCATTACATTTTCTTTAGAAAATAGAGTTGACACAAAGAAAAGACAAAAAAGAGATCACAGTTAAGTAAACTTAGTTACTGCTTTAAAAATGGTTTGAATATGGTTACTGACATTTTTTTCCTACCATGAACAATGATTAAGCTGGAGAAGATATTAAAAATATCACCTCTGAAATTATTCTATTGCCTTGATAAGTCCTTAGTGTGAACAGAATAATTAAAAAGTGAATATTTCAGCTGCAAGATTTTATAATCATATAATTATTTACAGAAATGCATAAGGTGACCTTTCACTGTTGGGATGAACTACTCTCTGATATTAATAAAAATACATAATTTAACCTGCCAAATAAACTTGATGAAAGAACTTCAGAATCTCCAGCTTGCCAAATCCATCAAGGTTTATTTGTCCCTGTACCCTTCCTGACAGAGCAACAAGCTAATAGCTATAATGGATTACCTTCCAGTGAAGAAGGTAGTTTAAGGCAAAACAGCTACAAAAATAGCTTTTTAATATGTTAGGAGAATGAGAATTTTTATAGTAAAGTATCTTGAAAATATAATCCAGATATTGCTCATTAGTTCTAATCCTATAGCTAAATTTGGAACTAAATAAGTCAGATTATGAAGTTAATGCTGATTTACATAGAATGCTAGACCAAAGAACTCTCAAATTTTGGAAGTAGCATTTATTCTGATGTAGTATTAATGTCAAGGAAGAACTTTGGGGGAATTAGAATATGACATTTAAAATGTTTTGCTGATTTAAAATGTAATAATTCCATTAGATATCTATAAATCAAGATACTCTTTGAATAGAAGAATAAATAACTGTTAAAACTGAGGGAAAGACCTAACTACAGACACAGCAGTAAAAAAAATGAATCCTCTATACTTATTTCAGGGTATTTACACTTTAAATGGGTTCAGAGTTACCCCAGGGAGGTAGTTTGGAGGACAACTTGCACCTTGCTCCAGTTTTCATCATAGTTCTATGGAAGTGAGAGACAGGGTGGTCTCATGCAGTAGGTATTTATTTAGGACATGATTTAGCCTGTCTTCATATTGGGTGTAAATGTTCTAAGGGGCAGAAATGTATGACTTGCATATGACCTTCCTCCACCTCTTTTGACAGCCTTCTCCAAACATCAAATAGTGAGGATTTTTTTTTTCTGACCCCGATTTTTCATATCATCAAACTGAACTTGGTTCCATGTTCTCAATCTTTAATCACTGTCATGCAAGAACCTTCTATCTTTTACCTTACTCTAGTTCAAAAATTCAAAAGTGTCACTCTTGGGAACTTGCTCAGACTGGGCATTCCATATATCTTCATTACAATGGAATATAGAAGAGCATTTAAGGCTTTAATATAGTTCCTAATGAAGAACATATCAGCACAGTTATTTTTAATTAAATCCTAATTTCATGAAATCAACTATGAAAATGTTTAGTTATGTTTTCAGGTCATATCCTTCTATGTATCAAAAGCTCATGAAAGTAGTATAATAAAAAACTTATACAATGCTGTGTGTAACCCAGTTGCTCATATTTCCTTTGAAAAAGTGCTGCCCCTGCTCTTTGGTGAACACCTCATAATCTCTGGAGAAACTGTGTTTCCTAGAAATATCAACTGAGAAATAAATATTGACCTCTGGAAATAGATCCAATACTGTTGCCTAAGGTAGCCTGTTCTGATGTCAAAGTACTAGAAAAGAATTTCTCCTAGTTTTTCTGAGTCATACTTCATGCATTGATACTGCTTTAAATATTTTTCCTTTAACTTTTTTTATTTGCCTATACACCTTGCTTTTATTGGAACTATTCATGTGCTTGCTTTTTAGTTCTGGCTGCACATCGTTCCATTTGTCAAGAGAAAGCCATTAAAGAGCCAGGAAACATTTTGCTTTAACATACCATCTGAAGCTACATCGGGACATTTGTGTTCCTTTGATCTGTAATAATGCCATCTGTGGAATGGAACCAAGGAATACAATATAGAAAATCATTTGACACTGGATCTTTTTCTCTAAATCTGAATGCAGGACACAAATCAATTTAAGGGTTAGAACAAGGATTTGCAGTTTTATTTTACCATAATACATCACCCCAAGTTATCTAAGGTGCAGGAACTTTTCTAAATATTCTCATTTTTATTTTTGCCTAGACAATTTTGTCTTCCAAAAGCAAGTTGTAAGAAAGCTATTAGTTGTCACACTGGAAGTCTAAACCTCACTGCGTAGTGGATGAAACTACAACATTTGGTATGTGGAAATCAACAAAACCCACCCAGAATGTGAACAAACAGAGGCTATTTATCCAGAACTTGTTCTAGCAAAGGATTCAGGGACTTGTGTGAGGCAGGGACTCAAAGTCAGGCAGGAAAGTGGAAAAACTTTATAGTAAAACAAATGTATGCCCTGATTGGAGGCTGTTGGCCTGCAGACACTTTACCAGAGTTGGCTATCCTATGAAATTGGCTTGGGGGCATATTTGGCTTTATCTGGTTGCTCCTAAACTGGTCAGAGGTAGAAGTGGAGAATAGGGGTGCTGGCAGTCACTGACCAAGTCCTAATAATTCTGGAACAACTGCTTCAGAGGTTGTGGGTTCATGACTTCTATTAGCATATATGGTCTAGCCATTTCCTTTTTGTATAATCAGAGTCTCAGGAATCATACAAACTAGATTTGCATCTTGAGTCTATTTCTTTTAAACTGTGTAATCTTGGACAAGGTATTGCTTTTAGAACCTTAGTCTCATCATGTATAAAATTAAAATAATAATAATTTATAGTCATTGTTAGGGCAAAATAAAATTTGAAAAAATAATCACTACATGCTTCAAGCATAATAATGAATCAATAAAAATTCTTATTGCTCCTATCAGCTAAATTATCCTTTTTTTTTTTTTTTTAATTTACTTCTTTAGAATGCCAAACTCTGGAGGGATCAGATAGGGAGAAAAATATACAGTGTGAAGGAAAATCCTTGTCCTTCTAATATTCACTGAATTGGCATTTCCATTCTTCATATTTTCATTTTTCCCCCACTTAAAGTTTTTTTGTTTGTTTTTCCATTACAGTTGTCCCACGTTTTTCCCCCTCTTGCTTCCCTGCACCCTGTCCCTCCCTTCTCCCACATTCAGTCCCCACTTAGTTGTCCATGTCCGTTCTTTGACATGTTCTTCGACTAGACCCTTCCCCTTCTTACCTCCTTCTCTCCCTCCCGCCTCCCCCCTTGTTACTGTTAGTCTACTCCTTGTTTACATACCTCTGGTTCAATTTTGCTCATTTAAATTATCCTTTTAAAAGTTCAGTTTGCCCTGGCTGCTGTGGCTCCGTGGATTGAGCGTCGGCCTGCGAACCAAGTGTCGCTGGTTCGATTCCCAGTCAGGGCACATGACTAGGTTGCACATCAGGTCCCCAGTTGGGGGCCCGAGTGAGAATCAACCACACAGTGATGTTTCTTTCCCTCTCTTTCTCCTTTCCCTTCTCTCTAAAAATAAAATAAATAAACAAACAAATAAATAAATATATATATATTTTTAAAGTTCATTTTGAGTAGCTTCAAAAAGATTCTTCTTTTCAAGTTGCTGTGTGTGAAAAATAGGAGATTATTGTGTCAAAATTATTAATAAAATTTATGGATACAGATAATATTACCTTAAACATGCCACTGCCAACCCCACCCCCAAACTTCATATCTTTTCTCTGTATCACGCAGATGTTAGGAATGAAAAAAGCCACCCTTTCTTTAAGAAATTTCTATTTTTTTTTTCATAAAGAGAACTGTTTTATTTTGATGCCTGAATGTAATACATACATGTTTGGCTATAATAAACTAGGGAGCAGTTTAAATTTTCAGTATGTTAAAAATCAAGATCTTTCTTAGACTATAAGCTACTTGAGGTGCTATCTTTCTAATTTTCTTTTAGTTCTTTGGCTTTTAGTAGTCTGGTCTACATTAGCTCATTTTATTAATCTCTCCACAGGGAGGCTTGTAAACATAAATGACTCTACTTTGTTTTATAGCCAGAATTCATTCTTTTGTGATTCACTAATGACTGATTATGAAAGTTACAAAAGACATAAACAATGTCAAATTATTTTTACACTATAAATACTTTTTCTTGCCATAGAAGCAGTGTGCCAGGATTACGATGATTTATCTACAGCTCAAATACTCTTACTCAATGTAAAACAAGCCAAGTTTCAAGTTCAAATACATTCTTCTTTTACACTCCTCTAATAGACTCTAGTATATTCTCAATTTTTTCCATGTTCTTGATTGTACTAAATATTCTATAGAATATTATTTTTCCCATGCAGGGACTTCTTGAATCCTCCATCCTCTGCCAATTCAGGACTCATAAAACCTAAGCCTATATCAATTATCTCTGGATAATTCTTTCCTCACTGTTTTCCTAAGATGTATTCTTTTCTGCTTGTCTGTTCATTTTGCCTTCTTCCTAGGTTTGTATCCATAAGCAACATTATAATAAAAAGGTCTCTTTTCATGTCTGAAAATATTTTGATTTTGTCATTGCACTTGGTTGTGATTTTTAAAGAATATAAAGGTGAGTTGTAATTTTAGGATGAGAGTAATTTAATTCAGCAACTAGAAGACATTCAGGCTTGTTACTTTTGACATTGGATGTTGCTAATGAAAAGTCTGATGACAATTGGTTCTTGTTTTTCCCCCTCCCACTTTCTCTTACCCTATGAAACATGGAAGCTGCTCTCTTTATAGTGTGAATTTTTAACTCATTTCATTTGGAGGGTTCTTTCAAACTGAAGATGCATTCCCTTTTTCAGTTTTGAGATTTTCTTAATTATTTCTTTGATAAATTTTATCCTCTTCCGATTTACTGTTTTTCTCCATTAAACTTAATTTTCAGTGACATTTTAACTTGCTTGGTTGATCACTATACCTGGGGTTTGCAAACATTTTATGTAAAGTGGCAGAGAGTAAATAATTTAGGCTTCATTAGTGAAGTGGCAACATTGAGGATATTGTGTGATGCTTACATGATAAGAGAAAATTCTGCTCTGCCCACTTTCTTTGGTTTGTGATGAACCCTATGAAGTGGCAGCTATGCTCTGCCCCCAGCAGCTACAGTCTGGTGACATTTTTTGGATGAAGAACAAAGAGCCACCACCCAGGGAGAGAACAAGATGAGGCAGGGAAGGAGTGGGGCAGGAAGCCATCCTGGTGAGTTTCATTCACTGCCTCAGTGCTAACTAATGGAGGTGTACCCTTCTCTTCCTCAGGAGAGCCCACCTCTCTCAACTTGGGCAGCTGGCTGCAGATGAGGAAACTTGCAGAGTCTGTGCGTCTCCAGCTGAGACTCCACTATTTGATGCCTGATAATTGCTAAGTGTAGAGTCTGCCACATGCCAGGGATGACCAGTCCATAGCTAGAGCATCAGTATGGCTGCCAGCTGGGGAGGCAGGCAGGAGCTGAGCTTGGAGCTGGCATAGGAGCATAGGGAGACACCCTGGCTTGGCTTCTCCGGCAAGTGCTAACTGTCTTGAGCAGTGTTCATAGGCAAACAGAAACAGACATCAGGCCGGGTTTAACCCATGGGCAAGAGTTGCCAACTTCTGAACTAGACATTCATCTTCTTCCTCATATTTACACTTTGTCTATTATGTTCTGAAAGAATTTTTTTTGTATTTACTTGTCCTTTATTCAACTTTATATTTCCAATTGCAACTACATTTCCAATATTATTTTCTTGCTCTGTGTCTTATTTTTTCAATGCCATCTTGTTTGAGAATTATGAATTATCTATCTTCACAAATATTTCTAAGGATAATAGCTTTTCTGTGGCTAGGAATATCAGGTTAACAGAAAAGAAAAATAAATAAAAACAATTTAGAAAATACAGAACACTTAGTATTGTTTGGGAAAGAGTTATGCTAAAAAAAAATGTGTTTATCTGAAATTAATTTAATGCAGCATCCTGTATTTTATTTGACAATACTTCTCTGATCCCTGAGATATTTCAGTTTTGTTTCTTCAATTTACTTTCTACCTTCAAGGAATTTTTTGAAATACCTTGTCCAAGGAAAGCTCTCTTCAGCTTACCTTTAGTTTTTGAGGGTCTGTGTTTTAATTTTATCCTTTGTTATTTTTAAAATAAAATTTCAGAGGTAGATGAAATAAATGTTTGTGGACTGACTTTGATGTTGAAATAAAAATACTGTCAAATAAATCCTAAGAAATACAAAAAGTGACTATTTACACTGCAAATGGTTTTTAAATGTTTAAAACTTTCATTTTTCTTTTTTTGGTAATTTTGACATTATTATGTACTCAACATCTAAATCAACTATTTAATATTTTTAAGAACAGATTCCATTTGTTTTAATTTTTTTATATTTATCTAGAAATAAAGAAGGCTTATATGACTTCCATCATAATAGTAATACCATAGGGATTGAGGCCAAGTGACCTAGGATCCAGATATCTTTCCAATAGCAAACAATAATTCTTACAGAGAGTATCAACAATCATATTCCCAATATCTTAACAAAATCAACTCAATGATTGTATCATTATGCAGGTCCTAGATTGTCTATAAACAAATGTAATAACTTATTAAGTTTATGATATAAATATGATACTTATTCTGAAATTTAGACATCTCATTATTAATATCAAGAGGAAAACTTGTCTCTTTCATGAAAAAAATGGCAATATAGTTATCTTTATTTGTACATATGCACACTTAAGCCAGGTGTAAAAATATTTCTATCCTATAAAACCACAGTTGGGTTATTTTTTTGATGATACTTCACAAAATGGCATCTCACATTTGAGTTTGAGGACATTCTGTGACATTTAAAAATTGTCCTTGCCTTCAGAGTTAGAATAACTCTTGCTATTCTATTAGATCTAAATAATTTCATAGAATACTAATCTCAAAGTTACTTTGATATCAAGATAAATGAGACAAAGCAAGATCCTTTCATAATTTTGTCTAAGCACAGACAGAAACAAGATCACTATGCCACTGACAAAATATCAAATGCCTTCTCTCTTGGCAAAAATAAATAACTTCTACTTATTTCCAATTACAACTTTATCCTCTTTCTAATTGCTCCCTATAGATAAGATTTATTGAAATAGCTCATCATAGACCACCCCCCAAATCACAAACCAAAGTCTAAATTCCACCATGTTTTTTTTCTAACACCTTCTTATAAGACAGTACAGTTTGCTATGTATGCTCTTCCTCATTGAGTTGAGTAAGAAACTCAATTTACATAACCATATATGTGTTCCTGTTGATCTTTGCCTAAAGCACCGTGACAATTGTTATTTGAAACGTCTTTAAAATATTACACTGTGTTGCAATATTAAAATAATATTGTAATAGTCATTGACCACCTAGCAAAAATTTTGTATGCTATTAAATACAATATGAATCACCAAAAGATCAGATTAAATTTTTAAAGATAATAATGTTTGGAGTCAGAGTAGGTTGTGTTATTATAAAAAATGGAAAATCCAGAATCTCAGTAGTTTAATAAAGTTAACCTCTTTCATCCTACCTGTACTCCGAATGAGCAAGGGCTTCTATTCAGTGTAGTCCTTTAGGGACAAGGGATGATGGGGCCTCATTTTTGAGACATGCTTGTATGGTTACTGAGGTCAGGAAAATAGGACTTGGTGAACTGTGCAGTGTTCCTAAATCTTCTTCCCAAGTGTGACGTTTCTCTGCAATCAAGATTACATGTCACAGTTGCACACTTAGTCTTTCTTTCCTGAACAATTTTGTCAGACTCAGAAGATTAGGTTGAAACACCCTTACCCATTAAGAGCTTTAAACTAACAATGGATGACTAGATGTGACACTTAAAACATTTTGTCTACTTTTTCTATGAGGCTGAATTTTATTACACTTATTTGACAATAATTATTTGCATTTTATTTGACCTATTTCTCAAAGGTCTTTCTCTTCTAACTGTAAATTGCTACATTTGGGGATTTTCTTCTGTTCCCTTTCAATATCATTTGAAAACTAACCATTTATTTTCTGAATTAACATATATCTGTTATTATCTTGTCAAAAGAAATCTATAATCACCAAGTTATGATGTTAAAATGCTATTTTACAATCTCTTCATCTAAAGCTAGAAACCCATTGTTACATTATCTGCCTCTCAAGTTATCACAGGTGAGAGGTTTACCAGGTTCTTTGTAACTGCCTATCACTGATTATCATCCACCCATTCTCTAAAAACTATTGTCTCACTATCTATTATTCACTGTAATGGCAAAATTCTACCTCCTGAACCAATTTATGTATCAAACAAGATAGGGTTGGTAATGTTCCTGGTAATTAGTTGTCTAAAAATCTCAGTGGTTTAAACAAGCAAGTTAATTCCTCACTCCTTATCTTTACATGTTAGTGAGGAGGCTTTATCCTCATGGTCATTTAGGTGCTCCAAAAATAGGAAAAAATAAAGTTGAGAATACTTTATTTTTGCTCAGGAAAAAAAAAAAACGTCTTATCTCTGTTTATATTTACTTGGCCAACCCAAGTTACAATGCTACAGGTTATTTAAATCTGGTGAAGAAATGGTATCCTACCATATATAAGAGGGGAAAGAATCAAAATACTTGATGAGCAGCTTGAATGAATGCTACAACAAATGATTAATCATATTTCAAAAATCTATCAGTCAAAATCTCACAAGTTTTAAGAAAGGAAGTTTTATATCCAGAAGTACATAATAAATTTTTTTTAAATGAAAGGAAAAAGCAAGACTAAGAAGGAAATTCAGAAATAATGTATTTTAATTCCATCACTCTTTAAAATTTTACTGTCAATCCTGATGTATTAGTGCAAAGATCATCAAACTCTTTTCTATAAAGGATGATATAGTAAATATTTCAAGTTCTGTAGGCCATATAGCTTTTCCCTTAATATTCACCTCTGCATTAAGAGGCAAACCAGAGGATCCAAGATGGCGGAGGAGTAAGTGGAAGCTACACTAACCTCCTCCCAGGACCAGTCTGGATTTACAACTTAATTTTGGAGAAGTCATCCCACGGGTGGGAGCTGAAGGGACTGAGAAAAAGCTCAGCAGCCAGGGGTTCCCCCTGAGAAGGGCAGGGCCTAAACCCCCAGTTGAGCTTCCCAGCCTACAGCAACAGAGTAGAAAGTAAAATAGTAACCCACTGTGAAAACCGAAAAGCCACAGGGTTTCTTGCTAGCTGGAGAGAAACAGCGGGAGAAAAAGAGCTCTTAAGTGGATCACATATGAAAATATTTTGGACCCCACTTACCCTGGGCTCAAGCAGAGGGAAGGCAGAGAGGACTGGATACACTTGGGGAGGGTTTGGCATGGTGGTTTTGAGGGGAGAACTGGGGAAGCAGCTGACCAGGCCCCAGTGTTGACTCATCCCCAGTACTGCAGGCAGACCATTCCCCCCTCCAAGTGGTGTCAGCCTGAGGGGAAGCAAAACCCAGCCTACAGGAATTAAGTTGCCACACCCACAGTCTTTAAGCCTGACAGCTAATCACAGATTGAATAGATTAACACCTAATAAGACAGACAAAGGCAGTAGATCCCTGGAAGTCTCCAACAGACTGCCTAGGGTCATACTGGTACATGATCTGACACCACCAGAGGCAGATCCAGGAAGTGCAGATCATTCTAAGAAGCACAAACAAACAATAGGAGTCACAAAAATGGGGAGACAGAGAAATAACCCGCCATCAAAAAGAAAGGTAGAATCCCCAGAAAGAGTGCTAAATGAAATAGAGGGAAGCAAACTATCAGATATGGAATTCAAAACATGGATTATGGAGAAGCTGAATGAGCTCAGCAGAAACTACAAAGAACTCCAGGGAAACTACAAGGAATTCCAGAAAAACTACAAGAAAGTTACTGAGAATTACACCAGCATGAAAAAGGACATAGAAGCTATCAATAAGAGACAGGAGGAAATGAAGAATACGATCTCTGAATTGAAGAACACAGTAGAAGGAATTAAAAGCAGGCTAGAGGAAGCAGAAGACCAGATCAGCAAGCTGGAAGACAATGTAGACAAAAAATCCCAGACAGTGCAACAAAATGAAAAAAGACTGAACAAGACTGAAGAGGCTCTAAGACAGCTGCAGGACAACATGAAACATAATAATATTTGTATCATAGGAATTCCAGAAGGAGAAGAAGAAGAGCAAGGGATAGAAAACCTCTTTGAAAAACTAATGACAGAAAACTTTCCTAACATGAGGAGAGAAAGAGTCATGCAAGTCCAGGAAGCACAGCGGGTCCCAATGAAAATGAACCCCAACAGGTCAACTTCAAGATACATCATAATTGAAATGGCAACATTGAAAGACAACGAGAGAATCCTAAAAGCAGCAAGAGAGAAACAACTAATAACATACAAGGGAGCTCCAATAAGGCTATCCCCAGATTTCTCAGCAGAAACACTACAAGACAGAAGGGAATGGCAAAAAAAAATATCCCAAGCAATGAAAAACAAAGGCCTACAACCAAGAATACTCTACCCAGCAAGACTCTCATTAAAAATGGAAGGTGAAATAAGGAGTTTCCAAGACAAAAGAAGGCTAAAAGAATACATCTCCACCAAACCAGCATTGCAAGAGATGCTAAAGGGTCTGCTTTAAGAAGATGAAGAAACAGAGAGAGACAGAGAGGAACATGAGTACAAAGAGGAAAATGACAATGAATAAGTACTTATCGGTAATAACCTTGAATGTAAATGGATTAAATGTTCCAATCAAAAGACATAGGGTAGCTGAATGGATCAGAAAGAATGACCAACATATATGCTGTCTACAAGAGACCCACCTTAAAACAAAAGATCTACACAGACTTAAAGTGAAGGGATGAAAAAAAAGTATTTCAAGCAAATGGACATGAAAAAAAAAGCTGGGGTAGCAATACTCATATCAGACACAACAGATTTCACAGCAAAGGCCATAAAAAGAGACAAAGAAGGACATTTCATAATACTTAAGGGAAAAGTCCATCAAGAAGATATAACCCTTGTAAATATATATGCACCCAATTTAGGAGCACCCAAATATGTAAGAAAAATTTTGAAAGACTCCAAGAAAGTTATAGACAGCAACACACTCATATTAGGGGACTTTAACACCCCATTGTCAACAATGGACAGACCGTCAAAGCAAAGAAACACCAAAGATATTGAGGCACTGAACAATACTCTAGATCAAATAGACTTAGTCGATATATATAGAACTTTTCACAACAAAGAAGCAAAATATACATTCTTCTTAAGTGCACATGGAACATTTTCAAAGCTAGACCACATGGAAGGACACAAAACAAGCCTCAACAAATTCAAGAAAACTGAAATTATATCAAGCATCTTCTCAGATCACAAGGGCTTAAAATTGGAAATCAACCTCAAGGAAAAAACTCAAAAACATTCATACTCATGGAGAATAAATAACATGCTGTTAAATAACGAATAGGTTAACAGTGACATAAAGGAAGAAATCAAAAAGTTTCTGGAAACTAATGATAACGAACACACAACAACCCAAAACCTATGGGATACAGCGAGAGCAGTCCTGAGAGGAAAGTTCATAGCAATACAGGCCTACCTAAAAAAGGTAGAAAAATCTCTATTAAAAAATTTAACCCTACAGCTACAAGAACTAGAGGAAGAACAACAAGCAAAGCCGAGATCAAAAAGAAGGAAGGAAATCATAAGATCAGAGCACAATTAAGTACCATAGAGACTAAACTAACAATTCAAAAGCTCAACAAAATTAAAAGCTGGTTCTTTGAAAAGATAAACAAAATTGACAAGCCTTTAACCAGGCTTGTCAAGAAAAAAAGAGAAAGGACCCAAATAAATAAAATCAGAAACGAAAGAGGAGAAATCACAACAAATACCACAGAAATACAAAGAATTGTAAGAAATTATTATGAACAACTGTATGGCAAGAAATTTGACAACCTAGAGGAAATGGACAAATTCCTGGAAACATATAGTCTTCCAAAACTGAATCAAGAAGAAGCAGAAAGCCTGAATAGACCAATAACAACTAGTGAAATTGAAGCAGTAATCAAAATACTCCCAGCACACAAAAGCCCTGGACAGGATGGCTTCACAGGTGAATTCTACAAAACATTTAGGAAAGAACTAACTCCTATCCTCCTCAGACTATTCCAAAAGATACAAGAAGAGAGAAGACTCCCAAACTCGTTCTATAAAGCCAGTATTACCCTAATTCCAAAACCAGGTCAAGACACAACAAAGAAAGAAAACTACAGACCAATATCGCTGATGAACATAGATGCTAAAATCCTCAACAAAATATTGGTAAACTGGATCCAGCAACACATTAGAAAGATCATATACCATGATCAAGTGGGATTCATCCCAGGGATGCAAGGACGGTTTAATATTTGCAAATCAATAAACGTAATACACCACATAATCAAAATGAAAGACAAAAACCACATGATCATATCAATAGATGCAGAAAAAGCGTTTGATAAAGTACAACACCCATTTATGATAACTCTCAGCAAAATGGGAATAGAGGGAGCATACCTCAACATAATAAAGGCTATATATGAGAAACCTGAAGCCAACATCATACTCAATGGGCAAAAACTGAGAGCATTCCCTCTGAGGTCAGGAACAAGACAAGGATGTCCACTCTCTCCACTCCTATTTAACATAGTCTTGGAATGTCTGGCCACAGCAATCAGACAAGAAAGAGAAATAAAAGGCATCCAAATTGGAAAAGAGGAAGTAGAACTGTCATTATTTGCAGATGACATGATAGTGTACATAGAAACCCTATAGACTCCACAAAAAAACTACTCAAACTAATAAGTGAATTCGACAAAATAGCAGGGTACAAAGTCAATATTCAGAAGTCGAAGGCATTTCTGTACACCAACACTAAAATCTCAGAGATAGAAATTGAAAGGAAAATCCCATTTACCATAGCAACAAGAAAAATAAATTACCTAGGAATAAACTTAACCAAGGAGGTAAAAGAACTGTACTCAAAAACTACATAACACTGAAGAAAGAAATTAAGGAAGACACAAATAAATGGAAGCATATACCATGCTCATGGATGGGAAGAATCAACATCATTAAAATGTCCATACTACCCAAAGCAATTTATAGATTCAATGCAATCCCTATTAAAATACCAGTGACATTTTTCATGCACCTAGAACAAATACTTCAAAAATTTATATGGAACGAAAAAAGAGCCCAAATAGCTACAGCAATTTTGAGGAAGAAGAACACAGTAGGAGGGATCACAATACCTGATATCAAACTATAATACAGGGTCACAGTAATCAAAATAGTCTGGTGCTGGCATAAGAACAGACTTATAGATCAATGGAACAAAATAGAGAGCCCAGGTATATATGGTCAACTAATATTTGACAAAGGGGAAGGGACATAAAATGAAGTGAGAAGAACCTCTTCAACAAATGGTGTTGGGAGAACTGGACAGGGACATGCAAAAAAAATGAAACTAGACCACCAACTTACACCATACACCAGAATAAACTCAAAATGGATCAAAGACTTAAATGTAAGCCATGACACCATAAAAATCCTAGAGGAAAACATAGGCAGAAAAATTTCAGATATCCCATGTAGCAACATTTTCACTGATATATCTCCTAAGGCAAGGGAAATAAAGGAAAGAGTAAACAAATGGGACTACATCAAACTAAAAAAGTTTCTGCTCAGCTAAAAAAAAAATCAGCAAGATGAAAAGGAAAGCAATCATATGGGAAAATATATTCGCCAATGACATCTCATACAAGGGCTTGATCTCCAGAATATATAAAGAACTCATACAACTCAACACCAAGAAGACAGACAACCCAATTAAAAAATGGGCAAAGGATCTGAACAAACACTTCTCCAAAGAGGACACACAGAGGATCCATGGACATATGAAAGAATGCTAAACATCACTAGCCATTAGAGAGATGCAAATAAAAACCACAATGAGATAACACCTCACACCAGTCAGAATGCCCATCATCAACAAATCAACAAACAACTTGTGCTGGAGAGGATGCAGAGAAATGGGAACCCTGGTGCATTGCTCGTGGGAATGTAGACTGGTGTAGCCACTATGGAAAACAGTTTGGAATTTCCTCAAAAAACTAAAAATGGAACTGCCTTTTAAACCAGTAATTCCATTGCTAGGATTATATCCGAAAAATCCTGAAACCCCATTTCAAAAGAAACTATGTACCCCTATGTTCATAGCAGCACTATTTACAATGGCCAAGTGCTGGAAACAACCTAAGTGCCCATCTGTAGATGAGTGGATCAAAAAAATGGTGGTACATTTACACAATGGAGTTCTATATAGCAGAAAGAAAGAAGGAACTTCTACCCTTTGCAACAACATGGATGGAACTAGAGAGAATTATGCTTAGCGAAATAAGCCAGGCAACAAAAGAAAAATACCTTATGCTGTCACCTATTACAGGAAACTAATGAACAACACAAACAAATGAGCAAAATTGAACCAGAGGTATGTAAACAAGGAGTAGACTAACAGTAACAAGGGGGGAGGGGGAAGGGAGAGAAAGGGGTAAGAAGGGGAAAGGTCTAGTCAAAAAACATGTATAAATGACCCACAGATATGGACAACAGGGTGGGGACTAAATGCTGGAGAAGGAGGGTACAGGGTGCAAGGAAGCAAGTTGGGGAAAAAAAGTGTGACAACTGTAATGGGAAAAAAGAATTTTTAGTGGAGGAAAAATGAAAATATGAAGAATGGAAATGCCAGTTCAGTGAATATTAGGAGGACAAGGATTTTTCTTCATACTGTATATTTTTCTCCCTATCTGATCCCTCCAGAGTTTGGCATTCTAAACAAGTAAGTAATGACATAAGTTTCTTTGCATAAAACTAATAAGACCCGTTGTTAATAGAGGGGTTTTTCTGACCAAGACTTTTACTGGGATGTCATGCCTAAAGGAGACATGCTTGGGCTCTGGTTGTTACCAAAAAGCACTGAGGAACTGGGAATGACTTTTGAAGGTAATAAAAGCCCACGAGATAAAAGACCTGGTACTGTGGTTGGTCGTGTGGTCCACAGCAATCTATCCAGGGAAGGAATGAAGGTTGTTTTCCTGAAAGATGGCTAGAAGGGACCTTAAGGCACAGTGGAAAAGCAGAAGGATTTGGAAAAGACAGATGTGCACAGGCACGGATGAATGCCAGGTATGTGGCTCAGCTTCTGTGCCCTGAAGGGCAGACTGAAGGTCACCCTAAATGTTCCTTGCGTAAGTTCCAGCAAGCAGAACTAGAGATCATAAGTGATCATTTGCTGCTCTTGTTGTGTTTATGCAAGTGAACAGGATAAATTAAAAATGGATTTAATATAGTGCCTTTAATGACAAGGTGGGTAATCTTAGGGAGAAAAACCGTGATTCAAGGAAAATCACAATGCTCAGTGGTAGACTATAAAGTAGTGCAGCTAACCATTTTTAAAAGTTTCTTTTCATTTAAAATATGTTTTCACTTGAAAGTTAAACTGTCTGTAGTATTATCAAAGATATTTAACGTACAGGCAAGAAGAATGTCAAATGCCTTGCACCTGGGTGTCTTTCCAATAAGACAGTCTTATAGATTTAGAGACTTGTATGTGGGTTATGTTACATAAATTAACATGTGTTTTCTGTTTTCGAAGGGCATAAACCTATTATCTCATTACCTGAGTGATTGTCTGTACATATAGGCGTCACTTAATCCTGTCTGCATCACTGCCTCCTGAGACTCAATGGTTTGACTGAAATAAGTGGCTGGGTTGGTGAAGAATGGGGTGGTCTGTGGGGCTTCACTTTAAAACTGTTTTCTCTTTTTTATCCTAATGGCTTGGACAGAAAGATCCCAGAGGTCTGAGAGGGGGAAAGCCTAAACTATTTCCCTCAGCCCAAACTAAGTATAATGGGCAAAAGGGTTTTAGACAGGTGAGATGTGCCTGGCATACCTTACTCCAAAGAAGCCCCCTTTTTTTTCCATAATGTGGGACATTGAAAAATTAATTCCTGCCTTTTTTCATCTAGTAGTTATGGATTGAATGATGTCTTTTAACCCTTTTGCCAAATCTGTTGTCTCCAGAATACAAGAAGTATGCCAGCCTGTTAAACCAAGCACGCTGTTGTCCGGGGGCAGCCAACTGACCTGGAGTCTGCACAATCCTTCCCCATGTGGGAAGGCCACCTTCTCCTCCACATTCCCCACTTTTATTAGGAATTTCTGGACCCAAGGTTAGGTAGGACGACAACCATGTCCTGTCCAGCTTGAAGCAGTTAGAGAAGCTTGAGACCTTCACCCATTGTCCTTTATAAGATTATAAAGGGTCTTAATATCTGAGAGGGAGGGATTGTTAGTATTTATTGTTAAAATAATTAATTAATCATTTATTTATTAAAAAGAAAAGAAAAAGAATATATGATAGGGTGAAGCAGGAGAGCTTGTATGTACAAACCATGGGTATGGATTTGGTTTGGGATTTCTGGGGGAGGGGGAGTGCTGGGTGGAGGGGAGCAAAGGGGAAAAATTGAAACTATTGTAACAATATAACCAATAAAATATAATTTAAAAAAAAGGCAAACCAGCAGCAGACCTTATGTTCATGAATGGGCATGGCTGTGTTTCAATTAAACTATTTACAAAAACAGATGGTATGTCATATTTGCCCCACAGACAATATTTTGCTGACCTCTGTAGTAAGAATCCATATGCATGCACATGCTTTGATAAATGACATGTCCTGTAATAGTCAAACATAAAACAACAGACTCTTTGAATGCCAGCAAGACTTTTACTGTAGCTTTAATTGCATTACTGAAGAACAAAAATAATATGTAATTTTATGGGTAAAAATATGAAATTTGGTTGGAGTAAAGATGTATATACATCATTTTTGTACACCCTCTTTAAGATATTATTACTCTAAATATGAACCTTAATCTTATATAACTCTGTGATGTAGGAAGTATGGTATTACTGTGCTATACAAATAATATTCAGAGAAATATATTTAGAGCATGTAATATAATAAGAGGAGACAAAAAGCCAGGTTCATAGATCTTCTAATGAATCTCTGAAGATAACTTCCTTTTTCTTATAATCACTTTGTGCAAATGATAGACATCTAGGTCAAAAATCTCTTTGCTGGCAAAGGTCTTCCTTCAGTGGGAAAATCCATAAACTAAATTATGATCTTTTACAAATGTAGAAAATTCATTCTGTTCTGCTTTACAAAGAACAGATATCTACATGTCCATCTAAGAGAAAGAAGATTGAAATGTTTAGACATTTTGGGAAATCTCATTTAGGTGTCTATGTTATCAGAATCAATTGTGGTAGCTGGATAAATTGGGCAATATGGCATATTTGTTATAAAGAATGCCGCCAAAATGAGCAAATTAAACATCCATTGATTTTTAGAATCATGTCTAATTATGCAGTACTTCTCCCTGATAGAACTTTGATTTGGGGATATAATTAATAAAGAGTGATGTCTGTTTTAATTATTTATTTGGACTATTCTAGAGTAGGAATAAAAGGAAATGGCTTGGGAAATCAGAACGCAATACTGAAAATCATGAAATAATTGTTTCAGTGTTGGCAATTTCTAATACAGTAGAACAGGCAGATAGCTTATGGCCAGGAGTTCACCCAAGACAAATGTTTTTTATTTGTATAGAAGACACATAGAGGGATACTTATAGTGGTATTTTCCATATTGGTGAAAGATCAGTAACTAAATTTTTATAAATAGCAGAATAACTAAGTAACTAATACATTTATATAAGAAAGCACTGGTAAAAAATAAAAAATACAACTATTACATTAATTTAAACTAAAATAAAAACTATAATGTTATGCTAAAATGTTACTTATACAAGAATACTTATTATATAATTAATTTATATTTTATAAGCATGCAAAATTAAACAAAATATTGTTTTGAGGTGACTACATAGGTGAAAAACTATAAGGAAAGCAAGGAAATAACTGACACAGAAGTTAAGATACTGCTTAATTTTTCCCCCAAAATTAATCCTATAGAAATTACAGAAGGAAACTTGGAATACAGAAAACAACATCACCACCAACAGAAGCTCTTCAGGGACAGAAAGCTCTTTTGAACTGGAAATTGAGTGCTCCAGTCTGGTGCTGAAGATTGTTCAGTAGATATTGAGAGCATAAGTAGTAGAAAATGTGTTATGATTAAATATGTCAATATGTTATAAAACATTTGTCCTCTTCCAGTTTATTGCAGAAATATGCTCAATTAAATTTTGGGAAAAATCTTGAAATAATTTTGAATTTGGATACACAATTGGGACTGAGTATTCTTTACTTTGCCACAAACAAGGGCAGTTAAGTTCAAGCTAAGAAGACTTTCTTTTCCCAGATACTAAATCACTCTAATGGTTTGAAAGAAGGGAGTGTGTTCAAAGCAGAAACATCAGAGTATATAAGTTAACTATTAAACATAAACATAATAAACAAGCATAATAATTATATTAAAAAGATAGAAAAATATTGACAGCATGAAACAAAAAAGGGTGAAGTGGTAATATTGAAATAAATTTTTAATAGTATGAATGATAAACAGAGTAGAATAAAGGGACATATACACCTGAATTAGTAGTAATATATCAGACAGAGGATCTGTTCCAGAATGAAATAAGGAAATAAAAGAATATTAAAAAGCTAAACAAAAAGATAATACTATACCAGAAAGTAGAAATTCATTTTATAAAAGCACAGGCAGAGATATTTTAAGCAACACATATAAATTCCCTGGAGCTAACGGAAAATAAAAGGCCTCAATGTTAAAGGGCCCATAGGATGTCAAAAGAGAGATAAAGATATTGTGAAATACAGCCAAGTAGAAAAGACAGATCTGAAAAGTACAATACTTTTAATAAAAATAACAAAATGGATAAAACCAAAGGTCAGTGAACTTAAAGACAGATGAAAATATACACTATCTGCAAAAATAACTAACAAACTGAATAGATAGATATATTAAAGAGTTTCTGTACTCATGGGATAACATCAATGAGTAAATATATCTATAACTGGAATCCATAAATAAAGAGGAGAAAAAGTGAACCCAAAGAGATATTTAAAGAAACAAAACAATGTTTAAAACTTTCTAAAATTAGGTAAAAATACAAACATAAAAATTCAATGTATTCAGCAAACCCTAAACAGCATAATAAAAAGAGAATAACACTTAAACATACTATATGTAATTTGCTGAAAGAGAAGAGAGAGAGAAAGGGAGAGGGAGAGATGTACTTTGAAAACATTTGGAGTGAAAAAACACATCACATACAAAGGAACAGGGTAACAATGATGGCTGTCTTCTCATCAGTAACAGTGGAGGCCAGACAACAATGGAAAGGTATCTTTAAAATGGGTGAAAGGGATAAAAATCTGGTAAAAAGTATTTATATGTAGAGAAAATATCTTTTAAAATTGAAGCCCAAATAAAGGCATTTTCAGATAAATGAAAGATAAGAAATTGCTACTAGCCGACTTGCACTATAAGAAATTATGATATATGAAGATTTTCATGAAGAATAAAAATTACATCAAATGGAAACTAGAATCTTAAAGACTGACAGAAAAGCACTGAGACTGGTAAATATGTTGGTAAGCATAAAAGACTATCATCTAAATTAAAAAAAAAAAACAATTAGTTTTCTGTTGCTAAGTATGTGTCATAACAGCCAAAAAAACTTGAGAAGAGTAAATGGAATTACAGTGGTTTAATATTTATACATTTTATACAATGTGGTACAATATTAACTCTAAGGAGCCTGTTATGAGTTAAGAATTAATATTTTAATATATAGAGTAACCACTAAGAAATAATGCAATGAATGAGTATAGCTAAAAATAATTGATGAATTAAAATGAAATACTTATTACTAATACTCAGCTATCCCTAACCAAGTCAGGGAAAGAAGAAGAGAAGAACAAAAATCAGAGAAACAAACAAATAAATAGCAAAATAGACAAGAATATATATATCAACAAGTAATTAAAATGTAAATGTGCCAAATATTCCAATTAAAAGGCAGAGATTATCAGACTACATAAGAGAGATCTAACTTTATGCTGTCTAAAAAAATACATACTTTGATATAAAATCAAAGATAGAATGAAAAATAAATGAATGTCCATCACACAAAAGACAACTTTTATGTCTATGTGAATAACAACAAAGTAAGTCAAAATATGTCTTCCCAGAGGTAAAAGGGGCAATTTTCAATTTGTTAGAAAACAATAACCACTCACATGTTTACACTTAATAAGAGAGATTCAAAATACATTAGGAAAATGATATAAACAAAAATTACACAAATACACAAAGATAATGGGAGATTTTAACAACTGTATCTGTTAGGTTTTCCAGGAAGCAGAGACTGAGATGGAGTTAGAAGTGCAAAGATTTGTTGGAGAATATCACCTGTAAAATGAAAATAGGAGAAGCAATATCTGGCAAGAGGAGATATTAAATTGTGATACAGATCTATCTTTCCAGGTAAACGGGAACTCCAGAGCAAAGATCATCTATTAGAGGACTCTCAGAAGTAACAACTAGGTTAGGCCTTTGTTTTACAATCTTGTTCAGTCATTACCTGGAGCTGACTTGATGAGTATGATCTTTACAATGCTGTGGCAGGCCTAGAAGAGTTAACATCTGGATGCTGTCAGTGAACCATGTTCCTCACAGCTGGGCAAAATATCCTTTCTTGCGAGATCTGAGAAGCACATCTTTTTCTCTGTCACAACAGCTCAATCACAGTATAAGTAGATAGTTAAACCAAACAAATCAGTAAGGATAATAGAGTATTTCCACTACACTATTAACACAGGGCATGTGTACAAAGAGATATCATACATTGAGAAGTGAATAAAGCTAATATATTGCAAATAGTAAACTATCACAGAGTATGCTCTCCAATAACAATAGAACAAAATTAGAAATTATTCTGAAAAACTTGAAAATTAAACACCACACTTCTAACGAACCCATGATTCAAAGAAAAAAAAAACATTCTGGACTAACTTTTAATAAAAATATATCAAAATTATTAAAGCAATTATTACTGGGAAAAGTTTGGCTTTAATGCCAGTATTAGAAAATAGGAACGTTCTGAATTAAGTGATCTAAGTTTTCACCTAAGGAGGCTACAAAAAGATAAGCAAATTAAGTAAATAAAATGTAGAAAGAAAATAAAACAAAAGCAGAAAAAATAAAACTGGAAATAGAAAAGCAAAAACCTGTTAAAATTTAATTCTTTAATAAAATAAGTAAAATTGATAAAACACTAGCAATGTCAATTATCCATACAATGAATAAAATAAGAGACATCCCTATAGCTACTACAGATATATTAATACATACATATTATGAACTACTTTTTGCTGATGAATTCAACCTGTTGAAATGGGCAATTTTTAAAAATAAAATACATGATTAAAACTAACAGAGTATCAGTAAAAATCTGAATAAATCTATTAAATTTAATTCATCCAAAATCTCTCAGAGAAAACTCCAGGTACGTATATTCTTGTTTAAATTTTTATTATTAAAGAGTAGATAATTCTGAGGACTTCCAGCCAAGATGGAGGCTTAGATAGACATGCTCAGTTTTCCTCTAAAACTAGAAAGGAATACAACTACCTCAAAACAAAAGATAACAAAAAATTCCAGAAAATAAAACTATATGGAAGCCCAATGTATGAAGTTATAAACCAGTGTTGCTCACCTGGATGGATAGGAGGGGCAAAATCGAAATTAGAATGGAAAAGTCGGGTGGTGCTGTTTGCGGTAGCAGCAGCGAGAGCAGCAGGGGGAGCAATCCCAGCTGCATTTGAGCCCAAGCATTTCGCGACCCCAACGCTGGGAAAGGCAGCCCCCCCATTACATCAGACGATGAGGCCCAGAGGGCGGGAGGACAGATCCCGGTCTCCCAGTGGAGAATAATGGCAGGAATCCATCTTGGACTCCCGCCCCCACACAAAGTGCTGCAGTGCAGTGAAAAAGGTAGAGATCGCTGCTGGTCGCTGGGTAGTGATGAGTACATGGGGCTCTGCCCCCCACAGCCTGCCCAGGAAGCAAAGCAAAACACAAATCTGTCAAAATGAAAGAGACAATGATTGAAATTCTGGTGATGCAGCTCACCAGGCAGCAGATGAAGAACCTGACAGACGGACAAACAAGAAACCTTTCAGAGGGTCAGTTCAGAGCTATTGTTATAAGGTGGCTTACAGAATTAACAAAAGACTTGGAACAGGACAGGAAAGGAAAGAAAGCCACTCATACTCAAATGAACGAAAACACATGTGAGACAGGTGGTGAGGAAATAAAATCCAGAGATCAAATTAACAAACCATAACATAGAGAAGGAACAGTCAACCAGTGCGGAAAGAGGAAACAGAAAGTGAGGAAAGTGAGGGGAGGATCAGAAACTTTTGGGACAGCTATAAGAGATCAAACATTCAGATTATAGGATTGCCAGAGGGTGAAGAAGAAGAACTAGAAATTGAAAAATTATGTGAAAAAATAATGAAGCAGAACTTCCCAAACTTGGGGAAGGAAATAGACTTACAGATCCAGGAAGCACAGAGAGTTCCAGGAAAACTGGATCCAGGGAGAACCACTCCAAGACACATTATAATCAAATTGTCAAAAATTAAAGATAAAGAGAGAATCTTAAAAGCAGCAAGAGAGAAGAAAAGAATCATGTACACAGGGGTCCCAATTAGACTATCAGCTGATTTCTCAAGGGAGATGCTGCAGGCAAGAAGGAAGTGGCAAGAAATATTCAAAGTAATGAAAATAAAAAAACTACAGCCACGAATGCTCTATCCAGTGAAACTGTCATTCAGAATAGAAGGGCAGAGAAAGTGCTTCCAGGACAAAGCAAAACTGAGAGTTCATTAGATCCAAACCACTATTATATGAGATGTTAAAAGGACTGGGTTAGAAGAAGGAGGATCAAAACTATGAACATTAAAATGAAAACTGCATCACAAGAACCAACAACAGAACCTAGGGAATCGAAACAAAGGCAAACTAAATAGGCAACAAGAGTGGAAAAAGAACTATAGGTATGGGGAACGTACTTGGGGGAGGTCAACAGGGAGGGGGAAGAGGGAGAGGGAGGGAGATGGTATAGGAGGAATTTAGAAGCATAGTAGGAGGGAATGAAATAGATGGGAAGAAGTTGAGAAGAACTATGTGCACAACCAATGGACATGGACTAAAAGGGGGGACAACTGGAGGGAGGGGGGCCACCGGGTGGAGGGGAGCAGAGGGAAGGGAAATTGGAAAAACTGTAACAGCATAATCAATAAAACATATATTTTTTTTAAAAAAGAGTAGACAATTCCAGTAATATACAAATTTTTTCAGGAAACAGGAGGGCGCACTTCCCAACTTGTTTTATAAGGCCAGCATAACCCTGGTAAGACAAAACTGGACAATAACATAAAATTATAGACCAACATTTCTCATGGGCAGAGCACAAAAAGCTTCAAAATAATATTAAATTGAATCCAGCAAAATATAAGTGATAAATCACAATAGAGCAGCTAGATTTTATCTTAGAAATGCAAGGTGCTTCAATAATCAAATATCAGTCAATAAACTTCACCTAATTAACAAAGTAAATAAAATATGATGATATTCTCAAATATATTAAATGAAAGCATTTGGTAGAATCTAACAGCCATTTATCATCAAAATATTCAGCAAAGTAGGAATAAGAACCGTTCTCAATATGATGAAAAGTATTTGTAAGGATCTGCCCCTAAAATTGGAGAAAGGAGAGTATGGCAATGTTCACTACTTCTATTCAGCATTGTACCAGATGTATTTTTGAAAGTAACAAGATAAAAAAATGAATTAAAGAAACAGATTGCAATGGAAGATGTAATAATTTCTTTATTCACAGTTGACAGGTGAAAACACAGACACAATTATAATGAGTAAAAGATTTGTGGCCCAAAACCATGTGAAAAGGTGCTTAACATGCTTAGTCTTCAATAGGCATACAAATTAAATTTAAAGATGAGAAATCATTTCACATGAAGTAGTAGACTTAAAATATAAAAAGTTGCATCACAAAATGCTGGCAAAGACATGGATTAATTGGAACTTTCAGTCTTTGCCAGTAGAAATATAAATTAGTACAACTACTTTGCCAACAATTTTGGCTTTTTTTCCCATAGTTTTAAATATATACCTACTCTATGACCCAATTCTAATATAAATTAAAACATATGTCTGAAACAAAACAGCAAAAAATCTTTGTTAAAGAAAGCTCAAATTAGCTTTTTTTTTTTTAAATTACAGCCCCAAACTAGAAGCTGTCCATCAATCAGAGCATGGATAAGCAAACTGTGTATGAAGTACTCATAAACTTGATAGTATGCATGAGTATCAGAAGCCTAATAATGAGTGAAAGTGGGCAAACATAGAATGCATGATGTAGGATTTAATATATATGAAATTCTGCAATATGCCATATTAATCTATGAAGATAGAGATAGGAACTATGGAGAAAGCAAGATTGCTTTTAAGGGGACTCACAAATATATTTATGGAAATAATGTATATATCTTGATTGAGGTGGTAGTAACGTGGGTGGATACATGTATCAAAACTTATCAAGTTATACACTTAACTCCAAACACACATATTATCAGTTTATTAGACAAGTCTGTGAACAAAACCTGATATCTCATTTCTATTTCCTCTCTCAGCAGTATTTTTTTAATGAAAGCTAAAATAAATTGAAATGCAAATCTGTTTCCAAGTGTACCATATTACTGGGTCTTTTCCTTTTTTTTTTTTTTTTTTTGGTCTAATTAAAGTTTCATGCAGTTCATACCCTTTTGGAGTGAGTGATCCATAATTATGCCCTGGACTTCATACATTTCAACTGACTGGCGTTACTTATTTTTTAATGATTTATGCCCAATGTGTAGAGCTCTTCACAAAGTCCCCTATTGTGTTCCTTTTACCACATACCCACTTAGCTACAGGGCATATTGAGCCCCATCTGTGTCTGGTTGTAGCTTCCTCCACTTCTAGCCTCCCCTGCAATTTTGGCTGATTAATAATTCCAGCTAGTTCACAGTCATTTCCTTTTTCTAGATCATTTATGAAAATTAAAATCAGCAGAAATCCAAGGACTAATTTCAGCAGGATGCCCGATTAGTATGTTCTCAATATATGTTTGTCTATTAATAAGGAAGTGACATAAAGGAAAATATCTGCTTGAGTAACTGTTGGTGGGAAGGAGAAAATTAGGTTCAAGAGCTGACAAAATGGTATATGTCCAGAATGTATAGCAACAGAGAAACTTTGCTGTTGGAAGCCTAAGTTAAAAGGGGAGTTATTTGGGGAAGATAATTATCAGGCTGAAACATTCAGGCACTTATAACTAGCAGGGGCAGGGTGATCACCCTGTGGGCAAGCATTTTATTAAAGATGCGGAGAGTCAGGATGCCAGAGAGAAAAACGTGTTAATGAGGTTATTAGGTAGATTTTAAGATGCTCCTGAAGATCTAGCAGAGCAGGTGCAATAGACTGCAGAGCTTGCATGATACTTGATCAGTTTTTCTTGCAAGCACAGAGATTGTTAATGTCTTTAATACTTTCCAAAAGTGGGCTGTGCATTTGAAACTACCTTTCACATGACTCTCACCCCAAGTTATACAGGCATTCATACATCGGAGCATGGCATAATTTATGAAACCATATTAACATTTGTGAAATATATTCAATCATCCAAGAAAGAAGATAAAAGCCTTCTATATTTTACATCCATTTCCAAACAGCAAAAAGTCTGATTCTCTCCTTAAATACTTCTCATATCATTTTCTCCTCATTAACTCCAAGCCACTACGTTTGTTTAGAACCTACTCATATCTCATATGATCTATTTTTTAAAAATACAGAATTTGTCTTCTTTTATTCCATGTAAGTTATTTAATTTGCAGAACTTTCAATGATGAGAAAGAAATGAAGGTATTGCTACAGTTTCTTCAACTTCTACCACCTTCTGCTCTTTAACAATAGGCAAAGTTCTTTGTGTACATTATTTTAATTTCCTGGGAGATGCACTAGATAGTAGTCTTATCTTGTATTACAATTGGAGAGATAGTATATCGAGTGACTTACCAAAGAGTACACATATCTAATACATGGGATCATATATTTTATTATTTCCTATTGCTGATATAACAAATTAGCATGAACTTAGTGACTTAAAACCATAGCACATGTGTTATTTTATAGCTTTGGAGGTTAGAAGTCCAAAATGGGTTTTAGTGGGCTAAACTCAAGATGTTGTCTGGGCTTTTCTGGAAGCTCTAAGGGGGAATTCATTTTATTGCCTTTTCAAACCGGTAGAAACGACCCTTATCCCTTGGTTCATGACCTCCTTCGATCTTCAGTCAGCAATGGCCAGTCAAGTCTTATATTGCATTTATTCTGGCATAAGCTCTTCTGAATCCCTCTTCTGCATTTAAAGACCTTTGTCTACATTTTAAGCCTTAATTACCTCTTGCTATATGACCTAATATATTCACAGTTTCCCAGGATTATTAGAACATATGCATCCTTGGGGAACTATTATTGTGCCTACTACTATGCAATTTTAACAGTACCATTCTAACATAAAAATATGGTTGTGTGGTAGCCCTGTTTCCAAAATATTAATGACCTCATATTTTCTTTAATATAAAGTATTGACTCAGCATGTGAGGCCCTTCATAGTTTGCACTCAACATATTTTCCTAGACTAGAATTTTCACACTCCCCACCATGTTATTATGTATAGCCCCACTGATACACTCACTTTTTACTAAATTCACTATTTTTAATACCTCTATAAATGTGCACAATCTAATTTGTGCACCTGTCATATCCTCTCTCCTTTTTCCACCTAAAAACTCCAATTAATTCTTTAAGGATGGAATTCAAGTACCAATCATTTTATGCAGCCATCTTTGATATTGTGGGGGGTAGTATATATATCCCTTCAATGTGTCCTATTATACAGTGTAATTTTTACACTGCTAGATTCTTACATACATAGGTCCCCACTAGATTCTGGGGGGTATCATGTTCAAGGCCAAATCTTTTTGTCTTTTTATTTTGGAAACAAACAGAGTGCTTAGAAAAGTGGTAGAAAATAAATAGACTAAGTGAATAAGCAAATCCAAAAAAGCATGCCTCTAAGATTTTTCTTTTTAAAGTTGTAAATTTTGTTTCCATGTGTAATTTTCTAAATTCTTACAAGGGAGAGAAAAGCTAAATAAAATTTGAAAAAGCAGTTCATGAACAAATAGTGATTTTTTTTTACCAGGTGACCATTTAATACACACACACACATATTTATATATACATGTACATATATACATATATATGTGCATGTGCATGCTTTAGGAAAAAACAGACTAATAATTGAAAAATAAATTAACTTGGAAAAATAATTTTTATATTACCCTCTTGCATAACAGCCTCAGAATCCTGGTAAGAAAAGTCCAGTATATAATTTTTATACAAACATGCAATACTTATGGAAAATTTTGCCATTCTAACAGATAAAATACTATAAATTTTATACAAGAAATTTCTGTAAGAATTCCTTTCAATGTTTTAATTCTATATTTTTTGTATCTTTTCCCAAATGCAGGCTTACAATGCCAGAAACAATTTTTTACCAGTTTAAATTTAAAATTTTCATAAAGGTATTATGTAAATACAGACTGCTCAAATGAGGACAAGCTGAGGTTATTTGTTAAGAGCTTATTCTATTGATAACAAGGGAGTTAGCCACCATCACTTGTGTCTGATAGACACACAAAGGCAAGCTAAAAACACACTGCTGTTATATTTTGGTTTTACATAGGATGTTCTATTTGACTATTAGTTACTTGAAGAAGCAAAAGGATACCATGTAAATATTTTTAACATTTTTTTTTCAAACTAGGCATACCCTTGCATATATTGAGCTCATGGCAAAGACAGCTACTAACCTACTGAATAGTCGTTCTGTAAGAAATAAATGCTACTTTTCAAATCTATATTGAAGCTAAATGTGGTCAAGTAAACATAAATGTTGGGAAGGAATTCTGGGAAGATTCTTTCAAAGGATCTGACTCAACTGAGGAACATCATTTTCACCCTCTGTTCTTCCTTTTTCATTAGAATGGCAACTCAGATGTGATAACCAGAGCTTCAGCAGCCATCTTGACCTTGAAAATGGATGCCACATAGTAACATGGTGAAATAGGCTGTTATGGGAAAGAGCCAAATCCAGAATACTATAAAGCTAATGTAACATATCAGAGATGGCTACATTAAACATGAAAAATTAAATCCTTGAGTGTTTAAATAATGAATTTTTGGTATTCTGTTACTCTCAGTCAAATGCAGTCTATAATTTGCAGAGAACTAAAGGGAAACAAAAAAAACCCAAAAGTGTTGTTAAACGCAACATTTGTTTTTGTGTATATGTGTAAGATAAAAGAAAAATTATTTATTACCTAATTGTAACCTGGTTGTTTGACAAAATAAGAACTGAAAATTAACGAAACATCTATGAAAGTAGTAGTATAGCAACATTGTGTTACAGGGGCCATCATCTTGACAGAGTTGACTGTGAACTTTTGGAAATGACCTTTTTTGGCTTTTAGAATAATATTATTATGAGCAATAACTTCTAATATATGACTTTTTCTTAGTTATTCTATTTGAATCCTCTTCCTTCACATGCCTTCAAATGTTCTATCTTCTTTTATTCTTGACCTTTTCTCATTTAGTATACTGTTCAAAGGGTGAACTCCTCAGCTGACAGAATATCAACTACTGAATTTTTGGGTTTATGGGACAAGACCCAGACCTGTATGTCTAATTCTCTAATGAGTGCCCTTTAGGAATTTCAAAATCAGCCTGGGTACAAAAATCTCATTTATTTCTACTTTCATAGTTTGTTTTAGCCTCTTCATTCTGCTCCTCCTATAATAGCCGCTATTTTAATTATTTATACTACTATCCTTACCTAAACTAGAATCTTAATTTTCAACTTCTTCTCTCCCATTCATTACTAATTAATCAATAATGCTACCTCAGAAGTGGCAGCTGGATTCTTTACTTCCTCCCAATCTAATAGGCTATTGAGTTTGATTATTCAGCACTGAAGCAGCCTTATTACCAACTTCCTGACACCTGTTTGTCCTCAGTGCTCATTCTTCATTCACGACTGCTGGTACCACTATCAATAATATTTTCAAAATCAAACCAAATACATTCAAATATGGTCATGTTGATTGCCGCTCATTGCCTAAAAGCCAGTATTCAGATTCTTTGCTGTGCTATGAAAGGTTCATCGTAATACACCTTTAGTGATAGATTCTATGCCCCAGCCATGCTAAGCTTCCTCAATACATCATGTTCTTTCCTGCTTTTTGGACCATTCTCTTTCCTTTGCCTAAAGGTTTCTCTCTCTCTTGTTTTAAAATTTTATTTGTCTTTTATACTATTTTTCATAATTCCAAATTCATTTTAAAAGTTGCTTTCCGTGTAACGCCTTAATCAATTCTCCAAGAATGTTTTTTTCTTATCTTTGTACCATTAACTGTAGAATAACACTCTCAAGTGCTATAGTACATAGTTTATGAACTACGTATGAATTTCTGACTCTGTCTTCCGCAGTGAACTTGATATTCTTCAAAACATAGGTATTTTTAAAATTATTATGCCTCATGTTTTCTTGAGATTTAAAAGAAGATGCTCAACCTGTTAAGTGAAAACTATGCCTTTTTTTCTTTTTCTACCCAGGATAAAATGTCTGACCATTAGATTTACATGACAAGCCAGCATTCAGCAAAGGTGTACAGGGATATAAATTGTCCTTTAAAAGATATTTTTAAAGATTTTTAGTTCAAGAATTCATGAACTGTGCTACAACTTTTGAATGGACCTGTAGAAACTATTTGCAACCTTTATTAAAGCAAAATTCATTCAAGTTATTTCAGTATAATGACTGCATGACTAAGCCTATTGATCTTAAAGGAAATATGATAAAGAAAATTGTACATATTGGTCAAATTCCTATGATTATTATGACATTTCACCATCCATTGAATTTAAAATGGGTCTTTTTATCTTAGTTTCAAAGTTTGAAGAGGCTGATCTGTGAATGTTCCTTTTGTCTGCACTGATTGTATTGCTCCTGAAAAAGACTAGGCTTTAGCTTTGAAGTCCAGAACTGATTTAGCTAAAGAAGGGGATGAGAGAAACAGCCTCAGTTGGGTTTTCATTTATGGAACAACCTGACCTGATTTTGAAGCTGATTGAGTGCAAGGGAGATAATTTTAAATCCTGTTAATATCATTTGGCTATCTAGGAGACTGTTCCCCTAAAAATGGAATCAACCACCACCACAACAAAAATAATGGAACCAAAAAAATTTCACCAAAGCCCACTTGCAATCATCCACTGTTATCTTTTTTTCAGTCATATGTAACACCTGAGACAAATTCTAAGGGAAAAGAATCCAGCTCATTAGTAAATTCTTATGCCCCCTCCACAATTCAGTCAGCTCCTATATGAAATATAATGATTTTCTCAGTAACAACCCTTGCCATTTTTTTTCCTAAGGAAATTTGCAACATCAAGATGAAATTAAGTAAGAAATCAAAATGCAGTATAATATTTTTACCATACATGAGGTTATACATATGTTTCAACTTGATAATGGTATGACTCCTTTCAAGGAAAGACCCATTTTACAAATAGATTTGAACCCTAAAAATAAGATTTATTCTACCAGAATTTTCTCTTTCTTTTTTTGAAAGTTGCTACTATATATCAACACCCATACTATATTAGCTAAGGGGGAAAATGGTCATTTTTCTAACAGCTATTATGATATCCAGTTCTGCTTCATAAATTTAATTAAATATTGAAAATAAAATAAATAATGTTTGAAAAATATAATACATTACTTGTCCAGTTCCAGTTACAATGCTGTTATAAAAGGATATCTTATTAAAATTTGTTTTTAATCTTATAATAATGTGTATTTTGAGTGTAAAATTATCTTGAGCTGTATTTTTTTAAGAATCAGCATTTTGGAAACACATGTATAGCTTTAGCTTAATAATTGTGCTTATATGTATAAGCATGTAAGCAATAACTTTCAGCAAATGCCAAAAAATATCAAAATCTACATGGTTATAATATCTTAATTTTAGGTTCTACTTTTATTAATATAAAATTATACTTCCTTTTTAAAGTATATTTTATTGATTATGCCATTACAGTTGTCCTAATGTTTTCCCCTTTGTCCCCCTCTGTCTGGTACCTCCCTTCCATCCAGCAATCCTCCTCCCCTCCAGCAATCCTGCTCCTTCCCTTAGTTCATGTCTGTGGGTCATGTATATAAGTTTTTTGGCTTCCCCATTTCCTATACTATTCTTAATGTCTCCCTGTTTATTTTGTACCTACCAGTTATAATTCTTGACCCCTATACTTTTTCCCCAGTTCTTCCCCTTCTTCCTTCCACTGACAACCCTCCATATGATCTCCATATCTATGGTTCCATTCCTATTCTAGTTGTTTGCTTAGTTTTTTGTTTTGTTTTGTTTTGGTTTTGTTTTTAGATTCATTTGTTGATAATCATGAGTTTGTTGTCATTTTATTGTTCATAGTTCACAGTAATTTTTGTAGCAAGTGACCCTAATTTTTGTCCCCACAGCCAACTTAAGACCAACTGGAAAAAGTCTTCTGTGCTCCCCTAACCAATTACATATGGTGTCCTGATTTTAGTTAGCCTGCCTTTAACTTCCAATCAGGTATAACCGAAGCCTTCTCTCTCTCTCTCTCTCTCTTTCTCTCTCTCTCTCTCTCTCTCTCTCTCACTCTCTCAGAAAATGATCCCATTTTTCTCTCTTTCTTTGAGTCTCTGAAAAATGCAAGTGATGGTGGCTGACACTCTTTCCAATGCAAGGTTGTTAGGTTGTCTTTATTTGCTCACATATGATTACTGAAATCTCCATTTCCCACTTTGCTTCCCCAGGGTTAAATGACTACTCTAATAAATTCATTGATAGTAATTTTCATAAATTATTTTTATAATTTACATCATATGTGTATATCTGTGAATACTATTTAATATTGCTTAGCAGGTTTTTAAAATTCATATATTTATTATTATAAAATTATTTTTCTACTTTTTTAGTTGTTATGTTTTACAGGTCTTCCATATTATTAAATATAGCTGATTTTAACTACAGTACAATATTCATTCCTATGAATATATGAAATCCATTATTCTATTAATGGGCATTTCAATTTTTCAATTTTCTGTCTGCTACCAACAATGCTTCAATAAATCTCCTTACGTATTTCTTTGTGTTTACATTTTACATGTGAGAGAATGTCTCCAGTGTCCATTCCTACTAGTGGGATCGATGGGCCTTAGAATGTGAGATTCTTCACCTTAATGTAATGTTTTAAAGTTATTTTTAAAGTAATTGTGTTTATTTATCCCAAAATCCACTGTATATGTTACTTATATCTTCAGACTTAAAATTTTGCTGATTTCATGGTTGTCAAATTATATTCCAATGTCATTTTAATTTACATTTTCCTAGTGAAACTGTGCATCATTTTATATGCTCATTAAGAATTCACAGAGTCCATGGAAGAAGTCATTTGGCTTTTTACTTTTACACATTTATCTTTTTTAAAAAATTGGTTTGAAAAAGAAATTTTACTGGACAAAGTTAAACATCTAAGGATGCCTTTGTTCAAGACTATTGCAATAAAGGAGAAAGATTAAACTCAATTTTACTGAAATGTATTAGGGAAATGGTTTTAATCATTGGGGTGAGCTACTGCAAAAATGCTAGAGGATGTTATGGGTAAGGTTCTAAGAAAAGGGAGGTTAGGAACCTCGAGTCAGGAAGAAATCTATCTAAAGTTTAGTCAAGCTGAGGGGAACGAGGAACATTAAGGCAGTCTTTGTCATGATTTTGAAGAAGTTTTAAATTCTATATAAAAATCCTTTTGTGGTTTGTCTTTTTTGTTGTAGAAGTTGCAATTTTGAATGAATCAGATTTGTCAACATTTTTCTTGATGGTTTGTGCTTGTCAATTCAGCAGTAGAGATGTTTTTAGGTAGCTTCACCTTGGGAAGGATTTGAGGTTTGTACAGAGAATGTAGTCATAGAAGTATATTAAAATCTAAAGGAATATGCAGCATTCCTTAAAAAAATTATTGAATTTATTGGGGTGACATTGGTTAATAAAATTATATAGGTTTCAAGTGTGCAATTCTATAATGCATAATACGCGATTGGATAAAAAAATTGTGGTACATTTACACAATGGAGTACTACTCCACCATAAAAAAGAAAGAAATGTTACCTTTTGTGATAGCATGGATGGAACTAAAGAGTATTATGCTAACTGAAATAAACCAGTCAGAGAATATCACATAATTTAATTTGTATGTCTAACCTAATAAACAAACTATCATATGATTTCACTTATATATTGAATCTAATGAATAAAATAAACCAACAAACAGAATATACAGCATTCTTGTTCTTGGACTTTAAACTAATGAATACTTTGCATTTTCAGGTGGCTTGTTAAATAAGTGTAAAGACGTTAAGTGTTACATGCATCAAGTTTACTTTTGCACCTGGTAGCTTGGGTTATCTGGAGGGGAATTCCAGTAAAAAAAAAGAAAAGTAGACCTCTTTCTGGTGTGATTACTTTATAATGTAGTATGAATGATGATATTATATTTCCTTAAATATTTGCCTTGCTTCTTTTTTGCTACCCAAGGTACAGAGCTTGTCTTGTACATAAAAAGGGCTTATAGGTCAGGGGTCAATATCAAAGACGCTGTGCCTGTATAAGGAAGAAGCAGTTCTTTTGTCTGGCACTTCATTGGCCTCCTTTAAAGTGAGAAGCATTGTACCTGTGAATAATGACACTAACTGGCCCAAGAGAAATACAGCTCCAAAGCTGCCACCCAACAAATAGCACTGGCAAGGGGCTTACTGTTCTTTGGGACTTGCTGTGGATCAAAGTCCACCGACACCTACTCACTTTGAAACGGCATCATGACCAGTGATATTCACAATTTTCTTAACTCTGAAGACCCACTGCTACTCCCCTTTAATGTTGTGAAACTATTGCAAGTTCTCTGTCATTATCTCAACCCTTCAGCTTTAACACTTATTCCTTCAATCTTCAATATTCATCTGGTCCAAACTATCATTCATTTTTTTTTTTCAGAAGTAAAGATCACTCCTTAACAAATACTTTCTACACATTCTTCTTTAATCGAATTTAATCTGTACTGCACATAGCAAAACTTTTCCTAAATTTATGCATTTGGATGTTTCTCATCTAGGATTAATCCAAGATTTTTCCTGTCTTAAATTCCTGATATTTTTTTCTACCAGAATACAGTAGTCCCTCTCTATATCGCAGTTAACTTATCGCGGCCTCACTGTATCATGGGATTTTTAAAAATATTATGTTTAATTATTTATCGCGGATTTTTCACTACATCATGGGATTTTGCAGTACTGTATACATATTTATATGTGTAGTAGTTATGATTTTAATAATTTTTGCCTAAAAATTTTCAAAAAATATATTAAAAATATAAATGATTCTAACATTAAAATAATATTAAATCGAAATAAAATACTGCACACTGTTTACCATATGTATTTTTTTTTTGTGGATGAACACATACATTATGCTGAAAACTAGATGTACACTCAAGCTCATTTGCCTATTGAGATTGTACATGGCACACGATTGGCTGATTGATGGAAGGCGACCAACCAGAGCATTGTCTTGTGTATCCTGGCACTGATCGGCTAAGTACCTGTGGCATCAGTCTGTCTGCTATCCCACACTGTGCACATACGTTCAGCATCTTGCCTTGTCCACTTCACTCCTACCTCCAATCACTGTGCGTAGTTTTGCTCTGCAGTGTTGTGTTTTGTGAAATTTTCCTTAAAGACTGAATTTATTGCAAGTCCTACAATGCCATCCAAATGTTCTGCATCTTCTAAGGATTCTGGCAGTGAAGTCAAGCACCAGAGGAAGAGGCTTACCATAAAAAAGAAGGTGGAACTTCTCAACATGTTGAAGGAAGGGAGAAGCTATGCATCTGTTGGCCACCATTACAGGATCAACAATTCTACAGTTCGCTATATAAAGAAAGACGAGAAGAATATCAGGACTACGGCATCAGTGACTTTCAACAAAACAGCAAGGGGGGTGGCTAGTTCCCATAATAAGATTATTGTGAAGATGGAGTCTGCATTAGTTGTGTGGATAAATGATTGCAGAAAAAAAGAATATCTCACTGGATACAAACACCATCCGGACAAATGCGAAGCAACTGTATGATCATTTAGCAGCAAAAAGGGATGATCATGACAGTGATGAGAATGAAGAAGAGGATGATGACGATGACACTGAAGCACGACCTTTGAGTGCTTCTCCAAACAGACCAACCCCATTCAGTGCCAGCAAGGGCTGGTTTGTCAAATTTTAGAAACACTTTGGACTCAAGAGCATTTCTCTTCATAGAGAGGCTGTCTCTGTGGATAAAGTCAGAGCCAGGGAGTACATGAACAACACGTTCAAAGACATCATTGAGGAAGGGGGCTATAAGCCTGAACAAGTTTTTAACATGGATGAAACAGGCTTATTCTGGAAACAGATGCCATCTCGCACTTTCATTATGAAGGAAGAAGCAAAAGCCCCTGGTTTCAAGGCCCAAAAAGATACGGTAACATTAATCATGTGTGGGAATGTTGTGGGCTTTATGATAAAGCCAGGGCTTATTTATAAGTCCAAGAACCCAAGGGCCCTAAAAAACAGAAATAAGAATATGTTTCCTGTGTACTGAATGCACAACCCTAAGGCTTGGATCACAAAACTCCTCACAACTGATTGGATTCATCAATGTTTTATCCTGGAGGTTAAGGTTTATCTGGCAGAGAAAGGCCTTGATTTCAAAGTGCTTCTGATAATGGACGATTCTGGAGGCCATGTTGTCGAACTGACGTATGATGGTATCCAGATAGACTTCTTGCCACCGAACACCACATTGCTCATTCAGCCAATGGATCAAGGCGTTATTTGTGTTTTAAGGCTCTCTACACCCAAAACACCCTGAAAAACCTTGTTGAAGCTATGGACTTGGATGAAGACTCCTTGCTAAAAGTGTACTGGCATGAGTACACAATTGCATCATGTCTCCAAAATATTCAAAAGGCCATAAAGGAGATGAAGTGAGACTTTGAATGCCAGCTGGAAAAAATTGTGGTCAGAAGTGGTCCATGATTACAAGGGATTCTCTCCTGCTGAAATCCATCACTCTGCCGTGGATAAGGCCATGCAGCTAGCAAAAATACTGGGAGGAGAGGATTTCAGTGACATGACTACTGAAGACATAAATACCCTGATCGATGTGCACTCTCAACTATTGATGGATGAAGACCTAGAGGAGCTGACTAAGTCAGCAAGTGAAGAAGAGGATGAGGAACAAGATGAACAATGGGTTGAAGAGGAGGAGGAGATTGGCCTAACACTTGATTGTCTTGCAACCATGGTCAGAATGGTCAAAGAACTTTAATGAGTGGCTGAAGAATGGGACCCCCATATGGTTTGTTTGTTGCAGTTTGCAAATTTAATCAGCAGTGTCATGTCAGTTCACAAAAACATTCTCAATTAGAAGAAGCAGTGCCAGCAACTCCCCATAACTATGTTCATCACTCAAAGGAAAGCATTGGTTATATCTACGTCTTTAGTGGAAGTAGAAGTTATGGAAGAGGCCAAAGATACTACTGCACCACCTGAAGAAGTGCCTGATGAAGTGGTGCCTTTAGAAGAGCTGTAATGCTTTTCTTTGCTGTGCAGTACATTCATCTCATCTTCATCACCTTCATCATCACCAGTACTGCACAGCTAATTCATCATCTTCATCATTCAAGCTGTAGTATACTTCACTGGTGAGTACCCATATAAAATTTTACAGTACTGTATATGTATGTTGTTAAAGTTACATAGGTTTAAGAGTGTAGAATATGTTTAAGAACATAAGTAGTGTTTACGAAAGTGTGGAAAAGCCTGGCTGCTGTGGCTCAGTGGATTGAGCATTGGCCTGTGAACCAAGTGTCGCTGGTTCGATTCCCAGTCAGGGCAGATGACTAGGTTGCACGTCAGGTCCCCAGTTGGGGGCACGAGTGAGAGGCAACCGCACAATGATGTTTCTCTCCCTCTCTTTCTTCTTTCCCCTCTCTCTAAAAATAATTAAATAAACAAATAAATACATTTTTTTAAGTGTGGAAAAGGTTAATAATGGAGTGGGAAAGGTTAATAAGGGACTGGGAATGGTTTATAATATGTATAAATACTAAAATAAATGTAAGGTTCCTACTTTGTGGATTTTCACATATTGTGGGGGGGTCTAGAATGTAATACCCACGATAAGTGAGGGAATACTGTAGGAATTGAATGGATTTAAATGAGTTTTAGAATACCCACTTTTTCTCATATACAAGACCAACCTAATTTTTCTTCTTTAATGTTACTGTGCTTACTTTCTTGATGGTTTATCTTCTCGCGTGTAGACGTTAATATTTAAATCTATATTCATAATGTTAAAAAATCACCCATTCACCCAATTTCCCCAAACAAGCACAATTTTGACTTCCTCTCCGTTTTTGCTCTCTATGCACATAATCTATGATTCATTTATTCAATGTTAGAAATACTTTTCATAAACAAAGTTAGCAATTGAGCAAATAGGTCCCAGTGCCTTACAGAATGCTGAAATCTTATAAAAACTTGTCTCAAATACACTTTTGACAAATGAATGCTTGGCTGCCATCACCCTATTTCATTGCCATTCTCCTTTTATCTAAAGGCTTTCAGTTGTCAGGAGGCAGTGACTGTCATTCAGTTTCAACAGGGCTTCAACTCAATAATCTAAAGGCAGGGAGAGAACATGTCAATGAAAACAGCTTAAAAGAGCTCAGTTTGTGTAGCTCAAAACAATGCTGCCCAAAACAGGGATTTTCTGGGGGTCTTTAAAAGTCTGTATCTGGTTTTTCTTTAAGAAAATAGTATTGACACATGAAAAACTCTGCATTTTATCCAGTGTGTAGAACTCCCTCATGACACAACTTACTTGTGATATTTCACATAGTGAAAGACTTTAAATGCTCCTCCTCAGCCACACTTTAGTGAGGCAGTTATTCACTGGAGTCACTGCAAAAGGCACTTTGGTTCCTTTTCTTCCTTCCTTTTGCCAGAGAAGCAGAAAGAAGGAAAAAGTAGTATATAAAACATTGAAGCTATTTGAAGTTTCCATTATTGAAATATTGAAAATTAAATGAAAAATCTTAAAAGTAAAGTTTCAATGTCATTAAATGCAAAGAACTATTATTTCTGTGTTAGAAATGTGTATTATATACCTAAATAATGATTACAATATTATATGATTTGAATCTTTTGCATATTATATGCACATTTCTGTCAAAACAAAGCATGCAAAAAAACCCCAAATAATGTTTTTTGTATTTAATCTTCATTGTATTTTTTACATTACCTTTTATTCCCCTTATACTCCCCTCCCCCTAGTAATCACCACACTGTTGTTCATATCCATGAGTCCTTTTTCTCTTTTGCTCAATTCTTGCACCCCCTACCCTTCCCTTACCCCCAGACTAGCTGTCACCTGCTCTCCATCTATGAGTTTGTACCCATTTTTCTTGTTAGTTCAGTTTGTTCATTAGATTCCACATATGACTGAAACATATGGCATTTGTTTTCTCTGATTGGCTTACTTCACTTAGCATAATGTTCTCCAAGTCCATCCATACTGTTGCAAAGGGTAAAATTTTCTTCCTTTTTTATGGCCAAGTAGTATTCCATTGTGTAAATGTACCATAGTTGTTTTATCCACGCATGTGTTGATGGACACTTGGGCTGCTTTTATATTTTGGCAATTGTAAATAACATGCAATTAACATAGAGGTGCTTATGTTCTTTTGAATTAGTCTTTTGGATTCCTTCAGATATAGTCCCAGAAGTGGGATTGCTTGGTCAAAAGGCAGATCCATTTTTAATTTTTTGAGATCTCTCTATACTACTTTCCACAGTGGCTGCACCAATCTGCATTCCCAGATATATCAGCAAGTATGCTCTCCCATTCTTTGGGTGGTCTTTTTATTTTAATCAATTTTATTAAGGTATATAATACACATACAATATAATATATTTGTGTTAAGAGTAGATTTTGTGAGTTTTTACAAAAGTAGACATTTCTATTACTCCCAGCACAATGAATACAGAATATTTTCATCAGCACAGAGAGTTTTTCTGTGCCTTTCTGAATCATTATCCACCAAGCCCCACTTTCTACACTATACCCCCATCACTGGCCTTATAGCAGTCAACCTGTTGTGTATCACTACATATCAGTCCTTCCATCTCTAGTCTGACGTACAAATGACGTTTTATAGTATCGACTCTTTTGCATCTAGCTTCTACTAGCATAATGTTTTAGAAGATTATACATGTATATAAGTAACTTGCTACTTTTGATGATAAGTTTTATACCATTGTATGGTTATATGACAATTTGTTCATTCATTCCCTAGTCCTTGTACATTGGGTTGTTTCCAGTTTGGGGTCATTATGAGTATGTGGTGCTGTGGTTATTTACAATTTTCCATGACTATAGGTTTTTATTTTTCCTGAGAAGCACCTATGAGTTGAACTATTGTGTCATAAAGTGGTTGTACCATTTCATATTTTGAACAGCATGAATGAAAATTCCAGTTGCTCCACATTATTGACAACACTAGGGGTTTTTAGTCTTTTTTGTTTTAGCCCTTATAGTAGCTGTGTAGTGCTTTTGATTTGCATTTTCCTAATTTTAAGGATGTTGAACATCTTTTCATATGCTTATTAGCTTACATAAATCTTTTTGGAAGTAAGTATTTAAATATTTTGACCAACTTCCATACAGTAAAATGTACTAGTTTTACTGTAGAGTTCAATAAGTTTTGACAAAGGTATACAGTTATATAATCAATACCAAAATCAGTATGTAGTTAGAACACTTGTTTCACTGTGAGAGGCCCTGATGGTATACCTTGGTTGTCTTTTTCACCGATTTGAATTTGGGGTATCTATTTATTTATTTATACCAGTCCTTCAGCTGAAATAAATGTTATAAAAGTGGCTTTTAAAGGACAGAAATTTTAATTTTAATATTTGATTTAGCATGCTTTATTCTTTACAGTTTGCAGTCTATTTAAGAATCTTTGCCTAACCTGATTTTGCAAAAACAATATCTGTTTTCTAATACAACTTTAATGGTTGTAACTAAGTATACTTTTATATTGGTTAGAGTTTTTGAGGAGGAAGGGTTTAATAGTAGTTAAAGTTAAAAGATTTTTTTTTTTCAAGAAGATATTTAATTCAATTGCCTTATTCTCAATCCTAGGGGAAATCTTGCAGTGTTTTATCATTAAATACATATTTGCTATTTTTTGTTGGTGTATGCCATTTGTCATTCCTACTTTCTGAGACTTTTAAAAATCATAGATGGGTTTATAATTTTGACAAATGCTTCCTCTGCTTCAATGGAAATGATCACATGTATTTTCTTCTTTATTTTGTTACTGTGGTAAATTAAATTGATTTGGTTTTCTTTTCAAACCAATCTTTTATGGGTAGGATAAATTCCAATTGGCTGGATTCAATTTGCTCTTATTTTACTAATGATGTTTAAAGTTATTTTCATGAGGAAATTGGTTTATAATTTTATTTTCTTCTACTGTCCTCGTGGAGTTTTGGTATTAGAGTAATGCTGGCCTAATAAAATAAGTTAGAAGATGTTTCCTCTTTTTTCTGAAAGATTTTTTGGTGGAATTTTGTTATCACTTTCTTGAATGTTTTATATAATTATCACTTTCTTGAATGCTTGATATAATTTTCTAGTAAGTGCTCTGAGTTTCTGATTAACTTTACATATAGGTTTTTAACTGTAATTCAGCATCTTTAATATGTAGGATTTGCATTTATTCTGAAATAAGTTTTAGTAATGGAGCTTTTCAAAAAATGTTTTTATTTCATATAGGTTGTCAAATCATGATGAATTAGTCCATGTTTACTTAATGAAATTCCTGATGTGTTTGGGTTTAAGTAAATCATTTTGCTACTGTTGTTTATTTTTTCCCAAAGTTCTTCATTACTTATATTTCGTTTTCTCTGTTCCTTTTGATTACTTTTACTATCACATTTTATTATGAAATTATTTTTATTTTCTAATTATTATTTTGTTATCTTTATAATTTACAATGATGTTTCCCCTTTAATCTTGATATGGTCATTTCAACAATTTTTATTTTGTATTTTCTATTCTAGATATGTTTATCAATATTACTGAGCTTTAAAAAACAGCTTTTATTTTTATTTTTTATTTTTTTGGTCTTCTTTTGATTTTAATGATTTCCACTTTTAATTTTATTATTTTATTTTTTCTAATAACAAATGTTTTATTTATTTTTTTGTTTTCTAGCTTCATATGTCACATGCTTAGATCATTGTTTTAGACCTTTAGGGTTCCCAATAAAAGTATTTTGAGTTATAAATTTCCCACTAAGCACTGTGTCAGTTTCACAAGTTTTGGTATCTTTGTGTTTTAATGTTGTTCAGTTCAACATATTTCCTAATATACCTAGTTAGTTGTTTCTTTTTTGATCATGGGCTTTCTTACAAGTGCTTTTTCTATCTCCAATTATTTGGGGATTTTCCAGAGTTTTTTCATTATAACTATTATTTAACTCTATTTTTGTCTAACTTTACTGAGATTGTTTCACAAACTAGAACATGATATATCTTAGTGAATGTTTCATGTTGACGTGAAAGGAATGTGTATCCCCTCCGCCCAGCACCCCCCCTTCCCCAACAATCCCGTCCCCAAGTCCATGCCCATGGGTCGTACGTACAAGCTCTCCTGTCTCACCCTTTCATATATTCTTCTTCTTTTAAAAAAAATAATTAATTAATTAGTTAAATATTTTAACAATAAAGAATAACAATCCCTCCCTCTCAGACTTAAGACCCTTTACAATCTTATAAAGGACAATGGACGAAGGTCTCAAGCTCCTCTAGCTGCTTCAAGCTGGGCATGGTCATTGTCCTACCTACCCTTGGGTCAAGAAAACCCTAATAATAGTGGGGGTGTGGAGGGGAGGGTGGCTTTCCCACATGGGGAAGCATCGTGCAGACTCCACATTGGTTGGCTGTCTCTGGACAACGGCATGCTTGGTTTAACAGGCTGGTATCCTTGTTGTATTCTGGGGGCAACAGCGTTAAAGGACATCATTCAATCCGTAACCACTAGATGACAAAAGACAGGTATTAATTTTTCAATGTCCCACATTAGGGAAAAGAACGGCTTCTTTGGAGGAAGGTATGCCAGGTACATCTCACCTGTCCAAAACCCTTTTGCCCATTATACTTAGTTTAGACTGAGGGAAATATTTTAGATTTTCCCCCTCTCAGGCCTCTGGGCTCTTTCTGTCCAAGCCATTAGGATAGAAAAGAGAAACCATTTTTAAAGTGAAGCCCACAGACTACCCTGTTCTTCACCAACCCAGCCACTTAGTTCAGCCAAACCATTGAGTCTCAGGAGGCAGCAATGCAGAGAGGATTAAGTGAGGCCTATACATACAGACAATAACTCAGGTAATGAGATCATAGGCTTATGCCCTTTGAAAACAGAAAACACATGTTAATTTATGTAACATAACCCACATACATGTCTCTAAATCTGTAGGACTGTCTTATCGGAAAGACATCCAGTTGCAAGGCATTTGACATTCTTCTTGCCTGTAAATTAAACATCTTTGATAATGCCACAGACATAGTTTAACTTTCAAATGAAAACAAATTTTAAATGAAAAGAAACTTTAAAGACAGTTAGCTGCACTACTTTATAGTCTACCACTGGGCATTGTGATCTTCTTTGAATTGTGATTTTTCTCCCTAAGATTACCCTCCTTGTCATTAAAGGGACTGCATTAAGTCCATTTTAAATTTATCCTGTTCATTTGCATAAACACAGCCTTATTGGAGCTCCCTTGTATGTTATTAGTTGTTTCTCTCTTGCTGCTTGTAGGATTCTCTCTTTGTCTTTGAATGTTGGCATTTTAATTATGATGTGTCTTGAAGTGGGCCTGTTGGGGTTCATCTTCATTGGGACCCTCTGTGCTTCCTGGACTTGCATGATTCTTTCTCTCCTCATGTTAGGGAAGTTTTCTGTCATTAGTTTTTCAAAGAGGTTTTCTATTCCTTGCTCTTCTTCTTCTCCTTCTGGAATTCCTATGATACGGATATTATTATGTTTCATGTTGTCCTGCAGCTGTCTTAGAGCCTCTTCAGTCTTGTTCAGTCTTTTTTCGTTCCATTGCACTGTGAGTTTTTGTCTACATTGTCCTCCAGCTCGCTGATCCGATCTTCTGCTTCCTCTAGCCTGTTTTTAATTCCTTTTACTGTGTTCTTCAATTCAGAGATCGTATTCTTCATTTCCTCCTGTCTCTTATTGATAGCTTCCATGTCCTTTTTGATGCTGGTATAATTCTCAGTAAGTTCCTTATAGTTCTTCTGGAGTTCACTGTAGTTTTTCTGGAGTTCTTTGTAGTTTCTGCTGAGCTCATTGAGCTTCTCAATAATCCGTGCTTTCAATTCCGTATCTGATAGTTTGCTCCCCTCTATTTCATTTAGCACTCTTTCTGGGGTCTCTACCTTTCCTTTTGATGGGGGGTTGTTTCTCTGTCTCCCCATTTTTGTGAATCCTATTGTTTGTTTGTGCTTCTTAGAATGACCTGCACTGCCCCTGGTGGTGTCAGATCCTGTACCAGTCTGGGCCTAGGCAGCCTGTTGGAGACTTCCAGGGATCTACTGCCTTTGTCTGACTCCTTTAGTTGTTAATCTATTCAATCTGTGATTAGCCGTCAGGCTTAAGGACCGTGGGTGTGGCAGCTTAATTCCTGTAGGCAGGGCCTTTGCTTCCCCTCAGGCTGACGCCACTTGGCCAGGAATGGTCTGCCTGCAGTGTGGGGATGAGTCAGCACTGGGACCCAGTTGGCTGCTTCCCCAGTTCTCCCCTCAAAGCTACCACACCAAACTCTCCCCAAGCATCTCTAGTCTCCTCTGCCTTCCCTCTGCTTGTGCCCAGGGTAAGTGGGGGCAGAATATTTTCATATGTGATCCGCTTAAGAGCTCTTTTTCTCCAGCTGTTTCTCTCCAGCTAGCAAGAAACCCTGTGGCTTTTCACTTTTCTCAGCTGATACTATTTTACTTTCCACTCTGTTGCTGTAGGCTGGGAAGCTCAGCTGGGGGTTTAGACCCTGCCCTTCTCAGGGGGAATCCCCGGCTGCTGAGCTGTTTCTCAGTTCCTTCAGCTGCCACCCGTGGGAGCCCAGCCAGCCCTTCTGCGTCTCCGCACTCCCTACCGGTCACGTTGTGATGTAGCAGACTTTTCTGTCTCCGTGGTTATAAGACTTCTCTCCAGCTGGTGTTCGGTTGGTTATTCCAGATGATTTCTCCAAAATTACATTGTAAATCCAGACTAGTTCTGGGAGGAAGTTAGTGTAGCTTCCACGTACTCCTCCGCCATCTTGTTTCTCCCTCAATTTATGTCTATTTTAAAAATTATTGACAGTGTAAGATCTAATAGTAATTACAGCTTTATTCACTTTTTAGTTGTTAGTTTTGCTCATTTACTTCAGCATACTCTAAAAAGATTTAGAATTATTTCTTTTTGATTAATAAATATTTTAACATTATAAAATATCTCTTTATCCTTAGTAATAGTCCTTTTCCTGAGATCTTCTTAGAGTAATATTTATGACCATTCTAGCTTTTCCATGATTAATGTTTGCAGATATTATTCACATATTTTTATCTGAAGCATGTTTCCTATAATGCTACATAGATAATCTTACTTATTTAAAAACTCAAGTAGTATTTCGGTTATTTTCATTTAATATAATTATTAATGTATTGGGGTTCAAGTCTACTATCTTGCTATTTGTCTTCTATGTATTTCATCTCTTCCTTATTTTACTTCTTTTCCTGTCTTCTTCAGATCAGTACATTTATTATTCAATTTTGACTTCACCTTTGAACTATTAGTACTATATTTTGTTTTACTTTTACTGATTTTTATTTAAAAAACTTTAAAAAATTTTATTGTTGTTCAATTACAGTTGTCCCAATTTTTCCCCATTGCTCTCCTCTGCCTCACCCACCCTTAGCCCCCCTCCCAAAGTCAATCCCCACCCTGTTGTCCATGTCCATGGGTCCTTTAACTTGTTCCCTGACTAGATCCTTCAGTGATTTTTAGTTTTATATTGAAATGTGTTTGACACAATATAAATTTTAGATGTGCTTTTAGTAATTTTTCTAATGCTTACAATAAATCTTTAAATTATTACATTATTCTTATTATTATTAATAGTCTACATTTAGTAGAATAATATAACTTAAGAATACTAAGAAAAAGTTAGCAAACATTTTTTCAGTACCCCCTTTCATTTTTAGTACTATTATCATTATATCTTTTACAACTATATTTGTTATAAACACACGTTTTTGCTTTATACAGTTAGTTGTTTTATAAGGAAATCACATAAGGAGAAAGTTGTTTTCTGTTTTTAATGTATGAACCACTTCTTTCTTTTTACACAACCAGTTTCTCTCTGCTATCATTTGCTTGTCACTTGAAGAGCTTCTCATAACATGTCCTCATATCTGTAGTGCAGGTCTGCCATTTTGCCTTCAAAAGATTTTCAAGCAATTAATGGACCATTAAGAAAAGATTTGTTGAATTTTCATTGGCATAGTTTTTATCACTTTAAAATAATTGTTTCATTAACTTCCAGCTTGCTTCATTCCCAACAATAGTTTTCAGTCATCATGTTTTCTTTGTAAGTCATGTGTCCTTCTTCCTCTCTCTGTGTTTTAAATGTTCTCTTTATCATGGTTTTTGATCTGTTCTTTCTTCATATTTTGTCATTTTACTGGCAAAATGTATTTATATTACTATAATGATATAATAAAAGTGTTCCTACATTTAAAAAATACTTTGCAATATTATAGCATGAACTTGAATTCTTCAAAGGAAATTGATTTTTTACCCATACTGAGAACAATTATCTGTTACAATGGTCATTTCTACAGGAATGAGAGACTTTAGCTAGAAAATAACTTTTCAATCACCAGGTGGATAACCTGTGTTTTTCATTGATTCCTGATTTATTGCAATTATTTAAAATGCATGGAATTTTTACTTTTAGGGTGGAAAATAGAATAAACACTGTTATATCAACAAATATATTTACAATGACTGAAAGAATTTTAAGTTTCTGTGTGTACACCTTATAACTAGAATGATTTGAAAATCCTCAAAAAACCATGCCACCTAAATGACAGTTTTAATAGTAGTAGTAGCTTGTCATTGTAGATTGAGTATATCAGTGACACCCATATTTCTTTTTTATGGTTCTCCTGGCAATTCATGACACACACACTGTGTATCTACCTGCATTACTTTGGGTTAAATAGGTGGAAAATGGCTTCCTTAGAAGCAGAGAGGAAAAGCTGCCCTATGTATTAATGAATAATTCATCTTAATCAACCCACTGAGTTCGAGAGAATTGGAGTTAACTAGCTAAAGATTGCCTATATTGCCCTAGATGAGCAAGAATTACATAGAATAGTAAAAGTATCCCAGTTCAGGAAGAGTGTCAGAACAGACTGCGAGGTGAAAACCATTGACTTAAACTGGCTCTGGTCTTTTATAAATGAGAGAGTGAAGCCTCACCAAATCTGGGTTCCTAGCAAAGATCACACAGTAAGTGATAAAGGTTTAACTGATATAATAACTTAGGATTCCTATGTCCCACTTCAGGGCCTTGTCCATATTATTTGAATTGATTCTGTTTTGGGTAATTAGGGATAGAAATTAGACATTTCTTGATGATTTCAGCTGGGTGTAGATTCTAGAATATGTGTGTTTTAAACAAGCAGCAGAGCCTGAGTTTAACATTTTCTGACAAGAATTTCAGCTCAAGAGAACACTTGTGAGATTGCCTCATAAAAAGAATCTTGGCAGCTCATCCCATCTCAATTGTAATTCCAAAGAAATTGCTCATCAATTTTATATATGCCCTCATTTGTGCCAAACAACTTTATCATGTCAGAGGCAGCAACAATGATTAATTTACTTACAGAGCACTCAATAAGTCATCCGGGGAAGATCTCACCTTTTTTATTATGTACAATATTCCTAGAACGTGCCTACCTCACTAAAACTTTCTGGGTTAAGTGAACTTTCTATTATAAAACAATTTGGCAGCTTAAAAGCATAATCCTCAGAGCTATCTTCAGAAATCATCAGGAAACTTAACATAGAATTTAGACAGATAATATAGATATAAAATCATTTTAATTGACTAGATATCAATTTGAAATGCTAAGTGACATCAATGTTATTTAGATTTCTTCCATCATCACTTTTCTTTCAATGAGAGTTAGAAACCAAGATATTTATTTATATAGCTCAGAGTCTGTGTTGACTTGTAACATACATTGCTCAATATGAAATTAGTTAATAATGTTCAGAACAATTCTGATTGTTTTTCCCGGAGCTATTAATTACTTTCCATAAAAACAACACAGGCAAAATCACAGCTAGAAAATTTTAGTTGATGGTGGGACCAAAAAAGCACCTCCTGACCTTCTGAGTAGTTCTTTGCCTTCTTTATTCATTACAAACAAAACTGGGAGCATGGAGAGGGGAAAATATCTTGTTGTGTTCAGAACCAAGGATACAATTCAATTCAGGATAATTGAAAGGTTTCCCTAATTGCTCTTTCCCTCAAGGATAGCTAAATTTTTCTTACCACACTGTGAAATTGGATTTAATTCCTTATCATTAAGTCAGATACCAAAAAATGTTAAACCTGGTACAGCTGCAGAACTTTTCAGCATTATAGGTTTAAATTTAGGATAACCCCAGGATAAACCATGTGAATGTACTTACACCAGTTATAGCAAAAGTACAACATTAAACAATTTTACTTACAGTTTTCAGGAGATGATAAAGTTTTATCCACAGGATAGCCTGCTCATTAAAAAATAAATACAGATATTACTTTCCAAGTCAGAAAATTAAGGATTGTTTTTTAAAGCTAAGTACAAATGTTCTCTTAATATCATGGATCTTGAAGTGTTGAAAAGATTTGAATATGTGATATCAAATTTTCATGAGTTTTAATATAAAATATGGCATTTTTTATGAATAATTTTATAAACCAAAATTGTAACCAAAGGAGATAATGTTTCCATACAAATACTCAAGTCAATTGAATATCATAAAAATAAATAGCATTCATTTAAAATGTTATTTTTGGAATATCTGAGATTAAATTGAAATGTAGAAAGATAAACCTTACTCACCTACAGTTTGTTCATTTCTCATTCTCTTTTTGTCCACATCTAGAACTTTTCCCTTTCTCTTTTATTTTTAAAAACTTCCATGGAAAATCAATTAGATGTGAATTCCAAGCTGATAACTATGCTTGCCAATAATTAGCATGTGCAAAATATGTCCGGGGTGTTCATTGTCCTCTGAAAGTTCTTTGTTCTGTTTTCTTTAGAAAACCCTTTTTCCTATTCTCCCCCAAATGAGAAATAGCCAAGAAACCTGTGAAATTATTTCTTAAGATAGTTTCTTTATATAGATAGCTTGTATTCAATAGAACTAAGAGTGTGTATACTCTCAGTAAAAGTGAAATGTGATTGAGTCGTTTTCCCTAGATATTTTCTAAAAAATTTAGAACAGCAAAAGAACATAAAGTTCACCCAGAATCAGATTTTAAAGAATATTTGGAAGCCAAATTTCTTTGCAAAGTCATAAATTCATAATTTCCCCTGATGGTTTTTGAGAAATGCAAATACAGCAGATCCTCAAATAACATGGTCATTGTGTTACAACTTTGATGACCTGTCTTAGAAACTTAACTCATGTTTGTATAAACTTGCCTATGCTAAAATTGATTTATTTATACATTATTTCACTTAATGTCACAAAATATATCAAAAATGTTAATTGAAGATTTACTGTACTGTACTATACTGTACTGAAAAGGTAGAACAGATTTATGGAATGGGAAAACTTAAGGAATTTACTAAAATATTGTCCTACTGTGACCTTGACTGAGTGTAGTCACATTAAAGGAGTTAAATTACCTTAAGAACTGTCTAGTTGGTATCTTTCTACCACCTTGGATGTTATATAACCCAAGGTGTTTTTAGCCTAGAGATTTGAACTGCATCATTAATGTTTCATTAGACATTAAAGGGTCAGGATGAATTACCTCTGGGTCCTTATAATCACCTCCTCCACCTGACCCTGTTTCCAACCTGAAGGTGGGAGACCCAGTGTCAATGTAAGCCATCATTGCCATAAGCACTTTGAGATATTTATAACTCCAAAAATATTCAACATTTCATCAGCAAAATATAGTTAATTAAAAATATATAATAATAATGCACATTTTTTCCAATGTAATTTCAGGAAGCCTTATATTTTAGGAAATTCTTATATATATATATTATATATATATATATTTTTTGTTTGTTTGTTTGTTTTTAGTAGATCTTTGCTACATCTTTCAACATTAATATATAGATAGACTTGCTGAAGAGCACCATTACTTAAAACTGAGACATCATGTAAACTGGCATTTGGCAAGGTGGTCCTAGAGAGCACAAGGGAAGTGACAAGGAAAATAAGAAAACATGGAATTAAAATAGAAGAAATTGCTTTCTTTGACACAAGATTCACTTGAGAGTTTTGGCACTACATCAGATTGATAAGGTGATTTCTTAAAGTTCTGTTTTTGACATCACCTAACCTTGGAAAAAGAGAAATTCAAAATGGACACTGTCCTATACAATGAAAATTTTGGTAGTGTATTAATTTCATCTTCTTTTAATTGCATGGAACAAAACTCATGTGAAGTAATTTAAACTTAATAGAAAAATTATTTAATGATACAAGGAATGTCATACTTAACCAAAATATAGCAATATAACTGGGCTTTTTTTAGTTGAAATATACTTACTGTATCCTGAAAATCAGTACCTATCAGAAAGTGTGTATTTTAAAATTATTTTTGTAGCTGCATAATTTTATATTGTGTAATTTCCCTCATAGTATTTGTATTCAGTCTTTTATGGATGGATATAAATATTTTTCTGGTATTGGCTTTAACAAATAATCTCATTTCAAACAATCTAGTACATATTTTATAGTGGGGAGTATATATTAAGATGGATTCTTAAGAGTAGGAAAGGATAATTTTGTATTAATTGTCAAATTCCCTTCCATGGGTGTGGTCCGATTTTACATTCTCACAGGAATAAATTAGATGATTGCTTTCTTCACAGCTTTTCCATCAGAGTGTTTTGTTTAGCCTAAATTTTTTTGTATTTTAAAGAAAAATCACACGAGTCTAATGTTAATCTTCAAATTTTGCTATGAGCAAATTCAGATGTCTTGTTACATGTTTAATGGGTGTAGATCTTATTTTGTGAACTGCTTCTTCACTATTTTGTGTTTCTGGAGGCCTAGATTTCTATCAGAATGTTGAATTGTTCCCCTTGTTAGAAAATGATATTTAGAAATAAAGATGCATGCATTGGTCATGCTGATTGCTCCTGGGTGTCATTGTTCCTAGTCCCTCCCAACAGACAGGTTATTTTTACGTATGTAGTTCAATTTTCTCTATAACTTAAGAGTTAAACATGTCAAATTCTATGTGTTCCAATATTCATAGGATATTCTCTACTAAAAGCTTAATTTAACTGAATATATCAAGAATTATAAAATTTTTAAATATATTACCTACTAATTTTCAATTGTAGAGGATAAAAATACATTTCAGTATAATAATAAATTGTAACTCACAGTAATTGGGGTATATGACTCCTTTTTAAAATATATGTGTGGTTACTTCTTTGGTTAGATTTACTAGTGGGAGAGGCATGAAAGGAGCCAGTATCAGGAATGAACAATAAAAGAGGATAATTCACATCTGGAAAAAAAGTTTAGAGTTTTATAAAATCTTTTGATGGTAACATCAGTTGGCACTCAGTATTTCTTAGCAATTCTGATATTTTGGCTATTGACTCATTCATCAACTTTCTATCACTCCCAAGAACCTTTACATGACCAATTTCAACAACTACTGGCAGAGAGGAAGGTGAAGGAAGTATACAAAGTGTGCAGTGTGGCCTCTCCTACTCTTTACCTCTCCTCTGTACTACTGCCCTGATCTTAGAGTGGGCAGGGATTTGGAAAGAGTGAGGAAGATATGCAAAATGTGGGTACCCTGAAAAAGTCAACTGTGAATCATTTTACCCTGCTGTCACCAGTCTAAGAGAGATTTAATAGTATATCAAGTTTGAAATTTGATTACAATCGTACTACTTAGAGCTAGGTATTCTAGTGAACAAATTAAGACTTTTGGGGTTTTTTTGTTTTTGTTTTCAATGAAAAGAACCACAGTGTCTTTGTCAGTTTGGGCTGCTATAACAAGTTACTATAGAATGAATGGCTTATAAACAACAGAAATTTATTTATCACAGTGCCTGGAGGCTAGGAAGAGATCAGGGTGCCAGCAAATTTGATGTTTGTGAGAGTCTTCTTCCAGTTTACAGGCTGCCAACTTCTTTTGGTTTCCTCATAGGGCAGAAAGAGAGAGAGAGAGAGAGAGCTAGCACTCTGAGATGATCTTGTTAAGTTTTCACCTAAATGAAGAGGTAAATACTCCCCTTCTGAATACATTTTAACTAGTCAGAAGGAGATAAAAGTGACATTGCATTTTGATTTTGTCATGAACTGAGCTTGTTCAACAAAGTTGTTAAAAGTGATGCACTGTTCTTTTCTTTTTCCCTTTCCTTCCATTCTCTTCCCTTACTAAACAATTCAATCCTCAAGCCATTCGTCATCGTCGGCAGCCGTCCGTCTCGAGAGACGATGGTGTAGCTTCTTAAGAGTCTATCTGCACCGCCGAGAATGGCTGTGCAGTCCGACTCGGGAGTGACACGGTATCTGTCTCCTCCCGTGTTGAATCGACATCTTGTGATGACGCTGGAGTGTCCTCTCCAGTGAAGCTGAAGCTACAGAGCCTGGGCAGGGTGATATGGAGGGTCTGCTGTTGCCCATGCAGCAGACCCCCCCCTCTCTTCGCAGCTGAAGGGTCTAAGGGAAAGACGGAGTCGATACAGCTTGGGTTCAGGTGCGCCGCAGGAGTTGCCGGTGTTGACTACAATGTCAAACCGCCTTAGGGACTCCGGCTCCGGATTTTCTTTCGGGGTTTACTCCCTTAGCCTTTCCCCTGAAGAGGTATGCCGCAAGGCAGCGGAGGTTTTTTGGAGTCAGAGTTTTCCTTCTCTGAAACTAGGGGATTAGGATTATATAATTGGCATATGCTATATGTTTAGTGTGGAAGGGAGGGTAGACTCAACAGACATCCAGGCAGACAACAGCCAGAAATTGAAGCAGAGGGCTGAGGAGGTTAGAAGGTAGGAAACAGATTGAGAAAGAATTTTTCAAGAATAAAAATACAGAGTAGAAAATAGCAAGACAGGAAGGGAGAGAGGAAAGAGAGAGAGAAAGCCATTAGGCTCCCTCAAGCCATTAGGGAGAACAAAAATGGTAGGCATCTGTGTTGGGGTGAAGGGACAGGGTTGGACCAGAGCAAAGTATGAAGGTCAGAGGAGGAGATTAGAGCCTGAGCAGAGCAGGCATCCACACAAAACTTTGTTGACCCATGGGCTTCACTAAAGGGCTCATTCTTGAGGTAAACTGTATAGTTAAAAATTATTCCTGAAATTTCATCTTGCCTGTCCACATATTTCAATTTTTATTAAATATTTATTGTTCTTTCAGCTTTAAAAAGCATTATTTAGTTTACATAATTTGTATATATTTCCATTTTCTTCCAGATAACACATATTAAATCTTTTCCCTGGAAATAAGTGCCCTCAATCATAGGAAAATTTTAATCTACAAAATTCCTGAAGCATATTTTTGAGATTTTTATCTCTTTAAATATGCATAATTCATGTTCATATTTATGATGAGAAGACATTACAAGTATATGCATAGGTCCAAACATAATAAGAACAAATAAGATACTTAGTTTCTGAATTCTGTCTTTAATTTGGCAAAAAGCTATAAATATGGAAAAGACTTTTCACATTAAGTGCTAAACAACAAAAAAAGATGTCATTTTATGCATGTACTGCAGAGATTTAGGAAGAAATATCAGTTTAGTAATGTGGTACTTAAACTGTTTTTAACCAATGTTTTAGGATACATTTTTGAGTTCTGAATAAGTCTGTCCAATACATACCTTTTGGGGAGTGACCAGTGGTAACTCTTCCACTTGATGATAAATTCTAGGTTCTGAATATAGTTTTCTATTTGGATTTAAAATATGTACTTAGAAAAAAGTTGGTTTAGATCACTGAAATATAATTTTAGTTTGATGGCTAACCCTGTTCCTCATGCTAATATTCACGATTCTTCCAAAAATAAGATTATCAATATCTAAGTAATATACCTGGGTAACTGTGAGTCATATATATTCTATATGTTTTCACTTTTGATAGGCCTTTTCCCCCCATGAATGGCTTGGTTGATTTAATATGTATTTTTTCCTTTTAAATTATATTTTATTGATTATGCTGTTACAGTTGTCCCAATTTTTTACCCTTTGGCCCCCCTCCCTTGCAGAACTCCTGTCTCCAACAAACAATCCCCACCCCTTTGTTCTTGTCCATTGGTCATGTGTATAACTTATTTTGCTACTCTATTTACAGTACTATATTTTACATCTCCATGGCTATTCTGTAACTACTATTTGTACTTCTTAATTCCCTGACCTCTTCACCCAATCCCCTAAATCCCCTTGCCATCTGGTAACCATCACAATGCTCTCCATATCCATGGCCCTTTCTCTGTTTTTGTATGCTTAGTTTGTGGGGTGTTTTTAGATTCGATGTTAATAGATATGTATTTATTGCCATTTTATTGTTTATAGTTCTGATATTATTCTTTTTCTTAAGTCTCTTAACCATTTTATATAATAATGGTTTGGTGATGATGAACTCCTTTAGTTTTTTCTTGTCTGGGAAGCTCTTTATCCACCCTTTGCTTCTAAATTATATCTTTGTTGGGTAGAGCAATCTTGGCTGTAGGTTCTTGCTTTTCATCACTTTGAATACTTCTTGGCATTCCCTTCTAGCCTGCAAGTTTCTTTTAAGAAATAAGCTGACAGTCTTATGGAAACTCCCCTGTAGGTAACTAAGTGCTTTTCTTTTGCTGCCTTTAAGATTCTTTCTTTATATTTAACCTTTGGCATTTTATTTATGGCATGTCTTGGTGTGGGCCTGTTTGTGTCCATCTTGTTTGGGACTCTGTGCTTCCTGGACTTGCATGTCTATTTCCTTCACCAAATTATGGGAATTTTCTTTCATTTTTTAAAAAATAGATTTCTAATTTCTTGCTCTTACTGGCATACCTATGATGTGAATGTTGGTATGCTTGAAGTTATCCCAGAAGCTCCTTACACTATCCTCACTTTTTTTGGACTCATTTTTCTTCTGTGTTTTGACTGCTTGTTTTTTGTTTCCTTATATTCCATGTTATCGCTTTGATTCTCGGCTTCATCCATTCTACTGTTGTTTCCCTGTTAATTGTTCTTGTTTTCTGCTAGTATGTTCTTCATTTCTGCCTGGGTCTTTTTTATGCTGTTGTACTCACTAGTTTTCTGAGCATTCTTATAACCAGTCTTTTGAATTGTGGATTCGGTAAATTGCTCATCTCCATTTTATTTAGTTCTATTTTTGGAGTTTTGATCTGTGCTTTCATTTGGACCATGTTAATATCTCCTTATTTGGGCAGCCTCTCTGTGTTTATTTTTATGTAGTAGGTAGAACTGCTATGACTTTGTGTCTTGTTAGCATGGCCTAATGTATTAGGTGTCCTGTAGGGAGCAGTGGCACAGTCTCCCCATCACCCAAGCTGGATACTTGAGGTACACCTTCCATGTGGGCTGAACACACCCTCCTCTTATAGTTGATCCTTTGTTGCTGTTAATAGGTCAATGGGAGGGATTTACACAGGCCAGTCAGCTGCAAGGACTGGCTGTGAGCATTGACCACCAACTTCCCAACCTCTTTCCTCCATGAATGATCATCTGTGTAGTGGCAGGGTGGTAGTACTGTGACATGGTCTGTAGCTGTCCACTGGTTGTACATGATTTCCAAGGTGGTACAGGCCAGGGTAAGCCACCACCTATGTTCCACCTGGAGCCACACTACATGAGCTGCAAAGCAATCTGCAGATGGCTGCTACTTGTACTAGGCTTGGAGGTTCCCAGGTGAAGCCAAACTGTGATCCAGAGCTACTGGCTGCTATTAGTTAGTGCTAGGCCTGGGGCCACTTAGCCAGAGGTATGGGTGCTGGGAGCTCACTCAGGCTATTGTTGTTTGTTTGAGAGGACATAGGAAGATGTTGAGCTTGAGCTGAGATGAGACATTCATATGGAAAAGCCACTGTTAATGGCTTGGGTAGACCATAAGTTGGGTGGGGCAGAGCCTCAGGGGATGGAGTCTCAGATATGGCATTGTGGTCTCTAGGGGGAGGACTCAGAAAAAGGACAGTGGTTTCTGCCCACCTTTCTGTCTGGGAGGAAGCTGTCCCCATGCTCTTGCCCTGATGCCAGATACTTCAGTTCCTCCCCATATGCCACTTGTGCCTTTCAAGCTGCTATCCTGGTGTGGAGTTCAGAGGAAGTAAATCTGAGTGAGTCCATGTGTGGACTCTTTGAGAGGCACTGCTTGGGACTCCAGTAGTTCCTTTTACTGACTGAAACCCTGCTGGTTTTTGCAGCCACAAGTTATAGGGGCTGATCTTTCTGACACTAGAACTCTGGGCTGGGGGACCTAGTGTGGTGCTCATGAGATATCCCTCACAAATTTTTATCCACCACAGGTGGGTGTGGGACCAGCTCATTCCGCATCTCCATGTCTCCTATGAGTTTGGATGGATGTGGCTTCTTTACTTTCATAGTTGTCAGATTTCTATTTAAGTCTATTTCTGACAGTTGTGAGAAATGGTTGTTCTATAGTTTATTAGTAATTTTGATGTGGTTGTGTGAGGAAATGAGCTATGTTTACCTATGCCTCCATCTTGACTGGAGGTCCTTGACTTAATATATATTTAAACAATAAAGATATTTTCACCAATGAAAACAAATTATGAAATATGCTATATCAATTCATACTCTTTCTATAAATTTTTGTTAGTTTAGTGTATTATGTAAAGAGAAGAGATTATAAGTATTCTTGATAAGCACTCTGAATATTTGTCATGCAATATACAGGAATCTTTCAATGCCCGGAAATAAACACTTTAATGTGTTTCTTAAGGATGGACCACAAAATAATCCTATTTTGACTTCTTTGAAAATTGCTTTTAAACATCTTGAACATATTTTTAGGAAAGTGTTTTGAAGATTAAAACCCCCTGCTTCATTAAAACAACATTTCTTCAAATACACGATTCCAGTTCCTTAATTTATAAGGTAATACCTTCACACTCTACAGGGTAAGAAGAGTTAAGGAGACAAAGTTCTTGCCTAGTTGACATACACATGTTCTCACATATAAACAGTAGTACTATATTTGTATTGTAAAATAACAAAGTTATAGATAATAAAAATTAAAAAATCAAATCTTCACATTTCCCTTACACAGAGATGACCATAGTTACACTTCAGTTTAGTGCATAAGAGGTGCTGGAACTGGCTTCTACTGTCTCTCAGACCTAACTATGCACATCTTTTCCCAACTGTGTATTTAGTTGCATTACATTAGTGTTGTATTGATTACCATATAGCTGATTGCTGTAATGTAATGGGGCAGCATCAGTCTGGTCACTTGTCACCTTGTTTATGCATAACATGACGCTTTGTGGGGAAGGAAATAGGTTTTTTATTAACAGGGTTCCCAATCTGAGGGGGCTAGGAGCATTTCAGCTCCAAGCTGACCAAGCTAACCTCTCCCATAAAGTACAGAAATCCAGCATGCCCAGAAAAATTAAAGTCCAAATCCATGTCTAGAAGTACCCCATTATTCTTTTTCTGTAGCCCAAAGTTGTTACTCAACTAGGTCTCTGTCTCTACAGCTCCAGGCTTTCTCTCTCTCTGATACTAAAGTCACCATCGCCTCATAGCAACTCTCTCTCTCTCTCTCTCTCTCTCTCTCTCTCTCTCTCTCTCTCTCTCTTTCTGTGTGTGTGTGTGTGTGTGTGTCTCTCTCTGTCTCCCTCTCTCTCTCTCTGTCTCCCAGTCTCTCTCTCTCTCTCTGTCTCCCCCTCTCTCTCTGTCTCTCTCTCTTTCTGTCTGGGGTGTGCTGCCAGATCACTCTTGATGGTCATGCAAGAGAAGTTTCATCCCAAGGAACTTCCCAGCTCATGCCTCTGTGTGTTTCTCTCAGGGTGAGAGAGTGGAAGCAGTCAGGACCCATGTGCCATGCTGCACTGGGTTGTAGCATCCCCAGGGCTGGCACCTGGCAAGCCACACAACCCAGCATGGACCCTGCCTCTGGGAGCTCACTTCCAGTGGTGCAGGGCCTACACCCCAAGTGGTCCTGGCTTCTGCCCATCCAGCCTACGCTGGGTGAAGCAAGAGCTTAGCGTCTGCTCACCCTCAGCTTAAAAGTCCTCTCCCAAATTCCACGTGCACTAGAAGCCAGCAGGAGTGTCCACCTTTTCAACTTATGAGGGCTCATGTCGGCCATGTTGTGTAAGAAGACAAAGTCTCCAGTCACCCTGGGCAGGGCATCCAGCCCCCACAGCTCAGGGCAAGCTCTGTGCAGCCTGTGTTACTAGCTGCATTGATTGTTCCTTTGTTGCTCTGCAACCCCTTTCAGGTGTCCTGGAGAATGCAACTATGCCTCTCTGTCCTTTCTCCTGCTGCCTATTGCTGGTGAAGCTGCCGCCTGGGGCAGAAGTCTTCTCTAGCAGCCCCTCCCTGCTCAGCTGCTTGCTTGCTTGTTTACTGTTATAATTGTTTATGGTTCCTTCTGGGGCAATCTCCCTTCTTTGGCAGTCCCTCCCTTTGCAGGCAGGGCAAGTCTCTTCTAATCTTCAATTCCACCTTGGGGTTTTCTCCCCGCCCACTGTGCCTTCTCCCACAATCCCGTCTGGCCACTCTTACAATATTGGGGGTAGTTACCCATGATAATCTGCAAGTGTTATAAATCCAGCTTTCCATCACACATTCCCAGCAGCTTACAAAGCACACTAGTATCAACACCCTTCCTCGGCTTTCTCTGCACATATACGTGCATATATATGTATTTTTATCAGAATTAGATCATGAATATATGTCCTGCTTTACAAACTACTGGTTTTGGTCAACAGTTTCCACCATTCCATTTCAATAAAGTTTTATCTCATCCACTATCTTAAAACTGTTTTAATTTACATAAAATATTTTTACAGCTGATTTGATGGACAACCCATATGCAGTGTGAGAATTTTTCAATTCCTCCTGAAAAAGACTTTGCTTATCATTTTAAAATGTCAGATAATATGATCCTTTCTATCATAGCACAGCCTGATTTGGCCCCATTGTTCTCTTCCAGACATTTTTTGGAATCCTGACCTGAGTTTAAATTAAGTTCTTTTTGTATTAGACAGTGAAGAGTAGTGTCTGAGGACCTTGATGTTAGACTGTAGTTATGCTCCTCACTAGCTCTGTGATATTAGGCAAGTTATATAACCCTGCTCATCCTCTTCTTACACTTTATGTGTAAAATGGAAATGATAAATGCCATCACTAATTCATTATAAAACACACATTTATCACTTTCTAATATCTCTGTTGTTTCTTAAAAATCAATGTAATAGTTTATCAGTTTTGTTTTCTTTCTTTGTGGCACATATAAATGGTGTATCTTAGATCTTGCAATCAATGATACAATGGTGTCTTAGATCAAATTAGTTATAGTAAAGTTATATATTTTTAAGAATTTTTTAAGTTTATATATGTATACAAATATATATGTACAAATGTACAAGCCTAGAACACAGCGAACATGTCATTAGCTTTAACTGTTTTAGTACTGATAACACTGATATGCAGAAAAAGAAAAGCTTTCTTTTAAGTAGACGTTTTCACAATAAATTAATCATTAAAATCTTATGGTCTGTTAAAACTCAAAATTTTAACAGAGTTGAATTTAAATTAAGTTTTAGAGATATTTTATATTCTCTTTTGATTCATAGAATAAACTATTTTAAAGAAAAAAGAATGCTGCCAGCATTCTTGCCATGCCTGTCTTTAAGTCTCAACATAAGGCTGTGTGTGAGACATACCCAAAAGCCACTCAGAGGGTTTCCGTGGGAATTAGATTTGAAAGATGTTTATTATGCTTTTATGCTTTAGAACTGGCTCTGCTTTCTTTGTCTGTAGTATAACATAAACACTCTCTATATAGGAATGTATGAAAGCTTGCATCTAATGCCAGTGTGGTATCAAGATGTTAGATAGACCGTGACACAGACTGGTCACTGTGCCCCCTGCACTCGTACATGTAATCTGTTATTGTTAGCTGTAACCCTAACGCCTCCAAAGTATTGATGATTCATGAATCTGGACCTTGTATCTCTCATGTGTACCATCATCAATAAAAGGCATGAGGGAAGAAGGCCTAATTGCTGTTCTCCACTAGAGAGGCAGCCACCTTCCTTCCCCCAGACATAATGAAATGTCCTGGGTAAATGTCTGCTCTGGTCATGAAGTCTCTGCTGGACAGAGCAACTTCCAACCGAGCCTAGGGTGTGTGAGGCACCTCCACCATAGATTAGTACTTTGGGATTATGTTAAGAAAAATAGAAAAATGTATAAGATCTTATACTTAATTTGATTTTATAGTTGGTTTGTTACAAGTTTTTGGCATCCTCTGAACATCTCTCCACCTATAGGAATTATTATCCTTAACATGAAATAATTTTAATTACAATGATAAATAATAGGATGTGAAGATCAAGCTCTATAAATGAATTTATTGACTAACCATCTACTAACAACAATGAGTTTTACAGAGCACATTCAAAGTAAGAAAGAAAATAATTGTGAAGTGAATAGCAATAAAATCTATGACCTTTCCAAAATACTTGGACATACTCACTCTCCTGAGCTGCTCCCATGTATCCCAGACAGAGCACTTGAATGTATTTGCCAGGAAAAGGTTACTGAAAATAGAAAAAGCACATTCAATTGTACATGTCCTCATGTTAATTTATGAACTCACTGAGTTTCTCTTTAGGAAAACTAAGGAAAAAGAAATAAAGTAGAGGTAAATATATGATAGAAAAATAAAAATGTAGACTCATAATTACTTTCCTAGATTAAAATCTCAGTGGATGCAATGAAAGAAAAGCTGTCACGAGGAAATTTTGCTTTTCTTTGATTAACCAGGAATGTCTCTTGAACAAAAATTTATGATAATACAGTTTGTGTTTCTATTTCCATCACTAGAAGATGTTATTTTTATTAATTGCAACTGCATCACAAAAGTGCATCAAAAACATACCCTGGGAAAGCACTTTTGGTGCAGTGCTTTTATTTTACACATGAAGTAATAAAGTGTTGTACATGAGATGCAATTACCATCATAGGGTCACAATAATTTTAGCTATAAAAGCAGAATAGGTACATGATTTTTCTGAATTCAAGTTCACTGATATTTTTGCTACGTGATTTTGCCAGCTATGTATATGAAATATACTAATCTGCTTGGTGATATTTCCATTCAGTCATAAAACTTCCAAAAATCTCGGAAGAAGTGATACAGAGAAATATTTTGTAAACTGAGTCCAGAAAGAATTGTTTCAATAAATGTGGTGCTGTTCCTTTTTTATCCTGTGATTTAAGTATGCTGAGAAGCAGACTTCTCACTCAAAGTAAAACAGGTTTTTTTGTTGTTGTTGTTGTTGTTTTTTTTGAAGACCCTATTACAGTAAAGTAGAAAATTTTAGGATTTATATCTTCAGGGGTCTGCTGAAAGATGTCATGGGTGCTTGTGAACATGACCTTATAGTTAATGTTCTTTCTATGTGCTTTTTGGCCAACCAAGTTTAATCCTTCTTGAGAGTACTCTCAGACAAAGAATAAAGATTCCCTAAAATGGTCTGCACCTGATGTCTCTTCCTCAAAAACCGTGGTTGCTGGATATTTTTATTTCATTAGGCAATGAAAAGGGATCTGTGTGCTTTCATTTCTATTTGTGCATCATTATAGGGCATGTGGGAACCTGAGAAAGTTTGATAGGTGTGAGATCAAAACAGATGCTGAATATGATAAGATTTTGACTGGAGTTTGAAATACATAAAATCATAGGAAGAATTTAAAAAGTTTATCCTCTTGTGAATACACACATGCATGTATGTGAGAGATTAAGAGAGACAGACAGAGGCAAACACAAACAGAGAGAGGTTTAAAGTATTAGTTAAAGCATGTCTCCCTAAATAGATAGGAAGCTTTCAAATATAATAAATTATGTTGTCTTATTTACTGTTATGTTCTCAAAAATTACAAAATACCACGGACAATAAATAACAAGTAAACTTGAATAGACCTACAGTAAATACATTATTTAAGAGCTGGGGAATATAATTAAAATTACATGCATCGCTCCATTTCTACAAGAACATTATTTCAAAAATCATTTAACATTATTCTACTCGATTAGTTTTTATTTCTTTAATTATGGATAGGGTTTGAATAATCCAGATATTGTCTTGGGTTAGGCACTGCTAATTTTTCCAGTTAGAGCAGGAAACAGGCACCATGACTCAGGTTATTTTTCTATGCATTCTATATCCAAATATTTTTGCTTTTTTAGTAGCTCTGTTATGCCCTGGCTGGTTTAGCTCAGTGGATGGAGCGTCGGCCTGCGAGCTAAGTGTCGCTGGTTCGATCTTCCAGTCAGGGTACATCAGAGAAGGAAAACTCTGACACCAAAAAACCTCCGCTGCCTTGCGGCATACCTCTTCAGGGGAAAGGCTAAGGGAGTAAACCCCGACAGAAAATCCGGAGCCGGAGTCCCTAAGGCGGTTTGATGTTGTAGTCAACACCGGCAACTCCTGCGGCGCACCTGAAGCCAAGCTGTATCGACTCCGTCTTTCCCTTAGACCCTTCAGCTGCGAAGAGAGGGGGGGTCTGCTGCATGGGCAACAGCAGACCCTCTGTATTACCCTGCCCAGGCTCTGTAGCTTCAGCTTCACGGGAGAGGACACTCCAGCATCATCGCAAGATGTCGATTCAACACGGGAGGAGACAGATACCGTGTCACTCCCGAGTCGGACTGCACAGCCATTCTCGGAGGTGCAGATAGACTCTTAAGAAGCTACACCATCGTCTCTCGAGACGAACGGCTGCCGACGAGTAGCTCTGTTAATTAGAGAGGACTCTTGGCATTAAGCTTCCCTCATCTCCAGTTCCTTTCAATTACCTGTTTATTGTCCATTAAAAAATTTCTGAGTAGTATGCCATTGGACAGATATCCCACAATGTGCTTAACCATTTTTACATTTTATTTAACCCATTTTCATATTGACTTGGTACCCTAGGGAATTCCTAAATAACTTAACCAGGTTTAAGGTTTTTTTAATAGATTCTTTGGGAATGTATATGTATATATTAGGTATTATGTACATAGAGATTTAGTTAATAATTTTCATTCTGTATGCCTTTTATTTATTTTTCTTGTCTTATTTCACTGACCGGCACTTTCAAAACTATTGAAAAGGCCATTCTTGCCTTGCTCCTGTTCTTAGTAGAAAAGTTTACTGATTCTGTACTCAGCTCTATGAAGTCTTCTGATGAGCTTGCTGGATACATGATTTATTGCTTTCTACTGTGTTTTTAATTTCTATCATTTCATTAGATTTTTCTTCTTACAGTTTGCATCAGTCTGCTAAAATTACACACTTGATTTGCAGATTGTTCATCTTTTCCATAATAGTCTTTAACACATTAATCATAGGTATTTAAAAGTCCCAGTGAGGTAATTCCAACATCTGTGTCACACATGAGTCTGTTTTTATTTATTGCTTTGCCTCATTGCAGTGTGTTACCTTTTTGTGTGCCTTGTAGTTTTTGTTGAGAAGTGGGCATATCTTTTGTAAGATCATAGAGGCTGAGGTAAATTATATTTATCACTGGAAATGTGGAGATCTTTCTTTCTAGCCCAGGGCTATTTTGTTCCCAAATAGAAATTATGTACATTACAATAATGGAAAAAAAGAATGTATGGGAATTTCTGTGAAATATTAGTCTCTTGCTGAATGTCATGAACAATTATGCAAGCTTGTTCTTTTTACTATTTCAATTAGAGCCTAGAGGAAGCTCACAAATGAAAAACTTAAATGTAATGTTAAACACTGTGCTGTTTCCTATTTTATATCTAGAAACTAGCTCAGAGCCTGGAAGACTGTAATTGTTCAATAATCACTTGCTGAATGAGTGAATGAATGAATACATGAATACATAAATACCTGAAAGAACTCACTTGTTGCTATAATTTGGAGGCACGTGAGGAACAGATTAATGAATCAGGAATATTTAACAGCTCTAACATAAAAGTATTATATCATAAAAACATAAAATTCCAATTTTAAAACTATTTTATACTATTAGGAATACATATATAAACACACATGCACAAAACTAAACTAAGTAAAACAAAAGTAAAAGAGGGCAGATTCAGGGTAAAGACTGATGAGAATTGTGAATTATAAGAAGGATATTTTGATGTCTCTAATTTAAATAATAGGATATAGATGTCGTTTTATGTTCTTCAAGACCTAGAAAAGAGGATGGATCTATGAAAAAAGGGGCAAAGGAATGGGTATACCTTGGGGAATAGAATATGGAAAATGACCTCAGCCATGTGAACTATTTCATATTTTTGTCAAGTTAGAAATATTTAAAAGCTTCTACATTTTATTACTATCTGTTTGAATTTGTTTATCTTTTCCTGTTTTATTATTTGACTTAACATTCACCTGGACCACTATATCTGCAGTTTTTTCAACCCATGCATTTTTTTTTAACAGATCAGTTATTTAATTGGGTTTTTCGAAAGCTCAGAACTTCATCTTGTGAGGATAAAGCCCATTCGTGAGAGCGAACAAACAGCGGAGGTAGCCCTGCAGCTGCTGGTCCGAGGAATCGGCAGGTATTCTCGGTCAGCGATGTATTCCCGAAAGGCCATGTACAAGAGGAAGTACTCAGCAGCCAAATCCAGGATTGAAAAGAAAAAAGAGAAGGTTCTTGCTACTGTCACAAAACCAGTTGGTGGTGACAAGAACGGTGGTACCCGAGTGGTTAAACTTCGCAAAATGCCTCGATACTACCCCACCAAAGATGTGCCTCAGAAGCTGCTGAGCCATGGCAAGAAACCGTTCAGTCAGCACGTGAGGAAACTGCGGGCCAGCATCACCCCCGGGACCATTCTCATCGTCCTCACCGGGCGCCACCGGGGCAAGAGGGTGGTTTTCCTGAAGCAGCTGAGCAGTGGCTTGCTACTTGTGACTGGACCTCTGGCCCTTAATCGAGTTCCTCTGCATCAACCCATGCATTTTTTCTTGCATTTAGCATTTATACTTTCTAATCAGTACCTCCCATTCATTTTTATACCATGTTTCCAGTTTTCCCTTATTTCTCTCAGTATATTTACTGCCCATTGTTTGAATTCTTGCTTTGGCTGGTCATTTAATTCAGTATTAGACTCAACTCAATCACCAAACCATGTCCTCTTTGACTCAGTGTCGCTGAATTCCCTAATTTCTCCATCTCAGCTGCCTCCATGGTGGCAACTCCTAACAGCCACACTACTTAGTCGCTCAAGATGCACTAACTGCATACCAGTATTTTCTGACTTTTTCAGTGACTTCTTCACTCAAGGGAAGTACTGCACCCAAAGGCCTGGGAGATATATATATATATATATATATATATATATATATATATATATATATATATATATATATATTCAAGCAGTTACTAAAAAGGCCAGCTGATGGAACCTCAGAGTGTGTGGAGAGTTAACTTACTATAGGTAAATGTTTGATCAATAGATTTTTTTTTTAAGCCACTATATAAATCTCCACTCCCTTCCTTTTTCTGATGATATGTTCCAAACTATAGCCCATATGAAACCTCACATGGGGACCAGAGAGGGCAACCACCAAACTTGGCTATTTCATCATTTGTGTGGTAAAGTGGCCAGTGTGGAAATACCACCTGTGTTTGCATCACAACCTTACCCACTTTATTTCTCTTTTTCTTCATTCTTGCTGCATTGGGATCGCATTTTCTGATAACGTTAGAATATAAACCTTGCTTCAAGTTGTTTTCTTGGAAACCTGGGCTGAGACACTTAGAACTGTTTATAGAAAATAAAATTTCAGGCCAAGATTTTGGAGACCTATGACCTATGCATATGAAAATATTTTAATTTTGCATAGGGCATTGCAATTTATGAAGCTAGCCCTAACTGTATGAGTGTCTGTGTTTTTGTTTTGTTTTTTCACACAATCTTACTTAAGTGTATAAGAATTTTTTTGCAACCCCTTCCCCACCACTACCAAAAACCAATTTTTGCCCGCCTTGGGGTGCTATTGCAACCACGGAAAATGCACGCTCTAGTACTTCTACCAATATCTGCAGCCATTTGACAGAACCTGGAAACTTTTCGAGGACTGTTTGAAATGACACTGGCACCAAACACATGAAATTCCATTTTTGTCTTCTGAGTTGAGCAGTAGCTTGTGGAGGGTAAAACGATGTGCCATCATGGCCAGCATGAAAACTCATTGCCTTGCATTTGCTTCCTACACTTTCCTGCCTCATGTCCCCTGCCCATGACTCACATTGCACTGGGATTGCATGTTACAGTACTGTTAGAACATGCATTTTTCCACAAGCTCTGTTTTCTAGGGAACTTTGTCATATACTAGTTTCTTGTTTGTCTCTCATAGAGCTTGAAATTTTACTGGTGACACATTATTTTTCATCTTGACCTCTTATTTCCTTGCAATTTTCAGCTCATGATCAATAGTGTTACCTTTGGGAAGGCACTGGAACTTTATAACCTAGCTTCTGTTCTTGGTGTTTAGGAGATGGGATGACAGGAAAGCTTCGGGCAATAACATAGATTGCATTGTGATTTCAGTTGTGGAGGATGTTGAAGAGCAAATTCTCAGAGATGGGCCAGCTCATCCATACTTGCTATATAGGGCTGGCTGCTGGGATCCAGAAATGCCCTGATGTTTCCCTGTCAACCTGGCTGTCCTGGTCTGGCATGGCTGCCTTACTAACTTGTCCTCAGTCAATGAAGTAAGCAAGATGGACCAAAACAATGAAACGATTTGCATCCCCATTTCCATCAGTAACAGTTTCTTTTCTAAGCTACCACCTATCCTCCATACATTCTGCTTCCGGAGGAGATTTCTTTTTCAACTGTTAGATTCTGGGATACCAAGGACTCCTTCTTGCTTCTATAGTACCATTATGATTGGGTTATGGAGGATCTCACCCTAGTTTTTCAAAATGAAAAGCCAATGAATTTTAAATTTGTAAATTGTAAAACAAAGGGGCAAGGTAATCTATAATGCCATGCTAAATTTGTTTTTCATTCCAGTTTTGCTTTTGAAAGATATATATTAAAACTAGCCTACTTTTTAATTTAGTTTCTTAATCAGATGCTTCATGATTAATCATTGGCATATTACTTTTTCTGTCATGACCTTATAAGACATTTTAATATCAACTAAATGAAGGAGGATGGCTTGATGAATGCTTAGAACGTTAATACTTGCTCTTTCAAATATATAGCACAGAGTTAAATGCCAGAGATTAAGTACAATTTCATTTCAGTGTAAAATAACTAATTAAGGAATATTATTAATTATATATTAAAGAAGATGAAAACAGAATACCAAAATACATGTATCACTTTTAGAAAATTCCCCAAATCCAAACATTATTAGTTATAAATACATTGTATAGAGAGAAGCTATAATAAATCAAAACAGTCTTCATTTATAATGACAATAGTGAAATTTTGAAAACCATATTTTGAAGAAAAGCTGATTATAACAAATAAGGAAACATGAAACAACTGAAAAATGTTTGAGACACCTTTTTTAAAATATATTTTATTGATTATGTTGTTACGGTAGTTGCAATTTTTTCCCCTTTGCTCCCCTCTGTCCAGTAACCCCCTACCCTCCAGCAATCCCACCCCCTTTAGTTCATGTCCATGGGTCGTGCATATAAGTTTATTGGCTTCATCATTTTCTATATTATTCTTAACATCGCCCTGTCTATTTTGTACCAACTGATTATGCTTCTTAGTCCCTAAACCATTTCCCCATTTCTCCCCCTCACTCCTCTCAGCAGATAACCCTCCAAAGTATCCCCATACCTATGATTCTGTTCCTATTCTGGTTTGCTTAGTTGGATTTTGTTTTTATTTCTAGGATTCCGTTGTTGATAGTTGTGAGTTTGTTGTCATTTTAGTGTTCATAGTTTTGATCTTCTTTTTCCTAAGTCCCTTTTACATTTCATATAATAATGGTTTGGTGATGATGAACTCCTTTAGCTTCACCTTGTCGGGGAAGCACTTGATCTGCCCTTCCATTCCAAATGATAGCTTTGCTGGATAGAGTAGTCCTCGTTGCAGGTTGCCTTTCATCACATTGAATACTGCTTGCCAGTCCCTTCCTGCCTGCAAAGTGTCCTCTGAGAAATCAGCTGATAGTCTTATAAGCACTCCCCTGTAGTCAACTCTCCGCTTCTCTCTTGCTGCCCCAGGACTTGGTCTTTATCTTTCACCTTTTGCATTTCAGTCATGATGCGTCCTTGTATGGTCCCCTCTGGGTCCAGCTCGCCCGGGACCCTCCATGCTTCCCAGACCTGTATGTCCATCTCCCTCACAAAATTTGGAAAGTTTTCCTCATTTTTTTCAATTCTTGCTTCCTCATTCTGCACTGGTTGACTGTTTTTTTTCTTCCTTATGTTCCACATCATTGATTTGAACCCCAGTTTTCTTCCTTTCACTACTGGTTTTGTGTGGATTTTCCTTCATCTCACTTAGCATAGCCTTCACTTCTTCTCTTATGCGTTTGCAGTACTCAAGCCTATCTGTTAAGCTCGTGAGCATCTTTATCACCAGTGTTTTGAATTCTTTGTCTGTTAGGTTGTCTATCTCCTCATCTGTTAGGTTGGTTATCTCCTCGTCGCTTAGTTCTCCCACTGGAACCTTGATCTGTTTCCTGTTTTGGGCCATACTTCTCTGTCTTCTCATTCTTACAGGCTCCTGTGTTTGTTTGCCTCTGTGTCCCAGGTAGAGCTGCTGCTCCTGTTACGTTGTAAGGGACAGAGTCTTAGGAATTCATCAGTACAGGGTGACCTGTTTCACCACATTGTGGCGCTGTATGTGGGGGAGGGGTCCGAGAGGGTACAATGCCACTAGCCCAGCACTCGCCCCTTTTCCAGGTACCTCTCCCATTTCTGCACCTGACTGGCTCCCCTCTAGCTGCTGCCCTGGCAGTTCTTCCCAAAAAGGGTGGGTCCGTGGATGTTCCAGGACCATAGGGTCCCCTCAAACAAGCGGACTCTGCTGAGACTGGCAGTTTCTGCCTCCACCCCAACCTCCACTGGTCTGCACAGTCAGAAGCAATGAGGCCTGATTTTCCCCGGTGCTGGGGTCTCAAGCCGAGAGGTCCGGTGAGGAGCTGGGATGCTCCCAGGTGTTCCTCCTGACTTTTTAAAATGTGTGACTGTGTTTTCCGCTGACCTGCCCCTGCTGCCGCCGCTGCTGCCACCACACCACATCCTCTCCACCCCAGCTCTGCCCCTCCTACCTGTCTTGATGAGTATTTCTTCTTTATATCTTTGTTTGCTGGACTTCCATGTAGTTTGATTTCCTGGAACTTCTGGTTGTTTCTAGTTTTGAGGTAGTTGTATTCCTTCTTAGTTGTGGATGGAGATGCAGCATGTCTGTCTACACCTCCATCTTGGCCAGAAGTCCGAGACACCTTTTATAAAAGGTCTTCATTGTGAATCGTTTTCTTAATTATAAAGCATATACAGGAATTACATCATGTCTTAAGATTGTCTTCCTTGCATAATCAGTGTGAATCCTATCAGCCTAAATCTTTGAGATTATTTTGAATCTATAAACATATATAAACTTAATGTGATAAAATTATTACAGTTCTTATTTAATTATAAAAAATGTCTATCTTAATTTATTCATTCCATGTAATCAGGCATTCCTTATATACTTCCGCTAAACATCCAAATATCATGTTATGGTATGTCAATTAGAAATTAAAATTTAACTTTAATACTACTTTACAGAAGCAAACCAAAAAGGCAAGTCATATTTGAGAAATCATTTCAATAAATAATACATAGGGATTTTGGATTATTCTTGATTTTGTGTTACCTGTTCATTATTCTTTAGAATTAACATGTGAAGTTGATATTGTCTTTATGAAGTTCTGAGCTGTCATAATATATAGCTAACATACCATCAAATCTTAACCAATAAATTATGGTTTAAATTATTTTCAACAACTTGTGTTATCTTTAACCAGTAAGCAGAGGTTTCCTAAATGACTATAAGTGTTAAAGTCATTTTGGAAAATCATTCAATCTGTTAGAAGATAGTATGAATACGGAAATAAGATCAGTCTAAAAATTACATTTAACTGTTATGATTTAATCTATATTTTATGCATTCTTTAAATTGTTGTGATTCCAGTGCCTCAAAAAAAAAAAAAGTAAATAGACTTTGTACCCTGCTATTTTTCTAAATTCACTTATTAGTTTGAGTAGTTTTTTTGTGGACTCTATAGGGTTTTCTATGTACACTATCATGTCATCTGCAAATAATGATAGTTTTACTTCTTCTTTTCCAATTTGGATGCCTTTTGTTTCTTTTTCTTGTCTGATTGCTGTGGCTAGAGCTTCCAAAACTATGTTGTATAGGAGTGGAGAGAGTGGACATCCTTGTCTTGTTCCTGATCTTAGGGGGAATGCTTTCAGTTTTTGCCCATTGAGTATGATGTTGGCTTCAGGTTTCTCATATATGGCCTTTGTTATGTTGAGGTGTGCTCCCTCTATTCCCACTTTGCTGAGTGTTTTCATCATAAATGGGTGTTGTACTTTACCAAATGCTTTTTCAGCATCTATTGATTCACAATAGCCAAGTGCTGGAAACAGCCTAAGTGACCATCTGTGGATTGAAAAGCTGTAGTATAGTTACAAAATGGAATACTATGCAGCAGAAAGAAAGAAGGAACTCCAACCTTTTGCGACAACATGGATGGAACTAGAGTATATTATGCTTAGTGAAATAAGCCAGGCAATGAAAGACAAATATCATATGATATCACCTAATACAGGGAACTAATGAACAACACAAACAAATGAGCAAAATACAACCAGAAGCGAGTAAACAAGGAGCAGACTGACAGTGACCAGGGTGGTGGGGATAGAAGAGGGAAAAAAGGGGAAGGGTTCAGTCAAGGAACAGGTATAAATGACCCATGGACACGAACAATGGGGTGGGGATTGACTGTGGGAGAAGGGGTGGGCGGGGTGGGAGGGAGCAATGGGGGAAATAGTGGAACTGTAATAGGAAAAACAATAAATACATGAAAAAAAAACTTTATAAATAAATAAATATAAATGTAATGCTACATGCATCTAATATATGTTCCTGAAAGATTTCAGGGGACTCAGAGCTCCTGACTGACCTGTGTCCATGTTAAGACCATCAATCCTCTTCTACATTTTCTGTTTATTTTTCATTAATTTCACATCAACTAATTACACCATTCATTTGCTATAATCTTGAATGATTTCTAATTGCTGTTCACATCAATTTAAAGTTTCAGATAAGGGAGTATCTAGGATATTATGATACATGATTCATGCATTAAAAGCATGCAACAAGGATATTTTTTCTTTTATTTCCCATGAATATAAATAAACTGTTTAGTTTAATGTAAGTTAAATATAAGGAAAACCAGTGATCTTTAACAATTTTAGTTATGTTTGGAAAGTTATTAGAGTTCAGGAGCATGTCTATTATTCTTTGTAATTATATAGTCACGTAATTTTACCTAGTTCTTTCTATATAAATTCTTTCCTGACTCTCTTTGGCCTCTTTTGAATATCTATATTCTTTGATGTATGTCAGGAGCCTTCTTAAAAATTAACTTGCATAAAAATAACCCAACAACCTTGTGATGATAAAGACTCTATTTATATATGTTGGGATGCAAACTCCTAGGTGATGTTGATACTGCTGGTGCACAGACCACAATTTAAATACCAAGGTCGTACAGCATATTTAGTCTGAATTACATAATATTTCCTATTATGTTTTTATGCATTGTTTCATATTTTTACAAATATCTTCCAAGTGAGATAACAAATGTTTCTTTTAAAATTATTAAAATGTTTATAAAATATCTCTACATCAATTGTAATAAGTTCTGAGTATATAATATTTGCTTAGTAAAAGTTTTGGACATTTTGAAAAATATCTACAAAGTTTATGTATTTATTCATTTAACCAATTATATGTTAAACATTGTTTGAGGTGCTAGAGGTAGAGTAGTAACACAGGTAGGAACTTTGTCCTCAAGTTCGCAGGCTTCAACATAGACTCAAGGAAATAAGAGGGTTACTAAATATGTTTTTTTTATTACAATAGCAACTCAAAAATCATGCATAGTGCTGATAATGCAATAAAACAGACATGTGTTTCTGATTTTCTTCAGGTTCTATTTAACTTTCTTATACTTCCTACAAGTTCAAGAAGCAGAGTGATTTCAAGATTGGGATAAAAAAAAAAGAGCATAGAGTGAGTTACTGCAAAATAACAATAATTGGAAAATTATTGTCATTCCCAGTTCCTCAGTGCTTTTTGGTAACAACCAGAGCCCAAGCATGTCTCCTTTAGGCATTACATTCCAGTCAAAGTCTTAGTCAATAAAACCTCTATTAACAACTGGTCTTATTAGGTTTATGCAAAGAAACTTATGTCATTACTTACTTCTTTAGATTGCCAAATTCTGGAGGGATTAGATAGGGAGAAAAATATAGTGCGAAGGAAAATCCTTGTCCTTCTAATATTCACTGAACTTCCATTTCCATTCTTTATATTTTTATTTTTCCCCTGCTAAAAATTTTTTTTTTCCATTACAGTTGTCCCACTTTTTCCCCCCTCTTGCTTCTCTGTCCCCTGCCCCCACTTCTCCCACATTCAGTCCCCACCCGGTTGTCCATGTCCATGGGTCATTTATACATGTTCTTTGACTAGACCCTTCCTCTTCTTACCCGCTTCTCTCCCTCTCATCTCCCCCTTTGTTACTGTTAGTTTATTCCTTGTTTACATACCTCTGGTTCAATTTTGCTCATTTGTTTGTGTTGTTCATTAGTTTCCTGTAATAGGTGACAGCATAAGGTATTTTTCTTTTGTTGCCTGGCTTATTTCGCTAAGCATAATTCTTTCTAGTTCCATTCATGTTGTTGCAAATGGTAGAAGTTCCTTCTTTCTTTCAGTACATATTCATTGTCATTTTCCCCCTTTGTACTCGTGTTCCTCTCTGTCTCTCTCTGTTTCTTCATCTTCTTAAAGCAGACCCTTTAGCATTTCTTACAATGCTGGTTTGGTGGAGATGTATTCTTTTAGCCTTCTTTTGTCTTGGAAACTCCTTATTTCACCTTCCATTTTTAATGAGAGTCTTGCTGGGTAGAGTATTCTTGGTTGTAGGTCTTTGTTTTCCATTGCTTGGAATATATTTTGCCATTCCCTTCTGGCTTGTAGTGTTTCTGCTGAGAAATCCGATGATAGCCTTATTGGAGTTCCCTTGTATGTTATTAGTTGTTTCTCTCTTCCTGCTTTTAGGATTCTCTCTTTGTCTTTCAATGTTGCAATTTTAATTATGATGTGTCTTGAAGTGGGCCTGTTGGGGCATATATTTATTGGGACCCACTGTGCTTCCTGGACTTGCGTGACTCTTTCTCTCCTCATGTTAGGAAAGTTTTCTGCCATTAGTTTTTCAAAGAGGTTTTCTATCCCTTCTGGAATTCCTGTGATATGGATATTATTACGTTTCACATTGTCTTGCAGCTGTCGTAGAGCGTCTTCAGTCTTGTTCAGTCTTTTTTCATTTTTTTGCACTGTCTGGGAGTTTTTGTCTACATTGTCTTCCAGCTCGCTGATCCGATCTTCTGCTTCCTCTAGCCTGCTTTTAATACCTTCTATTGTGTTCTTCAATTCAGAGATCATACTCTTCATTTCCTCCTGGCTCTTATTGATAGCTTCTATGTCCTTTTTCATGCTGGTGTAATTCTCAGTAACTCCCTTGTAGTTTTTCTGGAGTTCTCTGTAGTTTCTGCTGAGCTCATTGAGCTTCTTCATAATCCATGCTTTCAATTCCATATCTGATAGTTGGCTCCCCTCTATTTCATTTAGCACTCTTTCTGGGGATTCTACCTCTCCTTTCGATGGGGTGTTGTTTCTCTGTCTCCCCATTTTTGTGACTCCTATTGTTTTTTGGTTCTTAGAATGATCTGCACTTCCTGGATCTGCCTCTGGTGGTATCAGATCATGTACCAATCTGGGCCTAGGCAGCCTATTGGAGACTTCCAGGGATCTACTGCCTTTGTCTGTCTTCTTTAGTTGTTAATCTATTCAATCTGTGATTAGCCATCAGGCTTAAGGTCCATGGGTGTGGTGGCTTAATTCCTGTAGGCAGGACCTTTGCTTCCACTCAGGCTGATGCCACTTGGAGGGGGGGAAAATGGTCTGCCTACAATACTGGGGATGAGTCAGCACTGGGACCCAGTTGGCTGCTTCCCCAGTTCTCCCCTCAAAGCTACCACACCAAACTCTCCCCAAGCATCTCTAGCCCTCTCTGCCTTCCCTCCGTACAAGCCCAGGGTAAGTGGGGGCCAAAATATTTTCGTATGTGGTCTGCTTAAGAGCTCTTTTTCTCCAGCTGTTTCTCTCCAGCTAGCAAGAAACCCTGTGGCTTTTTGCTTTTCACAGCTGGATACTGTTTTACTTTCCACTCTGTTGCTGTAGGCTGGGAAGCTCAGCTGGAGGTTTAGACCCTGCCCTTCTCAGGGGGAACCCCCGGCTGCTGAGCTTTTTCTCAGTCCCTTCAGCTGTCACCCATGTGCGCCCAGCCAGCCCTTCCGCATCTCCACACTCCCTACCAGTCATGTTGTGATGTAGCAGCCTTTCCTGTCTCTTCGTGGTTATAAGACTTCTTTCCAGCTAGTGTTCGGTTGGTTATTCCAGATGATTTCTCCAAGATTAAGTTGTAAATCCATACTAGTTCTGGGAGGAGGTTAGTGTAGCTTCCACTTACTCTTCCACCATCTTGCTTCTCTCCTAAGAGAGAAATTTATAGCCTACCAGACCTATCTGAAAAAGAAAAAGAAAGAAAAAACCAAATAAACTAACTTTACACTTACAGGAACTAGAAAAAGAACAATAAAAAAAGTCAAACTATTAGAGTAAAGGAAATTATAATGATCAGACCAGAAATAAGTGAAATAGAATGTTCAAAAAATTTTTTAAAAGATCACCTTGACTGTTGTGGCTCAGTGGACTGAGTGCCAGCCTGCGAACCGAAAGGTCACCAGTTTGATCCCTGGTGAGAGCACACGCAAGAAACAATCAACCAATGAATGCATAAATAAGTGGAACAACAAATTGATGTTTCTCTCTCTTTCCCTTTCTCTCTCTATCAAAATATCAATTAAAAAAAAAAAGAAAATTTAAAACTTAGAGACTGGCCTGGCTGCTGTGGCTCTGTGGATTTAGCATTGGCCTGCGAGCCAAGCATTGCTGGTTCAATTCCCAGTCAGGGCACATGACTAGGTTGCACGTCAGGTCCCCAGTTGGGGGCACGAGTGAGAGGCAACCGCACAGTGATGTTTCTCTCCCTCTCTTTCTCCTACCCCCTCTCTCTAAAAATAAAATAAACAAATAAATTATTTAAAAAACTTAGAGACTGGACCCAAATAAAGAAAATCAGAAATGAGAGAAGTAAAAACTGACTCCACAGAAATACAAAGGATTATAAAAAAAAATATTATGAACAACTATATGCCAACACATTGGACAATCTGGATGAAATGGAGAAATTCCTAGAAACATACCACCTTCCTAAGTCAATCAAGAAAGAACAGATAATCTGAATAGACCAATTACAACTAACAAAATTGAAGTGGCAATCAAAAACTCCCAGAAAACAAAAGTCCTGAACTGGGCAGCTTCACAGGTGAATTTTACCAAACCTTCAAACAAGAACTAACACCTATCTTTCTCAGATTATTCCAAGAAATTTAAGAGTAGGGAAGACTTCCAAGATCCTTTTACAAGGTTAGCACTATCTTAAATCCAAAACCAGACAAACATATTACAAAGAAAATCAGAGGCAATATCTGTGATGAACATAGATGCTAAAATCCTCAGCAAAATTTTTGCATACCAGATCCAGCAATATGTTTAAAAGATTATACACCAAAAAATAATAATAAATAAATATAAATATAAATATAAGTTTAAAAAATCAAGGTGGGCTTCATTATTCCAGAGATGCAAGGTTGGTACAATATCTGCAAATCAATAAATGTGATATGCCATAAAAACAAAATGAAGTATAAAAATCACCTGATCATATCAACAGGTGAAGAAAAAGTATTTGATAAAATCCAGCACCCATTTAAGATAAAAACTCTTAGCCAATTGGTAATAAGGGGAACATACCTCAACATAAGACCATATACGACAAGCTCACAGCCAACATCATACTCAATGGGCAACAATTATAAGTGTTTCCCTTAAGACTGGAAACTAGACAGGGATGCCCACTTTCACCCCTTTTATTCAGCATAATACTGGAAGTACTAGCCACAGCAATCAGACAAGAAGAAGAAATAGAGGGCATCCAAACTGGAAAGAAAGAAAGAATTAAAACTGTAATTATTTGCACATGACATGATACTGTATATAGAGAACCCTCAAGATTTCACGAAGAGACTCCTAGAACTGACATAAGAATCCAGTAAAGTAGCAGGATACAAAATAAACACCCAGAAATCAGTTGCACTTTTATGCACCAATAATAAACTGTCAGAAAAAGAAACTAAGAGAACAATCCCACTTAAAATTGCAGTAAGAACAACAAAAGGCCTCAGGATGAATTTAATCAAGCATATAAAATACCATCAAGTGTCTTGACTGGGTGCTGGCAGCTGTCAGGCACCAGGCCCATGAGTGACACTACTCAAAAAAGTGGATGATCAGATGGAAGATGGCACCATTGGCAGGAATGTGGGCTTTTTAATTATCTGCAGATCACAAGTGCAGAAATTATACTTGCACTCTACAAAAGGTAAGGGATGATTAATAATTTTTCTCTGTGTACTTGGCAGAATGGTGCTCAAAATTATGGTAATGATAATACTTTGTCTTCGCATACTCTCTTCTTACAGAGATGGCTTTATCTTTCAACTTGGCTGTGAGAAGGGAAAAGTGATGCTGTTAGGTGAAATCAACACAACCCTTTCGGCAGGGGGTTAAATGAAGGTGACAGAATGTGACTCATTAAAAGTTTGACACTTACTCAAAAGTCAAGCCAGGGAGATTCTAATTACCCATCAGAAACTCTGTAAGGGTAACATCAAGCTTTCCTAACCGACACTTCAGTGTCTGATCTCAGTGGAACATAGTTGCTCCTCGTGTCCCATGGTGTGGGCCAGGGAGACACAATGACTCTGGGATCCAGGGCTTCTCTGCTGTGTGGTTCTACCAAGTGTCCTGGAGGCCTGTTGCACCTCCACACTTAGCTGGTAATGAGCACAGACCAAAGGTGACAGGACAGATGGACAGGTGGTGCCAAGAAGGCCCTGGAAGAGCCACTCATGGCTGGTCCCACCTCAGGTCAGACCTGAACTGCATGACCAGAGGGGCTCAGGAATGCAGAACAGCATGAACCCCCTGAGTCTGGGCATCCCGAAGAGCATGCCCACCTTCCTGTCCCAGTACATGTGCAGCCAACTCCATCCATCTTCTTCAGGAAGAGTAACCAGAGAGAAGAATAAAATACAAGTACGTCATGCAAACCAACACAGCACTTCAAAGGCCTGTGAGTAAAGACAATGCTGTCCAGTCATTTCTAAAGAAAGTCTGTTTGCTGTCCAGACTCACTTTCCTCCTCTCCTTTCTTCTTCTTAAAGATAGAGAACACAGCATCCTGGAGCCACCAATGTGGAGCAGGCCCACAGCCAGCCATACGCCACTGATGACAACCATGAGCTTGGGACAGAAGAGAGAAGCTGGTATCCACAGATTCTGGAAGGAAACAGAAGCAGGAAGACTGGGGATGGAAGTCAGAACTGGACGAGTCACCAGCACAGTGGTGACCTGATGGGTATCCTGCCTGGATCTCAACAGAATGGGAGGAACTAGAGAAGACTGCATGGGGGCCTGTAGGAGCCAGAGTGGGCCTGCAGGGGACCTTCCCTCTCCTTCTCTCCTGGCCCTGCTCCTACCCTGAAGCTGCAGCCACAGCTGGGGAGTAAGATCCTGAAATGTCCAGGCAAAGATGGGAAAATGACCCATGTGTTCCACGATTTGGGGGAATCCTGCTTATTCTTTCTCTTTATTTCTCTTGCCAGTTTGCCCTGAAAGCCACCTAGTTATGTGAAGATTCCACGCAGTGCACGGGGGAGATGAATCTAAGATTCTGAGAGAAACCAGAGCTTCGATCCGAAGGACCAGAGAAGGTGGCAGAGAGTCCAAGAGAAGATGCCTGGAGGGAGAGCTGGGCCTGCATAGAGAGTCCACACCGTGGACTCTCTGCCATGCTGGTGCTGAGGTCACCTCCACGGATGCCGAGACAGATCTGCACCCGTGTCCTTAACAGACTTAACCAGTGGTCTCGCAACCTCTATGGGAAGATGGACTATGGAAACCCGTTTAGTAAGGAGAAAGGGCAGCACATTCATCGCTAGCTTCATCCAAAGTTTGAATGGAGAAAGTAACAACTGGAAGAGGCACGGAGGTCTGTGGGAGAAGTCCGGAGCTCCAAAGCCCCAGCTCGCAGACCCACTATGCCCCGTATTATATTTCCAAGAACTAGTTTATTTTTACAGTGTTTTCCTATGTTAAAGACTAAATTTCTTGTCTGAAAGATAAACATAAATAATGAAGGGCAGCTTTCAGCCCTCGCATGGCTGGGGTAGGGAGGTGCTAATTCTGCATGAATTTCTTTTATTCTTTCATTCATCTATCCATGCATTCACCCAGGCACCCACCCATGCTTTCCTTCCTGCCTGCTCACCTATTCATGAACAAAGCGGACCCAGCTGACATCCTGGGAACATTCTAGCACAAGTGGCTGCAGCAGCATCCAGGCCAGAGGAGCGGCCGCTCCAACTAGCCACACCCAGACCCACAGACCCGGTGTCCTTGAGACACCACCCACCAGGGATGGAGCAGGATGCATGTGGACTGGGCACCTGATTCTGCCCTTGTCATAGCCTGGTCTCCTCCCCGAGAGCACGGAAAGGTCCTGCTAAGGAGATGTATGTTCTCACACTGAACCCCCCAAGGCCCCAGCTAGGGGAAGTGCACAAAAGTAGGGTGTTATCATTATTTCCCATTGTAGATATGAGGAAAGTAAGGCGTAGAGAGAAAAGTCAAAGATTGACCAAGGACCCTGGAAGGGGATAGAAGAAAGGGAGAAGAGAAGGAAGGAAAAGAGAAGGAAGAGAAAGAGAGGGCCCTGGAGCTCAGGCTGGCATGGGCAGTAGGAGAGGGGAGAAACTCAGCCACTCTGCCTGGCCTTCCTTGGTCTCCAGGCCTGAACGTGGGGCACCCATGGAGCCATCCACCCCACTTTCTCACTGGGGCTGGGCCCAGCTCCAGCTGAAGTGCGTGCCTGCCCCCTGGTGGCAAGATTGGAAACGCTCCCCCACTGCATATCCCCCTATTCCCACCCTCACTTCTAATGGAACCTGTGGGTGTTAGATCAGTTAGGCACCTGCTGTGCACCAGGGGCTGAGCTGGAGATCAGAAAAGAAGGAAACGACCCTGTTTCTGAGAGTGCAGGGTTTAGGAGAAGATGGAGGGGGAAACTGACCACAACCACTAATGGAGTAAGGGCTTGTCTGTAGGAGCTCAGGTGTCACATAGTAGGGCTGGTTTAAAGCAGGGAATCCCCAAATCAGGGGGCTGAAGGGCCCAAAGGTGCTCTCCCACACTGACCTGACCATGGACACAGCCCCAGAGCTGAGGGGACTTGGGAAGTTTGCAGCTGTGACTGCAGAGGAGCCTCGGGGCTGTGGGGGGAGGGGGTGGATAGGGTCCCACCGCTCAGGGTCCTCACCTGGCCTTACACGGGACAGGGTGATGGTTAATGTTCCACTTCAGGGCCAGACTCCTGGGGCCTTATGACTCTTGTGACCTGGGCACTTTTTCTGTCGGGGCTTCAGCTTCCCCGCAGGTAAGATGGTAATAAGAAGTCACGACCCAACATCACTCTGTCCCTGAGACTGTCCCTGAGAACCTCAAACAGGACAGGAGGGGAGCCGCTGTTGAGGCAGTGGCTGGGCAGTAGAACCGCTAGTGGGGGGATTTAGGAGGGCCCCTACAGACCACCTGCACCCCTGCAGGCCAGCATCCCACAGCATTGAAGCTGCTCCCACTGCCAATGGCCTCCATTCCTAGCCCCCAAGTAAAAAATGAGCAAAGACTTGAACTCAGGGAGGTAAGATCACTGGGTCTGTCACAGCCCTGGCACTGGAGTCCCCTGGCCCCGCTGGAAGCAACAGCATGGTCAATTGCCCATCAGAAGCCAAAGGGCTGGTGTGTGAAATGGGGGCCAGGAGGCACATCCTAGTGTGAACCTGTCTGCAGTCAGGACCCTCTCCCTCCATGAGGCAACTCACAGAGTGGCAAGTGCATCTCTGAACCAAAAATTGACACACAAGTTTGACCAGGAAATAGAAAGATTTCTTTTATTTTTGAATTTATTTATCTGAGATCTCCTAAAGATGTTTGAGAAATCATATGTTCTTGAATCAGTTTTATTACAAAAATAAAATTTTATGAAATCAGAGATGTGTGCTGTCAGCTCCTCTGTGGCCCTGGCTGTGCCTGGGCCTCAGGGGTGTGCCTGCACAGCCCCTTTTGGGTGCTGACAGGGCCTGGGAGACAGACAGATGAACAAGAACAGCACTGTATTTTGGGAGATATTAAGAGCCCTGAAGAAAACAGATTTAGGTGATGTGACTAGAGAGTGATACGGATGATACTGGTTTCCTACTGCAGCCCTAACAGTTGCTGAGACAGAACTGGCCCAATGGAGAACTGGGGAAGCCACCCCCAAAGGACATCAAGTTCCCCCAGTGCAGAGACAGCCAGGCTGGCAGGAGGCAGGGCAGGGTAAGTGGACAGGCAAAGGTCCCTTGGGTAGGTGTGAGAATGGCATGATCTGACTTATATTTTTTAAAGATCATTCTGTGATTTGATATTTGAAATCATATTTGAGATGTGTCTTGAGAGTAGAGGTAGGATTTAGACAGATGAAGAGGGCAAGAAATGTGCTTCAGGTACAGAGACCTGGGCACGTGGCCTGGAGGCAGGAGACATGAAGACCAGAGACTGGAGGACATGCCCAGAAGAGACCTGTGAGTGACAGAACAGGGCAGGGAACAGAAGACCCTCCATGGAAGAAGGGACAGAGCAGGAGGATAGGAGACCCTCCATAGAGGAAGTAGGGCAGGAGGAATAGAAGACCCAGATGGAGCAGAGCAGAGGAAACAAGGGACAAGAGGAGGGGCAGAGAAGTGGGGAGAGGGGGATGGACCATGGGAAGAAGCAGGGAAGAGGAAATAGGGTTCTTCCATTAAGGGGGCAGGAGAAAAGGTTGGGGACCCCTCCCTGGAGGGAACAGGGCAGAGGGGTAGGGGACCTTTCATGGAGGGGCAGTGCTAGGGGTATAGGGACCCTCCATGGAGGGATGGGGAGGTTGTAAGGGACCCACCATGGAGGTGGAAGAACAGAGTGGGTAGAGGACACTTCATGGAGGACCTGGGCAGAGGGAATAGGGATTTTCCCTGGAGGGGGCAGGGCAGAGGAGGCCAGGGGACCCTTATTGAGGGCACAGTCCACAGGGGATGGGACCCTCCATGTAGGGGTCAGTGCCAGGGTTATGGAGACTCTTCATGTAGGGGGCAGGGCAGAGGGCAATGGGGGCCCTATATGGAAGGGGCAGGAGAGAAGGGGAGGGGACCCTCCATGGAGGGGGCAGAGCAGAGGGGAATTGGAAATCTGCATGGAGGGGGCAAGGCAGAGGGGATAGGGGACCCTCCTTGGAGGGACAAGGCAGAGGGGGAGGTGACCCTCCACAGAGGGGGCTGTGTCAGGGGTATGGGGACCCTCCATGGAGGGCGCAGGGCAGAGGGGATAGAGGACCCTACATGGAGGGGACAGGAGAGGTTGTAAGGGACCTGCCATGGAGGTGGAAGGACAGAGTGGGTAGAGGATCCTACATAGAGGGCCTGGGCAGAGGGAATAGGGAGCCACCAAGGAGAGGGCAGAGAAGAGGAGGCCAGAGAACCCTCCATGGAGGGCACAGTCCAGAGGAGATGGGGAACCCCCATGGAGGGACCATGGAAGAGGAGGGAACCCTCCATGGAGTGGGCAGTACCAGGGGTATGGGGACTCTCCATGTAGGTTTCAGCCCATGGGGGGTTAGGGGATCCTCCACCGAGGGGGCAGAGCAGAGGGGATGCGGACCCACCATGGAGGGGTCAGGGTAGAGGGATGGGGCCAGGCAAAAGGGATAGGGAACCATCCTTTGAGGGGGCTGGGCAGGGGGTATGGGGACCCTCCATGGGGACTTGGGGGACCCTCCATGGAGGGGTCAGAGCATGAGGGTAGGGGACACTTCATGAAGGCGGCAGGGCAGAGAAGAAGGGGATCCCTCATGGAGGGGTAGGACAGGTGGTATGGGGCCCTTCATAGAAGGGGCAGTGCAGGGGGAATGGGGACCCAATAAGAACAGAAAAAATGAAGAATTTTTAAACATGAGGGCAAAGACAGGGATGCCCGCTCTCATCACTCTTATTCGACGTAGTACTGGAGGTCCTAGCCACAGCAACCAGACAAAAAGAAATAAAAGGCATCCACGTTGGAAAGGAGCAAGTAAAACTGTTACTATTTGCAGATTCTGTACATAGCCTCAAGATCTCTCCAAATGCTCCTAGAACTGCATATGAGTCCAGTAAAGTAGCAGGATACAAAATAAACACTTAAGAAATTAGTTGCATTTTTATGCACCAACAATGAACTATCGGAAAGAGAAACTAAGAGAACTACCCCATTTACAATTAATTGCCTCAGAAACAAACAAACGAACCTAGGAATAAACTTAACCAAGTATGTAAAATACCTTCTTGGTGCCTTGGCCAGGTCCTGGCAGCTGTCAAGGTTCTGTGCCCATGAGTGACGATAGTCCAGGATATGTGATGATTTGGCAGAAAGCAGCACCATCAGTGGAAAGTTTGCTTATCTGCAGATCTCAACTGCAGAAATGATACCTACATTCTGTCAAAAGTAAGAGATGACTAATAACTTTTTCTCTGTGTACTTGGCAGAATGGTGCTCAAAATTATGGTAAAAATACCTTGTCTTCATATGTACTCTCCTTCCAGAGATGCTCCAATTTATCTTTCAACTTGGCTGTGAGAAGGGACAGGTAATGCTGGTAGGTGAAGTCAATGCACCCTCTTCAGCAGGGGTTAAACGGACATGAGAGACAGAAAGTGACTCATCAAAAGTCCAACATTTGCTCCACAATCAAGCCAGGGAGAGTAATTTCCTATAAAAAACTCCATCCATGAAGATAGTAACATCAAGCTGTCATAATGGACTTTCAAGTGTCTAAACCCAGTGAAGTCTGGGGTGTCTTAAGATGTGGACCAGGGAGCCGCCACAGCTCATACTCTCCACACAGCGACTCGGGGACCCAGGGCTTCTCAGCCTTGTGGCTCCACCAAGTACCCTGGAGGCCTGCTGCTCCTCTGCATTCAGCTGACCATGAGCACAGACTAACGGCGTGCAGGACAAGTGGACAGGTGGTGTCAGAAAGGCCCTGGAAGAGCCACTCACGGCTCGTCCCGCCTTTGGCCAGACCTGAACTGCATGACCAGATGGGCTCAGAAATGCAGAACAGCATGAACTCCATGCGTCTGGGCACCTGTGACAGCACGTCCACCTTCGTGTCCCAGTATATGTGCAGCCAACTCCATCCACCTTCTACGGGAAGAGTAATCAGAGAGAAGAATAAAATAAAAGTACGTCATGCCAACCAACGTAGCACTTCAAAGGCCTGTGAGTAAAAACAATGCTGTCCACTCCTTTCTAAAGAAAGTCTGTTTGCTGTCCAGACTCATTTTCTTCCTCCCCTTTCTTCTTAAACAAGGAGAACATGTTATCTTGGAGCCAACAATGTAGAGCAAGTCCATGGCCAGCCATCCCCACACTGATGACAACCGCGAGCTTGGGACAGAATAGAGAAGCTGGTTTTCACAGATTTTGGAAGGAAGCAGAGGCGGGCAGACTGGGGATGGAAGTCAGACCTGGATGAGTGACCAGCACAGCAGTGACCTGATGGATATCACTCCTGGATCTCTCAGCTCTGTCCTGAACATGGTACGTCTCAGCACGGCTCCACGGGCAGGGTAGGAGCCATGCAGAGAGGACTGGATGAGGGGGCCTGTTGGAGCCAGAGTGGGGGCTGCCTGGGACCCTTCCCTCTCCTCCTCTCCTGGCCCTGCTCCTACCTGAAAAGCAGCCATGGCCAGGAGGTAAGTCCCTGAAGTGCCGAGGAAAAACCCATCTCTGGCAAGGACCTGGGAAAACAGCCCCTGTGCTTCACAACTTGGGGGAATCCTGCTTATTTTTTCTCTTGCCAATTTGCCCTGAAAACCACGATTATGTGAAGCCACCACACAGCACATGGGGGAGAGGAATCTAAGATTCTGAGAGAAACCAGAGCTTCCAGCTGATGGACCGGGGAAGGTGGCAGAGAGTCCAGGAAAAGACATGCTGAGGGTGAGCTGGGCCCATTCAGAGCACACGCTGGAGGCCACTGTGGACTCTCTGCCACACTGGTGCTGAGGTCACCCCCACAGATGCCAGATGCTGAGACAGACCTGCGCTAATGTCCTCACAGACTTAACCAGTGGTTTCCCAACCTCTGCCACTCGGTGGTGGGAAGACAGACCATGGAACCCCGTTTACTAAGGAGTAAGAGCAGCACATCCATTGTTAATTTCGCCCGAAGTATGGACGGAGCAAGTAATTGAATTGGAAGAGGCCCAGAGGTTGAGTGGGAGAGAAGGCTGGACCTCCAAAGCCCCAGCCCGCAGACCCACCATGCCCTGGATTATATTTCCAAGAACTAGTTTATTTTTACATATAAGTCTATTTTTCTTTTGCATTTTCAGTGTTTTCCTGTGTTAAAGACTAAATTTCTTGTCTGAAAGATAAACAGAAGCAACATGGCTGTGGGAGGGAGGTGCTAATCTCTCTTGTAGGGCCTGCATCTCGATTGCTTCCTCCCTCTCCTGGGACTGGGGCTCACTGCCAGATCACTCCAGCTGGTCGTGTGAGGGGCTCCATCAGTGGGGCCCAAGTGCCCAAGGCTGCTTGCACCCCTGGGCTAGAGAACTCTCCGGCTCTGAGTGAGAGAGTTCCAGCAGCCCAGCACCCGAGCGCCCTGCGGCAGGGAGTGTAGCGTCCCGCAGGCTGCCGCCAGCGAGGTGCGCATCCTGCATGAGCCTGCTCCTGACTGTGCAACTAGGGCAAGGCAAGGCATGCCAGGGGCCCGGCGTTAGCCAGGTGCCGTGAATACGTGGACCCCTCCGGATTGGGCAGGGCAAGGGGAACGCAAAAACGCGGTCTTTCCGCGCCTTCCTTTTGAAATCTTTCCCTCAAATCCTACGTGCGGCGCGAGTGTCCAAATCCCCAGCCAATTCAGGCTAATGTCCACCACGCATGTCATCCTGCACAGAGTTTCTGTCTCTCTTCCTGCCACCATGATCCACATGTGTTGTGACCTTTTTAGCCTGTGTAGGTTCTGTAAGTGGTGTGTCATGAGCAGTGTTAGTTGTTTACCCTTCTCTTGGGGTATGGAATCTGTCATGCGCTTTAGGTTGCAATTTCAATCCCCCTCCTTCAGCACTTCCTGATCCCTCTTGGGAGTCCCTTCCTTCTGCCCAGTGATTTGGCCAGACCTCTTTGTTACAATATGACATCAGTAAATAATTATACTTAATATATAAATGCTATGATTTTTCTCTTTATGTAAATGCTGATTCCTTTTAAACAAAAAATATTTTTTTCACTTATGGGACTCTTAATCTAAATATGAAATAATCCAAAATTAAGAAATAATTATTTTAGGGGAAATAGCATCTCTGATATTTGGAAACTGTATTTTGTTATAATATGCTTGAAAATAATATTACTTGTTATGTAAAATTCTGAACATGTTACAGAATAGTTTGTCAAAATTAGTGTGTGCTTCTTCTAGAAATGAATGTCTCAGTATAAAGTCCTCATCTAAAATTCTTTTGAAAAAGAAGTAAATAATATCTATGATAAATGTATGTAAATCAAGTAGATGTTAATGAGTAGGATACTCAGTATAACAGACTTTCTTATTAAATGCAACTTCTTATTCTTATTTCTAAGATGTGCATAATATTAGATTGCTCTAAAATTATTGTTATTCACTGGAAATATGTGATGACATACATTTGAGAATATTTGTAAAATGACATATTATTATAATTGTTTGAAAGGGGCAAACTACACATAAAAGTATAAACAGATACTTTAAAATGTTCTTTCTTAAATAAGCACTTATTGTGATAGAAAATACCTTGTAGTCACTTACTGTTTGGGCTGGTTCCTTCTATTAACCAAATGTGGAGATATATATCAGTGCAGTCAAGGATCATAGAGTCTAAGATGTTGAAACTGCCATCTGATTGGAAATAATATAGCAATAAGGAGGAAGACATTAGTTAGGGTGAAGTTGAAGACTTTGAATTAGTAATCATGGGTTGGGTGAATTGGGATTATGATAGTATATGAAAATTAGGAGATTTCTTATTTGCAAATTCTGCAATTATATAGATCTAGTCTTTAATAATAGTGAATTAGCTTGTATTACTTTTATGTTATAATAATAGTAATATTGTTTTTCAGTCACATGAATGCAGAAATTTAGAATGTTCAGTTCGGCTGTAGTGAAAACACTTCCCAATATCTTCCTCTAAAACTCCTTTATAATCTAAGCCTGTTAGAGCAAAAACGGGACCTGCTATACAAAACTTCTAGATTCAAGCATTCTTGAAATAAACTTCCCTACTACATAGAAGACCTGTCTTTAGGATTGCTTCTTGATTCTACTGAACAAACATATCATGATTGAAGTGAAATTTCAATATATTGCTGTGCCTCTGAAGTTTACTGACAAACTATGTCATGCCAATTAAAACTAAATTATTTTAAAACTTTTAAAAGTTATAAAAAATTTTGAAAATCTCTGATTAACACCTGCTGCAACAAGTTAACTTAAAGTAAAAGGGCTTGAGTCTTTATTTCGAAGCATGTTGAACATAAAGAAAAGTAGAGCCAAATAAGAAAAAATATTACTTTAGATAATATATCTCATTTGAGCCATTATATATTTCTTACCATCAGTTAAACATTACTTTAATCAGAGTAGAACTCACCAGAAGCAGCTCCCAGTTTATTTCAACAAAGAGGTTTACCACTTTTATTTTTCAGAGAACTGTTCACAGCTCACCTGTCCAGTGCATATAGATGTTGGCATGACCTTGACTTCACCAATACATTGGGAATTGCTGCAATTCTCAAACATTAGCTGTCAGAGTGAGGTTGACGGATGAGAAAAGGAGGAAAAAGAAATGTTCTTAATGTGTTTTACAACTGCTCAGTAATAAGGAAGAGGATTTGAGTCCCCCAAAGAGGACATGGATTGCCATTTATTTTTAACTTCTTCCATCTACAAACATCCACTTCAATTTCCCAAGTACAGAGGCCACCTGTCAATCTTTGTCAACTATCACCAGCAATGTTACATTGTTTTGTTACTTTGTGTGAATAAGAAAATTTCTATATAGTCCCCCATTTGAATTAATTTTCAAAAGAACAAACATTTTAGCACCATCTCCAATTTGGCCTGAGATAAATCCTCAAAAAGGTTATATTAAAACAATACTGGATAAAGGTATCATTTCTAGAGTATATAATGAACTAAATCGCTGAACTTATGTTGAAAAGGCTACTGAGATTATTTAAATTCTTAGTTGTATAATAGGATCCAGAGTGCTGTTTATAGATAATGTAGAGTGAACACTGCACTTATTTCTTGACTTTCTATCAAGTACTGAATGCAAGTAGGAAAAATACAAATTGTTCAGAAAGCTTTTTCCTAAAGCAAGAGCTATAGGCAAAATAAAAACTGCTGTATTTAACATGACCCTCTGAGGTCCTTCTAGGTCTGTAATTCACTATTAGCAACCCCAAACCCTAGAATATGTATATTAATATTGTTATCTGTAGTGTCAGCATGACAAGGACAAAGAAGGTTGATAAACATCTATGATCTATATGAAAAAAGACAGCTATACAGAACAATTACACCATTTTATGGCAACCTGCTCTTTAGCAACTTTACTCAGATTTGCTGGGTGTGAACAACCTATTTGTCACACTCTGTTCAATAATAAATTAAAATCATAGTTTCAATGATGACAATATTACCTCCATCTCATCATTTTAAATTGCTATATCAGTAAACAAGGTGAAAATAGAAAAATAAGCATTGCTATCATTTAAGTAGATAACTGATTTTGTTAAACATATTACTTATATTTTAGAACATATATGAATGAACTCATGTCTAAATGAAAAACCTTGGTTTGTTTTCTTTCCAAAATATGTTTTCCTGGTATGATTTCTTAGCTAGATATAGGGTTTTTTTTTAATGTTTTTTTTTCACATACTCAAGGTTGAAATTGACTATGTTTCCAGTGAATCGCTATTTCCAAGGTAGATGAAGCACTTACGATAGTGAAAGAGAAACAAAAATTGGTTAGTATTTCTTCAGGCTTGACACTTTTTGATTTTTCTTTCCCCCTCATGTGAGACTAATTGGCAGGTGGGAATAGAGCTATTTGAAACATTTTATAAAATAAAAGCATCCCTGAGAGATTTAGGTATTTCAAAATATTTGCTGCTAAAGGGAATCATTTTTCATTCATGTTTACTGAGTATTTAGCTCACGTGTCACAGTATAAGCACTGTAAAAGGTAGTTACTAAAGAAACCCTGTAAGAGTTTACAATCTAAAAGTGGAGGTAGCTAACATTAAGTACTTACTACATGGTAGACACTGATTTAAGCACATTACAAACATCAATGTATTTAATCATTAGAACAACCCTGAGATGAAAGTATTGTTAGTATCATTTTAGAGATAAGGACAAAGAGATGCAGATGGGGGAGAGACTTGCCTGCAGTCACCAACTGCAAAACAGCTGACCTAAAAGATTATTGCAGGAATCTGAGAGAGCTAATACATAGCATCAACTTTTCACCTTTCTGCATCAGAAACAAAGTAAGAAATAGATATTGGAATTAAATATATAGCACATATATATTTACATAGATGTATATAGAAAATCAATGTGTCACTTATATTGCCTATGTTGAAGAGCATAGCATTAAGTCTGTTAGCCAATACAGTTGCTAACATTTTTAACCCTAAATTGGACACAACTATCCAGTGACTTTCCTTGACAGAGTTTAAAAACCAGGCCTTTCCAGGGTCATCTGCCTGAAAAATATATGTCATAAAAGATAATAATAGAATGAATGTCTTCTTCAGGCAGGGAAACAACAGACAGAAAAGGAGAAAGAGGAAGAACGAGATACATATGATACAGGCTTTCGTATCAGTTCCTTATTTCAATAGAAATTACCACTAATTTTTTAACTTAAAACACCACACACTTGCTATTTCACGGTTCTGGAGTTCAGAGGTCCTAAAATCAAGGTGTGGCAGGGCTACAATCGTTGTGGAGGCTCTGGGGGAGAATATATGTACTTTCCTCTTCTGGCTTCTACAATCCACTTGCATTTCTTGTTTCCTTCCACTTTCCTTCGTCATCATAAATTTATCACTCCAACCGCTACCTCTCTTATCACCTTGTCTCTCTTTGACTCTCCTACCTCCCTTGTATAAGGACCCTTGTGATTACATTGGGCTCAATCAGATAATCTAGGATGATCTCCCCATCTCAAGACTTTTAAAAGTGCCTTGTGACATATATAAAGCAATATATTCCTGAATTGCAGGGATTAGAATGTGTGCATCTTTGCATGGCATATAATGATTCTAACACATCTCACCAAATCCACAACTGGAAAGGAGTGAATGTAAAGAGCAAAAAGTTAAAACTGTCACCTTCGTATGGGTGTCTGAATGGCATCACAACATTAGAGGAAAGAGATTCTTGCCTAAGTCAGCATTTTGTGTGTATTGTTCCTTTCTCAGTGGACTTAACTGTTAAACTCATTCTTTTTTTTTATGTCTTTTATTGATTACAGTGTTACATTTGTTCTAATTTCCCTTCCCTCTGCTCCCCTCCACCCAGTGACCCCCTTCCCTCCCCTTGTCCCCCCCTTTTAGTTCATGTCCATTGGTTGTACATGTAGTTCTTCTCAACCTTTCTCTGTCTATTCCATTCCCTCCTACGATGTTTCTTAATTCCTATACCATCTCCCTCCCTCTCCCCCTTCCCCTTCCCTGCTGACCTCCCCCCAATATGTTCCCCATACCTATAGTTCTTTTTCCACTCTCATTGCTTGTTTAGTTTGCCTTTGTTTCAATTCCCTAGCTTCTGTTGTTGTTTCTTCTGATGCAGTTTTCATTTCAGTGTTCATAGTTTTGATCCTCCTTTTTCTAAACCAGTACCTTTAACATCTCATATAACAGTGGTTTGGATCTAATGAACTCTTTCAGTTTTATTTTGTCCTGGAAACACTTTCTCTGCCCTTCTATTCTGAATGACAGTTTCACTGGATAGAGCATTCATGGTTGTAGTTTTTTTATTTTCATTACTTTGAATATTTCTTGCCATTTCCTTCTTGCCTGCAGCATCTCCCTTGAGAAATCAGCTGATAGTCTAATTGGGACCCCTTTGTACATGATTCTTTTCTTCTCTCTTGCTGCTTTTAAGATTCTCTCTTTATCTTTAACTTTTGACATTTTGATTATAATGTGTCTTGGAGTGGTTCTCCCTGGGTCCGGTTGTTTTGGAACTCTCTGTGCTTCCTGGACCTGTAAGTCTATTTCCTTCCCCAAGTTTGGGAAGTTCTGCTTTATTATATTTTCACTTAATTTTTCAATTTCTAGTTCTTCTTCTTCGCCCTCTGGCAATCCGATAATCCGTATATTCGATCTCTTGTAGCTGTCCCAGAGGTTTCTGATCCTCTCATCATTTTCCTTGCTTCCCGTTTCCTATCTCTGCACTGGTTGACTGTCTGTTCCTTCTCTATGTTCAGGTTTGTTGATTTGAACTCTGGATTTTATTTTCTCACCATCTGTCTCATATGAGGTTTTGTTCCTTTCAGTATGAGTGTTTTCAATTCTTTCTCATCTTTTTCCAGATCTTTTGTTAATTCTGTAAGCCACCTGATAACAATGGCCCTGAACTGAGCCTCTGACAGGTTTCTTATTTGTTCATCTGTCAGGTTCTTCATCTGTTGCCTGGTGAGCTGCACCACCGGGATTTCTATAGTTGTCTGCCTCATTTTGACAGATGCGTTTTTTTTTCCTTGGGTCAGTTATAGGGGGCAGTGCCTGTGTACTCGTCACAACCCAGCGACCGGCGGTGGTCCAGCAACCTTTCTCGCCCTGCTGTGGCACTCTGTCATCACTGCCCAGTGACCAGTGGTGATCCACAACCTATTTCGCAGCGCTGTGGTGCTTTGTGTGGGGGCGGGGGTCCAAGATGGATTCCTGCAGTTATTCCACTACGAGACCGGGATCCATCCTCCCACCCTCTGGGCCTCACTGTTGGAGGTGATGTGGTGGCTGCTTTTCCCAGCGTTAGGGTCGCAAGCTGCCCGGGTTAGACTGCAGCTGAGATTGCTCTCCCTGCCGCTGTCCCTGGTGCTACCGCAAACAGCTCCGCCCCCTTTCACTCTTCTTACCTGCCCAAAGGGTGCTGCTGGTTTATAACTTTGTACGTTGGGCTTCCGTGTAGTTTTATTTTCTGGAATTTCTAGTTATCTTTTGTTTTGAAGTAGTTGTATTCCTCTCTAGTTGTAGAGGGAGACCGAGCATGTCCGTCTAAGCCTCCATCTTGGCCGGAAGTCTCTAAACTCATTCTTTTTTTTTTTTTTAAATGTGTTTTATTGATTATAATATTACATTTGTGCCAATTTCCCTTCCCTCTGCTCCCCTCCACCCGGTGACCCCCCTCCCTCCAGTTGTCCCCCCCTTTTAGATCATGTCCATTAGTTGTGCATACAGTTCTTCTCAACCTCTCTCTGTCTATTCCATTCCCTCCTACCATGATCCTTAATTCCTATATCATCTCCCTCCCTCTCCCCATTCCCCCTCCCTGTTGACCTCCCCCCAATATGTTCCCCGTACCTATAGTTCTTTTTCCACTCTCGTTGCCTGTTTAGTTTTGCCTTTGTTTCAATTCCCTAGCTTCTGTTGTTTCTTGTGATGCAGTTTTCATTTTAGATTTCATTGTCTTGATCCTCCTTTTTCTAAACCAGTCCCTTTAACATCTCATATAAGAGTGGTTTGGATCTAATGAACTCTTTCAGTTTTATTTTGTCCTGGAAACACTTTCTCTGTCCTTCTATTCTGAATGACAATTTCGCTGGATAGAGTATTCGTGGTTGTAGGTTTTGGATTTTCATTACTTTGAATATTTCTTGCCAGTCCCTTCTTGCCTGCAGGGTCTCCCTTGAGAAGTCAGCTGATAGTCTAATTGGGACCCCTTTGTACATAATTCTTTTCTTCTCTCTTGCTGCTTTTAAGATTCTCTCTTTATCTTTAATTTTTGACATTTTGATTATAATGTGTCTTGGAGTGGTTCTCCCTGGGTCCAGTTTTTTTGGAACTCTCTGTGCTTCCTGGACCTGTAAGTCTATTTCCTTCCCCAAGTCTGGGAAGTTCTCCTTTATTATATTTTCACTCAATTTTTCAAGTTCTAGTTCATTTTCCTCGCTCTCTGGCAAACCAATGATTCTTATGTTGGGCCTTTTATAGCTGTCCCAGAGGTTTCTGATCCTCTCATCGTTGCTTCCCATTTCCTCTCGCTGCATTGGTTGACTGCTTGTTCCTTCTCCATATTCCAGTTTGTTGAAATGAACTCTGGATTTTTTTTCCTCACCATCTGTCTCGTATGTGGTTTTGTTCCTTTCGTTATGAGTGTTTTTCGCTTCTTTCTCATCTTTTTCCAGATCTTTTGTGAATTCTCTAAGCCACCTGATAACAATGGCCCAGAACTGAGCATCTGACAGGTTTCTTATCTGTTCATCTGTCAGGTTCTCCATCTGTTGCCTGGTGAGCTGTGCCACCGGGATTTCTATAGTTGTCTGCCTCATTTTGACAGATGCGTTTTGTTTTCTTGGGCTGGCTGTAGGGGGCAGTGCCTGTGTACTCGTAATGACCCAGCGACCGGTGCCATTTGGCAGCCTTTCTTGCTGTGCCGTGGTGCTTTGTCGTCACAATCCAGCGACCGGTGCCTGTCTGCGACCTATTTTGCAGCCCTGTGGCGCTTTCTTTGGGGGCGGGGGTCCAAGATGGATTCACACAGTTATTCCGCTAGGAGACCGGGATCCGTCCTCCCGCCCCCCTGGGCCTCACTGTTCAAGGCGATGTGGTGGCTGCTTTCCACAGCGTTGGGGTCGCGAGCTGCCGGGGGTTCGACTGCAGCCGGGATTGTTCTCCCCGCCGTTGTCCCAGGTACGACCGCAAACAGCGCCACCCCCTTTCGCTCTTACCTGCCCAAAGGGCGCCGCTGGTTTATAACTTCATATGTTGGGCTTCCGTGTAGTTTTATTTTCTGGAATTTCTAGTTATCCTTTGTTTTGAAGTAGTTGTATTCCTCTCTAGTTGTAGAGGGAGACCTAGTGCGTCCGTCTAAGCCTCCATCTTGGCCGGAAGTCCCCACCTCTAAACTCATTCTTAATCAAAGCTAATCTTGTCTCAGAACAGGAAATCATGAGTAGTGTGCACTTTATTAACCCATTTTTAATTACCTGCTCAGTTGCTTTATGTATATATATTTTTGGACTACTAGCATGTAATGGAGATTTTAGCACTCCCAGTATATCTCTTATATGTATTAGAACAGTACTTTTGTTTAATAATCTTGAAAGGTACTTTGTACACAAGGCTGAAAATTCAATTCCATATTCCTTTTCTCACCACAAATTAAGTTCAAATATGTAGTCTATTATAGATCAACCAAAGTTATTCAATATATTAAAGAAAAATACTTCAAAAAATTAAATAAATTTAGACATAGCCATAATAATGGAACAACAAAGATATGTCTTAAATATGGAAATAAATTCTTTTTCATTATGAAGTGGTTGGTATTTATTAAAGTCCCAAAATTAAATTCTCTTAAACATTAATATCTAAAGCATTATCATTTGAACCAATTTATAAAACCACATTATTATATTTTTTATGAGTTAAACTTACAAATACATTAAAGCCCAAACTATATCCCAAACAATAATAAAAACTGCAGTCTCTCAGAAAAATGATTAATGTGTGGGTATATTGGATTCTTTCATTATCTCCAGCCTAGGTTCTATCTCACCAGAATGATATAGGCTTTATATTAGCCCACAGTTGGGAACTACCCAAGTGTACATAAATTTTAGAATGAATATATCTATGTCTATGTATTTATCCATATGCTGTTTATTCACACAATAAATATTAGCCAAAATTATATTAAAATATGATGGTGATATTAATATGTTTTGAAAGAGTGAATACTAAAGTGAGTTCCTCAGCATAAATATGGGGAGAACAAGAGTCATGGAAACAGAAAGTGTGTGGATACACAGAAATGAATACTGAATAAAGAAAATAATATATTTTGTGGTGTAAAGTATAAGAATTTAAATGGATGACCAAAACAGCACATTGTTCAAAGGAAAGGTAAATAAAATGAAATGTTCTATGATTCTGGCATTATTATATGGGAAAGTAATAACTAGTAATTAACATTTTTTCAGATTTATTGAGCTATAATTGACAGAAAACATTGTGTAAGATTATGGCGTACTTGTGTACAATATGATCATTTGATATATATATATTTAAATGATTGTCATAATAAGATTAGTTAATACATACATTAGCTCACATAGTTACCTCTCTTCTTGTGGTAAGTATATTTAAGATCTATTATCATAGTAATTTTCAAGTATATAACATGGCATTGTAAGCTATAGGTTCTGAATACACATCTGAATTTTTATTTTACTTTTTAATTTAAATTATATTTTATTATTTATGCTATTATAGCTTTCTCAATATTTCCCCCATTTGCCCCGTTCCACCCAGCCACCCTCCACTCCCTCAAGCAATCTCCACACTGTTGTCCATGTCCATGGGTCACGCATATGTTCTTTGGTTAATCTCTTCATCTCTTGTTGACCAGTCCCCAACTCACCTCTCCCCTCTGACAGCTGTCAGCCTGTTCCATGTTTCTATGTCTCTGATTCTATTTTGTTCATTAGTTTATATAGCATAAAAATGAAGTATAATTTAAATTAAAAAATAAAAATAAATAAAAAAGAAATTACAAACCCATAATATTTTCTTCACACCTTTCAGTTGTCCATTCAGAACCTAATTAAAGAGTGATATCATGGAGGGAAAAACATGGTCATTGGAAAGAGTGCAGGGAAAATCAACCACAAAATAAACCTATTAGCAAACAGTTCACCAGGAAAGCAATGTATAGAATTGAATTTAAAATCACAGCCAGTGAGAAACATTTGTTTTGCCCCTGAGAGGTCTCACAATTGCCAAAACTGAAAAGTCCTACTGGAAAATTCAGAGATTCCTCTACCTTCTGTCCCCTAACTCACAGTCTTAGAAGCATCAATAACAAGAGAATTGAACAATTATCCCTCTCTTTCATTTTCATCCAGTAAGAACAATATTTTCTCTCTACCTTCTCATATGTCAGTCACATCTCATCAATATCTCTTCATCTGAACTTGTTTATAGATTGCAACACATACATGTTACTAGAAATATATAATTACTGAAACTGACACTGGGTGGGGTCTGTGTCAGTAGAACCTCCTCCAGTCACCAATCACTGTGTCTTAAGCTCTGCCAATTGTGAGAGGCAGATGGGTGGAGCTGAAGTAACATGTTCTCAGCTGGCTACTGGTTCCATTAGATGCTACAGCTGTATCATCTACCTCCATACTGTTTCAAGTGCACACCAGATTTCTGTGTGAGGAGGCCAGCAGTAACTGGGTGAGCAGCCATAAATGCTGAAGTTTGTAGTATAGAAAGAGAGTTATGATGGGGTCCCTATTCTAGTAGTAACACAGCCACTGAGGGGATTAAGGGGTATCACTAGCCATAACAGGCACTGGGTGTAGTCCGCCAGAACCTGTAACTAGGATAGAGATACTCTCAGTGACTGTTACAACTAGTGATACCTCTTAACTCCCTCAATGCCCATAAATTCTGACACTAGTGATGATGAGTTCTTGGGGTTCCCAGAAAACTAGAAGAGTACTTGAACCTTAAAGTCTCTCCTCATTAATGATAGTGATGATGGTTCTTAATACTGCTGTTGACTGCTGTTCACTTTACATGGTTGAAATATTATTCTGTTATATTTTATTAAATATTTTAGTACACCATTTGGTTCAGAATATTATTTTTCTTGTTTTCCTTCTCTAAACCTAGGTGCATCTTATGGTCAGGTGTGTCTGATAGTGTGAAAAATATGGTATGTCTTTTTCTGTCCTTTATAGGCCTTTTAACGGGCAGGCTTTGTGAAGCATTTGGAATTTCTTTCTATTTTTTGAGATTCCCAAATTATTAAATTAATATGCTGAAATTTATATTTAATTTTAATTAGATGTTTTCTGTAATAATATTTAAATAAATTATATGATTTATATAGTTAATATAAATTAATTTTATCTGCCACATTTAGAATTGAGAGAAAAAATGCATAAATACAGTTTTAACTCAAACTTCAGCTCTTTTGGCAACCAATTAAGTAAATAATTATATATACAGCAGATCACATTTTTAACTAAATTTTTTTCTGTTTCATCCAGACTATAAATCCCTGAATCAATACTTTTTAAAAAATTTTCAATATTCCTTATGTTTAAAAAAAGAATGATTTTTTTCATAGTATTACAATATGCAGCTCCTCCATGTATTATGTTTTTGTGTTCCAGAACAATAAAGCAGCATTTATCAGAAGCATTCATATGCTTGCTGCTACCTCTGCCTTCTTTTCAAGACTAAAATCATCTACAGAAAATGGACTCCAGGGAGAAAGTAAACAAATTATATAAAAACAACACAATTCCTCAGAACAAGTTGTTGCATAGATTCTATATCCCAGACAGACTTGTTACATTCTGGTGGGAAGTCTGTAGAGAAGCCATTATTCCTTCTCAGGGGTAGCATGAGAAATAAGTAAAAGGTTGAGATTCAGGTCTGACAAACTGAGCTTACCATTTTGTTTTAAAATAATATTGGTCAGAATAGGAGTACATTTTTAGAGGGATAATATACAGATATATCAGTATGGTTTGCTGAATTTGAATACAAACTATCCACATGAATTGCAGGAATGAAAGAATGAAAGAATCTGTATTTCAATCCATAAACTCTGGATTTCTGTCCCAGATCTTATATTACTAAGTAGGTGGGCTACTTAATCATTTTTGAGAGCCAAATCCCCTTGTTGAGTAAAGAAAATACTGATACCACATCACTGAAAAGACAAAATGAGGCAATGTACAAAAAAAAAAAAAAAAAAAAAAAAACCTACCTGGAAACTATAAAGCAGTATACTATGTTAAATAGTATTATTAATATTTAACTAGACTGCTCTATGGTTGAATTCAAGGTATTTCATATTAGGATAAAATTACATATATGTATGTAATTGATTAAGACAACAAACCTGTGTGTTGAATGGAAAGCTTAGTCCTTCCATGGTAATTACCCTGGCTGACTTTTTCTCTCTTTCCATTCTTCATACTTATCAGTGGTGACATTTACATTATGATTTCTTGAGTTAATTTTCACTTTTTAAAAATTTCTTCTACCCAACTATTCTTTTGGTGTTTGGATTTGCCAATTTTCTGTCCATTTATAAAATACAATACATGCTAGATAAATAAGTACTGTCTGATAGTTCATTCATTCATTTATCTGTTCATTATTTATTTGTGTCCTTCTTTCCTTCATTCTTTAAAAATAATGTCCATTTACATTTCCAATGGAATATTTATTTGGAGTATGCAAATGTGAAATTAAATGGCTTCTTCCCTGAAGTATTTTGCAGTTAAATAAGAAAGGTGAGTTAGGTATATGAACAACTTGAATAAAAGTGAGAAAGGAGATAATTACTGTAAATAATGGATAGGTTAAGTATGAGAAATTAAAAGAGAAGGAAAAACTCCCAAACAATGAGGAATATAAAGACCTAAGTATTGTTTGAGCTTCTTCCTGTGTACGAAGGTATTGGGAGGAAGAACATGTACGAGTAAATACAAGAGCATTGGCAAATTACATACTATTGTTGGAAGAAAATAAGCATTTAAAGTTGTTTGAATTTAAGTTACAGATAACTGAACTATAGCAAGTATATTTAGAAAAAGACATTGGGTACATAGCATGAATGCTTATGAATACTAAAGAATTTTGATTAAATTCAATAGAAAATAAAAAATGGGAAACTATTCTGTAGGAAATGGAAAGCCAAAGACTGATACTGTAATTAGTATGTTAAAATGACAAAAAGAGAACCAGTGTAAAGGTTATGTGTGAGACGAAGAAAGTTCATGATATCTTAGTGTGAGTGGGAATGGAGAATTGAGTGAGCTATTGAGGAATTTGGAATTCAACTAGGATAATCATTATCTTGTAATTATTAGATGAATACTCTGTACCAAGAACTTCACATAAATTATTAAATGTGATCCTCATGACAAGACTAAGAGAAGGACTATTGATTCAGTTTTTGAGAGAGGTTACTGAGGAACAAGACACACAGCTGGGGAAAAGGGCAGCTGAGATTTGAACCAAGCTGTGTCTGTGCAGAGCTGGTACTCAGCAATTGTGCTATTCAGTACCCATTACTGACAGGGAGGCATGGGAAATATTCTGACTTGATAGTAGTAGTTTTCTAGCTTTGGGAAATGAGAAGATGCAGATGATAATCACACACAAGAATGACAGTAGAAAAGGAAGACAGAGTGAGTCTGGTTCTAACATGCTGAGTTATATTCCTCATAGATCATAAAAGTGGAGCTGTCCAGCTTCTCCAAAGAAGATGTACAGATGGCCAATAGACATGTAAAAAGATACTCAATGTCAATAATCATCTGAGAAATGCAAATTAAAACCACAATTTGATATCATCTCACCCCTGTCAGAATGACTGTCATCAATAAACTAAGAAACAAGAGTTGGCAAGGATGTGGAGAAAAGGGACCCTTAGTGCATTGATTGGTGCAACCACTAAGGGTAACAGTATGGAGAGTCCTCAAAAAATTAAGACTGGAACTGCCTTATGACCCAGTGATTCCACTCTGGATATATATTTGAAGAAACCCAAAACACTATTTCAAAAGAATATATGCACCCCCATGTTCATTTTAGCATTAATTACAATAGCCTAGATATGGAAGCAATCCAAGTGCCCATCAATAGAATAGTGGATTAAAAAAAAAAACCTGTGGTACATATATACAATGGAATATTACTCAGCCATGAATAACGAATGAAATCTTACCTTTTGGGACAGCACAGATGGACCTGGCGAGTATTATGCTAAGTGACATAAGTCATAGAAAGACAAATATCATATGACTTCACTTATATGTGCAATCTAAAGTACAAACTAAATAAACAAACAAAATTGAAACAGATTCATAGATAAAGGGAACAGACTGTTGGTTGCCAGATAGGTGGTAAGGTTCAGGGACTTGGTGGAAAAGTTAAGGGATTAAGAAGTAAAAATTGGTAGTTACAGAATAGCCACACAAATGTAAAGTACAGCAGAGGGAATATAGCCAACAGTATTGTAATGACTAGGTATGGTGTCAGGTTGGTACTGCAAGTATCATAGGGAGTATTTTGTGAAGTGTGTAATTATCTGACCACTCTATTCCCTATACAAATTAATATTGAATGCAAACTGTAATTTTAAAAATTAGAGCTGTCCATCACATACATGGAAATGAAGGACAAACCCAGGAAAGGGGTGTGGAGAGATGTAATGCAGTTTTCTAAGAGGAGCAGGTAGAGGACCCCAGGAGAAGAATCAGGCCAAAGGCAGATCCTGGGTAAAGTCAAAAAGGCAATTATGACTGCAGCATGAAACATAAGCTTCATTTGATATCAGAGAATTTGAAGATCTTCTAGAGTAGCAATTCTCTCCTACTTGGAGATGCCACCACACTGCAGGGCACCAGAAGCCTGTAAATCAATTCAATTCTAATTACAAAGTCAAACGGCATCTGTTCTCATGACATAAAACCTGCAAAGATGAAGAAGCTCTGGCTGGAATAAGTTAAATTTTTTATAAGTTGCTGCCTAACTGAGCTGTTTTTCTTTACAGTCTCAATAATAAAAGGACAGATTTGGAGTTTGAAAGGGTCTTTAGAGGTCACCTGGTCTAACATCCTCATTTTATGAAGAAGATATCTGAAGCTCAGAGAAATGGCCACAGGACACAGAGCTAACTTCTCCATAAGTGGGTTCACATGTATTTACACTCACTAAATGGGGACCAAGCAGTTTGTATCTCATAATGACATTTACCTGAGGGTATTATTGAGAAGTGTTTTATAATGTGTGGCTGCAAAGTTTATTGAGACTTTAATTTGTGTATGTTTTTTTACTCTTGCTTCAAAAAACTTACAGCCATCATTTTGTTTTGTTTTTTTCCCCAAGGAGGTTTTTGTTGCAGGGATGAAAGCAGAGATTGTCTACAAACGAATTACTTCTGTGGCTTTTAAGAACACCTGAGTTGTTTGAGAGCACAGGGTGGGGGGAAATGAGCAGTGTCTTTAGGTGAGAGAAAGAAGAAGTGGAGTGGGTTGAGGGGAAGAGCAAGAGGAAGGTGAGGGGGAGAGAAACAGGTGGGTAGGTGCCTGAAGACCTCCACTGAGCCTCTGTCCAATAGGAAATTATTAATCTTTTATAATTCTTCATTTTACAAAAGTTCCTCTCTGCTACTCAATGTGGTCTCTCCTGACACACTAGCCCTGTGCCTCTTATCTCATAATCTAAGAACAAAAGTGACCTTTCCAAAACTCAATTTTTCCTTTAAAAGGATTCTGTACAGACCTAGTAGTATTAACCATGAGAATCATTGAACCGACTTTGCTTTAAACTGTTAAGAGCCACTACCTAAACTTCATTATTTTGGGAACTTACCATCACCATTCTTGTCCATGAGACTAGTAGCCTAACATTCTCTTCACATAAATCTTAGCTTAGGAGCTAGGCTCCAATGCTGATGGCATTCTCCCCAGCATATTTCTTATTACTTTGTCAAATGAAGTATCTTCCTGGTGCCTAAACAACATGATTATCTCATAGTTTTTCCAGTCTTATGCTATCTTTTCACTGTGACATGCCCATATCTCTGAGCCATTTCTTCTCTTTGTCATTTGCTGTATCAATCTTTTCACTTGGTTTGGGCCATCGTTCTTTTCAAGCTCCTAAGAGACATCTTAGAAACCTAGTAACACCAGCCCCTTTCATATTTTTGAAAATGTTTTTTCCAGAATGTTTTCCAAAAACAATTGTCATTTCAATAAATTCTCCCTTATGTAATTATAAATTCTCTGCATTCAGTTCCACATATATTTTTCTGGTTCATCTACAGGACTAGTTGCCATGGTCCTGTGGCTCCTTGAGCTGTAATCTCTTTCTTCCTTAGCAAGCCCGTCACTTCCAGGGCCAGATTATAGTATAGCATAACTCTAGTTATTGACCTGTTTCCTAAGAGGAGAGGGAGGTTCAGATCTTGAGAAAGGTACATGAGGTCTTGCAGGAGAGAGGTTTTCTTCAAGACAAGTAGGGGCATTATCCTCTAACAGAGAGAAAAAGGCCACTTCTAGGGGCCCAGAGTTCAAAGGAATCTGAGGAATCAAGATTTTCAAGGGCATGAACCCAAATTACTTCCTCCTGTATCTCATGGTCTCATTTTTTTCCCTATCAGAGCTCTGAACTTGGCCTCTGAACTTGTCTAGGTTGAGTCCTTAGCCTTCTCTGGAGTTGTGCTACTCTTTCCATTAGGTCCTGGCCCCAGTCCTGAGATTTCCCTGTCCTTAGAATATGAGAATAAAAGCTATTACATGCTGCCAAGGAGTTCTCCTAGCTAACATAGTTTTGAATAGAAAATGAATAACCTCCAGACTTTCATTTTTCTTTATGTACAACATTGTCCACCTCCCCAGAAAGAGTCATCCATTTCCACTATGCTTATAAATACTGTTTCTCCCATATTTCTCAAGCACCTGCTACATTGCGCCTGCTAGTGCATTTCCATCCATCAATTGACCTCTCTAGAGCACCACTGATAAAAGTTTTAACAATTCCACTGCTACCTTGTACAGAGGCTATCCAAGTTCCACCTACCACCAGTGATGTGTCCTCACTATCAGCTGGATAGCAAGTGGTCCAGTCCATCTGCCCTCTTAGAGTATAATTAGAGGCTACTGTTACAGGTCAAGTTGCCAGTGAAGCAGATTGTAAGATGCAGATATTCATGCAGAATGTTTAGTAGGCAGTTCTCTTAGAATTAACGCCTGAGGGGAAAGCAAATGAATAAGATCTGAGCAGAGGAAGAAGCTGGGCTCTGGCTGACCTCTTGTGGGTTCTGAAGCTGGAATGGATATTCTGAGTTGTTTTGAGTTGGGGTAATGAGCCAAATGTTAAACCCTTTATTAACCAGTCACTGGGTTAAGGGTGTGCTTGGTATGGGGATATGACCTTGAACAAGGAGGCTTTCTTAAACTGAGGGCAATTTCCAAATAATGTACAGCAGCGTTCCCCTAAACTGGATGAAACTATCCTTCAGTCCTGATGGGAATATCTGGGCAGCATAGCACGGTGTCCAAAGCACACTGCTTGAGGCAATTAAATTGAAAATCACCATTACAAAGCTGTAGCTGTTAGAAAACATGTGATTTCAAAACTGGGAATAAAGAATATATGGCCCCTGTCTCAGGAGAAGCACAGTTGCCATAGCAATAAGAAGCAAATATGTCACCACTACTAGTAGCTCTCAAATGTAAGTCCACTTGTAAAATGACTAGGAAAAAAAATAAATTGGGACAGCATTCAATCTTATTTTACTTTCCTAATGACTAAGACTTTATTAGAAACCCCTAGAGGTAGGTGTTTAAAGTTAAACTTTCAACTCTGTGTGTAGTCATGTTTTGGTCTCTGGGGGTTGAATAAACTCTTTTGGACAACTCAGCTTCTTGATTTTACATACCGCTTTGTGGCTCTTTCTCTTTCCCTTCTATAGAGGACCTCTGGTGTATGGTAGAGCTTGCAGGATGCTCACTGGCCTTCACAGCAGGGGTGTCCTTGCCTCCTTAGTCACCGCTTGCTCTCCCAGTACCTACTTCTCCTCAGCTGGCAACCTGCGAAAGATACTATCCAGCTCAGTCAGGCCCCACCTTAGTTCTTCCTGGCATGGCTTCTCTGAAGAAGTGCTGGGCATCTTCTTTATCTTAAACCCAAATGTGCTTCCCAGTGGAGCTGAGCTATAAGGATCCCTTCTCTGAAGCAGCAGTAACACCTTGGCTAGCTCATCACTGAGCAACATCAAAAGCCTTCTGCAGCTCTCTACCAGGCATTTGAGAACTCAGAGAACTGTAAAGGCATCTGAAAGTCTCTGTGCTGCTGGCCTCCCAGGCTCACAGAGCTAGACTCTCGTAGTCACACTAGCGTCATACAGAGAAATGGAGTAAACCTGTCCCTTCGAACATACCGGACACATTTCTAAGTCCCCTTTCTAAGACTTCAACCCAGGAACGATGGGTCAAGATATCCTTGCTGACTGTTTTACTTCTCTTGGTCTCCATTCTTCTTTAAATCTACTGCCTCAGATCTGAATGCCTCTCACTTTCACTTCTGCCCAGTAAAAGATTTCTACAGATATCATATCTTCTTCCTTTTCTCCCAAGGTTATGGGCTTCTTTTTCTTTGCATCTGTAATTATGCAATGGCTGCAAGGAAACATAGTTTATATATTTTAAATTATACTAGAGATACTGGATTTTATAGTGATGCACTTAAAATAATAATAATAATCCTTGTATTTTCTACATAACTTCAGATAACACCTTTAAGTCATTGAAAACCAATGAAACTATTATATGTTACTTTAAGTAGAATAAACAATCTGAAGTCTTAAAAGAACATTTTTTCCAGTGGAATTTTTGTTTCTTTGTTTGTCTTTCCAAATCTTCAAAGCAGTTTTTACATATACACAGTATATTGCTTTACTTATTTTAGGTCTATATCTATTCATAAATGTGTATACTTTCTAATATTTTCTTTACCATACACATCAATAAGACCTATTTCTCAGATGAGCTATATTTCCACAAACTTTGGTAAACTAATGGACAAAGTACCTATTTTCTCCAGTGCCTACTCAAAACTTAGGATAACTCACTAGCCATAAAGAGACAATAGCTCAACTCAGTGCCAACTAGAATGCTTTAGCATGAAATTTGCTGATGTGTTAAAACCTGAGCATTATAAGAAAAAGTAAATAATAATATTTTAGTTAATGACCATCACATCAAATGAAACATAATTTTTTTCAAATCCTGAACTCTTAAACAACATGAGTTTGACCTGCACAGGTCCACTTACACATAAATTTTTTCAATAAATATATACAGTTCTATAAATGTATTTTCTCTTCATTATGATTTTTATAATACTTTCTTTTTTCTAGCATACTTTATTGTAAAGTTACAGTATATAATTCATATAACATACATAATATGTGTTGACTTTAAGTTATTAGCAAGGCTTCCAGTCAACAGCAGGTTATTAGCAGTTAAGTTTGGTGAGCCAAAGTTGTATGTTGATTTTTGACTGCACAAGGGTTGGTGCCCATAACTATATTTAACTGTGTCAGTTGTATATTTTTATGTTGTGGATGGAGCCATGCAAGCTGAAAGTTGTATTTTATTTTCTTAGGACATTTACAAGAGTATATTTTTCCTTGTATAAAGTTTGAAAGGCAATAAAATCTCAGTTGCACCAGTGAGGAACAATGACATTTGTGATCTTCCCCAAAAGAAATCTGTCTTTCTATTTTATTAAGATGTACTTTTTTATATATTAAACAACTATTCACTGAAGTGGAGGTTTTATTATAGTCTTATAAAATGACTTTTACCCACTTAAAACTTATACCCAGGCATTATGTATAATAAATGGGTAGAATACTTTTTATTAGAAATATGTAGTTAGAATTGCCTTTTATATACACCAACTACTAAGTCCATAAATGTTGTCCAGCAGATTGAAGTAGATCTTAACTCTATAAGTAAAATAGTCTGGAGTTTTTTGTTTGTTTGTTTTACTATTGATGCCTAGGCCACCACCACACCCAGCCTCACACACACACATGTGATTATGGTTCAGTTAGGCTGGAGTGGGTCTGTACTCTGCATTTGTCCCACTATCCCAATCTTTATATAACATAGTGTTTGGATTACTCTTATAATGTGAACATGCAACCTGAAGTCTCAAATATTTCTTGAATCCCCCATCTGATTATCTAACATTTAAATTCTCAATAAATAAGATTATAAAACTACAGATTAACTACTACAACTTATTTATAATCATGCTATATTTTGGTCTCATTCACTTAGGCTTTCTTTGTTTTTCTCAAATTGTTTCTTAACCTTGAGCTTCAGAATAAATTTTGAGATGGAAATTAATCCACAGAAGGTATATCAAGGCAAGAAAAATAGATTATCTTCATAAAAATGTTAAAATTCATCTGCACAGTAGTACAGATAACATAATTTGGTTCTAGAAATTGATATGGTATAGCAATAGAAAACACACTATTTGATGTATTTAAAGACTCTAGTCCTCAGGAGTAAACTATCATTTAAATATTACTTCAGACATATGCTACTTGGAACTTGATAAAGAAAAATTTTGTTCACATTCTGTTGTGAGACTTTAGTTTTATGAAATACTTCAAAATAAGGGGTTGGTTATTCATTTAAAAAGACATCTGAGATGATTAGTGCTGTTTCAAACTCAATTCTAATCTCAAATCTTGTTCTGAAAACCAAATTCATTATTCCCTCTTCTCTACTAAAAGTGAAGCTTTTCGAGGCCAGTGAAATAAATACAACAAGGAATACTTCATTCATGACTTTAAACAAATACGTTTGAGCTATGTTGCCTCATCCCTCCTTGTTCTCTTAAATCCACTTAGCTGACAACTTGACACAACCACTGTCCTTACTGATAAAGCACATATTACTCAGTACAAAAGTGTGGGTTTAAAAATGTTCTTGTCACAGGAAAATTTATCCCTGATCTTCGAACTGTAGGTTCAGTCATATTTTATGACTTTGTTTTCAAAGCTGTGGTTGCTAAAATTGATGAGTTGTTCTGGTACTCACAGCCCGAGCATCCTATTTCTTCAAATAAAAATTCATCACTTTATGAGGAGAATCAAGGTCAGGAGGGTATGTGAACACACAGACTCTTCTTCACTCAGCTGTAGAAAAAGAGAGGCGATATGGAGGTAGGTTCTCAGATTTCCCAGATCTGCTTTCAACAGCCCTTCTAGTTAGAAGCCAAAGTAATGGAAAAGGGCAAAATGCAGAGACCTTAAATCACCTTCATTTTCCCAGAGTATCAGCTACTTTACTAGGCAGGGCTTCACTAACTTTAATGTTCATGCAGATCCCCAGGATCTTGTTGAAATACAGATATGTCTAGACAAGTCTAAAACGAGGATTGCAACTTTACATTTCTAACAGGTGATGCTGGGGTTGCTGGCCCAATTATTCAGAGTACAATTGCTGAATATAGTCTTTATGCAAGATCACTTCCCCAACCACCATAGATGCACATGCTTTTCTAGTGATCAGATGAACTAAAGGGACATTTTGGAATTGATTGGTTATTCTCTTGCCCTCTGAATGGGGGTAAGGGTGTGTCAATCACCCTTAATTAAGTACCTCGTTGCTTCTGACTAGGGGAGAAAGAGCAGTGTCTTCAAATTTCACTACCCGGCTCTACCTAGCATATGCAGACCTTTTGCCATTAAATATCATATCTCAGCAGGAAATTTCAAAACTGACCTAATGAGCTGGTGATCAAACAACACTTACCCATTGAAACAGTTATATTCAGAGTTGAATTAAGATTTTGTCTATATGTAAAGAAATGGAATAATTGGCAATAAGTTAATAGGTTCTGTCACTAGTGGAGAAAACTAATTGCTTTTTAAAAATTAAACCAGAACCTTATTCTTACTCAGCAGTTAATGGAATTGAGAGATGGAACACTCTGTATATTATTTATAACATTAATAGAAAAATCAAATAATTATTTCTTGGCTTCATTTCTTGCATATGTTTAACTTTCTGATTTCATCATTTGGAGACTGTATTGAATTTAAGGAAGCGACTGTCATAAAGTCTAGTTAGTACCAACATTTATAGATTGTTTAATGTGCCCAGGCAGGCACTGTTCTAGGTATTAGCTTAATGAATATTCATGAAATAATAGAGACAATTACTTTTATTTCCATGTTAGGAATTGACCCTACATAGACAGCTGGAAAATGTCAGAGGCAGGGCTTGAAACCAAATGTTTTATTACAGCCCCATGCAAATGTGTGCATGGTGTGATTTCAGAGAGGTTAGGGATGCTTCTCTGGTACAGCCCCCCTGATGCACTTTCCTTCAACAGAAGCCAAAACTGCAGATACTTTGAATCTATCTTTCTCATTTATTTTCCTTATTGAATTGAGCACAAATAACTGAAAAATACCCACTCACATCCACAAAAGTGACAACCTTGTATAAATCTGACAGCTCATTTCTTCAGTCCTTACACTGATGTAGCTAAGTCCTAGAGTAGAAGACCCACAATTGTTTGCCCCAAAGTCATTATGAGGTCTATCCAGAAAGTATCCAGCCATGTACTATAAAAAATAAAGACATTTATTGAAGAAGATACAAGCTACAAGAAACATTGTACATAGGACAACTTGATGCTTCAGTCCCCTTTGAAGTAGGCACCTTGGGACCTGACACAGTAGTACTACCAGCGTTTCTAGCACCTGTAGCCTGATGTTCCTCCTGCTCTGGTAGTAAGAACTGTGGAATGAATTTCACCACAACACATTTCATGCCAAGATTCTGTGTCAAAACCTCACACAGTAGTTTTTGGAATCCCCAGATCAGCTTCTAGTTCTTACACTGTTATTCACAGACCTTTGTTGATTGCAGTTTGTACACATTAAACATTCTCAGGTGTTCTGCTTGTTGCAGGCCTTCCAGAACATGGATCATGTTCAACAAATTCTCAACCATCTTTGAAGCATTTGTGCCACAATTTTATTTGCACTACACTCATTGCATCATCACCAAAAGCCTTCTGAATCATCTGAATAGTTTCCATGGAGGAATATTCAAGCTTAACGTGAAATTTCATGTAGATTCATTGCTCTACTCGCTCATTTTGAATGCAACAGCCACAGAGTACACATGCTCACTCAACATCATCTACTGCACCCACTGACTAGTACAGTGAAGTCATCATTGTTCACATATGTGCATTCCAGTCCACTCTCCTTGGCTGCCAGGTTATATAGATGTCATACAAACTGTTCTCGTTATATTAACAATCGCTGGACTTTTTCTGGACAGACCTCATACACATTCATTATCTCCAGCCTTAGTTGTATGCTCAGATTTTCATAGGAACTTTTCCTTCAGTTAGTAACATATCATTGCACTCTTTTCAGCCCTGCCACACTACCTTCTCCCCACTCTCAGCAAATGCCCTTGGTTCTTGTTTCCTAATGACTGTTGAGTCCATTAGGCATGAAGCACCTTAAATTCCCTCCCTCTCAGTAACTTCCCTGTACATTTCCATCCACTCAGGCTTTCTATGCTTTATTCTGGTTTTCTTGGAAATAATGTCCTTCCTCCCACCCAAAACTTTCCTGGCCCCTTTGCTATGCATGAAAACCCAGCACCCTTCTCTTTCTGTCTATGTTTATCCACATTTTATACTCAAGCTTCTCCCAACATTAAAACAAAAAACTACGCTCGATCTTTTTAGCTAGGACTCTGTCCTCATCAAAATCATATTATTGTTCAATTACAGTTGACATTCAATATTATTTTAGTGTCAAGTTCATCAAAATTATTTTAAAGAATAATATACACTTCTGCCTGTCATTTCTCCTTAGCCTTTGTATTTATTAAACTTATGATATTGTACAAATGTTTAATGGACACTTGCCATATTTAATCTCCTTTAATCTCTTCAAATTTTGGCATTATTATGATTTACTTACATTTTAGAATATCTCCTTCATTCTTTCCTACATTAGCACTCTACCCGTTTTTCCTCTGGTAAGAATGCACAATGGTGAAATTGGGAAGGTAGAGAAAAAAATATGAGGGCATTACAATGTCAGTTGTTGCTTTGATATAGCTCTAGAGAATATGAACACACATAGACACAGTGGGATAGACCATTCACTTTAATCTCAGTTATAAACTATTGCTCTGATATCTTCCTCTAAATAACAGAGAAGGATGTGAAACACACTCTTCTAAATCCCCTGGTTCCTACAGTTATCATAAATGCCCCACTCCAGGAAAATGGGCCCTGAGAAAAATAACCAGAAAGAAGAAAGTTTCATCTTAGGCAAAGTAATGTCTTCTTGACCCCATATAACCTTCTTGTATATAGCATCTACTGTCATAAATAAGGTCAGAAAATTTCATAATGATGTTTACAGGGCAGTGCATAGCACCTCCACCTTTAGCTAAGAAACCAAAGGCCTTAATGTAGAAACTAAGAGGGCCTTCCCAGGAGGCATTCTTCAATTCTGGCAACATTTGAGAAGAGCACTTTCCAAAATTTTACATGTTCCTGAAGTTATCTGTAACTTGAAGAAGCCAGTTTGATAGGTTAAATATCTGTCTCCAGAAGATTTAAGTTATTCATTTCTTTTTAATCTTTATTCTTGCTTGATTCCTAGGCTAAGGAATTTTCTGCCTCAACTTTCCCATAGATCAAATGAGGATAACACAACAGAGCACACCTCAAAGTGTTGTTGTCAGTGTTAAATATGTGAATCTATTTGATATGTTAATTACTATTACTATTTTGTAATTTTATTGACTTTGTTTTGGGTCTCACATCCATAAAAAAAATAGTTGAAGAACATAAACTTTTTCCTACTGATTAAATCAATTTATTGAATGTAGAACCACAAATAGGCAAATAAACAAACACCTTTAATCTTACAAATGAGAGCCTAGAAATCTTAAGTCAACTCAAGATACTTATGACTTGAAAGCAGATAAGAAGGCTGCCTAATACATGTGGAATAAATGATAAATATGTGATCCACTCAGTATATAGAATGTTTTATTGCTTTAATTATGGTGATATTTAATTTGCAGAATTATCATTTAGTGCTGAGATTCCATATTCATTCTGTTTACATTAGCTGCAGTAAGTAGTGAGGGTGATGGGAGTAATAATAACTGTAATAGTGATGTTTTTATTGCTCTAATTTAGAAAATAAAATTTATATGCAGAATAAATATGAATTTTCTTTTTAACTCTAATAGAGTAGAGCAATAAAAATATCGTATTACAGTTATTACTACTCCTATCACCATCACTACTAACTGCAGTTAATGTAAACAGAATAAACATACAGAGGACCCATAGGCATATGAAAGAATGTTCAACATCACTGACCATCAGAGAGAATCAAATTAAAACCACAGTGAGATATCACCTCACACCAGTCATAATGACTATCATAAACAAATCAATGAACAACAAGTGCTGACGAGGATCTGGAGAAAAGGGAACCCTAGTGCACTGTTGGGAATGCAGACTGGTGCAGCCACTGTGGAAAACAGTATGGAATTTTCTAAAAAAAACAAACAAACTAAAAATGGAACTGCCTTTTGATCCAGTGATTTCATTGCTAGGATTATACCCAAAGAATCCTGAAACACCAATTCAAAAGAACCTAAGTACCCCTATGTCCATAGCAACACTATTTACAATAGCCAAGTGCTGGAAACAGCTTAAGTGCCCATCTGTATATGAGTGGATCCAAAAGCTGTGGTACACTACATTTACACAATGGAGTACTATGTAGCAGAGAGAAAGATGGAACATGGGTGGAACTGGGGAGTATTATGCTCAGCGAAATAAGAGAGACAGTGAAAGACAAATACCATATGATATCACCTAATACAGGAAACTAATGAACAACACAAACAAACGAGCAAAATAGAACCAGGGGCACCTAAACAAGGAACAGACTGACAGTGAACAGGGGGGACGGGGGATGGGGATAAGGGGAGAAAGAAGGGGAAGGGTCTAGTCAAGGAAGTATATAGTATAAATGACCCATGGACATGGAAACAGGGTGGGCATTGAATTTGGGGGTGGGGAGCAAGGGGGAAGAAAATGGAAGACTTGTAATAGAAAAACAATTTTTAAAAAGTAAATTCAATTCAGTCTAGTCATTGCCTTTCTTATTTGCCTGTATTTTTCCTATTGGTCAGCCCTGATGTATTTTTCAGATGATATCTCAGCTTCTTATTCTTTACCTTTATACTACCAGTCAGACTTTTCACAAACTTTAAAGAAAGCACTCAACCAAGTTCATTCTTTGGTTTCATTCATATATGATCAACATAATTTTCTGTGGACATAAACCTTTAGTCTTTTGATACTTTCAATACTTTGAAAAATATTACCTTGTAGAGATTCTAGACTTTCTCTTTTCATCAATATGGGAGAGGGTGCAGACGTGTGTGTGCACGCGTGGCATGTGGTGTGTCTGGAATAGAGAAATCGATTCTAAGAGTGAAGAAGTATTCCACATTATAGAGAAGGAATAGGTAACACCAATGAATTAGCCTGTCCTACTTCTTCATGATACTTCGCTAGTATTCTGACTTTCTACGGTTATTAACATTTGTGTGGCTTCTTTGAAATCAGAGCAGATTGTTCCTTATTTATCACTTTAATTCAATTTTAATAATATTAATGGAGTGACAGCTAGAAGCAAAATAAAGCCACTATAAATAATCTCTTGAGATATTTTAGATAATTTACTGCTATAAACAAAATTTAATAAAAGAAAAACTAACAAAAAGAAGTATTAGATGGAGATATTTATTTTCTTTAGAGCAACATAGCATTTCCAGAAAGTGAGGTATTTACCATTTCTGGAGTCAAAACCCAGGGGGTATACAAGATACTCAGCATGTGGGAAAGTGACTGCATTTTTCACACCACCAGGAGTAAGTAAAGTGCATACATTTCTAATTCTTTCCAATCAGATAGAATAGAATGGAATTATGTGAAGTAGGATAAATGATATCCTGACTGACTTTTTTCTCTATATTCTCTTTCTAAAGTAATTTAAACTTGAATATGCATCACATGGAACAATTATGAAAATAATTAACATTTAAATCCTGCAATAGCTTTAAAAACTATAAATTTCTTTGGATAAATGTCATGTTATATAGTGAGATGTTTTTATTTTATTTTACTTTTAATTAAATGCATGTTTGTATTTATAGTGCCAATATTTCATAATCAACTCTTTTATTTGTCTAATGATTAAATTTGACAGCACACTTCTCTATGATCCCTTTCTCCTGATGTAGTTTCCAGACTGCACTACTCAGAATCTACACCAAGGTAATGTTTTGATTTGGACTTCAACTAAGTTTTGTATGATTTTAAGGGCATGGAGATACAGCCTGTAATTTTGTTGTTATTTCTTTAGCAATATACCTCATAGAGAGAATATTTTTTTCACACTTTCATTTCCTCATTAATATAATTTTGGAAGCTAAGATAATTACCACATTACACTAAAGCTCACGCTCAAGCATTAGCACAGATTTCCAAAGCACATAGTTATGATATGTGGAGCACAAGTCTTGAGAAATGCTCCTATTCAATATTGGTTTTATGTTTTCCTTTTCTTTCTTTTTTACCCCCCTCCTCTTTTGCTGGTGTTTCTTTATATCTTCCTCTCAGCACATTACAATCGCTAAACACCAGACTGACTGACATTTGTTTACCTCAGCATTCCCAAACTTATGTGTCCACAGAACCTCTTGGTTTTTCATGATTCTATCAACTTACCACAGAATTAGTGTTTCCAAAACACAATGTGTAAGTCTCATGTGAAACACTGATCTAAATCCCAAGGTAAGCACTCCAATGATACTTATAAAAAATGAAAAAAATGAGCCATTCAAAGGATACCACTAAAAGAATACCTTTAATAATGTCTAGTGAAAAATAAATAATTAGTTTTAACCAAGACACACATCCCATTTTTCAGTAGGGATATGTGTTGGTGGGCAGTGAAAATTGAAAGATCAGTACATCTGGAGTCCATCCAACATATCCAGCTTCCAGGGCACTGCCTCAGGGCCCCTGCATTGTCTGGACCTCCTGAGAGTTATTGAAACATCCATCTTATCCTTTTGTAAAATGAGAAACCACAGGTCCACATCAACAATCCTGTGATCCTTTCAGTACCTCTCTTCTTGAAATTCCTGAGCATATGAATATAAATATAATTTTATTCAAAAATTGTATTACATCACTTCATTTTCTAGGTATGAGTCTTCTTTTTAAATTTACTGACAATAAAACTAATCAGAAAAATGGGAAAAGGGAAGTAATGATTGTTCAGTGCCCATTTATGGCAAACACTATGTAGGCACTAAAAGAATAACTATTGTTTAATTATTATTATATTTCAGACTATGGCCTAAAAGTTAGATGGAAGACCTACTTCTTAATTACAGCCAACTTTGTATTTCCAAGCATTTTCAATTAAGTAATCTTTAACTATCTTATGTTATAAAATATTTTCTTTCATTATGCTAACTTGAATTATTGGGGATTCTATATTGAGTAGTCCTAAACACACTACAGACTGGAAATAGGAAATTAATAATCTGAAGCACTGCTGCTTTGTATAGGTTTCTAACTGAGAACAGTATGATGTGAATTGAACAGTTAATTAATTGCTTTGATATGACATCAAATTTATATATTTGTATATTTATAGAATAATTATATAAGATAAACCAATCATTTTTTATAAAAATTTGATGAGAGCTCAATTCTACTGAGGAGCCCTGGAGACAAATACCTCAGAATTTTTGAATTGAGGGGTTAAGAGGTACAGTCTTCATCATGTAATTCCCATGTCATTGATCAGGAGGCTGCTTCCAGAGAGACTTAGTTCTAACCTGTCACCCATGTATGCAGAGCTGGTTCTTCTTGGGTCAGAGAAGTTCCTCTGGCAACAAGGTGCAGGAGGTGCTAGATGTTGGAAAATGTGCTGCAAGGAGGGATGGAATGCAAGGTGTAGGTAAGTTCCCAGAGGATATGGTAAGGCATTGACAGCATCTGTTACAACATTTAGAAGAAACATCTTTTTAAAAATGAGAAATTAAAAAAATGAGAAATACATGAAAGGCAGTATTATGCAATGAATGATTACAGGGTCTTTGGAGGCTGATAGACCAGAAGTCAAATCCAGACTGTATGGTGGCATTTTAATCTTGGGGAAAGCATTTAATGTCTCTCATGTTGGGCTTCCTTATATATAAAACAAAGAACATGGCACCCACCTCAAAATTTGTGAAGTTCCATGCCTGAGTGCTCTACCCTCATGTCACTCATTGGCATAAATAAACTTCCTTTGGTCCTGCCAAAAAAAAAAAACTTGTAAAATTTAAGTGAGTTAATATCTAAGAAGTGCTTATCACAGAATCCAGTACTCAATAAATATTAAATATTAATATATTCAGAAAGTAGTTTGGTGTTTAAAATACTCTTATAATGTCATTTTTGAACCTTATTCCAATGCAAGTAATCTCATCTAAAGCATCTGGTAACTGATTGACCTCAAGTTGAACGCTTTTAGTCACAGGGCATATACTGCCTATGGAGTTTGTCCATTCTGGTTTTGGTCAACATTAATGACTAACATGTTTTTGTTTGGTTGTTTGTTTGATTGTTTATGTTGGAACCAAAATTACATTTCTAATAAATAGCCTCATAGAGGCCTCATAGGTTAAGGAGGCTTCAGACCTACCTCTATAATTGGTGGGAATTGTGGCATGAGAATATTTGAAGGATTATGTACCCTTTGTTTAAAAGTTACCACCAAACTGGTACTACTGATACATAAAATATTTTCTATTTTCCTGTTCTGAGACGTATGTCAACATAGTTAAAACATAAAAATTTGTATATTAAAATGTCATTTTTATTGGACTGCAAGATAGCAAAATGTAAACTGTAAATAAACTTAATTTCATTGTATTACTTTAGCTATCCAATTATCAATAGGTCAGTGGTGTTTGGATGATTAACAAATTAAAACTGACATAATTAATAAATTATAATGTTTATTCTATGCAACTTTAGCTTTTATTTTATCAACATCATTACTATTGTTAAAATCACAATTTTAGCATTTGTTAAGATGTTAAAACATTTGTATTTTTGTTTCCTTGATGGTAATACCAAATTAGAAAACCTTTAAAAACAAATTATTTTTAGATAGTATATTAAAATAATGATATTTTATTATACATCAGAACTCAAAGAACAGATATCTCAATATTTGTATACATACTAATATTTTTTATTTGTATATTTACAAATAATAATATTTACCCTTTTCAAGTGGACAGTTGAGTCTGGCAAATGTTTAGACACATATAACCACCAAAACAATGACGTTATTTGATATTTCAATCACTCTAAGAAGTTCTCTCATGCCCCTTCTAAGATATCCCTTCCCACTACACTTAGCACCGCCCAATGGCTCTTTTTGAGTTATTGGTAGTTTTTAGTATACCTGTAATTTTAATATGGACAAATTGTAACCTACTGAGACAGTAGCCACTGAAATTGTTAATAAAATTCTTAATTAAAAACTAGGTCTAAAAAGAAATTATAGATTTTAAATAATATATTCAAATATTATAACTGAGCAGCAAAAAGTATCATCATCATACAAAATATTACAAAATATTTTAATTTTATCTTATAAGTTGCTATTTCATATGGTCATTTCACCATTTCTTAAGGCAATACATATAGTTCCATAAATTACTGCTTGCATTCTCCTTTTCAACTTTTCAATGTTAAAATATTATTCTAAAAAAGGAAAATAGCAGTATGATGTCCAATTTTTTTCACATATTTTGATGTATAACTCCAGAAAATATCATTCTCTATCCAAATAAGTGTTGAGATTATTTGCAAATACATAAATCTTATTCTTCATTTCCTTGTTCTAATGATCTATTTTTATTAGAAAATTACTTATTTGCATTTCTACCTCAGATATTTTAACTTTTTCTCTTTTTTAGCTAAGCAGCTACTTTTGTTATTAAAATAAATAACAGATTATATCAAATAATATGTATAGTGCAAATTCAAACTTATGTTTGGTTTCTTCCAAAGACTATGATATGATATGTTCTTCACTAGATCACTCTTATTTCCTAAAATTACCTATTGTTTCATATCTTGTTTAAAATACATCTAATTGTTTACTTTCTTGTTTATCTTCAGAACACAGATTAGAAAAAAAGAAGAAAGCAAAAAAATAAAATACTTGGCATCACCAGCCAAAGATCCTTCATTCTGTAAGATTCTATTTCCTTCTTGCTATTAGAGAGGAAATATTGTCAAGTTAATTATTTTTTCTGCTTCTACCAATGTGTTTCCACAGCTGAAATTCTCCTTTCATTTAAAGTAGTGACCCAATCCAAACCTTCAAAACCTCTAACCACAGTTGCCTTTGGTTTTGAAGATATAGGACAAGAAATGTGGTAGGAGAATTTGCTAGAGGCCTAAAAGACTTAGTCACAAGAACACATGTTTGGGTTATAGGTTGGGCTATGCCAGTACTGCATGCCACATTCTGAGTGACAGAGGTGTCTGAGTATTCTCTAATACATTTATTGTGTGTGTGCATATGTGTGTTTGAAACCAGACCTCCTAAATCACATGGCTGAGATCAGCAGAGTCCCTAGAATGGGTCTAAGGATGGAACTGGTTGGTTTAGTCTCATTTTTTCAGTTTTGAAGTCATCTGTTTTCGTAGCTGAGCATTGCTAATTTTTTCTACTGCAAAACACTTGATTTTCACCATGACCTAGAGTTTGAAGTAGGTAATGGGCAACCACAAGGCCCTAATCATTAGCACAAAATTTAGAAGATCTTTCCTTTATTTCACTTTTCTCTTTACTTTCAACTTTTTTCTTACACTTACCCAGATTTCCCCTAAAACCATCAAGGCTCTTCCAAAGAATGTGACTCCTTAGTCAATGTGACTTAACAACTCATTGTTGCTAGCACAGCCATCCAGAGACTTTATCTCTCAGAACAGGAGTCACTGAATTGGTGTTGTAAACTCTCCTCTTATTGCATGTGGTTGATCTATCCCACTAAAAGTCACTGTGAGACCCTTTTTCTACCAGGTTATTATGCTGAGCCACCTGTCAATCTCTTCCTGCCCTTGATACAGTTTTTTTTTCTCTTTTCTCTAATTATTCATAGTTCTCTTTTATACTTAAATACGAAGAAGTACATTTCTAAATTTTATAGATAGAAATATAGAAATAGAAAAAGCATAGCCCTTAAGCACAACATCTTTCTTATTTGACTTGTTTTCTAGATATATCCACTATTCTGGCTCTCCTCTCTTCTATAGTCATGAGGTTTGACATCTGTTCTTTAAAATGTAGTTGCCAGAGCTTAAGCAACTTCAGACACTGAAATTCAAAGTAGAATGGGACTCAAAATCTTTCTATTTATCTATACTGTTTGGTCTATTTTTGTAATCTCCAGACAAATTAGTTTCATGGAGGTAGAAATTTCATATCATTTCTACCATTAAATTTGTAATAAAAAACTAGGAGAACTATTTTTCTTCCATACAAATTATTGTTAAAACTGATGTATAAAAGGGTGGGGGGACCCCCAAAAAACCCCAGAATTTATTTATTAAAATTTGTGTATTTATTTCTTACATGTTTAAACTTATTCACCTTCATAATACTCTCCATTTGATGCAATACACCTATCAAGACATTTTTCCCACTGCTCCAAACAGTTTTTGAATTCATCAATGTTGATGCCTTTTAATACTTCTGCCATTTTTTGTTTCATCTCTTCCACATCAGCACAATGTTTCCCTTTGAGGATTTTTTTAAATCCGGGGAACAAAAGATAAGTCACTCAGGGAAATATTGGTCAAAAAATGCTGAACACTCAGCATAGTGTGGGCCGGTGTGCTCATAAATCACCCATCATGAAAAGGGCAAATACATTGAGTCTTCAAAAAAAATTAACTGAAACCAAATGCAGCCTCTCACAATAACACCAGCTGGTACACATTGATACAGATGGTTTCCTAGGACACTCACCTACTGAGGGAAGCATGCTCTACAAGGGGTCTATCTGGGGGAAGAAAATTCCATTTTTGGGGGGGGTTACTGCTCATACACTGGAGTTTGGGTGTAATTAAAAGAAGAATGTGGAAAGCATGGTGTAAATGAACTAATGTCAAACCCAGAAATTTAGATGGGTAATAATAAAATTCTGCATTAGTTAAGAGACATAAATGGAATTCCTTTCACCAGATTCCCAATAGGAAATGTCCTCAAGGGAGGAAGCCAAGTGTCTTTTAAGTGAAGTGATGATCCACTTAAGGAAGAGAGAGAAAATGGAGGGGGAGTTTGTGCATGATGAGAAAAGAAATACCTGGCTTAAATAGTAGAGTGGCATGTTTTTTAAAAAAAGGAAGGTAAACAAGACAGAGATGGAAATTTTAGGGAACATAGGTGTCAGCTGTAGTTCTTTTTTGTTGTTGTTTTTTGTTTTTGTTTTTTGTTGTTGCCTTTTTACTTATTTATTGTTTTTCTATTACAGTTGTCCCACTTTTTTCCCTATTGCTTTCCCCTCACCCCTTCTCCCACAGTCAGCCCCCCCCCATTGTCCATGGGTCATTTATACTAGTTTCTTGAGTAAACTCTTCTCCTTCTTACCCTCCTTCTCTCCCTCCCCCCTCCCCCTCACTCACTGTTAGTCTGCTCATTGTTTACATGCCTCTGGTTCAATTTTGCTTGTTTGTTTGTGTTGTACATTAGTTTCCTGCATTAGGTGATATCATATGGCATTTGTCTTTCGCTGTCTTGCTTATTTTGCTAAACATAATTCTCTCTAGTTCCATCCATGTTGTTGGAAATGGCAGGAGTTCCTTCTTTCTTTCTGCTGTGCATAGTATTCCATTGTGTAAATGTACCACAGCTTTTTGATCCACTCATCTACAGATGGGCACTTAGGTTGTTTCCAGCACTTGGTTGTTGTAAATAGCACTGCTATGAACATAGGGATGCATAGGTTCTTTGGAATTGATGTTTCAGGATTCTTTGGGTATAACCCTAGCAATGGATTTGCTGGATCAAAAGGCAGTTTCATTTTTAGTTTTACTGAGGAAATTCCATACTGCTTTCCAAAGTGGCTATGCCAGTCTGCATTCCCACCAACAGTGCAGTAGGGTTCCCTTTTCTCCACATCCTCGCCAGCACTTGTTGTTTGTTGACTTGTTGATGATGACCATTCTGACAGGTGTAAAGTGGTATCCCATTGTAGTTTCAATTTGTATCTCTCTGATGGCTAGTGATGTTGAGCATCCTTTCATTTGCCTATGGACCTTCTATATGTTTTCTTTGGAGAAGTGTTTGTTCAGGTCCTTTGCCCATTTTTTAATTGGACTGTCTGTCTTCTTGGTGTTTAGACATGGAAGTTCTTGGAGATCAATCCCTTGTCTGAGGTATCATTGGCAAATATGTTTTCTCATATGCTTGGTTCCCTTTTCATCTTGCTGATATTTTCTTCTGCTGAGCAGAAACTCTTTAGTTTGATGTAGTCCCATTTGTTTATTCTTTCCTTTATTTCCCTTGCCTTAGGAGATATATCAGTGAAAATGTTGCTACGTGGGATATCTAAAATTTTCCTACCTATGTTTTCCTACAGGACTTTTATGATGTCATTTGTGGTTCTTATGTTAGGCTAGCCATGATGGGTGATTTGATGCAGCAGACTAGGAAGGAGGTTACTAGCGATAGTTATATTAGCAAAAAGGAAGAAATATATAGATCAATCAGTTCTAACCATTTGTATGGTTTCCATGGTGATATGCAAATACATTGCACATGAAAATTTGTATATGAAAGTAGGCAGAGATTAAATCAGATTTTCAGATGATATCCTATACTAAGCCATCTAACCTTTCATGAAAAGACTTCACTTGAACCAGACACATCCAGAAATCCTTGTATGTAATATTGAGATTTATCATGATACCACTTCGAACTGCAGAAATTAATAATGTCAGTTTTGCATATTACATTAATTTTTATACCACATTTCCTTATCTCATCAAGATGGTGTTGCTACATATGAAGGGAGGAATTAAAAATATTAAAGGAAAGCCACCAATGCAAAAGTTACTCTAATATTGGCTTATGAGAACCAGCACTTCACAACCCCTAAAAGCACAACAAACTAGATGGAGTATATTGGCCTACGTGCTTTTGGATAACAGAGTAGCCTAGTTTCTAAACTGGTGTACCCATGAAGAATATATGCTATTGTTAACATCTCCTGCTGCATGTGGAGTAATACTACTGAGATAGTTGAATAATTTATGTTTAAATTAAAGGCAAGAGCAACTTGGTTATTAAAACATAGGGAATATGAGGAGCACTTGAAGTATTGGAGGGAACACTTTGTAACCTATATGAATGTCTATCTGCTGTGCTGTACAACTGTAACAAATATTTTTTAAAAGTGTTGAATAAAAAGAAAAAAAGATATGTAACAATGGTGTTGCATTTGGCTGGGGGAAAAAAGACACTGGAAGTGTCTGGGAGCTGTTCTCCTTGTCCAAATTGGGGAATTTTCAATGTGTCTCTTAAGTGTCTTCTATTTCCATCCTACATGACTGCAGTTATTATTATTCATCTCACGTCTTCAGATGTCTAGTTTCCAGAGTCTTAAATAATGCTGCATAACTACTTTCTTGTCAGATGGCACCAAAATTCATTCTTTAACAAAAGGAAAATAAGCTGCTTCTGCTATGCTGAGACCAAAGATTAGAACATTCATCTAAATCTACTTCATAGAACATCTGCTCGTAATAATGTATATGGTGGTGAAGACCTGGAAACTACTAACATGTAACCCAATGCTGGCCTCTTCTGTATTATCAAGGATAATAAGGATCCATAAAGTAGGCTGTAAAGGAAATTTTTTCAGTCTCAGTCATGCATATCTAACTGCCTGTAAAGTCTTCTTCATCTCATCTGGGCCTCATTGAGAGCTATAACCTTCCTTTTGATACTTAAATCATATAATGGCTGTATGTAAAACAGAGTTTACAATCTGTTTCATAAGTCAACCAAAGACAAACTCAGAATATTGCTTAGATTGGTATTCTTTTCTTTTTTCTTTTTTCTTTCCCAGTGTTGGTCAAACATGAATGACTTTACCCATAAGGGACATTTGCAAATGTCTGCAGACAGTTTTGACTGTCACACCCTACGGGGATGAAGTAACATGCATCTATCTAGTGTGTACAGGCCAGAGATATGGCTTAACATTTTAAAATATATAGAACACCCACATACATATACTCACAATGAAAACTATCTAGTTAGTCCAAAAGTCAATGGTGCCACTGTTGAGAAGCCCTAAATTAATTTTTTTGCATTTCCATTCAGGGAGACCCACAAAACTTGTTCTTAAGTGATACAGCTCTTTTTTTACCCAGTAATCAGTGAACTCGGCTTTGCTTACTCAGTTATGGTGACCTTTGCTTTTTGATTTTACATGAGGCATAAATCAAAGGATATTTGGTATGACATTAGCATTTGTATCAGAACCAATCAGACTATTTGTTTGAATGAGGTGGGAAGATGTTTAACTGCAGTAATCCATTAGCTTTTGAAAATGGAGAAGCCAGTAACCCAATTTCATGAACACACATAGTGGGACACAGTGTGAAATGAGCTTCGGGCTTCTCTTGCTACTAAATGTGGAATCTCTGATGCCCATCAAGGAAGTTTAGGATTGCTCTAATCGCATCCAGGAGAAAGAACTTCTCAGCCCAGTATAATGTCTGTGATGTCTGGGGATAAAAGTTCTACTGGCAGCATCCAGGCCTTCCTGGGATTTATTTTTGAGACAAAAAAAAAAAACTTTTTATCATTGCCTTTCAAAGACGGTATAAATTTATTCTGGCCAGACTAGTTTCACCATTTTTACTTAACTTATCCCTGCTCAATTATAGGTCATAATCATTCCCAAAGGTTTGTTGTTGTTTTGTTCGCGTTGGAATTTTATTTTCCTTTTTCCATGCAGCTGGAAGTCTCTGACCTTTAGCTTCCCATATGTTCAATTTCCAGGCTTAAAAACTTCAGCTCAAATACCACAATATTCTCTAATTTCATACTTGGTCATTTCAACATAAGTGAGATTTTCCTCTTATTAAACTGTTTTACAGTGGCTCTCTACTTCTGAGGAAGGGGCAGGATCAGAGTCACTTGGAGGGTAAGAAGATTCACATACTACTGCCCTTCACCTCTGACCCTGCTCTCTGACCCTACTCTCTGACCCTGTGTATTCTGCCACTACCCCAGGTCCTCAATGAAAACCGCCCCTCTTTAGAAATGATGGCCTGTAACACTTCTTTGAGAACATGTTGTCTTATATAATTATTCTTTGTATGTGTATTTATTATTTCCCAAATAATATTATAAATGTCAGAGACTTTATCCCATATCCCTTAGTAATCACAATCTTGCCTGGTAAAACTATGTTAAAAATACAAGAATATCAAAAAATAATACTTTGTTGAACATCAAAAAGTTACAGATGATGAGTACCAACACACACAAAAATAATGTTCTTGAACATTTTTAGGATAAGATTTACAAACTTACACGTATGCAGTTAAACAGCTTGGCACTTTTAATAAAACAGCTTTATAGCTTGACCCAGGATGAGAAGATAAATGTGAAAGAAAACAGTTTAGATTTGATTGCATTAATATTTTATTGGAAGCAGCTAGGCAAATTATAAACTGAATGTAAACATCACACAATTAGTAGATATGGAGAATTTGGGCATTCAACAAGCCTTTAGCTTCCTTAAGAAGCAATCGCAAATTTACAGAAAATAATTTAAACTTTTAATTTCCTAATTTAAACAGTATCACTCATTAAAGTGGTTTAGCTGATTGTAATTAGAAAATATGCCACGTATTTAACAGCAACTTGCAAGTTCGCCGTGGTCCAGATTACTAACAGACTCAATGATGCTCTTTTTAAATATTAATGTCAAGATTTTCAATACATGAAACCACTGACATCGAGATCAAGCATTTCATCTGAGAAAAAAAATGTTTTCTCCATTTTTCTCTATCAATATGACAGGAAGCAAAACGATTATCCATGGCTGTTACTCTACATGTCTTCCAAACCTATTCGCTACTTTAATTAGGCCATCTTGAATTAATAGATGCAAATACAATTTGTAACCAAAATGCTAGCTCTTTGTGGAAAGATAGTGCTTTGCTCAAGGCTCTAAAGTACCACTGTCTGTGCTTTCATAGGGAGACAGTGATGATGCCCAGTTTTACTCAACTTGGAAAACCAGGAGATCAAGGTGGAGATAGGTAGGATCTAAGTTCAGTTCCCATCAGATTCTACTGAGTGTCTTTTATACGCCAGGGACTGTGTAAACACCAGGGAAATAAAAGGTGAATAAGATGCCACTGTTTGCAAGGAGAGCACAGTCTAGAGCTGGGACACAGTATCACCCGAAATAGATAAAAATTAGGATACAAACTGATAAGCAGGCAAGGAGGGCCTAGAGTACCTAAAAGAGAGAAAAAGTAATTTTGAATTGAGAGGAAGTTTAATTTTTTTCTTAACCCCAAGTCCTAAAAAGTGCTAAATTTCTCTCTCTCTCTCTCAAATTCTTACACACAATTAAAGACATTAATGGGCACCAGAAACCATTATTAGATAATGAGCTTTTATATTCTTTCTTCCCCTCCCAAAACACTGTTACCTTTATCCATAAAATAGGAGGTTATTTTTTCCTTTCCTTTCTCTCCAACTCTGTATCCCATATCTTATTCTGAGATTTGGTTGCTCAGATTTCTGAGTTCTTAGCCTTCTCCTTGACATACTCCCTCCTCACCACCTGCTCACCGTTCTCAGGTAACATCCAGCACTCTCTTTGAAGTGTGTCCCATATTCTGGACTTTTTTTTATATCAAAACTCTCAATTAAAATATCTCCTTTTTGTGCTCTATTCCTTCACACCCTAGTGTTTTGCTAGGTGAAAACTAGACAATGTGATGTCACAGTTGGTACTGATATGTTAATTCGTGTTCCCTTGTAACAAATATCTGCTCTTTGAATCTCTCTGGAGAAAAATAAAATTATCAGTTGAAATACTTCCATTTTAGAAAAGTTTTTCTTAAGACAGAAAGGGCACTTAGGCCCAGACAGGTATCAAACCCACTCAAACTCATCACATCATATTGTCATTCTGAAACTCATATAATCAGCTGCATGACATATATATACACTACATTTGTTATTTAAGGACATCCTGCATGTGCCATATACACCTACATAAACTGAATATATTTTAGCATATGTTTGAAAACTAGAGTAAAAACTATTCAGTCCAAATCTTTCACAGTCTTCCTCAGCCCTTGACCATATCCAACAAACACATAAACAAAAAACAATACTATTACATATAATTATTAACAAATGTATACATATTATACCACATCCTACCTTAGTTTTTAAAAGGCTTTTTAAAATACTTAGTGCCATATGAAATAACTTTCTGTTAGAAGGTCTCTCTAGGAATTTCAAAAGCCCCAGTAGGCCAAAATATAACATATTCGTCTGGCTTGTATATAGTTGTTATAAGAATTACTGTGATTACAGTGAAATCAGAGGGTGGACAGTTTCCAAGATAGGAAATATTTTGTATCTACTTCAATTCATGGGGAAAATAGTAAGCATCTTTCAATAAATTCCTGATTGAAAACTGGGACTTTAATGAAAATATAATTAGTCTCTTTAAGGAATAATAACACAATGTTTCTCTTCCTCAAACCTTCTAAAATCTGCTGTATTAGTGGTCTCAATCATTATAAGCACATTAGACTATCCTGGGAAGCTTTACAAAGTTATCAGGTCTAAGCTACACTCCAGACCACTGAGATCAGAATCTGGGAGTGGGGACACCAGTGATTGTTAAAGTCCCATTGAGGTCAAGAATAACTCATCTAGCCTGAAAATAAGACCAGTCCTTCTGGTGGACATGCTGACCTTGGGCTTGTGAGAAACACTGACAGCGAGGAATGTGCAAGAAAAAAAATCCCATCCCTAGATGGAAACTGAAGAGTGGGCATCCAACCTCGTTTCCTAGCGCCAGGCGAGAACTAGGAGAGGCCAGTTCCCGATCACAAGGGTTTGTCGGTAGCATTGTAATAGCTAATTAGCTAAGGAGCAGAGGAACTGGTGAGGTTGATGACAGTGACCCAGAAAAGGGCAACCATTGCTGCTCATCATCAAGTGACCCACAAAATGATGGGAGAGGGTACTGATTTTTAGGGTACATTCACAGAGTAATAAAAGGTCAGGATCAAATGCAAAGGCTTTCGAATTGTTTCAGATTTTTGAAAATCATAACTAGCTTATGGGGTAAATAGCACAGGGACTAAATTACCGTTGACATGTGTAGTTAATTGTCAAGTTCCAACAGAAGGTAACCAACTCATCCAAGATTATTACACAAACAGTAAAAAGCACTTGAAACATTTGCTTTATCCTACTCCTGGATGTCTACTATGCTATTCTGACAGTGAGGGAATCAATACACTTAATTTCACTGTTAGAAGGGAAAATTGATGTTCCTCACTTTAACTGTGTCTAATAGCTGTGTCTAGATGCATATGTTTGTTGGGATGAAGTCTGGATTGTCCATCTATGTTGGATATTGCTATTTCTCTTAAAGGAGTACTATAAAATCCTAGAGCAGGGAAGTGTGGGATAAAGCACCTAGGCCTTGAATTTCAGCTACATAAATATATTTCTTATACATCAGTGAAGTGGGAACATTGAGTTTATAAAATAGCAAATCTAAGTCTAGATTTTACACTAAAGAAAATCCAAAGGAACTTGTTTGTTTTCCTGAATTATGCATGAGAGTTTGGGAATTTGATTACTGCTAAAAGGATGTTATAGACTTAACTACATTGTTAGGTGAGATAAATTGCAATCAAAACAGCAATTAAATATACCTCATCTTGTCAAATTCCATTCTCTCATTTAATAGGTTTGGTCAAAGTGTATAAAGATCATCCATTTTACTTGGAGTTGTCCACACATTTGTAGGCCCTGCTAGCACTTTTAACCATGTATCTGAGCAACAGATTGTCAAGATAAAGCATGATCTTTTATTACTCACTTTTATCTTTTAAATTACTTTTATAGATGAACTTTTTTGATAGAGAAAGGGATGCTAGAGCCAGAATGGCACATGTGGCTTAAATATCTTTGCTCTACCATTTTAGGAATAGAACTGTGTTTAGGAAGTAGGTCCAAATTTAACATCTCCTACATTTATTTTCATTATTTTTTTAATGAGAATTTCTGTGTGATATCTATCATCTGAATATCAAATGCAAAATTTCCTCTTTTATTGACAGACACCACTTTTAATTCCTAAAAGTGAACAAATCATTAAAAGAAAGTGAAAAAACTGAAACAAAATATTTTACTTTTCTACGTGTTAACTAATATGAGTTAAAAATTGATCAAAATAATTTTAACAGCAATGTATTCAATTATGAATCTTTATATACAGCTGTGGGCAAAAGTAGGCTTACAGTTTTTCACATGGAAAAAGACATGCAGACTATGATTATTATTACAATAGCTGTATTAACTCAAAAGAATGTCACACAGTGCACTTAGGTACACCTACATTTGCCCACTCCTGCATGTTTTAGGAAAAAAGGTTTTCCTCTTGTGTGTGTGTCTCCTTTATTGTTCACAGGAACACTGTACTTCTGGTAACCAAATGTGTGGAGTTTGTTCCTCACCAGGTGTCAGATGTTACAGGTTAAGAGCTCAGTGTCACAAGACAGCACCTGTCCCCACATTTCAGATGTCACCTGTGCTTCTGATAGGATGACTTTCAAGCTCAAAATATATTAGATTGCAAAGGAAAAACGTGTTGAAGAAGAAAAAAGAGCAGAGTAAAATATTTTATTATCAAAACATTTTGTTTATATTTAAATCAATAATAGTAGACCTCAAAACTGATATTTTATGCCACAACATGTTTTCTAAAGATTGATATAATATTATGTTTCAAATTATATATCCTTTTCAACTATTTAAAATTTTAACAAAACGTTTTGACTCATCTTAAAATATGAGCAGCTGCATAACACTTTCAAAATAATTTTAAAAGATATGAAAACAAAAGGGAGACTTCATATGCATAAAGTACTGAGCAAGTAACATGGCCTCCCCCAAGATCTGTACACAGGCCAACCAAGCCAACTGTCCCAGAAACTTCCAGAGGAAAAGGTAAAATGTGAAGATGGTTAGTTGAGTGGGCTTATACTTAGTGGGAACAAGTCTCAGTCCCACATTCCTTAGCTAGCCACACCTTGAGTTCCATGAGTCCAGATACATGCAAATTTGTCCAACCCCTCTCAGTGATTCAAGGTTAATAACACAGGAAAATTCTCCAGGATTCTTTATTAGTCATATGTTTAATGATTTCTAAAAACCAGATGCCAACGGAATCATTATCAGGGACTCTGATTGGAATAGATTCCAAAGTTTTGGCAACCACTAGATATTTTTCTTGGTGAAGGAGTATGTTTCATAGGATAGAGTCATTTGGAGCCCAAGAGAAATTGTTATTTCCTAGAGTACTCTTTTTTAAAAAAACTAACTTTGAGAGAGACAGTAAAGGGAGTATGGGGGGTGGGGAGGAGCATTGTTGTTCCACTTATTTATGCAGTCATTGGTTGCTTCTTGTATGTGTCCTGACTGGAGATGGAACCTGCAACCTTGGCATATTGGAATGATGCTCTAACTGGATGAGCTACCTGGCCAGGGCTTAGATTATTTCCTAGGGTACTATTAATCCAAGGTGATAATAAAAAGAGCTTTGCATAATTGTCCTATAAATCAGACTTAAGAGGAAAGTTAAAAAAAAACTCTATAGAAAATTAACTTAAGCTATATTAAGAAATATGAATATATAAAATTAATCATTATATTATCATTGCTATGATTATTTTTATATCAATAATCCTTCAATAATAATAATTTATAATATAAAGATGATAATAAATCAAGTAAGAAAGCTTGAGATATTTTTTAAAAACCTGTATGTTAAATAAGAAAAATGTATTTTAGACTCTAAATGAATTAAATTTCTTCTTTTTTTTTCCCTCTTTTGTTTGGATTAAGTATGTTGGAGAGCTCATTTGAAAAAAATTCTTTTGAAGGGAGATTCTGGATAAGAGCTTTTATAGAATTTATTGTTGAAAGTAAATCTTCAATTTAACTCAGTTTACTCTGTGTCAGTAGTGACACAAAGCTGACAAAGGCAAATCATCATAAGGAAGATAGAGATATACAAGATGGGGCAAAAATAGGTTTATAGTTGTTCATATGGAAAGTAATACAATAAGTAATAAGTAGTAATATAAGAATAAGCTCTATGTTTTGTGTATTCACAACAGTAAACCTACTTTTTCCCCAACCTGTAGATAGATAAATGTTAGGTGATAGTTTAGATAAAGATAGATTCACAGATACATAGATATAAATATATATATAAAATATTTATATGTAAATTATATGATGGGCACTAAATGAGATGAGATGAAGGTGATCCCAAATAAGTCAGAGGTGAGATTTTGTTACAAAATTTGACATCCGCCAGATATATTCCCAAACTTTTCTTTTTCCCCTCTCATGGGGATATGGAGACTCACAGCAAGAATCTCACGATTCGTCACAATCTTCAGTCACTTGTAGAGATATAGAGGTCTGCAATGGAGCATTAATTTTGGTGAGAGACAGAAGGAATTCCCTGGGACAGGATTTGCCCCAATGTTTAATGGAAATTGCAGTAAAGTACAAAATTGAGAGCAGCGGTGACACTCTATGTGTCTCAACCTTACTGGCCTTATGGTAAACACTCATGGAGTGACTGAGTTACAGTTAACCTAGAAAATTTGGGGCTTTGTAAGCTAAGCAGCGATGATGGGCATAACTTTGAGAAGTGGGTCTTGCTTCTCCACTCTGGCCTGAGAGAGATGGGAAGGAACCATAAAGGCATACTGGTTAGAGAGGGGAATATATGACCCACAGCGCTGTAGGCAGATGACAACATTTTTTCCCAGAAGAAGGCACTGCATGACATAGGCAATAGGGCCCAGATAAAATTCCAGAGACAAATTGAAGAGGCTGAAGATATTCCCAGGCATACAGATGGGAAAGAACTTCAGAGAGATTTTCTGAAGTACAACCGTCTTAGTCATGGCTGTTAATGGAACTAGCAGACTTCTTCTGTAAATGTTTATGTGACTTTATTTGCTAACTGATTAACTTTATAATTCTTACACTTTTGCTACCATAGTAAGGAGGAAATGTTAGAAGAAAATTAATCCTGTGAATAGACGCAGTGAATTACAAAATTGTGCAAGTACTATTATCATTATTATGTATTATATTATTAAGAGTAGTCTAGATAGTTTGCAAATGCAGAACCAGTGCTGGATAGGGAGAGTGAATTTTGTCTTATTTAGTGGTTAGAGAGGAAAGTAAGCCAACTTTCTTACTACTTATAATAGTTTTAAAAGATATTCAAAAATTATTTTAAATGGCTGAAGATAAAGGTAGTTAATAATATCAAGTATTGGGCAGGCATGAGAATGACTGCCAAGATTCTGAAAGCTTCTTATTTAGATGTCACTGTTCAGTCATGCCACTAATAGTTACTTTTCACCTGCAATGTGTCAGGCACAGTGTTGTGTGCATTGATCATACAGCCACAAGCAAAACTGACAACAATCTCTGCCCTCATGGAGTTTGTACCTTTTGTACTTGAAAACACCTTGGAGGAACATTATCAATGACCCTTCAATGAAATAAACTGCAGCATTTGTGAAACCCAATAAAATAAATTGAACATGTTTCAAAACTAAAGTTGGGAACAAGGTTGGAAAAGATCTGTTATCCACAACTGTCTATATTTTACCAGTTGTGGGAAATTAAAATTCTTTTTTGGATTTTAGTGGGAACAATAGAATAAAAGTAAGGCTTTGTTTTATTATTGTTCATGAACCCCAAAACTCCCAAATTAGGACTCTCTTCTAAAACTAAGTGTATGGCTTAACCTTCAGGCTTGAGCAGACCACTACCTCCTCCCCAACCAAATTTAAATTGTGGGAATCCTATTCTCAAGAAGAGAAGAGGCCTGGAAAGAACGTATTCCAAAGATGAAAGGAGAGACAGAAAGACTCAAAACCATGAGCGTATTTAGTAGTAACTCCTTTCTACTATTAGGCATTCTGAGATATAGGGAAAGGGATATAAAGATCAGAAGTTAGGCCCCATCCAAAATAGCCACTCATTTAAGGTCAAAGAAGTAGAAAAATGCAAAACCTGTCCCATTCTTTTCAGTAGACAGTTACCATTGTGGGGGGTCTCCTGGAAGGAATAATCATCTCCTCTGGGATGAAAATGTGGCCAATGAACATCCTGAACTTTGTTTGATAAAACAAACTGTTATCTGTCCTTTGGGACTAGGGTGTTTCTTAAGTGGCGGGCTGAGGATCCAGAAGTTGGAAGACAGAGTAAGAGAGTCCCCAGCCTCATTTGCTGATATTTGATAAATGCAATAGTTGTTCCCATCCCAAGAGTCAAATCATTTGGGAAGTTTAAACAAATACAGAGGCTCCAAGTACACCCCAGTAGTGGAGAATGAAAATACCAAAAAGTGAGGTCTCCACATCTGTATTTTCAAGTAGCTCATGGGGAGATTCTGTGCCACAGGTTTGTAAAGCACTACTCTGGACAGTTTGTGAAAAATTAGTCTTCACTTTCAAACCTCCTTGTTGGTTTGCCTCACAGAGGGAAGTGTAAGGCTGAGGCCTGAGTGAGGTCATCCTATGCTATAAACCCTTGGAGACGAGGTAGGCACAGGAGAGGCATGTCAACAGATGCCAAGGCTTAGGTACCTCCATGGTCCAGGTCCTGTGACAGCAGTTGCTGACACCCCTGCCCCCAGAGCCTTATTAGCACACTGATCCATGCTTTGAGGTGGTTAAAAAACAAACTACACAAAACAGAGAGAACAAAGAAAAAGATCTTTACTTTTTATTAACAGAACTCAACCCTGCTGGAAGATTTAGTACCTTAGAGCTAATAAGGCTTTCAAGAAAAATTATCTCCATATGCTGACTTCATTCTCTCAACTTTTGTTCACATTTATTATTGAAATATTTTATTAATGCACACCTCCCTAAGTACTGATTTTAAATTAAATCTACCGAGCATGACGTGGTTGTATTAGCTTAAAACTATAATCACTTAATTACGCTTTAAGTCTTTTATTTTATAAATCAGGTTAACCAAACCAACTTTACAGTTAACATTTATTAAATGATACTGTCTAAAATGTACCTTGTTTCTACAGAGAGAACCAAACCTGAAGTTAGGGAATCTCAAACTTTCCCGAATTGTTTTTTCCTCTATGAAGACTTGTAAGCATAGGAAAGCCATTTCATCTCTCCATATCATAGTTTTGTCACCTGTGAAAGGCAATCATATACACACCAGCTTGACGCAAGCTTGTATGAAAAATGCAAATTTATTAAGTACAATATAATTATAAGCTACCTGGTTGTTATCATTTAAAATAATTAGGCTGAATGTAGGATAAGGTTGAAACAAATTTGGGAATCAATTAGTGATGGAATGAGCAAAAGGATAATGTCGTGATGACCTGTATTTTTCTAATAAGAGTAGCGATAGAGTTGTTGATAGCACCCCTTTCATGACATGAGTTTTCTGTGTGTTCCTATTGTACCTGCATAAGTGTAGTTTACAATAAAAGCAAACATGTCTACCAGGGTTATAGTTTGCTCTCTAATGTTTGGGATTGAGGTTGGAGCAGTATTTCTTGTTCAGATGTTGCAAAGACTCTCTCTCTCTCTCTTTGTCAAGTCCTTTGCCTTCTCTTTGAAAGGCTAAGAAAGCAAATACCACCTATTTCTTTCATCCTGCAGGTAGAATTTTTTCTTTGAATTGTGATGGAAATGTCTTCCTAAGAGACAGATCCCAATTTGTACACTGTTTTTCATTCACATTCCATTAAAAGCCAATGGTCAAAAATGAGTTTTTACATATGCTAAAACAAAATATCTTAATAAGCTTTTTTTCAATTAATGGACTGCACTTTTTTAAAGAAACTGTTAATAATTCAAATTCATGTTTATTGCCCTTGACAAAGTAATAAATTGTGCTTTTAAATTTTGTGATCTTGTCTCTTCTTCCTGTATATCCTTTTCCTGTTTATATAGAATTACCTTCTTATTTATCCTTGAAAACTTCTAAGTCATTTGACTCTTAGCTCTCTTTTTAATTTTCTCTTTGTTTTTCTCACTTTATATCTGGTTTGGATATTACAGTCTTTACTTTTAGTAATTAAAATTGCAAAATATATATATTTAACTATGTATTTGCAGCATCATTCAAAGTGTTTCACCGAGGACATTATGCTTAACTACTCCTAAAACATTTCAGCTGCTATCTTGCAAATCGTTGTTGTCTGGAAATTTAATTCCAGCATTTAAAGACACCTATAAAATGAGCCACGTATTACAGTCAATAATAAGCATTATTCCCAAAGGATTTACTGATTTATTTTCTTTCCATTGCTTCTTATATTTCACTTCTTTTCAATGATTTAATTTTGGTGATGAATGTATCCTTGAGTAGTCCTTTCAAAACTCACAGAACTCTACCTCACATTCTTATCTGGTTCACATACCTACCGTTAGCGATGCCAGTCTCGCCGTCAGTCCCCATGGAGTCCCAGTGATTCTGTCTGCTCACTTACTTCCTTGTCCATTGTCCCCTTACTCACTTATCATCCATGATGTAAGGGAGTGTTTTTTAAGTGAGTTATTTACTCCCTCTTGCCCTTAAAAATCAATTTTCACCTAATAGCCAGTACAAATTTTTAAAAAATTCGTTCCTAAAAAATGTAAATTGCATTCCATGTTCTAAATATATAAATTGCATCCTGTTAAATATGTAAATTGCATAAAAATTTAAAAATATAAATTAAAATTGAATTTTAAAAATATAAATTACATTCTTATATAAATATAAAATATAAATATAAATTGCAATCTTTGTTAAAATATGTAAGTTATTATTATTACTCTTGAGATAAATATAAAATCCTTGACATGGCCAATAATTGCCCTCATTAACTTCTTCCCTGAGGTTTTTCAACATGCTTTATTCTCTACCTGGAATTTTCCCCCTGCTATGCTTCAGGGCTCTGGTTAAATGATGAAATGACTTTTTGTCATTCAATCATATATTCATCATTCAACAAATATTTTCCAACTCTCTACTATTGACATGCCTGTCCTAGGCACTGAGATAAAGTAGTGGCCAAACTAGGAGGGGAGAAATGAGTTCATGTATGTTTATCTTTATCCCTATCAATATATATTAAGTGTTGTGAAGTAATTTCTAAGCAAAGCCTTGGCTGATAACAACCTAAATTGGATTTTCCTTCATAAGAATCAAATTTGTAATTTTTATTTTTTACTGTTTATAAGAATATATAATAGTGAATTTATCTATGTGATTTTGCTCAGTGAATGTCTTTTGGTTACCTTATAGACCCCATTTGTTAGGGAATATGCTTCTTTTAGCTCTACTCTATCTTTGGTCTTAACACTATGCTTAGAATATAATAGATGCTTAATAGAGATTTGTCAAAAACTGACTGTTGATATTTTAAAATATTTATCTTTATTAATTTTATTCTAAGTGCTCACAAGGGATATTCTGGCTTAAAGACAGATTTCCAATTACTTCACAGTAAAAAATAGACATAGACTCTTCTTCCCCTCTCTTCAGGCAGCAGGAAGAGAGCTGATAGAATTTTTCCGTGTGCAAGTGGCCCAATCCTCCACAGTTGAAAGATAATGTAAGAGGCTTTTCTCTGCTTGTAAAGGAAAAGGGGGAAGTCTCCCTCCCTTCTTGAAAGGGTCTTTTTGAGAAGCCTCCAGTCCTTTGGAATGTAAGTAAAAATATCTCCAAAAACCAATGAGCCCTGTGTCTGGGATTTATTCCTTTGAAATGTCAATAATCATAATGTAATCATAATAATATGACCATAATTATTTAATACTTTATGATGCAATAGTTTCTTCATGTTAACACTTTATAATTATCTTAATCTATTTTTATATTAGGTTAGTTAGAATCTCAAAGTGTTGGTAGGTAATCATGCTAGTAAGTATTCCTGTCATGTTTCTTTTTTCAAAGGTTTGGCTTTATGGACAAATAAGGGGCCACTTCCTGAACCTGACAAGCTCAGGGGAGGCCTGCATGGTGGCCTTACAAACTCAGAGACCTAATGCAACCACATGGAGTGGTCTGAACTTAAACCTTTCTAACCAAAAGGAAGTCATGGTGGGTAGTCATGTGCTAGGCCAGTATCTTCCTTGGCAAAGGTCAGTCTTCACTTTAACTGAGCCTGTCTGTTGTCTTTTTGCATCTAGGATAACATACCTTTGGAATGTCAGGATAATTTCCTTCCCACCCTTTCAACCCCTCACTGCAGCAGAGCAGAGACCATGAAACCCCTCATTGTTATTGTTATGGTTATTGTTAATTGCTGACTATCCTATACCCACTTATACAAAAGAAACATGTCTCTATTCCTTTTACATTTTATCCAATCACAGAGATTTCCCTGCTTTTCGTTCTCCTGTCTCACTAATCTATCACCAGTGAATTTTATGTAACCCCCTTACGTCTCCTTCTTTAATTGTAATGTATAAGATAAGGTGCAAAACTGCCGTTCTCTGGAGCATTTTCTCAATCCATTGTGATTTTGCTTCCCAGCAATTGTTGTCAGTTTGGCTCAAATAAACTCATAAAAATTCTCTATGGCTTTAAACTTTTCTTGCATTGACAGCTTTAGCATTTTGTGTTTATGATGTTATTTGCTGTTGGTTTTAATTATATACTTTTGCACGGGAGGATAATTAAATGAGGGAATTCCCCTTTCTTTACAGCAGCGGGTATTTGGGTAAGAGATTCCTTGGCAGACTTATATTTTCTGAATCTGTTGGGAGTAGTTTTCCCTTCCTGATGCACATATATTTACAGACGTTGCTGTTTAAGTTACTTAGACTTATCCATCAGCAACACATTAGGTGAATATAAAAAGGAGGTATTATATAACTGCTACCACTTTTATGTCATCTAGTTAGAAGATTAAAAATATGCAGCCCTACCTAACAGGTATTAAATAACCAGCAATCCCAGGTATTATAGACAATCCATAAAATTAGATTAACACCATTAAACTTTGTTACAAACTGAGGTTTACAGATGATAGTAACAGCTAGTGAAGCCAATTATAAGTTGCAGAAAAATTTTAATATGACAGAATTAACTCAACAATTTGAAAAAAACATTGCCTTAAAAATTTATGTACTTATTTATTTTTTAATTCAATCTTTTTTGTATTTTTTCATTACCCTTTAGTTCCCTTATACCCTCCTCCCCCCAGCAATCACCACACTGTTGTCCATGCCCATGAGTCCTTTTACCTTTTAGCTCAATCCCTCCACTCCTAACTTCCCTCCCTCCACCAGCTGTCATTCTGCCCTACATCTATGAGTCTGCCTTAACCATTTTATAGTTTCCAAAGCACATTAGTTTCTTCTTTATAAAGTGAAATCCAAATGGAAAGAGAGATTAAGTTTATAAAATTTTATTATTTTCTCACAGTAAAGGCCTGGATAAGAAGCTCATGATTAATTTAATACCCATTATAATTTACAAAATCCATGATAAAAAATTGAATTTAATTTAGGCTCTGGCTTTTGTTCTTTATTAACACTTTATTGGATCAAGTTATATTTTAAAATTTAGCTCTTTAATGTACAAATAGAGATTTAATTGTTTTACTTATCAAATAATAAAAACAATTTAATTTTGTAGTAATTAGAACTGCCTAGGAGTCGTTAAAGAAGAACATTCATGCAAAAAAAATTTACAAAGAGGAAATTTACTGCAATATGACTTATAATAAGGAAAATCTGAAGGAAGCAAAATCCAGTGCCAGATAATATGACTCATTTAAATATATGTTGGCACAGGATTATTAATATATTGGGATTATTCTAAAAATTACCCAGAATTGTCCAGAATACTTATTGATCTAATAAGTTGTTCACATAACATTAAATTTTTAAAAGCTCTCTTAAAACTGCACATATACATATGAATATATATACACATATGTACACCCATATACATATACATAAATGTGTAATGCTGAGGGATAAAATTGAGATAAGTAGTTTTTAAAACATGCACATGTATATTCCACAATAGGATTCTAGTCTACTCTGAGCTCACTGAGCTCTCTGATCCCTGTGTTGCAGGTTGGACTGTTCTCCAGGGAAGCAGAATTTCAGGCAGAGTTGAAAGTCTGGGATGATTATTAGGGCCAAAGGAGATATGTGTTACAATGTAGACACTATGGCTTCAGTAAACCCCATAGGGAGCCGTGGAGCTAAAATGATCCATCAGAAATGCCTTACACTGGGCCAAAATGACAAAGACTTTATGCTTCTGATTCCAGCAGTTACTGGTTTGGCCTGCACTTAGAAGGGTATGAACTTGGGCAAGACAGCTAGCTCTCTGAAGCTGAGGCAATTTCAGAAGAGAATGCTAGCTCTCACAGCTACTGGAACATCTGGGCATCACATCTCTTTCTTCACTACTCTCTTTAAGTTGAACCTAGAAAACTGTATATTTACTACACATTATTATTATATTATTACACAGATTGGATAGCGTGCATAAAATCAAATCACACTATTATATCCAAAATCCAATTCCTTGCCTACCCAGGTTTTTAAAAGCATATTTTCTGTAAGAAAAATACCAATAACATATGTTACTTGTAAGAAACTCACTGCTATAGCAAATGTATTTCTTTATTCATTTAGGGAAAATATCTTGCAGATAGCAAGATATGGAAAGCTGTCTGTTATAGGTAAGATATGCTACCAGGTAGACATTTCCCCAAAGCAAAGTAAAACTTCTCTCCCACTATAAACTTACCGCTCAACAACCATCCTTGTCCATAAAGGGGGTAGGGAGTCTTGAGACTTTATTGACAGAATCTTAAAATTGTTTTATTATTTTTAAAGTTGTCACTAATATATATTCATACTTTAAAATCTTAGATCAAAAAATAAACCGAAGATCTTCACTGTATGCCAAATTAAGAATCAATCTACTGGTTACTCAAACATCAGTTTGGTTATCTAGGACTTTAGTAATTAAGAGTAAGCAAATAGTAATCAGGTAGGTCAACTGTCCATTTACCATGGTACTTCAGTTTGAAATAAGAGTAATTTGTGCTTTTCTTTCTTTCTTTTTTTATCAGCAGATGCCTGTTGTCCACATGGAATACACACACACACATTCACATACAAACATGAAAAAAATAATATTGATGGGCTCCATAGAATGAAGCAAATAAAACAGTTTTGAAGATTTACGAATACAAAAAAAATTAGGAAACCTCTCATTTGGAATATACATTTTAAAGTTGTAAATGCTGAGTATCAGTTTAACACACAGCATATTTACTATAACAAAATAAAAATGTTTCCTCCCAATCTCAGGGTAAGTGTCATATCCAAAAAGGAAATTCACTATTTAAAAAAAAGCAATGATAAATCTAAGAAAAGCAATAGTAAAATAATCTTTCCTAGGCTAAACTAATGATTCTTTTATTTATATGTTTTGTTTAATTATACCAATTTTTTAGTTAGTTAGATGGTAATAGGAAACATTGAAGCACAAATATTATGAATTTATCAGTACTCTATCAAGCATATGTTTCCTCTTCTATCTAAAAAAATCAGTTCTAATTACGTGTTAAAGTATTTTGTTTCCCTTACAAGAAAAAAAGAGCTTCATTGTTTCCATTTGGTCCAATGCATGGGAGAAGGCTCTAGGATGGTTGAAAGGCTGCTTACCGGGGGCAGGTAGAGGCTCAGGCTGAAGCCAGACACCAGGGGAACACAGAGGGGCCCCTCAAAGGCCTCTGGGTTCTGAACACTCCTAGTTGTGCCTGAGGGTGAGGCTTTCGAAGTGATCCCTGCCCAGCCCAGCCTGGGGGCCCACCAGGCTTCGGAGGTTGGTCAGGATTCACCCATCTTCTTGATGAGTTTCACCTCTTCCTCCAGAAAGTGGTTCTCCAAGCGGTCACAGAGATGAGGGTCTGTGCAGGTAGAACCCAGGGCAGGCAGCTCCAAAAGGGCTTGGTTCGGGTTCTTCTCCAGGACCACGGCAGTATCCATGGCGTCTTGAGTGTCACCCCACTCGTCCTGGTAAGGCTTCAGCACCTCTTGGAAGCACCACCACCACGCTGGTCTTGCATCTTTAAGAGATGCTCTCTTCCTCCACTCTTCTCCTCCGCCCACTGTAGGAAATGGCCGAGGCCTTGCAGAGCCACCTCCTCACCATGGAACTAAAAGCCCAGAGAGAGGTAGGTGTAGGAGGTCCGCAGATGCAAGGTGACCAGGTGGTTGATTGCAGCACCCACCTCAGTGAAATAATTCTGACGAATTTGAGAGCTCATGCTTATTTGGAAATAGAGTTAAGGTTCTGAAGCTGGGGACTGGAAAGGAGGTTGGAAGAAGGGGCATCCCTGGGTCTGTTCTCTCTGTCCAAATACTGTTAGAGCAAGAGACAGATCCGGAGGATAATCAAGGGCCCTGCCAAAGTGTGTGTGTATATTTTAACATTAGTAAACAATTTCTTAAAATGAGTGGGCAAATAACAGAACATCCAATTTTGCATAATTAATTAAACTAATAAACGAAAGAGATAGTTATAGTCTCACTTGTGTTCACTGAATAGCATCAAAGAGAAGAATACAATTTCTCAGAGTCGTGGACTCCTTAAAAACTTGGAAAAAGAATAATTGATTTTTGTAGGTGCATCTTACATTTTCCAGCAGGTAAATCACTCAAGGTGGCAATGTTTTCTCAAATTTCAGTCTGAGAAAGAAGTAATATTTTAAAACACGAGACAATGGAAACTTTATTACAAAATGGAAAGATTTATTACATAAAGTGCTGAAGAGATGCAGAATAAGTCTGTCTCTTTAATAAAATGCTTCATCCATCATCCAAAGTACACAATATTTTACTTTCTTTTATGCAAATACATTTCTTAGGCACTGTCATAACATAGTGATAAAAGCATGGACATTGAACCAGACAGACTTCCTACTTACTAGCTGAGTGATATAAACAATTCATTGAGATTTTCCCAAACCTAAGTTTTCGTTGGTCGAATAGAAATAATCAAACATCCTAATCCATACAGGGTCATTGCCTATAGAACATGTACAATCTCATATGGCCCTTTCCACTTACTGTTATTTTTATTGCATTCATATCACATAGAAATGCCAGTCGTTTTTTTGTTTGTTTTTTGTTTTATTTTATTGATTATGCTGTAACAGTTGTCCCAATTTCTTTTCCCTCTGCTCCCCTCCACCCTGTGATCCCCCTCCCTTCAGTTGTCCCCCTCCTTAGGCCATGCCCATTGGTTGTGCATATAGTTCTTCTCAACATCTTCCTGTCTACTCCACTTGCTCCTACTATGCTTCTTAATTCCTGCATCATCTCCCTCCCTTTCCCCCCTTGCCCCTCCACACTGACCTCCCCCCTATATGTTCCCCATACCTATTTTTTTCCCTCTCATTGCCTACTTAGTTTGCTTAGTTTGCCTTTGTTTCAGCTCCCTAGCTTCTGCTGTTGTTTGGTGTGGTACAGTTTTCATTTTAATGTTCATAGTTTTGATTCTCCTTCTTCTAAACAAGTCCCTTTAACATCTCATATAACAATGATTTGGATCTTATGAACTCCTTCAGTTTTTCTTTGTCGTGGAAGCACTTTCTCTGCCCTTCTATCCTGAATGACAGCTTTGCTGGATAGAATAATCATGGTTGTAGGTTTTTTATTTTCATTACTTTGAATCTTTCTAACAGTGGGACTTAATCAAGACAGGGAAGGAATGAAAGCTAGTCCTGCTGAAACGAACAAAAATACACACAAGACAAGTAGCGAGGAAGGGAAAGCCAGGGATGAAATCAACAAATCGGAACATAGGGAAGGAACAAACAGCCAACCAGTGCAGAAAGAAGAAACAAAAAGTGAGGAATATAAAGAGGGGCTCCGAAACCTCTGGGACAGCTATAAGCAAAAGAACATTTGAATTATAGGATTGCCAGAGGGTGAAGAAGAAGAACTAGAAATTGAAAAATTACGTGGAAAAATAATGAAACAGGACTTCCCTAGTTCCAGATAAACTGGACCCAGGAAGAACCACACATGATAATCAAAATGTCAAAAATTAAAGATAAAGAGAGAAGCAAGAAAGAAGAAAAGAATTAGGTACAAAGGGGTCTCAATTAGACTATCAGCTGATTTCTCAAAGGAGACTTTACAGGCAAGAAGGGACTGCCAGTCGTTTTTGAAGGAATATGTTGTTAACGCAATGAAAAAGTAGGTGTTTATTAGTCACCTGGCTTGCTGTATAATTTCCCTATATGGTATACCCAGTCATATCACAGCATCTTATTTTTCTGTATTTTCCATCTGTCTTGCTGCTGGACTAAAACACAGCAAAGTAACTACAAATGCTTTGGAGTTTTTTTCTACTATAATTTATTTCAAAGGGAAGTTAGCTGTACCCAGGACAGTATAAATATTTAAAGAATACAGAATCTGCACGCAGTTTCTAGAATCCAGGAAAGCTCCAAACAATTGTATTGTAAGTTGTGCAACTACATATCTCTATGAAAATAGATGTTATACAGATGTGAAAAGTGAGCTCAGATAAATAAAGGAATTTTACGAAGGTCAAGGAGCTTTAGAGGGGCTAATTAGACATAAACAAAGGCTGTCTCATATAAACTACCTGCAGAAAAGCTGTTTACAAAATCATACATCCAGGAGTATCCTAAATAAGATAAAACTCACAGCTGTTATAATAACTTGACAGTTTAAATTTGTCAGAATGTTGAACAATGTGTGTATGTGATTTATTGTTCTGGAGCCTCCTCCTATGAGAGAAATAGAAAGAATCATCACTCACAGTGCTGTCAGACCTGACAGTCCACTTGCAGTTTCCGACTCTGAGGCCCTGTAAATTTCCTCTGTTATTCTGTGTGGTTGAAAACAAATTAATATATCAAATTTCTTCTTCTCTTTCTACCTTGGATTTCTATAATTTCTTTTTTAACAGCTTTTTTGGGGGGTTACAAAAGATTGATACACTGACTAAATTGATCTGGATTTCAAATTATTTGATAAGACCTGAAGTAATAAAAATTAACTTTAATAGATATTGGAATAATTATTTTATTATTATGAACCTGTGTTCACTACTGTTTATAGGGTCTTTGATAAATATGCTTTGAGACAAGTTAACAGTAAAATACTGTATATTTTACTTATAAAATGAGGTCAAATTTAATTATGTTTGAAAAACACTTCTATATCTAAAGTCATGCTTTTTAATAAATTGCTCTGTTTAGAAGTCAATATTTGTAGAATAGTCTTACAAATGGCTGTGCTAACACATTTTGAGAAAGAAAGAACAAACTGCATATTGCAATATTTGTGTGACATTCAATTTTCTTACTCTGTGAGTCACCACATGAACAAAACAGATTTGATATCAGCTGAATATGACTTCTTAAATTTCAAATAAAAACCCCTAGAGTTCACCAAAATCATATGCCTAAATTATTCAGTGTCCAGAGTTCCAACCAATATCACTAAAATTCCCAGTTTGCACTATTTTTAAAATAAGTTTCAATCCAATCTCTCATAGTATAAAGGGTACAGATTTTCTTTCTTTGTATGAAGATTCTTCAATGTAATATCTCACATTATGACTTTGGATAAGATACTTGATATCTTATTAGTTCTAGAACTGTCACCATGAAATGTGAAACAATGGCTCAACATCTGGCTGACCACAAACCTAGGTCCAGAATTTATAAAATGTTTGAAGTTCATTTTGATAAAAGAGTAGCATGAAATGGACATTATCACTTCACCAAATGTTAATCCAAGCTTTAAAAAATTAAGCTCTCAATTATTCCCAGATTTACTTTTTCTTCAATAGCCTCTCCTCTCTCCTCCCTCTACCCCATCTACACGCAGATGGGAAAATAAAGGTAAGTACCGACAGGCTAATTTAGAATCTGAGAAAGTGGCAGAAATTAGTCTCCTGAAATATGTGAGTGTGCCAGGTTTAAACTTAAAAAAAAGAAAACTATCTGCTGTTCTTTAAATTTTTTCAATTATTGACACTGTTACAGATGTGGGTCCTCTTCTTAAGGAGCTTATCAGTTAGCGGGGGGTAATGACACATAAATTATTAAAGGTACAAAAAGTGCTCCGGAAGTCCAAAGAAAAGAAAGGTGTCTATTGAGGGGATTAAGAAAAGCAGCTTAAAGGAAATACCCAAAGATGAGGTAGGATTTTGACAGGTTGAAATAGTAGTGATAGGACAGAATGTTCCAAATACATAAGATGAAGAGGTAGGGAAGTTTGGGGTAAGGAAGCAATAATTGGAATAAAATATATGTGGGGGGACAGTGAGCTTAGGCTAAAAAAAATAGGGTCAAGCTAGAGTCAGAGGACCTTAGATAGTAAGTTAAGAAGTTTATGATTAATCGGTAAACCATTAGGTCTTCAGGTTACTGTTCAGGAAAGTGAGATATCTGAGCTTTGTTTTACATAGACTAACCTGTAAGGAGGATGGAGTAGAGGGAAAAGAAGTTAGTCAACTAATTATTATGGATCTCTGTTACTTCAAATGTAAAGTCATTAGAGGTTAACCAAGAATGGAAGGTTGTTGCTAAAGCAAGAGTGAAATAAAAGTTTAAGATGCAATAAACCATTCATTCATTCATTCATTCATATATTTTAGTCAATACTATTTATCTAGTGTCTGTCATGGACAGATAATCCTGCTGTTTGGTGTTGGGGAAACAGTAAGAATAAGAAAAGCAAGACTTTTCTCTCAAAAAGCTTATATTCTTATTAGTATTAAACTTTCTTGACAATAACCTGGCAAAAGAACCTGATGCCATTATTAAAAATAATTGTTAGCAATGTGTTTTTCCCAGCAAACCTACACAGAATCCACTGTTAAAGAGTCAACACAGGCCTTCTTTTATCCATTTATGTAATAACAAGTCCCAGGGGAATCAAAATCTCTAACAGTGTCCTATTGCCACTGTAACAAATTATGTACTACTGAAAACTCAACTTCACAAAGACAAGACAACTTTGAAAAGAATATAGCATGACCGAATGCTGAAACTGGGGACTAGTCACGAGGTAGAAGCACACACTGTATCTAACAGATGTCAAGTGTCACTGTAAATGCTTCAGAAATTTAAAATACACTGCTATACCCTGGGTGAGTTTGCTGTGGTGTTCTGGGGGCACCCCAGTGTACTGGGAACCACAGTCCCAATCAGCTTACCTGCTCCCACCTTTGCCTCTCTAACACTTGTCAACACAGCCACTAAAACTTTGGTCAGTTCCTGTCCTCCTCCAGCTCAAATCCTCCCAGAGATGCTCATTTTTCTCAGAATCAAAGCCAACAATCCAACAATAGCCTGTAAGACCCTACCAACATCAAGGGCCAGAAGTTATTTTCTATAAGGGGCCAGACAGTAAAATGTTAGTCTTTGTGGGCCAGCCCGTCTCTGTGTCAATTACTCAACTCTCAACTGTAGCAGCTTACTCCATATAGAGGTGGGGACAAAGCAGATGTACAGTTGTGAGCAGGTGAAACAGTTTATTCTTGTATTATTATTTATTAATTTTTGTATTATCTTCCATATGAAAAACAGTATACCTACTTTGGCCTCACCCTGTTAGGTCATTAGCAACTCAGCCCTCACTACAGTCACAAGAATGGTGAGTGTGAGCAGCACTAAGCAGGGGAAGAAAAGCAGAGGCAACCCAGGCCAAGTCAGGCTGACTGCACACATCTCTCCCTTCTGCTTGGTGCACCGTGTAACTCACCACAGTGCCTCACTCACAGAACTTTTTTTTAACTTCCTCTACAAAATCCGTCATGTCAGGTTGGTTCGTGATGCTTCTAAATATAGTCATAGGACAAAAACATGTGATATGTCTTACAATGACAGAATCTTAGAATTTTTGACTAGGAAAAAAAAAACAAAACATGTGGACCAAAGCAGAGCATTGAAACAGGGCATGGATGCAGTCTATATTCTACAAACATACCAGTGAATGATATGAATGAAGTAATATGACATACAACAAAGTAGAAAATACATGGAAGATTATGCCCTCAATTGTGCAGAACTCCTGGGAGTTTCTGCACTACCTAAACATATATTCTGTTAATACCAAATGAGGCCAAAATGGGTCAACCTATTTCTCACAGAAACATAAAAATCCGCATGAATCTCCTTTTTCCTGGTCACTTTCACCTTGTCTCTTCCCTCTTCTCCATGAATGTCCTTGGTTTTCTCCAGCTATCCTCCTCTTCATTTCTGCCTGGTCTTGCACCAAAACATGGCAGACAGAGAATCCTAGAGGCCCAAAATTCTACAGCAGCTGTTGCAAGGGGGAGGAGACTGCAGTAACTGCCACACTGAAAATCTTTATGTGAGAAGGTAAAAGGAGACTATCATGAATACCTCTCCAGTATAAAAGAACAGGATGACAGCATTCCTTCATGGATCAAGGAAGTACAGGTGGCAAATTCTGGTCAAAGGAACTGCAGACAAATGCTGAGAGTGGAAAGATTTGCAATGAGCTGACCCCTTGCTCTTTGGTATTTGCTTCTAATGGGCAGAGTCCATTTGGGGAAGCCTCAGACACTGAAGGGAAGACCCAGCTGCTCAAATTTGACAGGAAGTAACACCCATGAGAGTGGAATACAAGATCAAAGCTTGTCTCAACCACAATGTGGAGAATAAAGAAGAAAAAGAAAAGGAAAGCAGAAGAGAGATGCAAGTACAAACTGGTCCAGCCAAGCCAAGCTCAAAGAAGGTAGGATTCAAGGAGGAACTAAAGTGGAGAGCCTTGGACCACATCATTCACCACAACATGTACTCAAAAGACGTCATTTTACTTTTTAACCTAGTCAGGCAAAGAGCTCCTTAATCCCTTTCTCTGCTCCTCCAAAGCTGCAATAAATTCATTAGTCACATGGTCTGATAAAACTTCAGGACAACTGTAACTGTGCAACCTGGATGTCCATTTCCTTTCTCCCAGAGGATATTAACTATATATGTAATGATAAATGTATACATTATACAATGTAATATAAAGAATTAACTACTATTTAATTACATTAAGGAGCATTTATAGAAACACTCAAATGATTTTTCCCCTAATGTAAGAGACTGGGGAAAGTGAGACTCTCACATCTGCCTTGTGGACTACCACGTCTGCCCCAGAACTCAGCTATTCAGGTGTTGGCTTAGCTGTCCCACCAATACCTCTATGGAATCCTGTCTCGTTGGGAATCTGAGCTCCCTATTGGCTCTCTGGTCTCTTTCAACTGCCTGCTTTGTGACATCATTCTCCCACCAACCTACCACCACCCAGTAGAATGAATTTGGATCATAGCAACCTACCAGTGACCAGTGACCACTGTGACCAGTGACCTTCATACTGGGCACAAGTGCTCTTTGGCTCCAGCCACTCAGACTTCTCATATTGTGTCCTCACCCTTTGCATCTACAGTTGATATTTCCTCTTTTCCTCTCACCATGTCAGGTAAGGAAAGAAACTTTTTACAGGCTTTAATTAAAATTTTTTTGCCCTCAAATTTAGCAGTAGAGTGAAATAGCATAAAACAAGAGGGAACAGTATTGATCTAGAAATCTGGAGACCTAATTTTACTTTTCATTTTGACGTTTACTACCTTAATTTTGGACAAGTCATTCAATCTCTCACAAAATCTGGTTTTTCGTCATTTGTTACAATAGGTGTTACATTGGTTATTGTCTCACTCCCATATCGAGTCCTAAAGGACACCCATATGAAAAATAAAATCAAGACTTCTTGAGGGTAATTCAACAGAAGCAGAGAGAAACCTAAGTGATGTACAAAACTAACAATACATATACAAGCTATCTCATGTGAGATGGTCTCCCACCAATAATAGTTCAACTTTAGTATTTTGAATTTAGCGCTCTTCAAAAAATAACATTCATCTGTTTGGGGAGTTTTCTATCCAATCTGGATCAATAGGGAACATAGGACAAGAGGATGGAGAGTACCGGGCTATAGAGGGGCAAGTATCTACATTTAAGAAAGTTTAGGATTGTTTTGATCAGCACAGGCCAACAGGGGAACCTAGAGGGAGGGGAAAATATGAGAATAATGTAGAGGAAACCATAAGAAGGAAGAAGGAAGCCTTGGCTGCTGTGGCTCAGTGGTTAGAGTGTCGGCCTGAGAGCCAAGTGTCGCTGGTTTGATTCCCAGTCAGGGCACATAACTAGGTTGCACATCAGGCCCCCAGTAGGGGGCGCAAGTGAGAGGCAACCACACAGTGATGTTTCTCTTCCTCTCTTTCTCCTTTCCCCTCTCTCTAAAAATAAATAAATAAACAAACAAATTAATTAGTTAAAAAAAAAAAAGAATGAAGAAGGAAGACAGCATGGAGGAGCCTGCAAGAGCAAAAAGGGGAGTTTGGAATGAAATGCTAAAGGTAACCCAAGATTTTAAATTAAAGCAGAAAGACAGTAGGGTAAAATCTGCTCAGAATAGGACAAAAAACAAAAACAAAAAACCAAAAGAAAACACTCTGATTTGAGTGAATGCTTACATTACTAGTGTAAGAAGGTAAGAAAGGCAAAATAGAGTATAACGAGGCAAAGTAGATTGATCAAAAGCCATATTCAGTTTCTGTGTTTTCTCTATTGCCCTTCTGAACACAGATGGCAACTAATGGTTTTGAATGTAAACATTGAAAAACTATATTGTAGAAATGATGTTTCCTATAAACAAGAAATTAATAAAGTAACTCTGTAGGGAGCTGGAGAAAATAACATTTTCCGTGATTTACCTATTAAAAATAAAAGTAGGATTTAAAAATATGATATATCCTAATTTGAATCAGAAAGAGTAATTCCTCTGTGAGGTAAGTATGCTCCAAGTCAGAGCTGGTTTTCATCTTTACAGTTAGTTTCTGCCTAACACAGGGAACACACTGATAAACAGTCATCATCACTTTTTAAGTGTCAGCTACCTAAGAAGACAAAAAAAAAGTCAAGCCCCACACCTCCAATTTCACATTCATCAAGGAACAATTTTGTGGATGCTCTTGGTGATTCCTACATTAAATTTAATTTAATTGGGTTCTAGCAATGACGGTTTTCGAGGCTTTGGGTTTGGCACATTCCTCGATGTTGAAGATGATTCGAACCAAAGTTTTCAGATAAACACAAAACCTTCATGATACTTTTTAAGTGTTCATTTGTATTTGTTATGTGGTTATATTAATTGGAATATCTATTTCTACTGGACTCACTGTTACTTGCTGTGTAATATTCAGACGAACAGGAACAAGCACAAGTGGAATTTCTTTACACTTCCTTTGCTCTCTGTTTTCCACCAGTTTTCACTGAAATATTTGTCTGCATAGATTGGGGCTACTGATACTTGTACATTGATTACCTTTTGCAGCCTGTTATGCAATTATATCTTCTCTGTCCAAATGCACTGCGTAGAAATTCATTCAAAATCATATCTCTTGTGGACTGAGGTTCTCTCTCTTTTTTTGGCTAATACCATTCACTGAAATAGAATAGACAATATTCTCTCTTACAATATTGCATGTATCCAACATAAGTTCATTTATTAGTAAATTTATTATGCTTTGATATTTGCCTCAAGCCCCAATTTTTATGTCTATGTATTTCTTTTTAGTGCTGTGGTATGTTTTTCATGATTTTTCTCTTTCCAGAACTTACCGGCCATATTTAAATGACCACTTATTCATGTATGAATTATTGCAGTTAATATTATAGCCACTTTATAGTGGAATAGCCTAAACCTCAGAGAGTTTAAATGATGTTTCTTTTTTTTCAAAAAACACTTTGAGAAACTCACTCTCAGACAGTCATTTTGAGGTAGGACTAGAAAGTAGTCTTCAAGAGAGTAAGATTGACACTTTAAACCTATCAACTAGACTGAGAATTCTAGGGAATAATGTGTGAATTCTTCAGGCAAGTGAGGCACTGAAGATTACAATGGTAATAGCTGTACTGGTTTCTTATGGACAAAACCCCACCTACATTGGAGTTGTATTGCTCCCAGTTTATGGCTGTGTAATGCTCTGAGCGCAGTCCTGCAGGGCAGTCAGAATGCTGAGGTTATGTAAACTGGAATAATACTGATATAAGGGGAGAACTTGAACAACTCTATCTGACCTCTCTGAGCCTCAGTTACCTTACTCATGAAATGAAAATGTGAGAACAGAGGTTTTCCAAAGACTCCTGGTTCTAAATGCTTCAGTTCTAGGAAATAGCATGCAAATCCACACGAGGGCAAGCTCAAGAAGAAGACAGGGCAAGGAGAGGATGCTTCTACCCTGGAGAACAATACGTGAACCAAACCTCTTGGGTCTTCTGCATATTTTTGCCAAGTTGGGAGCAAGGGCAGATAAGACAGAAGAGCAGCAAAATGCTCCAGCACTTACACACATCATGAACTGTTTGATTTTTGACATCTCAATGAGTATTGGTATTAGAGGCTTTCTGATAGTGACAATCTGAAGGTAATAGTATTCTTCAAACATAGTGAGAGTTCATCAGTCTCACTGATTTCTTCATCACTGTCTTGTTCCCCACAATTGCCAAAATCCACCTTTCCTTGGAACTTCAAATCCACTGCAGCTCTCTGTTTCAGTAGTGAGCAATGCAGCCTCCCTAACAAGAGGGGTCCGCAACTGGACCAGAGCCTCTGCTCTAGCTGTCAGTTCAGAAGAGCTACTGCCGTCAGCCCCTGACACCTCTTTCCAAGCACTCATGGGTATCGCCTACCTCTACCAACATGCTAGCACAACTATGTTGCCTGGAGGTACTGGCCAGAGCCAGATCTCCACCTCAGCCGCTTCCAATCCTGGTATTTCCAGTGGGCTATCACAGGAGGCTCTAAAAAGAAGTCATCATCACTCAGAGACTTCACTGTGACTGTTACTGACCAAGATACAGCTGTTTCCTCCATGTCTATGGCATCCCAGTATGACACCACTCCCGATGCCAATAAACACGGCAGCTCTATAGCCATTACTTTCTGCACGCCCTGCTCAGGTGGCACCATCTCAGATTCCAAATCAGGGACATAGCCTGTCACTTCCCTATCGAGAAGGAAGACAGGGATATTACTGTAGTCTAGGCACACTAGGGCCTCTTCTCTCTGGGGAATCAGCCCCTACCTCCAATCCTATGGCTCTGTTCTTTCTTCACGAGAGAGAAGGGCCTCTGTCCCTCAACCGGAGGTGGTCATGGTACTAAAGGATGTTCAGCCCACAAATGTGATGCCACTAGCCTCCACCTCTGGAATCTCCTCCTCTGTTTCTGCTCACACCATCGCAGAGACGCATTTCCAAGGTGAGTGCAAAGAGCAAGAAGGAAGAGGAATAAGGTCAGCATTCAAAAATAGGGCCAATCTGCAGTGGGGAAGTGGTGAGTCCACAGAGAGGCGGTGATGCTGGAAATCAAGGTTCCTAAACTGAGGCATGTTCTCATGCCTCTCGGTCCAGGGGTTCTATGACCTGAGCTAGCGAGCTGGACTCGCTGGTGCCGACAGCCTTTGACTGATCAGGCCTCAGGGTTTCAAGACATCCTGTGACTTAAAAGGAATCTTGCCGAGTACTCCATCTTCCCTGATGTCGACAAGGAAACCAAACAAAGCCGAGCACAGGTAGTGCTTAACCTTGCGTGCTTTCTGCTAATGTTTAAGGCACAGTGTATCCGTTCCCATAGTCCTAGAAGAATAGATGATTGAATTCCTGTTTTTCTGTTTTTGAATCTATAGATGATATATAGTTTTGTCTGTCAGGGAACCGTCTTTATAGTTTATATATTAACCTCCTTTTGTTGTAACCCCAAGTAAGTAATTGTATATTGTAATCAATATTGGAATGTGCCTGTGAGCCCATTCCTTACCCTCCCTACGGATTTCTATTTTTAGTATACTTGTAAAACTCAATAAAAGGAGAGGTCTTTGCGCCGCTCATTGCTGACCTGCCAGAGCGTGCGGCAGCCCTCCAACCGACTCATTCTCCTTGCTGGAATTACTTCTGCGCCTTCGACTATATTTAATACAACAGGCAGTATTTAAGTCCTGTGGATTTAGGAGCTACTACCCTCAGCCAGTGCTCTGCATTTTCAGAGTCATTATGAGAACATGGAATAGAGTTGGGAAGGTGGGTCACTGTAAAGGCCATGTGTGCTCTATTTAAGAAAGCCACAAGAGCATACCAAGGGATACCATCCTTTCACTACCCTGTACTACTGCTTTCTAATACACTCCCTTGCCTGATTTCTTGCTTTACTCTATTTGTAAAGATATTTCAGAACTCTTATTGTGACAGTGCCAGTTTCACTTTCCCTCACTTTCTTAGTTTATGCCAGAATTTAAGACCTTGTCTTCCAAGATCATGCCCACCGCAGGCAGGCTAAGAATCTGTCCTTGTTTATATTATTTCATCAGGAACGGCTCCATTTCCTCTCCTAGTTGGTTGTGTGAGGTGTTCTTATTCTGTCGGAACAGTGGAGAGAATTAAAAATATTCTATAAGACTGCTAAGTTTCTAACGCAGTTTCTAAATCACTTTTACTTTTTCTTTGACTCATAACATCCCTGTGAAATACAAAGAAAACCATGGAACAATGGCATCAAATGACCACCATGAGGAAGTAGAACTGTTGCCTTCTAGCACCTAGTGTAGGGCACTGTCCATGATCCTAAGAATAGCCAGTAGAAATCTCTTTCCCATTGTAGGAAGGTGCACGATTGGGGACAGGGGAGCATCTTGCTTACCAGCGACTGACTTCTTCTCCTTAATTCCTTTGTAGTGATGGAATGTTCCCTGGGGATGGAGACATCCCTGGGATTGTAACCTCCGAGCTCAACATTTTGCCTACCACAAACTCCAGGAATGCCCAAGTTCTGCAAGAGCAGACGCACCCACTTACTGAAGAGTACTCTACCACCTGAGCTCGGGGCCATTTCAATGTTAGCTCCAGTTCAGGTTTCTAGTAATCTCCTGGCAGCACCTCCAGTGCCAAGCCAGGAAGAGAAAGAGAATAAGAATTTGGACGATACTAAAGTCAACCTTTCAAAGCCTCTGGATGCCTACCAGATCTCAATAGAAAACCAAGATTCTCCACAGCTCCCTTTAGAAAACCCTGATATTCAACATTTCCAGGCCTGCATTGATCCCCTTGGCCCAGAAAAGCAGCCAGGTTGTGAAAATGCTGGTCTCGGAGAGAATAGCCTGAGTCTTAAGAACCAAGGGACATTTGAAAATGAGACTGACTTTAATGATGGTGCTGCAGACATCACTACACTGATGGAGAACATTCACCCTTCACAAGCTGAAAAGTCCTTGGATGACCTTGATCGATCCAAAGGTCCCAAGGTGCTCAAAAACAAAGATACCAGAGCCATCAAGTTGAATGAGGTGCATAAAAAGTCAACAGTCATTAAGGCTCCTTATGATGAATTCAAGAAGAACAAATATAAAGCCTCTGAGCCCATCAGCGGTGCACCCAAAGTTAAAATCAAGCCCAAGAGCCCAGACTGTGTGTGCTTGGAAGAAGTGGGTATTCACAAAGTTGTAGCCAGTGACAGGGTCCCCGAGAACAGCATCAAGTGCGTTAAGAGCCAGCCCCAGAAAGCTGCATCCAGCAGGAATGGCAAAACTAAGAGCCATGGGCAGGAGAAGACCAAAAGAAACAAAGACAACAACTCCAGGAAAGCTGAGGAGCGTAAGCAGCCAGGGAATAATGTCACGGCAGAAGAGAAGCCAACCGTCCCCCAGATGAAGTGGAAGAAAACTCAACCTGAGTGGACCCAAGAGACTTTCCAAAGGCCTCGCAGCTGCCTGGGCATGCATATGTCGGAGTCTGCCCAGGTTTTCGAGGCACTGCAAAAGAAGAGTAATAGGAAAATTGAATCATCTGCCTCCCAGGTTCTGGGAAACACAAGCAACCCCAAAGGCCCCCAGCCACCCCCAGCTCACAAACAATGGCTGGATACCTCACATGAAAATACTCAGGTCAAATGTCAGAAAAAACATGGAAGAGCTGAAAAAGAGTGTCCATTACCATGTCAGTATGCCTCGCCACCTCCTGGCAAGGTCGTGTTGGTACCGTGGCTTTTCCTTAACTTGGATAAGCCTCAGGCTCAACCAGTTCCTGGCAGGCCACAGCCTGTGGCAACACATCGGCCTACTGTGGCTAAGCCTACCCAGCCTCATTGTAACACAGTTCAGCCTGCTGGAGTCTATTCAATATTCCGACCCACTGCTGCACCTCTGACAGCTCCTACCAGACCAGCTCGGTATATTTCAAAAAAACCATCCCGACCAGGTTTCATCAGCTCTTCCTGGCATCGTTCAAAATCGGCACAACCTACTACAGTCAGTTCAACTCGGCCAACTCCTGAATATTTGACACCTCCTGCCAGACCAGCTTGGCCAATTGTGAAATACCCATCCCGACCAGGTATGACGAGCCCTGCCCGGCCTCGTTCTAATTCGGCGCAAACTAATACAGTCAGTTCATCTGAGAAAAAACCTGCATCTTTGACACCTCCTGCCAGACCAGCTCGGCCAGTTTTGAAATACTCATCCCGACCAGGTTACACCAGCCTTCCCCAACCCAGTTCTAACTCGGCTCAACCTACTCTAGGAAACTCCTCCAGGCCAACACTTTGGTCTTTAACAGGTTCAGCCAGACCAGCTGAGTCAATTTCAAACAGCCCATCCGGACCAGATATGACCAGCCCTGCCCGGCCTCCTTCTAATTCGGCGCAAACTAATACAGTCAGTTCATCTGGGAAAAAACCTGCATCTTTGACAGGTCCCTGCACACTTGCTCAGTTAATTGCGAACTACCCATTCCGACCAAGTTTGACCAACCCTGCCTGGCCTCGTTCTAATTCGGCACAAACTAATACAGTCAGTTCATCTGAGAAAAAACCTGCATCTTTGACACCTCCTGCCAGACCAGCTCAGCCAATTGTGAAAAACCCATCCCAACCAGGTTTCACCAGGCTTGCCCAACCCAGTTCTAACTTGGCTCAACCTACTCTAGGAAACTCCTCCAGGCCAACACTTTGGTCTGTAACAGGTTCAGCCAGACCAGCTGAGGCAATTTCAAACAACCCATCCCCAACTCAGTCAATTTCAAACAACCCATTGAGACCAGGTTTGCCTAACCCTCCTCAGACCAAGATTCGTCAGTCTGCTGCTTCTAGCCCTGTGCCCTACAAAACATCAGGTTGCACTTCTTCCCAGCAGGGGCCCATTTGCTCCTCTGTGTCAAAGCCCCAGTACCAGCCCAAGACTCAAAACCCTTATCTACTCTACGATTTCAATCCCCGACCAATTTCTTGGAAGAAATCCAATATTTCTGGGCCCGTCATGTCAAAGCCCATTACAGATGCACAGAGGGCAGAGCGAGAGCCCATGAAGAGGAAAGCTCAACCAGAGGGTGAGAAGGCTGCCAGATGCCCTGTGGGGAGAGTGCAGAATTTCAATGAGAGGGAAAAGGAAATGGAAACTTCTCAATACTACAGCTATGCAGAAGAAGACATGCTAGCCTTTCTGGTGCCAATTTGGATACCGCATTTTTCCCCATAGATAGAGAGATATAAATTTCTCTATGTGCTTGTATTTTAAAACAATAAAGTTGAATAAATAAATGTGATAGACTTAGTGTATGAGTAAGAAAAAAATCCTTTTAAGTTTTGTGATGCTTCTCATTGTTTGTTTGTTTTTTTTTTGTTTTTTTTTTTTTCTGGTGGGGGATGAGGTCAATGGCTGTGTGAGAATGTAATATTGGTAGTTTGATGGGTGAATAAAGGACAAAAGGTAAGAACTAAAGGAAAAGGAAGAAAATTGACTCATGGCCATAGGGCCAAAATGGAGGAGATGTTATGCGTTTATCAAAAGAAGCAGGAGGAAGCAGAGTCTGAGGTCAGGGTTAAAAGAATATATAACTGAATACAGGTGCAGATGGCATAAGGTGACTCTAGGCTGGCCAGGAGAAATGTAAAATGTCTCCCGGGGAGGTTGGTCTTATGTCCCATGAGCACCACGTAAGTACATATATTAGAAAACAGATTCTGGACACAGTTCCAGATGGTTTGGGTTGTCTTATCTGTGTATGATTGTAGTTGGGGGAGGTGACTACAAAAACAGGGGAATCTACCAGATGACCAGCAAGAGCTTAGTGTTATCCTGGGGGCAGCTGGTCACTGGGGCCCGGCCAGTGAACTGTGGCAGTACTAGTTCCACCCAGAACAGGATGTGGGACGGAAATGGCCATTTACTCAACACCCGGGCACCAGGCCCACTAATACACGACTTCAATCAACCTTCCCAACAACACTCGAGGCCAGCATCACCGTGCCACTTTACTCGTGAGGTTCAGCAATGGGTTAAGGTCACATTGCATGTGGTGGAGCAATCTCCCAAGGCCTCAGTGTTTTCCAGGGTCCGTAGTGGAAACCTGGCTTTCAGGGCACAGCTTCCCAATGTTACCGGTGGATGACATCAAACTTCAGGTGAAGCCTAAGCAGTAAGTAGAGGGGCCATCAAGGGCCTCCTCCATGACTCAGACTGCACATGCCACCTCGTCTAATCACCGCCATCAACTGAAGCCCACCAGGAAAATCAGCGTCCATTGCCAAGGGGGCCAGAGCAACAGGCGCGCGTGCGCACTGGACTGCCGCTGGAACAGCCCTACTACGAATGCATCAGTTCCAATGGATTCTTGGGAGGCCTCGTGGGGCTGCTGCAGGGAGTGGCGGTGGAATAGAGTGGGGAGCAGAAAGGGAGTGGAATACGGGAAGGGCAGATATGGGAATCATCATCATTTGAAAATTGGTTGGTAATGTGCATTTTAACAATTATTGTTATTGAGATATAATTTGCATACTATCAAGTTCATCGTTTTAACCTGTAAATTCAGTGACATTTAGTGCAGTCACAATTCGTGCAACCATCACCATCATCCATCCCAAAACATTTTTATCAGCCCCAAAAGAAACCCCCTTCATCATTAACAGTTCGTTATTCCTTGTTCCCTCGTCCCTCCAGCCCCTGGCAACCACTACTGTGCTTTCTGTCTGGATGAAAGTCACTTTTCCAGAGATTTCATATGTGGAGTAATACAATATGGAACCTTTGTGTCTGGCTTCTCCCCTGCCAAGGTGTCTAAGCATATTGTCAAAGTTCATCCATGTTGTAGCGTGTGTCAGTCCTTCATTCCTTTTTATGACTGTTGAGTGTATTGAATGGATCTACCACTTTGTTCATCCTTTCATCAATCGATGGGCACCTCAGTTGTTTCCACTAGCAATTTGCAGTTATTGAGAGTTCATTCTGTTCCAGTCAGCGCCAGGATACATTAATCACCCCACTTAACAAATATGGAGATAGTCTAGGAGAGTGTCAAGGTTAAGAGCTAGCAATTGCATGAGCTGGGATTTGAAGTCAAGCAGTCAGATTTCAGAGCTAGTAGATTCACAAGACAGAAATTTAGAAAGGTACAAAAGGGTATTTAATGAAAATTCACCCTCTGCCCAAAGGTCCCCAGACACTAATTTCCCTCCTCCCTTAGAGACACTTTAGCCATGCTGTGGATGCTTCCAGACAAATTACTTACACTCCAGCAGATATGTATCACAATTTATGGGTGGATCTTTCCCTCTAATTTGAAATGTCACTTTTATGATGTATCACACCTTTATATGCATTTGTATTACACATTTCATAACTGTCCTGGTTTTTTGTTTTTTTGTTTTGTTTTGTTTTGTTTTGTTTTTTTGCCTACCTTTGATATTTGATGGTTCTCTAGATTTCCTGTTATCTTCTTTCTGATTTCTAAAAAATTTATTTTTTTCTCACTTGTTTCCATTAAGGCATTATCCTTTTTGTTTATTCACTCCTGTGTTATATTTAACTTAGTCTTCATTTCTGACGTTTTCCTTTTATTGTTAATTCTGTCCAGAGGTTTATCATCTAAACTAATTCACATTTATCTTGTCTTTTCCTCTTTTTGCATTATGATAAAATATACATAACACACAATTAACCATTTTAACTCCTTTTAATTATACAATGCAGTCTCATTAAGTACATTCATGCCATTGTGCAGCCATCTCTACCATCCAAACTTAAAATAATTATGCCAAAAGGTTGAGCACAACTTCAGAGAGATGGAGGGAACAGGACAGATTTTGAATCTTCTCTAAACCTGTCTGAGAATAGGTCAACACAAACTGATCGCCCATGGGTAGGTAGCTCTGACCAGCATTTACTATTTCCAGAACTTTTACACCATTCCAAACAGATATTTTTTTCGTTTCCACCACACTCCATGTTCTTCCATCTTCTGCATTGTTTTATCGAATGTCTTCTGGCTCATTTTGACATAGCAGGTGACCTGTTTTGTGGATCTGTCTTTATGACTTGTTTTATTTGCACGGGAAATGGTGTTCTGCTCTTCATTCTCCTTCTACTTTAAAAAAAGATTATTTCCTTATTTTTAGAGAGAGAAAAAGGGAAGAAGAAATAGAGGTCAGAAACATTGATGTGGGAGAGAAACATTAATAATTTCTGTTCATCTGTGCCCCAACTGGTGATTGAGCCCTCAACGCAGTCATGTGCCCTGACCAGAAATCAAACCTGGGACCTTTTGCTTTGCTGGACGAAGTCCAACCAACTGAGCCACATCAGTCAGGGCAGTGGATTCCTGTTTCTTATACTATGTTTATACAGGATTTGATCTCAGTCCTTTTCTGTTACTCATTTTTAGGTGAAATCAGTTTTAATACCCTTAAAAAAGAAGTTGTAACCTTGCACAACTTTTTTGTGATTATTTTAATGCAGTCTTCAGAAACATGGGGTTTACTCTCTGAAGATTCCTGGCTCAGTTTCCCACCCAACTTTATATAGACATTTTCCCTCTGTGTCAGCAGTTCCTCCCTGCACTGTCTCCTCTGTGTGGTCCACATCATGGAAAGGTGTTCTGGTGCTCAGTGTCACAAAATAGAGGGTCTACATTTCTGCAGTCCTCCACACTCCATCTCCAGCCCCTTTGCTTAAGCTTAACTCAGGGTAGGGTAAGTCTTGGATCCTCTTCTCAAATAGCCCCTCATTCTTTCCAGTGATTACTGCTGGTATTTTGAAGGCCTCCTGCCTTCATGTTCATCAGAGGCTTCCTCCTGTCTGTCACCTCTTCTGGTGCAGAGGCTGAGACCAGGCAGTGTGTGCCTAGTGGTAGTTGTCTCCTCCCTGCTCTTACTTTGGGGTTTCTAGGTTTGTGGTGAAAGTTACCCATGGATGTTTGGTTTGAGTTGATCTGTTTCCGGGACAAGGTTTAGCAAAATTCAAACACTCTGTCACAGCCTCTATCCTTCTTAAATTCTGCTCCATCCTTTGACATAAATAATTTAAATTTGAGGGCCCTGTTATTTTCAGTTTCCCAAAGTAGAACACCTTTTGCCCTACCCTCATAGGACTTTGGGTTCTACAAGGCTTTCTGGGTCTCCACTGTCTCACACAGCACCTCGTGTCTATATTTTTTCACACCATGTTTTGAATAAGAAGGCCAAACTCAATAACCTGAGGACTCAGGTATCTAGAGACATTTGACCACTAGGAGATGTGGAATAAGTCTGGGGGCAATTGGAGAGTTTGTAGGCATGCTCTGGACAGGTATGGGTATCTTTTTCATCCTTTTTCCTTCTATTGGTATTTTCTTTTCTAAATAAGTACAAAACAGAATCCCTTATATTTCCTACTCGCCCCCCCACCCCCTCCCTGCCCCCCCGACCAAACCCCAACCCTGAAAATAATAAAAAAGGACCTGGTCCATGCACAGTGTTCTTCATCTGAGTTCACGGTAAACCCACTTTTCCAGTTCTCAGTCTAGAAATATTTGGAATCATTTGGCTCTTTTCTTTTCCCATCTACTGCACAAACAGAACTGAAAATTCCATCTCCCTTGCTCTCAAATCATATTCACAACTTGTCCACTCTAGTTTGAAGTACCCATCATTTTAAGTCTGGATTACTGGGAGAGTGTCTGAACTCAGAGGTTTCCAAATGTCTAGATTCACAGAGTCTTTGGTGTCTTACTTCTAGGCTTAAGTTCAGAAGAAAAAGACTTAATCATCCTATTTATTAGGTATTATGTTAGCCAAAACGTGTGCGTGTTTGTTTTTTTCTGTAAGATTGCTCTAGCAGTTCTTAGTTGTCTGTAACTTCATTCAAAACAATTATGTTTTTGTTAAGAATTTGTTTTGACAGCTGTCCTATCAGTGTGCATTTAAAAAAAAAACATAAAATTTGGTAGATTTTGTGTAGCCATTTTAATATTGAAGATGGGAGAAAATCAGCAACATTTCCAACATATTATGGTTTATTATGTCAAGAAAGGTAAAAATGCAAATGCAACACCAAGAAGAGATTTGTGCAGAGTATGGAGAAGGTGCTATGACTGATGTAACACGTTCAAAAGTGGTTGCGAAGTTTCATGCTGGAAATTTCTTGCTAAAGAATACTTCAAGGTCAGGAGACACATTGAAGTTGATAGCAATTAAAATGGGATATTGATTGAAAGTAGTCAACGTTATAACACACAGAAGACAGTCGACTTCATCAAAATATTCAAATGAATAAAGTTAATGGTGAAGATGAAAAATGTGTCTTTTATTTTATGGGAAAAAACTAAGCAGACTTTTTGGCCAAACTAATAGGTAAATGCCAACAATTTAAAATGCATTAGTGCCCATAGTACATTGGATAATGGCCACCCGAAGGGCTTGGGTACTAATCCCTGAAACTTGTAAATATTACTCTTGTATTCAGGAAAAGGGTCTTTGCATGAGTGATTAAACTTAGAATCTTTAGTTGTGCAGGTCATCCTGGATTAAGAGGTGAGCTGAGCCATAAATGCAATCCCTGTGTCCTTATAAAGGGGAGGCAGAAGGAGATTTGGTGAAGACAGTAGAGAAGAAGGTGATGTGACGATGGGGGCAAAGACTGAGTGCTGCCGCCGCCAGCAGATCAAGCCTGTAGCCAGCAGAAGCTGCGAGAGGTGAAGAACAAAATCTCCCCCACCCTCCAGAGGGCGTAGTCCTGCTGACACCTTCATTGGGCCCAGTGATGCTCATTTCAGACTTTTGACTTTCAGAACTGTGAACAATAAATTTGTGCTTTTTAAAAAGCCACCCAGGTGTCATCACTTTTTACATCAGCTTCAAGGACAATGCTACAATAAAACTACACATTGTACAATGACACGATGCTTCAACAAGTGGATATTTGAAAAATAATACATGTGAATTTTAAAAATATTTTTATTTTATTCTTAACCACAATTACTCATGTGATTATTGGGCACTGTATAACATGTTATACCTTAAAATCAAATTAGATCCTGCCGGCCTCATTTCCTATTCCAGATTAGTTTTCAAATAGTGCTTGCTTCTTATTACAGCTATATATAACAAAGTGAGTAGCTGAAACACATGCATTATCTTCCACATTATCTGAAGGTCAAAAGCACAGAAGCAGTCTCATTGGGCTAAAGTCAGGGTGTTGCTAGTGTTGATTTCTTCTTTCTTTTTGGCCTTTTCCAGCTTCTGGAGGCTGTCAACATTCCTTGGCTTGTTGTAATACTCTAAACCTTGATTTTGTAGCCACATCCCCTCTTTCCATTCTTGTCCTTTCGGTCCAAGCAAGTTGCATATCTGCTGGTATTACTCAAGAACCATAATGGCCTCCTTCATAAAGCATGAGAATTTATTCTATTAGACAAAAGGCTCTTCCACTGATCTTTCTGGATAATTCAATCACTACTTGCTTTCTCCTGAGATGACTGAGGGGAATCATGATTTATGTGCCTAATCTACTCAAAAAGGCTTCTGTGAGATTAAATGTTCTCATCTTTTGAGCCCTGCAGCCCTAACAAAAGGTTGTCCAGCCACAACTTTGGCTTTCTTTGTAGAGAATGTTCTCCTGATGATAAATCCCTAGTACTGGCATCTTCTGAACTCTGGGTCATCTGAGACTTTCTCTAATCATCAAGTCCTGGTTCTTTTTTTGCTTTACAGTTCATTCCACAATTTTTATCTTTCCTCTTATGTTTTACTGTTAGTAACAAGAAGAAACCAAGCCATATCTTTCAGCTACATAGCTAAGTTCGTCACTCATAGTGGTTACTCTCCACTCAACTCTAAGACTAAGTTTCCTGCCATGTATACAAGAATACCCTGTTCTTAAGTTTTCAGTAAAATTTTCTTTGTTTCCTCCTGATCTCTCATCAGCAGTGGCTTAAATATCCATGTTTATGTGAGTAGTCTTTTTGTGAGGATTTAAGTATTCTCCAAGACAATATAGGTGTTCTCTACTTGGTTTCTCACTTCCTCTGAGCCTTCACTGGGCACCTTAAATGCTCCTATTTCTATTACAGCCTGTATAAGGAAATCTAGGCTTTTCCTATAATGCTCCTCAAGCTTCTTCCAGCTTCTACTCATTACCTAGTTTTCAAGTTAATTCCACTTTTTTTTTTTTTTTGTATTTGTTATAGCAGCACCCTACTTCCAGGTAATACCAGCATCTATATTGGTTTTGGTTTTCTGGCTAGTGTAACAAACTACCACATACAATGCGCTGATAGGAAGCCTTGGTAGAGGGGGTGGGGGGAGAGCTGCCAAGGGAGAGAACACCAGATTGCCTGATGTTTAAATCATAAGGCAGACCTCAGTGCTGCTGAAGAACTTTATGAATCAGTAGTAATGATGTTTAAACACTGAATGTAAAATTAGTCACATGCATAACTTAAAAATGCATAATTAGAGGCACATCAGATTGTGTATCACAAAGAAATCCCTCAGCCAGTCTCAAGCACACCTCAATTGGTCTTATACAAACACTAGGGAAACTTTAATACCTCTATTGGATGTGATTTGTGAACCGAAAGCTTCTTGTTACATTGATTTATTATATTTTATAAACTCTTCAAATATCAAATGTGTAGTGTATCACTGGCGATGGCTAACTTGTAGAACATTCAGCAGTGGTATATAATAAAAAACTTCTTTCTGATACAATGCAAGGGAAGTTGGTAGAATTTTGCAGTGGACATTAAAGCTAATTAATTAAAACCTAGGAATGAAGTTCTAGCTTTACAATTTAAATAAAGGGGTTAATTGGAAAAGACAGCAAAGAGAAATGTTATTGCATACTAACATATTGAGGTTAAGATTCTCAGAGAACAAAGTCATACAATTTAATATAAATCAAAATTTGGAAATATAACTCAAGGTTAACATGGAAAATTCATGCTAAAGAAGATCTAGGGAAAAGAGGAAATTAAGAGATCATTATTAAAAAAAAATCTCAATTCTCACTGAATTGTTAAAATAAGAAGTATATTTAGCAGTTATCAATGCTAACTAGCAACAAGTCCCAGATTTCAGAAGTTAGAAGGCTACATTGTCTGGAGTTAACTATGATTTACCTCTTTCAAAGAATTTTTAAGTGACACTACAGTATTTGTCTGAGTTGACTAACTCAGGTATATTATCAAAATTTTACATAGCAACTAGAAGACATCTTTAAAAATGATTTTTATTTGACCTTTCAAGAACTACTCTGGCTCCCACCAACAACTAAGCCTAAATAAAATCTTTTGTCTGTGCTTTTGTAGTTGTATTGAAGGTAAGTTAGAAGAAGGTGAAAAAAATGAAGATTGAGCAAATTTTATGACATTATCACAATATCAGATCGTGTTGTTATAAAATGCTTTATAGAGAGAAGAAGCTTAACACTTATTGAATGATAAATCTACCTTGTTTGTCAACAGCTTTTGGGGTGTTTCACATACTACCTGAGGTTTAAATAGACATTCAATACTTTGCATGAAATGTAATGTCTCATGAAAGAGATTTCTTCCATGTCTCATTTTCTGCATTCTCACACCTGCCGAGTCATCTTCTCTTAACTAACCATGGCAATAACTTTCTAATAATTTTCCCTGACACCACCACTCATGCTCTCAATATGTCCTCTACATGTCAAAATAGCTGAATTTCAAAAATTAGATAGCAATAAAAATAGCCTCCTTGTTATAAATATATGATGCTTACAGAACCATGTAGAAATTCCTAAACTATAACCTGACAAGGTCCTACAGCTAGCCCCAACCTGCTTTTTTCCAGCCACACATTTATTTCATATACATATACATCCTGTTAGTTCTGTTTCTCTGGAAGCCTGACTAATACAATTGCTGGTAGTTGTTAAAGAAGAGGTATTTTGGGTTGAATTGTGTTCCCCTAAAAGATATGTTCAAGCCCTGATATCTATGAATGAGACCTAATTTAAAAACAGAGTCTTCATGGATAGAAATCAAGTTAAAATTAGGTCATATTGGATTAGGGTGGTCCCTAAAACCAATAATTGGATTCCTTATGATGAGAAAAATTTGGACACAGGCGCACAATAATAATGACATGTGATGGCAGAGGCAGAGATTGGAGACATGCATTTAGAAGCCAAGGAACTTCAAAGATTGAGGCCGACCACCAGGAGCTGGGCGAGAGGCTTGGAACAGGCTCTCCATCAGAGCTCTCAGGAAAACAGTTCTGAGACTTTAATTTCATTGCCTAGCCACCAGAACTATGAGAGAATAAATTTCTGTCTGTTTTTTTTTTTTTTTTAAATCAGTTTGAGGCAGTTTATTATGGCAGCCTAGAAAACTAATGCAAGAGACAATGACTTGGAAGAAACTATGGAACTTCCTTGAGTTTTCTTGAAAAACCTAATTTTATTTTCAGGTTCTGAGAGATTAGTCACATATTTAAGTATTATTCTTTCATCAGAATTAGGGTGAATAAAGAGTCAAAGAGACCACTAAAATCTTTAGAACTCACACATTGAGGTATTGAACCAAGTGTGTATTCTAAAGATGTACCATCCTTTGCTTTTGTTACTGAGAAAGTAAAAGGACAAAATACACAATAGAGTATAAGTGTATTTTTGACTTGTGTTTTTGATGGGGTAAAAGATAGTGTCTGGCACATCAAGATGAGCTTCTTTTAAAACCTGGTAATTAAGAGTAATCATTGGAGAAATTCACATGGGATAGTTGGCAATAATCAATCATATTTCATGTCAAAAGATATTAATTAGATGTTTCCTTTTCAGATTACCCCTTCTCAAAAGGACTTTATTTATATTTTTGGCATTTTGTTTAAAGCAGCTGTGATGACTTGGGAGATGAATTTTTGTTATTTGGTTGTGCCTTAACAAAAGAGAACACATTTTCTCTTAAATGTATCTATGACCTCATCTTTCTCCCTTTGTCTGCTCAATGAGAAATTGGATTTGTTTTCTGGAGCTTATTTTTCACATTCCTTCAAGAAGTACACCAAATCTGAAATAGAAATTGGTGCAGTTTTTCAGGTAAAAGTACTTCAAGGAGGTCTGCGGGTGAAAACCCCTGGCTGGATTTAGGGAATGTGAACACAAGCATACGGCTTTAGTTCTGTTCCTACACTGCTGGGTTCTTCCCACGTTAGGACCCTAACAGTAGTTTTACCTAAGAGGAAGTGGAAATTATCTAAATAATAATAAAACTGTATTTTGACCTTTGTTGTATACATTTTCTTTGGAATATTCATGGACTTATACATCTTTTTATTATTAAAGAGAAATGGAGTTAAAAATATTAGACATTATTCAAACCATTCAAATTATAAAATGAACCATAAAACCAATCCAAAGGAAATGTAGAGCAAGAATATAAGGATCATAGTTAATATTACTCAGAAGACAAAACTAGTAAGATATATATGTAGATTCTTCTGACTACAATAATTAAAAATCAGATTGAGAATGAAAATGAATGAATGAAATAACAGAATCAGTCATAAAGTAATAAAATAATAAAAAAAAAGTTAAAAAGTAATAAGGACTGTCTAAAAAGACTGAGATTTTTACAATATTTGCAAGTATTATCTATATTTTGCTTGTGTTATATTATAAATATAAATACATTTTATTTTTCCAGTTGCCAAGATAACAGAACTACTCGAGATTGTGCTAGTACACATCTGAGTTACAGACAGCTCCTACAGGATGTAACCAGAGAGAGTCCCAAAATATTACTCCTGAATTTGCTATAGTGTCTGAAAAAAATCCCCGTAAGCATTTATTTTGATCGATGTGCTGCAGGTGTCTGTTAAAGCATAACTCAAATTATCTTTCCCTGGCTTCTAGATAGCTTAGGTACTGTTCTTTCTATAACTCTTCCTGGAAGGTTTTCCTTTTCCCTATCAACTTTCTCAAATTTCTCTCACTTTGGGCCTCTCACTTCTCATCCAGATTTAGACTTGTCACTTATGATGTTTTAAATTCTTACCTGACCCAGTTTTTCTTTCTTTACTCAGGAACTACTGCCCATGAGAAAAGCAGCCACTTCTCCTCTATATCACCTTCTCATCATTTACTGGTAATAAAGCTCACATTTCTTCCAGGAATTTTCCCAGGAAAATTCTATGATTCTCCAATTCCAAATAATTTATCTCTGTTGATGTGGGGATACAGACAAAATCAGGACTCAGGGTAAGCCTCCTTTGGGCCCTGTTTCATCTACACTAAGCTTTTTGCTTACCCTAATGATCTGCAATCCAGTACTCTGAACTAGCCTACACATCATGCTCCCAAACTTGTTACTTTGAACCTGCAACGGATTTTTATCAAGCCATTGAACAAAATTTACTGATTGGATTAGTTTTCTAATGCTGCATAACAAATTACCACAAATTTAGTAGCTTATAGCACCAATTTACTATCTCCCAGTTTCAGTAGATCGGAATTCCAGACCACATATGACTGGTCTCTGCTCAGGGCATCATCAGAGAATTAACATCCAGGGTCAGCTGGTTTGAGTTTCATCTTTCAACTTTGGGAAAAATCTGCTTTCAGGGTCATTCTTCAGGTTGTTGGCAGGATTCATTATTTTGTGTTCATGGGTTTGATGTCTCTATTTTCACGCACATACTTGTTGTCAGCTAAGAACTCCCCTTGCATCTGTGACTGCTGTCAGGTCTTTGCCCTGTAACCCCTCCATCACAGACTTGAAGAACCTTCCTTGCATCTCCTTCATTCTTTGAATCAGTTTGACTTACATAAACAAACAGCCAAACGAAACCATTTGCTTTTGAAAAGCCCAGGTGATCAGGTTAGGCTTTCCTGGATAATTTCCTTTTTGATTAACTCAAAGTCAACTGATTAAAAGCCTTAATTACATCTGCAAGATCCCTTTGTCATGTAATATAACATAATCAGGGGCTTAACTGGAAGAAACAGAAGCATAGAGATCACCTTAGAATTCTGCCTCACACACTAATTAGCTTAATTATTATAGCCTGAATTAAATAGAAATCATAGAAATTTTGTTGTTGACATACATATGCACAGAAAATAAACTTCACTAACTGAAGAACATAGAAGTTAAAAGAATTAAATTAAAATATGATGTTCATAAACTTTAGAATTTAAAATTTTTCACGGTAGTAATAAATATATCAAACTGTGATATATATTTAGTATACTTTAGTCTACAACCTCATATACTTTTTGAAAATATTACCATTTGTAGATTCTTAATTATTCACATAGTATATCAGGCCTCAACTTAAGACAATTTGAAATATAATTCTATTATTCTAAACTCTGTGATAGCAGCTTTTCTAAAGCATAGTTATTTACCTCTAATTTAATAATATGCTTGATGAATTTAACACTGTTTGTCCATTTCTTTTTTTAATAGTTTATTTTTATTGTATTTTTCCATTACCATTGATCGCCCATATATCCTCTTCCACCTCCTCCCACTCTCTCCCTCCGCAATCACCACACTGTTGTCTGTGTCCATGAGATCTTTTTCTTTTTTCCTTGATTCCTCCAACACACTCCCTCCCCAAGCTGTCAGCTTGCTTTCTATGAATCTGCCTCTATTTTGCTTGTTAGTTCAGGTCGTTCATTAGATTCCATATATAAGTGAAATCACATGGTATTTGTCTTTCTCTGGCTAGTTTATTTCACTTAGCATAATGTTCTTCGGGTCGACCCATACTGTCACAAAGGGTAAACTTCTCCTCTTTTTTGTGGCTGAGTAGTAGTACCTTGTGTAAATGTCCCCTAGTTGTTTTATCCACTCATGTAGTGATGGACACTTGGGCTGCTTCCGGTTCTTGGGTATTGTAAATAATGCTGCAATTAACCTAGGAGCGCTTATCTTCTTTCCAATTAGTGTTTTGGGTTCCTTTGGATAAATTTCCAGAAGTGGACTCACTGGATGATAAGGCAGTTACATTTTCAGTTTTTTGAAATAACTCCACATTGCTTTCCACAGTGGATGCACAAATCTGCGTTCCCACCAACAGTGCAGAAGGGTTCCCCTTTCTCCACATCCTCACCAGCATTTGCTCTTTGTTGGTTTATTGATGATGGCCATTCTGACAGGTGTGAGATGATGATAGCTCATTGTGGTTTTAAGTTGCACTTCTCTGATGATTAGTGATGTTGAGCATCTTTTCATATGTCTATTGGCCAGCTGCATATCCTTTTTGGAGAAGTGTCTGTTCAGGTCCTTTGCCCATTTTTTAATTGAGTTATATGGTTTTTTGGTTTTCAGCTTTATAAGTTCCTTATAAATTATGGATATAAACCTCTTATCAGCTATATTAGCTAATATGTTCTCCCATTCAGTGGGTTGCCTTCACATTTTGTTGGTAGTTTCCTCTGTTGTGCAAAAACCTTTTAGTTTGATGTAGTCCCAATTGTTTATTTTTTTTCTTTTGTTTCCCTTGCCTAAGGACCTATGTCAGAAAAAAATATGGCGACAAACAAGTCTGAGATTTTACTGCCTATGTTTTCTTCTGGGATGTTTATGGTTTTGAGTCTAACATATGTCTTTAATTCATTTTGAGTTTATTCTTGTGAATGGTGTAAGAAGGTGATCTAGTTTCATTTTTCTGCATGTATCTGTCCAATTTTGCCAGTACCATTTATTGCTTGCCATTTTAATTTTCTCTATTAATCACACCAATTTTTATACAATGGAAAAGCAAATGTTATCTTAATATGAAGGAAGGTATGTGAATGTATTTGCTCTATGGAGATGAAGATAGTGCATTAAACTCTTGATTAAGTAAAAATTTTCACCTGCATTTATTTCATGCCTGGAAGATTATTACTACTTTATCAAAATGTATAGTCATTCTATTAAAGATATTATATTCTGTAACTAGATTTGTAAGGGAAAGTAAATCATTATTCCTTTTTTATTTATACCAATATCAAAGTTTAAATTACAACTCAAATTTGGATTAACCATGCCTAATACAATTGTGCCTGTGGAAACAGGTATGTAATTTCTGTGATTATAAAAAAAGGAATTCTGTAGCTAATGAATTTTAATATAGTAAAAAAGAAACTTTACTTTAAGGTTCATAATATTATAGTAAAGAAAGAGAGGAAACAATGCATAGATATACTGATTTCTATAGCCTCAAAACAATGATTTTTCACATCCTCACCTCAGTCATGTTTTCTAATATCCTATATCTGATATTTATTCTCTCTTTATATACTATACATTTTATCTGGTCCCATGCAAGTAGAAAGAAAAGAAATCAGCCCTTTATTCTCTTTCTCTGAATAGCTATATTAAAATCTGGGGGTGGCCTCTACATCTTTGTACAACACTTGAGTTTCTTCAGCTGCAGAATGATGGAAATGTACTACTAGATCATTTCAACCCAAATGTTTATGGAGGAAGATAATGTCATCTAGAGCCTTAGGTTGTCCATACACATTTCCATGGATAATGGTTAGCTTGAAATAAAACAAAACAAATAGTATTGTTAAGAAATATATATACACCCATTAATGATACTTTTCTTTTAGTGACAACATTGTTCTAAAACTAGGTGTGGCGATAGTTGCACAATTCTGAATATACTAAAAGCCACTGAATTACATATTTTAAGTAGATGAATTATACGGTATGTGAACCATAGGACATAAAGGTCTTTTGAAGTTATTAGCACAATTATAATAATGGGATGGGAAATTTAGTAGAAAACTAAAATCTATAACAAGAATTAAATGAAAAGTTTACAATTTGATTAGATAAGTTTAAGTCCAGATTAAACACAGTTCAGAATGAATAAGTGAACTGAAAAATGTGTAAGCAAAATGAAATTCAGGTTGAAGTTTTCAAAGAAAGGATGAGAAATGCAGAAAACAGAGACATCAGTCTCGGTGATGATATTTTTAGATTTGACAGTAAAAACAAAAGTTACAAAAGCAAAAGTAAACAGGTGAAATTATGTTCATTCAACAAATGAGAATAACAAATTTGACAGAATATTAAACTTCCAATGCTTAAACAATACAGTACTTATAATAAAAGTCTAAAGATAGAATGCTACAAGCATCAGTTTAGTTGTCTAGGCTTTTTTTCTTTTTTTCCTGTTTCATTAGACTTAGCTCCACTTGCCTAATGTTTGTTGTTATCTTGTGGGTGCAGGATGGTTATTGAATATGCAGGCATTTACACAATCAAAGCACCAAGGAACTAAAAAAAGGCCCCTCCTATCCTACTTGTCTCTTTTTCAGAATGTAAAACTTCTTAAAGGAAACCCCTATCCCTGGAGATCATTCAACATCCCATTTTACAGATGATTCATATGACTGGTGGTAGCAGAAAGAGAGCCTGGAAAATTGACAGTTTGTCAAAAAGTTAGAGCAATGTTGTAATTGACTTTGATCTATTATTACACTGTCTGGGGCTATACACTTCAAAATTCAGTTCTGTTGTGAGGAAGTAGTGGTTGTAACAGCTAATGGGATGTGCCTAATAGTGTTTACAATAACAGCTCAAATCTCCTTATTGAAGAAACAATAAAATCACCAGTGATTTGGAGATAATCTAGCCAAAATATTTAAATAGATGGAAATATGCATCCCTTCTTCCCCTTTGCTCCTTCATTTCTGTGTAGATCCTTATTTAACCTTCTAGAGAGCACCCAGTCATAGCCTGAACCAGGATTACATGTGATTACCTGATATCCACCTTCAGGTACGCTGCTTACTTCTTAGCTGTGTTTCTTTCCAGAAGCTACAACAGTTAACATTTGACTTTGCAACGCATTTAAGCTAAGATTGTTAGATACCTGGTCCTGATATATGCTAAGAGAAGTCTAAGATAACTTGAATCTCAATGGGAAGTTTTTAATAAGCTTTCTTTTGGCCCTTACAAGTTTAACTGTAACTGAGTAAAAGGAAAACTACATAAGAGTTTCATATCTCACTCCTTTCTTCTTTACTATAATGGCAGTGATAATCACCAAAAATATGGAAGTAAGAAACCAATAGCTTATCTATTTTAAAAATAGATAATTTATTTTCTGGACAATTGAGTTTACATTACACCAGAATACATTTATTTTTTTACTTTTCTTGAGTATACTGACACATTAAAATTAATGCCATTATTTATCTGTGTAATAATTGAACATTAATGAAATATTTTTATTTTCTGAAAATTAAACAGAAAACCAGGTAAGTTTTTATCCTCTAAACTGATCCATATGGAAGTACCACTATATCCTCAAAACTACAGTCATCCACGAACTTGAAAGGCAGTAATTTTCTCACTTGGAATATTTTCTGATGATGCAACAAGTTCTATGCAATTGACAAGGGATAGAACTGAAATAATACAAGAATATTGAAGATGTACAAAAAAGGTTGTTATGACTTTTTCTGTTAAGAAAAATGTAGAAACGAATAAGATACCTATAGATGAATTCTTTATCATATAAAAAAATCATGCCAGAAATGATACAAAATCTTAAATTGAAAGGATTTCCTTTATATATTTACTTTTATAAAATATTTTTTTTCCTTTTACTCTCACAAATATACTTTTCAGTACAATCTGCTTTATTCTTTTTTTAGTTATATAAAAAGGATATCCTGGGAATAATATGGCAGACACCACATGCCAATGAGTTCAATTTGCGCAAAAACTTAATTTTACTGTATTTGCTGATATACATATATGTGTGTGTATTTCCAGGTTTAGTAGACACTTTTTCTCCAAAAAAAGTACTTTTTTCATTGGTCAGCAAAATCAACCATATTCCTGAATTTAACCAAATCTCCAGAATTTTGTGAAGTAGGTAGTTAAATATTTATCTGAACTATCTAATCGGCCCACATCTTTCAGGTTCTTAAGACTCTTGTCAATATCTAGCCTTATTTATGCCTACATTAATTTAGTCAGCTTCCTTATTTTACCTTTGAGTCACGGATTTTCCATGCTCCAGAAATGACTCCAGACCCATCAGAAAGAAAGAAGCCACAGCAGAAATGATGTCAGACCATGGGAACATGTATTCCATCTCTCCATTTACTGAATTATGACTCACTGCTTTGTCTAACCTTTTTTCTTCTTCACTACTCTCTCCAACCTTCCCTTGACTTTAGACCTCTATGTATTTCCAATCTCTTCTCAAGAACTGATTTTCTGCTGGGCCAGCTCCAGACTCTGTTTTGCCTTGTCTTTTCATTCTCTGGGCAGCCACCCTGTCTCCCTGTGACCCTCGGTTTCCCCTTTACTTTTATTCTTTCATACCGTGGGAGCCCACCTCAATCACCACAATGTATTAGATTCAAACACTTCTATTTCAGGTCTGCATCTGCCTATCTGAGCTGTAGACATATATACCCAATGCCTATTCAACCTTTGCTTGGATTTCTAATAACAATGGCAAACTTGACACTGGCAAAACAGAATCCCCTTTCTGATCTTCATCTAATTTTCATCCCCTCAATCTTATTGCCCACCTGGTTGCTGAAGACAAAAACCTAGAAGTCATTTTTTATTCCTTTCTTTCTTTTGGTCCCTGTGTGAAATTCTTCAGCAAATCCTGTCAGCTCAAACTCCAAAATCTGTTCTGTATCTCTCCACCTTTTTCCCTCCCTAAGGCTGTCACTCAAATACCCATCAAAACCACCTATCATGTGATCACAGGAATACCTTCTCAACTAGTCTCCTTGATTCCATACTTGCTAGATTGTATCTAGTGCATTAGAGGTAATGATCAAGTAACACAGGTTATCTAAGTCAAATTAACTAAATGCATTGCAGGCTGTGTATAACATCAGGGTCAGAGAGATATATGTTGATAATGTGGGAAGTGTAGAAATAGCAGGGACAGGAGAGATGTGGATCCACCAAGACCCAGGTCTAACCTAAGTGTTCAAATTCTGCCTGGCTGCTCTTTCTCCCATTCCTTCCATGCAAGCTTCCAATCTCAGACTTTAGGAAGACAAATACCATATGATTTCACTTATGTGTGAGCCTAGAAAAACAGAATAAATAAACAAAACAAAAAGAAACTCATAGATACAGAGAACAAATTTATAGTTGTCAGATGGGAGGGATTTGGGGAGCTGTGTGAAAAACATGAAGGTGTTAAATGCAAATTGGCAGTTACAAAATAGTCACAGGGATTTAAAGTACAGCATAGGGAAGATAGTCAATAAATTGTAATAACTACATGGTGCCAGGTGGGTACTAGACTAAATGAGGGATAACTTCCTAAGTTATATAAATGTCTAAACACTAATATAATTTTGAATATCAACTGTAATTGAAAACAAAAAAAATTTATTTTTAAAGTATTGAGGTTGGTTTCTATAGGAATTATATGCACCAAACTCAGGTTTTAGGTCCACACTGAGAGCTTAATTCTCATGTGAGTCTTTTATTTCTTCTATGTTCCATTATCAGTGATTATCATGTTAAACCAGCTTTCTAGATACAAGTGCTACTGGATGGGAAGAAGTGAATGGCACAGTTAACTGTACCCAGTTGCTAGATATATAATTCAAAACAATTTCCCTACTAAGTTTGGGTCTAGAAGAGATTAAGTGGCCTATCAGTATGCAAACTCATGATGAAAGAGAAATTATACTATAATTTGCAGTTTTACTCTTGTAATTTGTATAATCGTACACTTCAAATTGGTAACTCTAATACATGTGTGAAGTTGGAGAGCTGCAAATCCATAAATACATTGTTATATATTAGCATATAATCTTGTATATAGCATTGTCTGATAAATTATTATACTGAATCGGTACTGGATTACCCCTGTAGTAATTACAATTTCAGTATAATAATTTATTACTAATTTTAAGTAACCTTAGTAAATACTGAATTGACTTAAAATTATCTTAAGAAAAGAAATAATATTTCAATTTCTGCTATGTTTTTCACCAACTTTATGCATTCAAAGTTATTTTAATAGAAAATCATTAATCTACCTGCTATATTGTCAGTGGCTTTAAAGGGATTTATTAATCTTAAAGTAAATAAATACATACATATATATATACATAAATCTGTCAATCTTTTGTCTCAGAGCCTGTTTTATAACTGATTTAAAAACACTGAGAAAAATTTATAATGAACTTCAGACCACCTCATTTTGTGATGAGACATGGTGGTCAGCAGCAATGAGGGAACATATTGTGCTCAGATGCCAGCCTTTTTACCATTCTAAAATGGTGGGTTTGGAGCTTAAAACCAATATCCACTGTAAATGTGTGGGTTTATTTCTGGGCTCTCTATTCTGTCTCATTGATCTACGTGTAGGTTTTTTATGCCAGTACCATGCTGCTTTGATTAGTATGGCCTTGTAGTATAGTTTGATATTAGGTAGTATGATTCCTCCAACTTCGTTCCTCATTCTCAGGATCACTGTTGCTATGCAGGGCCTTCTGTGGTTCCTTATGAAATTTTGAAATACTTGTTCTACTTCTGTGAAATATGTCATTAGAATGTTGATGGGAATTGCATTGAAGCTCTAGATTGCTTTGGGGAGTATGGACATTTTAATGATCTTAATTCTTCCTAGCCATGAACATGGTATGTGCTTCCACTTATTTGTATCTTCTTCAATTTCTTTCTTCAATGTCTTATAATTTTCCAAGTACAGGTCTTTTACATCCTTGGTTAGGTTATTCCTAGGTATTTTATTCTTTTTGAAGCAAATGTGAATAGTATTGTTTTATTAATTTTCCTTTTTGTTAATTCGTTAGTGGCATATAAAAATGCAACTGATTTCTGGATATTAATTTTGTATCCTGCTACTTTGCTGAATTCATTTATCAGTTCTAGTAGTTCCTTTTTGGAATCTTTGGGTTCTCTATGTACAGTATTATGTCATCTTTCTTTCCAATTTTGATACCTTTTATTTCTTCTCATTGATTTCTGTGGCTAGGACTTCCAGTACTATGTTCAATAAGAGGGGTGAAATCAGGCATCCCTGTCTTGTTCCTGATCTTACCAGGAATGCTTATAGATTTTGCCCATTGAGTATGATACTGGCAGTGGGTTTGTCATATTATGTTTAGATGCGTTCACTCTATTCCCAGTTTGCTAAGAGTTTTTAATCATAAATGGGTACTGGATTGTATCAGATGATTTTTATGCATCTATTAATATGATCATGTAGTTTTTATCCTTTATTTTGTCTATGTGGTGAATCACATCTATTGATTTATGAATGTTGCACCAACCTTGCATTCCTGGAGTAAATTCCACTTGTTTGTGACATATGATTTTTTAATGCATTTATGTATTCAGTTTGCTAATATTTTGTTGAGGTTTTTTTATTATCTATGTTCACCAGGGATATTGACTTTTTAATATTTGACAGAGGAAACAAAGACATACAATGGGCTAAGGATAGTTTATTCAATAAATAGTGTTGGGGAAATTGGACAGATATGTACAGAAAAATGAAACTAGAACACCTTCTTACCCCACATACAAGAATCAATTCAAAATGGATTAAAGACTTAAATGTTAGGCCCAAAACCATAGAATTGTACAAGAAAATCTAGGAAGCAAAATCTTGGTCACTGCTTGCATCAATATTTTATCAGATATATCTTCTCATGCAAGACAAATGAAAAAATAAACAAATGGGACTACATCAAACTAAAAAGATTTTGCACAGCAACCATAAACATCGCCAAAATAAAAAGACGACCCACAGAATGGAAGAATACATTCGCCGATACATCTGTTAAGGAGTTTATATCCAAAATGTATAAAAAACTTACAAAACTCTACACCAAAAAAAACAAACAATTCACTTAAAAATGGGCAAAGAACCTGAATTGACACCTCTCCAATGAGGACATATCAACGCCCAATAGACATATAAAACGATGCTTAATATCACTAATCATCACAGAAATGCAAATTGAAACCACAATGAGATACCATCTCACACTTATCAGAATGGCCATCATCAATAAATCAACAAACAACAAGTGCTGGCAACAATGTGGAGAAAGGGGAATCTTTCTACACTGTTGATGGGAATGCAGATTGGTGCAGCCACTGTGAAAAGCAGCATGGAGATACCTCAAAATATTAAAAATGGATCTGCCTTTTGACCCAGGGATCCCACTTCTGGAAACATATCCAAAGGAACCCAAAACACTAATTCAAAAGAATATATGCACCCCTATGTTCATTGCAGTGTTAGTTACAATTGCCAAGATATGGAAGCAGCCTAACAGTCCATCAGTAGATGAGTGGATGAAACAACTATGGGATATTTACACAGTGGAATACTATTCAACCATAAAAAAGAAAATTTTACCCTTTTCAACACTATGGATGGACCTCGAGAACATTATGAGAAGTAAAATAAGCCAGTCAGAGAAGTTCAAATACCAAATGATTTCACTTATATGTGAAATCTAATGAACAAACTGAACTAACAAGCAAAATAGAGACAGACTCATAGATAGAGAGCAGGATGAGAGCTGAAGTGGAGGGTAGGTTACAGAGTGTAGGGATGGAGCAAAAAGAAAAAAGAACTTATGGGTATAAACAACAGTGGTGATTGCAAGGGGAGGGGAGGGAGTGTATAAGAGGACTAAATTGTAATAAAAAATACAACAAAAAAATTTTAAAAATCAATATCCATATATTTTGTTTTACATACCACTTTATTATAATGTAATATCTTTTCCTACTAAGGTAGAAAGAAAAGTGTCTAGTTTAGTAATAAAATGGAGGTGATCAGAAATTGCTAGAAAATTTATAGCTTTCCCTAAAAATAAATTGAATGTGATTACTTATAGTGTACATACAAAATAGTAAGAGAAAAAAAGACACAACAGATCTGAGTATTATGCAAACTCAAAAGTAGGAAATAAAACTCCAAAGTTCTGTTTCTTTAGTTAGGCAAAGTATATTGCAGTTAAAGTTAATATCCCATGTAAAGTATAATTTAAACATCTTTCCATTTCCAGGATATTCTAGGTGTATTTTGGTCAGATTTTAAAATGCTGATATAACAAATTATATTGATACTTATAAGAAATCATATTTTTTTACTTTTTACTAAAACACAAAAATGCTGTTATAGGCTAGGCAGGATTATATAGTTTTAACATTAACATATTATATTACAACATTGGTAATGTTCATTTTATTTATCTGTTATTGAAAACCTGCCACAAGACAGGAGTCATCTTAAATCTGTTAATCCAGGTTGTATCTTTTAAATTAGATTTTTTTCTCATATTATAGTCACCAAATAACTTTATTTCTGGTATAGCACTAAACTTCAAGTTCATTTGATATTTTTTTAGAGTTTAATTTCTCAGCATATTTGTACCTTGCCTTTTTTTCCCCTATAATCCAGTAAATTACCACACTTTTCTTCTCTCCTTAATGCTGATTATGGAAAATAAATTAAAAAATTTTCCCAGTATTTCATGAAACAATATTTAAAAAAAGGGGGGGGGATTTCTAAATCCTCAAGCAATCAAAACTAATGTTTCATGTTGGTGACTGAAGTTATGTCTAAAAGGATAATACTTGTTTCATGCGCTCATTAGACTTGCCATCTAATTTATCAGGTTTAAAATATCTTTAACATGACATTTGACTTTGCGCTGGATAATGGTTTCCTTTGACATTAAATTTTGCCTTAGAATCTATTTGAGCATTTTATTGTGTAGTGAAATAAGCTTCAGTTGTATTGTCAAAAAAAAAAAAATCATGCTTAACACAGCAGAGATAAGTAGAGAAAAACATGCTATTTGTCAAAATCTCTATGGCTTTAACTATCATAAAACTTAAATAGTCCAGATGGATTAGCTTTTCAGATGCCTTACATTTCTTTACTTAATTTTTTCTTATTGGTGGGAAAGAGAAATGGTGGTCAAAACTGTCCTTCCTGTGGGCAGTTATTTGTTGTTTCTTTTAACTGATGCATAAACTGTGTTATTCATAATGAGTAGTATATGTTCCTTGCCCTGGCTGGTTTAGCTCAGTGGATTGAGCGTCGGCCTGCGAGCTAAGTGTCGCTGGTTCGATCTTCCAGTCAGGGTACATCAGAGAAGGAAAACTCTGACTCCAAAAAACCTCCGCTGCCTTGCGGCATACCTCTTCAGGGGAAAGGCTAAGGGAGTAAACCCCGACAGAAAATCCGGAACCGGAGTCCCTAAGGCGGTTTGACGTTGTAGTCAACACCGGCAACTCCTGCGGCGCACCTGAACCCAAGCTGTATCGACTCCGTCTTTCCCTTGGACCCTTCAGCTGTGAAGAGAGGGGGGGTCTGCTGCATGGGCAACAGCAGACCCTCCATATTACCCTGCCCAGGCTCTGTAGCTTCAGCGTCATCACAAGATGTCGATTCAACACGGGAGGAGACAGATACCATGTCACTCCCGAGTCGGATTGCACAGCCATTCTCGGCGGTGCAGATAGACTCTTAAGAAGCTACACCATCGTCTCTCGAGACGGACGGCTGCCAACGACGACGAGTATATGTTCCTCTAATATGGATGTATACATCTTTCAAAATTATTTTCCTTAGCAATATTTTAATGTGAAGATAGGTCCTGAATGGAGTTTATTGATGCACTTGAAATGACATGAATGCCTTCACTCACTTCAGTCCTTGATGAAACCTGTGAAATGGAGACATTGGTTTCATTTCCTCCCTATAATATACTTCATTTCCAGACATGAAGATAGGTAATTTTAACTCTGGTGATTAAAGTTAGTATCAGAGTACACAATTATTTATGTGTACAAGTCTAATGATTCCCTTTTTCTCTTATATTCTAATATGTTTTATCATTAAAATGGAATATAACAAGGACATTTATTTGTCCATTGTCTAACTGTCTATAACCATACCTGAGTAAGCATTATATTTTTGCATTTGATATGTATGTTTAATAATTTTAAAGATTCAGTTATGTTTTTTGTTCATTTGTTTAAATTAATTCACCCATTTAAAAAATATTCATTGAGAACTTTTTAGTACAAGTTACTGCACACAAAATACATATGGCCTGTGACCTCATAGAACTTAACATTATAATGATAGATATGGGGGTCAATTAAATAATCACATGTATAAACATAGCAGAGAAGTCTTTGCAGTAGAAGAGTACACTGATACATGCAATATAGAAATAAAACCTCACTTTGGATGGAGAAATGATTAAAGCTGAAACTTGACTTAAAGGATGCACTAATGAGATGAAGGCACAGGGAGAAAATCTCAAGCAAATTCAATGGCATTTGCAAAGGCATTGAGGCTAAAAGAAGCATGAAACTGTGTCTACACAGTTTAAAAGGCCAGGGACATTGTAAACTGTAGCAGGGTTATTTTTCTTGTCCTAAAGGCAATTTGGAGTCTTGAGTATAAACCAATCAGTGGAGGAAAGCAGAGCTAGCTTGCCTGGCTTTTTTTTACATCAGGAGAAAAGACCCCTTTCAATTGATCTCCAGACTATTAACTAATTAATAAAAGACTCTGGGCATAAATTGAGGAGAATTATGACTGATTACTCATAATGAAGATGAAAGTCCATAAGATGGGAATACCCAGTAAAAACTTCTTGAACATTGGCTATAGCAAATTAACCTCCTATACACAAAAATGCTATACCTCATTTATGAAGAATCTTGTCCCTTTGACTGTGTGCACCCTGGTCTTGGCTGACACCACTGGGAAAGGCTGATGGCAAGACTATCTCTCCCTTGATTGTATAATGACCCAAAGTCTTAGTTGGGGACCATGGAGCTATGAGCTTAACTCTTGTTTTCCTCATCCTCCCTAAGATGTACTGGCCTCTGCCAGAAGAGGAAGATTTTGGGGCCCACCCTCATATAAGAGCGTGGTCCTTCCCAGCCATCACACACTCTCCTTTATCGGCCAAAGAATGAAGACAGAAGGGGAATAAAAGTTAAGTTTGCTTTTCTGAACTTGCATATCTGTGTTCTTTATCTTTAGGTACCAGTCAAAATAAAAGAATCTAAGAATGAATAAGAACCAGATCTCAGACTTAGGTGACAGTTTTCAGAAGCAATTACATAATCAGATTTGCATCTTTAAAAGATGCCTCAGGCAGCAAAAAGTTTAAAAATTGAGAGCATGGGTAAAGGCAGAGAGAAAAATTTAGAGGTCATAATATTTATTAGAGTTGTCTTACAGCTTTGATTAGAGGACAGAAGTGAGTAGGGAGAACATATGTTTTATTTTTGATATTTTGAGCTTGAAATGGCTTTGAACATCTAAGTGAAAATGTCAAATATGTAGTTGCTTCTGTGAAGTTCAGAGAACAGTTTTGGAACAAATATGAATTTATAGGTCTTTCGTTAGCATATAGATGACCTCATGTTTTTCAATACCATGATTCATTCTTAATACAATAAAAGCATTACAGTAAAGAAATTTCCCACTTGTACATGAGAATCTGTGAGCACACAAATATGAGGGGGGACTCCAAAAATGGGAATTATCTCCTGGAGTACAGGCTTCTTCCACTAGGTGAGCATTCTAGGAACCCATCTGTATCAGTGTACCAGCTGGTGTTGCTAGAGGCTGCATTCAGCTTCAGTGAATTTTTTTGAAGACTGATTTCAACACATTTGCCTATTTCATGCTGGGTGATTTACGAGCACACCTGCCCATACCACACTAAGTGTTCAGCAGTTTTGACCAAAAATGGCAGGACCCCTCTGCCCCACCCTCCCTATTCACCCAATCTCACCCCAGTGGACTTTGTTTTGTTGGTTTTCCTGAAAGAGAAAGCCCTCTAAGGGAAATACTTTGCCGATGTGGAAGAAGTGAAACAAAACAAATAGCAGAAACTAAAAGGCATCAAAAATCGACGAGTTCACAAACTGTTTTGAGCAGTGAAAAAAATGTCTCAGTAGGTGTATTGCATCAAATGGAGAGTAATTTCAAGGTAACTCAAGTTTAAACATGTAAGAATAAATACACAACTTTTAATAAATAAATTCTGGGCTTTTTGGGTCCCCCCCATATACACATAGACACATACAAACACAAAAAATGGCTCTGACTCTATAACTGATCTCAAAACCCCGCTGAAACTGACTTCCACTTGCCTTAACCTGCAGGTCTTTGTTGTTGTTAGACTAAGCCTGGAAAGTGTTTATTTTCATAGTACTTGTAATATTAATAGTAAAAAATTCTTATAAGTAATTTAGATATGAAGAAAATAATTGTGACTTAATTTAGAAGTACTAAAATATTTCATTCACTATGGCAAAGAGTCTGAGAAATGCAGGCTTATTTGTATTATTCTTTTAACAAGGCATTAATTCATGTTTATCCATTATATACTCAGTTAATTGATAGGAGAGCAATTTTTATACATATCAAGGCAATGAGTCTAAAATCCTTGAAGAACGATTCTACGTAGTTTTCTGTCTTCCATTATTCTTTTAGAATGAGTGAGCTACCTTCCTAACACTGATTTAGATATCATGTAAAATAAAATAAAAATAAAGCCTGATGCCTGATGTTATTACTTTGGATTTAGATGTGCTAACTTAGGATAATTGTAGTTGTATGGTAATTAGACCATTTTTTATAGTCTTTTAAAAATATAAGACTGCAGGAATCTGTGATTAGTTTTCTTCTCTTTCATCAATCTATGTGCTCTCTAAAAATTACTCTCTGCAACCTATGCTGCAAAAATCACCAGTCTTATGCTCCCCCGGATCCATCTTTGAATGTCATGGTACTTATTTGCAAATATGGCTAGAGGCTTCTAGCATTCGTTTCTCTCAGAAGTCATTATTGCAACATTAGCTGCCTGGGACTGAAGGTGATTGCAGCTGAAATGCTTAGTGAATTAATGAAGTAAATCACTGGTAAAATCTTTGCATCCAACACATACCATTAATTGCAACACAAATTTTATCTCTTTAGTTTAAGACAGGAAATCCAAGTATTCAATCAATTACTAGAACAAATAGATATTAAGACCCAGCCTTGTAGGCAGTCAATCATGACGCATTCTAAAATATATGACCAAATAACTACTTAATTTATCTGGGACAAAATAATTTCATAAAACCATAGCATAGAGTTAGTCAAATCTTGTTTTTTCTATCTAAGTAAAATACAATTTTAATTTATTTTGAACTTTTCATCTATTTATCTTCCTTTACTTTGAAATACCAAGAAAAATAATTTGTCTTGTCACATGTTTGTCAGATGTGGAGGATAATTGGGATAGTTCCATTTCCTGGTGCAGTTACTTCAAACATGCCATTCACCAAGGTGCCTGGCAACGCATGCATGTATTTGGTTTTCCAGAGAGAGAAGTGAAAAGAATTCATTAGTGGTTCATTCCAACACTGCTAGATAGCTTAGCCAGAGATGTACATAGTTCCACTTGTAAAGTATTTTCTTTTAAAGTGTGGACTGGCATAAAGGGGATCCTTTAAATGCATTATTGAATCATAGGTTTAGGTCTAAGGAAATATATAAAATAAGAGAAGAGTAGAGATAGACAAACAGGAAATAGATAAGTAAGTTTTATTAGTATAAATTCAGGACTATCTGGAACTGGAAACATGGACCTATATTTATTGGTTTATTTATTTTCTCCAGATAAATACCCAGAAATGAAATTGCTGGGTCATATGCTAGCTCTAGTTCAACTACTTTTATATGTATATAAGAAGCGTTTCCTTCTAGAGCAAAATAGAGCAAAATGATTAGCTCGTGAGTCTCAAACCATTTCATTATCCATGGCCAATTCACTGATTCTAATTTGCTATGAAGGGTGTGAAATCCTGAGCCTTGTTCTTTTCTTTGTCAGTTGTATTGCTTCCCTATTGCTGTATTACAAATTACCCTTAAAACATAACCGCTTAAAACAACAAACATTATTATTTCACACATTTTCTCAGGGTCAGGAATCTGGGAAAGGCTCACGTGGGTGGTTTTGACTCACAAAATTTCATGAAGTTTAGTCAAGATAACAGCTAGGATTACGGTTGGTTAGGGCTAGAGGATCTGCTTCTAAATCCATTTGCGTGGCTGTTGGTAGGAAAGGCTAGTTACCTGCTACATGGGCCTCTTCCCAGAGCTGCTCACAATCCTGTAGCTCGCCTTCCCCAGACTGAGCAATCATAGAGAGAAAATCAGAGCATGCCCAAGAGGGAAGCTAACACGCATTAATAATATAATTTCAAGATTGACATACTATCACTTTTGCTGTATTCTGTTGATTACATAAACCAAACCCAGTAAAATGTGGGAGGGGATCACATGAACATGTGACTAAAGGAAGTGTAAATCATTGGGAGCCATCTTGAAAGCTGGTTAGCATGAGTCAAATTAGTTCTTCAATATCACAAAGCCTCAAAGTCTAATTTAAATAGTCAAGCATATTCTGAAATCTATTTATTTTAAAACTAAAAAGACTTTAAATATGATCTAGTCATCAGTTTCAGAGGGGAGATAAGACCAAGTAAATAAAGCCTCATATTTAGTCTAAAATAGCACTTTTGTATTTTTGTCCTTTTTTTAAGTAGTATTTTTATTGTATTTTTCCCATTATATTTATCCTCCTTATACCCCATTTCGCCCCCAGAGTTACCACACTGTTGTCCATGTACATGAGTCCTTTCCCCATTTAGTTTTATTTATGCTTTAGTTATTTATACTTTGCCTGATCCCCAAAGAATTCTGGATACATTTCTCTCACAAAGCAATCTTTGCATTATAACACTTGATGACTTCCTATTCCTCTGAATAACTTAATATTCTTACTAAGGAGATAAGTTGTATTTTTTTTTTGTAAAATTGTGTGTTTGATAAAAATATATATGTAAAGGATGGATTTGACTATTAAAAGTCAAAATAAATGTCTGCAATAAATGTAAGCCTAATCATAAACCTGGAGGTTATCATCCTAAAAGATTCAGAATATTCAATTCAGTTTAGTTTGTTGCACTTTATGGAATTTTAAGGTAATTTTATGACCCCTAAGTATATTTCTGTAGAACAACAAAAAGTACTGTTAAGAAATCATTTAAGAGAGAGAGAGAATATAGATACATAATATGATCTCATGCTTATATTAAAGAAATTGATAATGTATTCATTACAGTTCTGAATATTTTAATAGGAATAAATAGCTAGAAAATTAAACTGGAACATTTTTTATCATAAGCTCCATTAGAACAAGATGTAATTATACTTCAAAAGACTATATCTAAGACAACAGTGCTCTGAATTATTTCAAAATTGGCTATTAATTAGATAGCTCTTGTCCCACTTTCTATTCTAAATGCTGGCAATTTTAGCAGTAGTTTTCTAACAAAAGAAATTAACTGAAATCTCTGCTTTACTAAATCATTTTAAAACATTACATTTGGAGGCCCTGGCTGCTGTGGCTCAGTGGATTGAGTGTCGGCCTGCTAGCCAAGTGTCACTGGTTCGATTCCCAGTCAGGGCACATGACTAGGTTGCATGTCAGGTCCCCAGTTGGGGGCGCGAGTGAGAGGCAACCACACAGTGAGGTTTCTCTCCCTTTCTTTCTCCTTTCCCTTCTCTCTAAGAATAAATAAACAAACAAACAAATTAATTAATTATTTTTTTATAAAAACGTTACATTTGGAACCTATTTCCTCCTATAGCTTTTTTATATTTATGGTAAATGTTCAATCTTCATACTATTTTATAGCAACAATCTATGAACCCAGCAATAATATGGGATTTCAAATATGGATATAAAATTTCAGTAGAGCACTGTCTTAAATCATGAAATAAAACATAAAGTTATTTAAGTTGCATATAAAACACAACTTCATTATGATACTCAAAATTTACTTAAACACCATACAGTCATCAAGAACAGAAAAAGTAGTGTTTTTTTTAAAGGAATATATTTTTAAATATAAATATTAACATGTAAGGAAACATTTATTGTTGGGTTAAATTTATTTCTAAGACATCAAGCACTTTACATGTTATTTTTTAAGAAAAAAAAAGCCTCTGCATTAAACTGTATAATGACAGGTAATGTTTTGTACCTCAGAACTATGATAATGGGACAGTAGTGGTTGTTATAACGACCATGGCAGGACAGCACATGGTAAGGAAAGGACCAGTTCTCCCCTTTTGTAAACATAAACCCTTACTGTTCAAGGTTAAGAACACCTTGAAGGATAGCAGTTTTTTAAGGCTAGATGCAACTATCTTTCATTTTCTCCTAATGTGAAGTTGTAGCTCACCATGTCAATCTTAAAATAAACAGTGGTGAAAGCAGAATTAATCTTTAAATACACTAATATGCTCTGGTTAAAAAATATATATGTATAGTTTTATTTATGCAAATATATACACATACACATACATAGATATCAACATATATAATAAAATAAAAAGAGGAAAATCAGGTAAAAATTATTTATTAATTAAACCATTTATTATTCACATTTATAACAATGCATTTTGGTAATTAATATCTGTATTAACATTTTATGAAGCATTTCTGTGTATATTACTTAATTTTTTTCAATAGTAATTTAACATACATTGAGTAATTACTACATGCTGGGCATTTTTGTCAGTGCTTTATATGAGTTGGCTCACTTAATCCTCACTTCAGCCCTACATTAGAGAGGAGGAGACAGAAACATTAAGGATGGAGAGAACTCAGATAAGTCACATTGCTAGTGATGGTGGAGGTAGAGTTCAAACTTGGCAAGACTAACTTGGTATCTCATGCACCTACCATTTGCCACACAACAATGGAATTGTTACATTGCTACAGACAGGAATTTTGGTTATATTGTTATTGACGCTTGATAAATAAGAAGAATAAAGTAACTATACAGAAGCAATGAAATACAATGCAATGCAATTAGTGATATAAAAGAAACATTTCCAGAGTGCTATGGATTTTAGAGGAGGGAGATTACTTGTTCTGAGAGTTGGGAATATATGACAAAGCTTTACCTACTAGGTCAATCACAAGTTCAAGAAAGGTAGATAGCTAATCAAACATAAAACACTTTGGGAGATTTTTAAAAATATCCATGAATCACAATATTCCTGTGCCTCAAATTACCTTTAAATAATCTTTCCTTTTAATAGCTGACAGAAATAACTCCATAAAATACAAATATAGGGCTTTTCCTAGGGTTATAAGAACTGTATTTTAATAATAATGATAGCTAGTATCATTAAACTCTAATGTTCTATGAACTTCAGATTTATTATATTTTTCCTTAATCCTCAAAACAATTTTTATAATTACCATAATGACCTCATTTTACAGTTGAAGAAACCAAGGCAGAGCTTTTCTATGGCTCAGTTGCCCAGGCAAATGACTCTAGGCTCCTTTGAGGAAGACTAGGGAGATGCCCACTATATATATTTGTAGTGTTCTAGTGAGGCGCACTCTCCAAAACAGGTAGCCCTGTCTGCATTCAAAGCTCTTGGGTTCATGAATTGCCTCAATTCTAAAAAATGGCTGAAGGCCCATGATTCTCAGGTTTACTAATTCATGTCTGTTCTATAGTTTGCCATATCTGAAGTATTTTGCTTATGTAAATCAAGTAAGACCTTAGACATTGATTTTATTTTTTGAAACCTCATGAACAATTAAACGAGGCAGAGATCTTTAATGGCTTCTGTGGAGTTCTAATTACACCCCCTACTTTGTTGCTTATTATAGTAGCAATCCACTTTGTCACTTCCCAAGTTCAGGCATTTGGGAGTCTCTCACCCTCGCTGAGGTGAGATTTCAGTTCCCTCCCAACAACATTCTTAGTGTAAAAAGAACAACCAATGAAGTGGTTTTTTTCATCTTTTTACCTGTATTTTTAAAAGAACCCTGTGCTTTTTCTAACTAACCTGTCTCCTAAAACCTTTGTGAAGGGAAAGACTTCTGAGATCTGTTGAAAATGGAGCTAAGATTTTAGAGAGATAAACTTAAATGATAAATAAGTCCAGCAATCTTTGATTATGTTTAGTGGCCAGAATCTCTTGTTACATCATCTTTGTGAATAAACTCTGAGTTAAATTTTATTCCTCACTCTATCTCAGAAGAGTAATCAATTCAACATTTTCTTAAAAATCTCTTATCCATTCCAGGACTGATTTTTCTATTAGGGTTTTTTTTTTCCAAGACAAGACAATGACAGCTCGGCTAACATAAACTCCAAGTTATTTTACAATAAAAGCATGGGGCAGTTAATAGAATCAGAGAGGGAAAAGGACATCACAACATACCTCAAAAAGGAGTGCCCCAGGATCCTGGTAGCAGGAACTAATGAGCAGTACAGTCTCACATTGGGTAAGTCCATGACACACACTTTCTGTATTTAACACTTTCCAAGAAGATAAGGCTGATGAATCACTCTGCGGTCACAAAGTCACTCCTTGATCAAAGGAGTATAGAGCAGTTGTGAGAGCTCCATAAAGATAGTAGTCAATGAGATAATTGCTAAAAGAGAAATTGAGATAAAACTAAAATAAGTAGGGATGGAAAATATGCCTGCCTACGTCAATGGATGACTTATACTTTGAGTCAATAAGATTGCATGAACCTTGAATATTAAGATGCAATCTCCCTGACTAAAAGGACTTTCAAACATATATAAATACATTCAATGATGTAAAGGAAAAAATTAACATAGTTGTGAGATAAGAAATCTCAACAGAGAACTGAAAATACCAAAGGAATTTCTAAAACTAAAAAGTAAAATACTTGAGATGAGAAATTTACTGAATGGGCTTAACAGCAGCCAGGAATAGAATAGAGAATCCAAGGTAGAGGGACAGAGAGTGTCAATTTGTTTTCCACAAAGGCTTCAAATTAAATGTGGGATAGAAATGTCTTTTCAATAAATGTTGTTGAAACAACCTGACAGATATATGGGAAAAAAAGGAAGCTTTACCTTCATCTAACACCAAACACCAAGATTAGTTTGAGATGGATCATAAACCCTAGAGCCAATTGTAAAGCGTTTAGAAGAAAATTTAAGGGAATATATTTGGTGCCTTGGTAAGGTAAATATTTCTCAGAGAGAACAGAAAAAAATCACTTATCCTTAAAAAAAAAAAAAGATAAAATTGACTTCAAATATAAAATAGCTTTCACATCAAATGAAATTTAAGAAATTGAAAATGGTAAACACATATTGGAAGAAAACATTTGCAATATATGTATGATTGCAATTATATGATATTTAAGAATAGGCAAAATAATTTCTGGGAATAGAAATGAGAAAAATGGTTACTGGTGAAGGGTAAGGATAGAATGAAATGAGAATGAGAGTGCTTTCTATGGGGCTGAAAATGTTTATATGTCTTGAGATTTTGGTCACACTGCTGTACACATTTATCAAAAACTCATTAAATGGTATTCTTAAGATGTACATGTCACTGTATATAAATTTTACCTCAACACAATTTTGAAAATTATTTTAAAAAATACCTAATTATTTTGAGTAGCTTGCTATGTCCCATATGCTATACCAGTAGTTCTCAATTAGCTAGTTTCCCCCTAAGTGTCATTTAACAATTTGGAGATTTTTTTTTTGCTTGTTTGTTTGTTTTTGTGACTGGGCTGGGGTGCTGCTGGCATCTAGTAAGTGGAAGACACAGATGCTGCTAAACATAGGACAGCACTCTGCAACAAAGGATGGTACGGCCCCCAAATGTCAGTAGTTCTGAGACTGAGAAACCCTGCTCTACACCGAGCAATTTCTATGCATTTGGTCATTTCTCAAGTGTTCTAAGAGAAATCAGAGGCTACGTTTAATCAGTTATTTTGGTCAATCACATGCAGCTATTCTAAGAACATAAGAGCATTACAACGTTTCAGAGTAGGCAAGGGAAATCTAGACTTCAGGAGAATGTATCGCTATTGGGTGATCCCAATTTTTCCCTTCACACACAATAGATCTGTCAAAGTGGATGTGGGGACAGGACTCCATTTTCCATAAATGATCCAAGAAATGGATACAAAACACAGGAATACTCATAGTTTGAGTTTAACTTTATATAAAAATTCTGGATAGCCATATTTGAAGGGTCGGCTGTGAAGAAGAGCCAAGTACAATGTATTAACATAACCCAAAGGATGCCAACAAAACTAGATAAAAGTTGTTTCAGACAAGAAAGCAAAAATCATGGTACAAAACAAGATCCAGATCAGTAATAAGAATGCCAACGAACTAAGGAAGAAGAGGGTCTGGGTTTAGAGAAATTTCCAAACCAAAAAACCAGCAGACACTGTGACTTTTTATTTATAACCTGTAAAAATGGCAATTTACACTTGACATGTGAGAAAGCCTAGAGAAGAAACCCCTGAAAAATTGGGCAGAGCCTTCATATTTTCCAGTGAAAATGATACTGAGCTTGGAGTTGGGAGGCTACGATATTAAGCAGATTAATCCACTTCTGTAGCCCTCAGTCTCTTCGTCTATAAAAGGAGACAGAAGCAGCTGGGTTTATAAGGTCTGCCCACTAATTCACCTGTTTCCTTCTTTCTCAGTTTGACAATATCTTAAAGTACACAAGGGACTCTAAAGAGAAGAGGAACAATGCCTAAAGAAAAGATTTTATAAACCACACCCGCACCCACACACACGACAGCATTTGCAGGGCTTCTTATGTGTTTATTTTTTGATGCAATCAGTCCTCTTTATACAACTGTAACTACTTGCATACAAGGCTTCCATTCACACCTTCTCCCGCCTATATTTACAAACAGCCCCTCTGCTCATTAGAGCACAGGGTGCTCTTTGTGCTCTTTTCTTGTCTCGGGACACCACATAGCCATCTTCCTTCTGAATATAAGCCTCTCTTGTTAATGTTTCTGAATTCTTAACCAGTCTGGGCGCTTATCCACTGGATTCAAAATCTGTGGTTTTAATCAAGCAAGTAAGTGAAAAATTTAATTTTTAGCTTCACCAACTCAGAAAATCTGAACTAAGAATAGAGACACTTGATTCCAGTGTATTGAACCCAGCTATCACCCATGTCACTTGTTTTTATTGATGCTTTCCTTTTCATAATATACATAATCTTCTGTCCCTGCCTCTCCTAAGGGGTGTTCAGCAGTGGACATGGAATCATTATAGATTCACCCACACAGTCCCGGCACAAATGCTGAGCAAGTCTTTTCAAGAACTCGGCCTCACAGCCACAGCAGCCCCAAATCAGTCTTGTCATACCGCTTTCTCAGCCACTACACTGTGGCACGGTACATCTGCAGAAGGGCTGCGCGTTACTAAACCCGGTGCTTGGCAATCGCAAAGTAGATTTTTAAAAAATAAGTTCTGCTCTATAGGACTTTGTTATATTTCCTAAGTGATATCTTATTCAGTATATATTAGTCACTATTTTACATTTTCTATTTGACTTTTTATTATTTATTTCCCTAAAACACTTATTCTGTGCCTATCAAGTTCTAGGCACTATGGCAGATGCAAGGGATGCGGTGGGAACAGTAAACCATGGCTCCGGCTCACAGGTTCACAGTCTAGCATAACAATCTGGCATTAAATGATGTACAGCATCTACAATAACAAAAACTCTGAAGATGCCGTTTTCTGACTTACAAAATGAATCTCATGTGGTCCAATATTTTTCTTCTTACAAGACCTATGTAACTGAAACATCTTTAGAAGTTTTTCCTTTTAAAAAAAACAATTTTAGGATTTCTAAGGGGTTTAGCAAAGTACACTACTAACTGGGTTGCTTTTCTATGATTCATTAACATTCTGATAGAATGACAGTTAATTCTGCTAAGAACAGCTTTCTTATACTTGCTACATAAGCTATTTTATTTAATATATGAGAATTGAGTCAATACTGGAGGAATCAGAACTTAGTTCTTATCCATGCATATGTAAGACATTATAGTTTCCCTCATGGATAGTCACAATATAATTCTGCTGATTAATGTGCCTTCAGGTATTGACAAGCAAATAATGGTAGTTTCATCCTTACCATGAAAAAAGTATCACCAACTTTGGCTTCAGTTTTAGAAGGTGCACACTTATCACAGGGAAACAACCCTGGAATTTAGATAGTATGCAAAGATAATCCATCTGCTCATCTAACAGAGACCAATAAATGAAACTCGTATTGACATTTAAAAAAAAAGGTACATTTCCCATTTCCATCAAGGCACTTTCAGATGTGTCTCTTAAACACATGTTTCATCACAGTGTACTCTATTAAAAGTAAGCACTCAGGAAGAAGAGGTTGTTTGAGACTGCAGAGTTTTTGCCATCTACCTAACAACTGAACTTTGGGTACTTGGATTTGTCTTGTCCAAACTCTGTGTGTTTCCTATCCTGTTGAGCATAGTTACCTTAAAAATATCAGTAAAAATGGCAATTAGCGTAATGGACTCTAACATGTATTAACTCCTCATAAAATGTCAGGATCTAAACTAAATGCTTTGTGTACATTAATTTATTTATTATCCATAACTTCCTTTGATAGTGACTATAAAGGGAATAATAATAGTACGTATCCCAGGTGGTCATCCCAAGAATTAAATAAGATTAAATAACTTACATTTGGAGAAAGAGGAGCTCTCAACTGCATTTAACACCAAGTGGCAGATGAAATATTGCGTTTATTTGCTAGACACCAATATAAACTATAAACGCACAAAAAAGCCATCAGCGGAGGCAAGCAGGCATGCTCCCACTGCTTCCTCACACCCCACTGTCTCAGAGGAATGACGTTCATGCACCCGTTGGGCCTGCGTTCCTTCTGGGCGTTTTAGTAGGCAAACTCTGTGGTCGCCATACCTACTGGGAATTTTAAACTAAGCAAGAGTCTCTGAACTTCAGTCAGATCTTCAGGTTACAAATCTGAAATGGGGTTAGCAACCAGCATCTCAGTGGACTGTGAGGGTAACTAAGAATCACCAACTCACGTTAGCTGCAAGAAAATATTGAATCTGAATATATCTTCAAAATTAATGATGAGTACAGGTAGGAAAGCATACTAATTTTAAAGATTAAAGATGTTGCTTAAAGATAATAGATATTTGACACAAACTGAAAAAGAACAATTCTGGAGAAAAAAAAAGAAACAAAGGAAAACTTTTTGCTTTACCCAAGTTAGTGTTTTCAGGAGACAAAAGAGAATATGATCACTATGAAATAGAACCAAAGGTGTCATAAAAAAGACAAAAACTGAAAAATAACTAGAAGAAACTTCCGTTTTAAGCTGTGGAAAATTAGCTAGATTTTATTAAAAAAAAAAAAAAAAACCTCTTGCTAAGAGCAATTAAAAAAAAACTTTGTACATCAAAAAAGTAGTAGTAAACTACTTGAAGACATAGAACCACCACCAAGTGAACAAGAATTGGAGAATTTGAGAGGTGAATATTACAAAAGAAAAAAGAAAAAAGAAACCTAGTGCAGCAATTTTCAACTAGTGTGCTACAAGAATTTTTAAAACATTCAGTACCTTACTATTTAGTAAGGGGCATTGACCTTTTTTTCCTTAGTTTGTCGAATAAAATAATGACAACAGCCAACACAAAAAATAGTCATTCAGTGTAAATGAATCAAAATTACATATAGTTTTTGTCAGATTGGTAAAAAATAATAATAAGTTTTTCAGTATGCTGCAGAATTTTAGTAATTAGTTTATGTGTGCCATGAGACCAAAAAAAGGTTGAAATTCACTGACTAGTATAATAAACTGTTATTGCCTACCACATTCTATCTTAAGGTATTTGCCAAATCTTAAATACTAGCCTCAGCCAAATCACTGAGGAGCTCAGCAAAGGTTCTGACAATGTCATAAAGGCCGAGGAAAGAGAAATAGGAGTTCAAAGCCCACCGAGACAGAATGGTCTTGGCACCAACCACAGGCTTTCAGCTGAGGTGCTCAAAGGGCTTAACTTTTGCAACAAAAGTGGACCAGAATTTTATTATCCCTTAGAAACTGAAAGCCAATTTCAAACAAACTCATGTCTTATTTTGATTTGAGGTCACCTGTTCTTACTTTAATGCCACCAAAAGAAAAGAGTAAGGGCTAGAGGAAAGAAAAATACCATCCTGAGCCTCAAATTACATCTACAATTTTAATAAACAATAAAAATAACCAGGTATGCATAAACCATTAGAAAACAACAAGTAATAGGTAAAGGCCAAGGGAGGTCATATGTTTGGTGTCAAATAGAAGAATTTCATACAGAATAAGAATATAGAAAATAGAATCAAATGAAAATTCTGGAACTGAGAAAAAAAAAAAAGCTGAGATTAGTAAACTAATGGATGTGTTTAACAACAGAATAGACAGCAGAAGTAAGGATCCAGGCAATATGTGAGAATAAAATAACCAGATGGAAACATGGAGAAACCAAAGAAAGGGTAGAGGGGGAGGGACAAAGCAGTATATCAGGCAGTGAAAAGGAGAGCTGCAGAAACAGAAAGAAGAGAGAGAAAGAGAGATGTATTAAAAATTTTGGGCCCTGGCCAGGGAGCTCATTTGGTTCAAGTGCCATCCTGATATGCCAACATTACAAGTTGATCCCAGGTCAGGGGTCAGGGTACATACATGGATCAACCAATGAATGCATAAATATGTGGAGCAACAAATCAATGTTTCTCTCTCCCTCTCCCTTCCTTTCTCTTTCTAAAATTAATATATTTAAATTTTTTTTTTTAATATTGGAATCTGGGGACAGGGCCAGCTTTTATAAAGAATAAGAGCTGTGAATTAAAAAAAAAAAAAAAGAATAAGAGCTGTGTTGCTAGAAACCTTGGTGACCTTTAGAATACTTAGTGGAAAATCATGTCATTTGCTTCAAAAACGTATCAGATCACCTACTTGTTTAGTACTGCATAATGTTGTTAAAGCACCATATGAACAGACGGAGAGATGCCATGATAAACAGACACTGGTAAAGTCATTTTAAGTTTGGGAAAATGTAAATTCAAAACTGTAACACAAAATAACATATGCCTTTTGGTCACATAAATTTAAGACAATCAAAAGTTTTGTTGTTGTTTAATTTTTTTTAAGGGTCAGTAAAATAAACCAGGAAAGCAAAAATGAGGTTTTAAGGATGGGTCCTTAATCGATCCTTCAGTCTAATCGTGCCTCCTTCCTCTCCTCAGGATCCTCTCCTCTTATGCAGAACAAATCACATCTTTATAAATGAAAACAGGGCCAGCATTTCGAGCCTCTGCTTAAGTTCACTTTCTCTGTAAAGACTTACATGATCATTCTGGGCCCTATGATCTGTCTTTTCTCTGCATTAAGCCATTTAAATTCTTAATCATATATTTTATGATATGGTTATCATTTTTATTTGTTTCTTTCTTTTTGATTATTTTTCCCTAAATGTGGAGTTTGATACATAGTGCACAGTAAAAGGACGTAGTTGTATGTCAGGTTGAGAGAGGTTCTAATGATAAAGGACAGAACTTAAGAAAAAGAATTGAATGGGGAAAAGTGGTCTTCTAAAAATATATTTTGATTATATTATGAGGGCTTCATCAGAACCCAAGGAAATAAAATATTTTCTTGACTTTGTTAAATCAACTTATATAGGAAGTTCACAAAATATTTTCAAATGGAACATATATTTTTTTCAAAATATCTCTCAAAATTTGTGCTCAAAATAGGATACATCTCCACTACACATTAACAAAATGATCATTGGTTCTTGAAGCAGCCAGAAGTTATAACTGCCTCATGTTTCACAAAAGTGTAGATTTCCTTGTGAGGAAAATTTGTTTAATTTTCTCTATTCCAGGGAGGTAGGTATAAAGAATGATAAGGGAAATGAGATCTTAGAAAAATTATTATTTACACTTTAATATAGAAACATCAGCCAAATTGTACCACATTCCAATTTACAGTCAGAAAATTTCCTTGCGGTATCTCCCAGATTAAAACTTTCCTTCTATCTCACTTTCTTCTTCATTCCAGATCAATTTCTTTGTTTTCCTCAGAAGTTCTATCTTTCTATTGGACTCTGCTAAGAAAATTCTAGTATCTATATGGGAGTCGTAAAAGAGGTTAGATCCACAAGGATTCTGATGTCATTCAAAATCCTCTAAGTGACGAAAGTGGTCCGTTCATCCCATATAAAGTGTACAGATGAGCTGTCAACACACAGGCAACTCAGAAGCCAAACCTCATGTATCTCTTGATGGAAGAGAACTAACTAGCAGTTTCATTCAGTCATAGAATAAAACCACAGGGGCAAAAGCTTTAAATGGTTGTTTATAAATTGTTGAAAGTGTTGAAAGTTTTCAAAATATTTCTTCTCTTTATGATTGTTTCCAGATGACAACAGCTCTGAATTTTCACTTTCTTTCCTGAAATCATGTAGTTTGAACTTACTTATTGAGTATTCTTGTGAAGAAGAGTCAAAAAGGATGATTTATTCTATCCTCTACCCCATCATCATAGGACAATATTTTCTTTAAAAGCATCCTTGCAACTTACTAAAAGGCCAGTGGAATATTAAAACAATTTATTTTCAATTTTATTTTAAGTTATTTATTCATTTATTTTTATCTTGAGTACTATGTTGCATACAGAAAGAACACATGCACACATATAGACATACACACAGGTGATGATGAATAGAAAGAAGGTCCATGTCCCCAAAGAGTTAAGAATCTACCAAAGCTGAGAAGTCATACAAGCAAAAATCTTTTTTTAAGTATATTTTATTGATTATGTTGTTAGAGTAATCCCAATTTTTTCCCCCTTTGCTCCCCTATTCCCAGTAACACCCTTCCCTCCAGCAATCCCACCCCGCTTAGTTCATGTCCATGGGTCATGCATATAAGTTCTTTGGCTTCACCCTTTCCTATATTATTCTTAACACCCCCCTATCTATTTTGTACCAACCAATTATGCTTCTTAGTCCCTGAACCATATCCTCATTTCCCCCTCCCACCTCCCAGCTGATAACCCTCCAAAGGATCCCCATACCTATGATTCTGTTTCTATTCTGGTTTGCTTAGTGGGATTTTGTTTCTATTTCTTAGATTCAGTTGTTGATAGTTGTGAGTTTGTTGTCATTTTAGTGTTCATAGTTTTGATCTTCTTTACTTAAGTAAGTCCCTTTGACATTTCATATAATAATGGCTTGGTGATGATGAACTCCTTTAGCTTCACCTTGTCTGGGAAGCACTTCATCTGCCCTTCCATTCCAAATGTTAGTTTTTCTGGATAGAGTAATCCTAGTGGCAGGTTACCTTTCATCACGTTGAATACAGCTTGCCAATCCCTTCCTGCCTGCAAAGTGTCCTCTGAGAAATCAGCTGATAGTTCTATAGGCACCCCCTGTAGGCAACTCTCCACCTCTCACTTGCTGCCCCCAGGACTCGGTCTTTATCTTTCACCTTTGGCATCTCAGTCATGATGCGTCCTTATATGGTCCTCTCTGGGTCCAGCTCACCCGGGACCCTCTGTGCTTCTGGGACCTATATGTCCATCGCCTTCACAAAATTTGGGAAGTTTTCCTCATTTTTTTCAATTCTTGCTTCCTCATTCTGCACTGGTTGACTATTTTTTCTTCCTTGTGTTCCAAATCATTGATTTGAACCCTGGTTTCCTTCCCTTCACCATTGGTTTTGTGTGGATTTTTCTTCGTTTCACTTAGCATAGCCTTCACTTCTCCCCTTATGCGTTTGCCATACTCAAGCATATCTGTCAAGCCTGTGAGCATCTTTATCACCAGTGTTTTAAATTCTGCGTCTGTTAGGTCATCTATCTCCTCATCTGTTAGGTTGGCTGTCTCCTCGTCGCTTAGTTGTCCCACTGGAACCTTGATCCATTTCCCCTTTTGGGCCATACTTCTCTGTCTCCTCAGTCTGACAGGCTCCTGTGTTTGTTTATCTCTGAGTCCCAGGTAGAGCTGTCGCTCCTGTTATATTTTAAGGGGTGGAGCCTTAGGGATTCATCAGTACAGGGCGACCTGTTTCACCACGTTGTGGTACTGTATGTGCGGGAGGGTCCTGAGAGGGAACATGCTGCCTGCTCAGCACTTGCCCCTTTTCCAGGCACATCTCCCACTTCTGCACCAGGCTGGTGCCCCTCTAGCTGCTGCCGTGGCCGTCATTCCCAGAGTGGGTGGGTCTGCAGACATTCTAGGACCATGTGGTCCCTTTAAACAGGCAGACTCTGCTGAGACTGGCAATTTCTGCCTTCACCCCAACCCCCATGAGTCTGCACAGTCAGAAGCAATGAGGCTTGATTTTCCCTGGTGCTGGAACTGTGAGCTCCTAGGCCCGGTGAGGAGCTGGGAATGCTCCCCAGGTGTCCCTCCTGACTTTTTAAAATGTATGACTGTGCTTTCCGCCAGCCCACTGCTGCTGCCACCACTGCTGCCACCACACCACGTCCTCTCTGCCCTGGCTCCATCCCTCCTACCTATCTGGATGAGTATTTCTTCTTTATACCTTTGTTTGCTGGTCTTCCATGTAGTTTGATTTTTCTGGAGCTTCTGGTTGTTTCTAGTTTTGAGATAGTTGTATTCCTTCTTAGTTGTGGAGGGAGACACAGCGTGTCTGTCTATGCAACCATCTTGACCAGAAGAGAGGTGGTATCAAGAATCTTTTAAGGAATAAGTGTCATCATTAACACTTCCTATGGGGGTGTGGCCCATGGAGGCTGGGGGACAGTCCCACTGTGTGTGTGTAACTGACTGAGAAGTAAAACGCTCACACTTCAGGTGTCCTTTGTGAAGGCTGGTGAACAACTAGCACCCTCTGCTATGGCCTGTGAAGGGATTTCCACGGAGTGCAACAGGTGGGCCTTGCAAAGGGGAGGTCTGCAGTGCCGGAGACGCCAACACTAGATGTTTTCCGGGCTCCTCATGGGGAGGTGACAGAGATAGCTGTGCCTGCTGTGTTTTTGCGGGGGTTGCTCTGTGACCATGACAAAGGCCCTGCTTGGTTTCCATTTCAGAGGCTGCCTGTTTTTATGCAACATTTCTTGCCAAGCACTATGACACTTCCCACTGATGGCACTGGAGCTCCCACAGGTCTACAGAACAAGAAACACAAGGCTGGAATATGTAGGGAATGAGATAAGCCAGGCACCTGCTTAAGGCCTTTGTCTTCTTTTTGAAGCATGAAAAACAAATCTTTCATGCTAGTCTGGTCAAAAATAAAAGTTTTAACCCATAAGAAATGTTATCCATGCCCTTCCTAGATCCTCTTTACTAGGCCAGTGCACACAACTCCAAGAAGCTGATAAGGACCCAGCTTCTTACCATCTTAGTCTTAACAACTTACTTTTTCTCTGAAAAATTACTCTCTGTGAAAGCTTCCTTGTCCAAAGATGCCTGAAAGTTTACTCTCCTACTACTTTAGGGATGACCTTCAGCCAATGTCTACCTAATGTGGGACTATAATACCAGGCTCCCAAAGACCAGAGATTACGGTTATACAGTTGACAAGTGACATACCTAGTTATTAAACATGCAATATCTGAAAATTTCTCTATATGACAAAATTGCCTTCAGTAATATTTGTGTAGTGGTGATCTGTATTGGTATTAATATTTTAGAATATGAATTAGACTTCAGAGGGCTCTCTTGAATGTTTGGTAAATTCGGTGTGCATTTTTCTTTCACAGAGAGAGGTAACCACACAAATATCATAAACCATATGGGAGACAATAAGGTTATTCCGTCAAAAGTGCCAATCTTTTTACACTTTACATATATTTTGCATGTCATTGTGATATAGACAGATTTTTAGTTGTGGTTTGAAATAAACATCATGTTTGTCTCCACAACATGTCAGAATTTCTAAAAAATAGCACTTTAAAACAGACTGATTATCACTTATTTTGATAAATATGCATAGATTAGAAACAGCCAGAGCTGATAACTATATACTTTGTGGATATATTGGCTGGATTTATTTTTTGCCAAAACAGATTATATTTCACAAAGAAGACTAAATATTTTGATACATTTAATTTTGAACCTCACCTTTAAATTTTCCATGAGTAAAACTGAGTTAATATTTTAGCACACGAGCAGGCACAAATGCTGAGGACAGTCTCTCCTGTTCAAACAGGGCTGAATACTAAATAAGGGCTTAAGTTAATTTTTGGTTCTTTTGAGAGAATGAAGGCATATCACTGAGAGTGGATAATGAACAGAAATGGTAAACAACCCAAACTATACATTTATTGGTTGGAAAGAAATATCCAGCAAAGAGAATTTTGTTTTTTAAATTAAAACAGAGCAGTAGGCTGGAGATCATTACCCACTGGGCACGTGAATTTTCATGCAGACTCCATTCCACTGTAGCCTCTGCATCTCAATCTGCTTTAGAACCCCAGGAACACTGACTCACTAGTTCTGGATGCTGCTAGCCTCAGTGTTGTCTCATTTGATCTTTACTGCTTCCATTTTCCAAGTTCAGGCTTATTTATGCAACATTTATTAACTCAGCAGGGAACACTGTAGGAAGAAAAACACAAAATGAATGTATGAATCTCTAAAGTATGATATAGAAAGGGCAAAAATTATTAGTACCACTGTACAAATGGGAAACACAAGAGTGGTGAAATTTAAAGGACTTGCTCAAAATCAGAGAATGGAAATATTAACTTAAATTTGACCATATATACACTATATATATATATATATATATATATATATATATATGTATGTGTGTGTATATATATATATATGTATGTGTGTGTATATATATATATAATACTCATGTGTATATATAAAATGTGTGTGTGTGTGTGTGTGTATAAAATCATCAAGGAACATATTTCTTACATATAACATAGCCAGAAAAACTTGATTATAATCTGAAAAAGCTTTATAACCTGCTCAAATCTTCAGTTTATGTCATTCACTATACAATTTTATGTGATCAAATTTTAGAAACATACCGAGTAAAAGAGAAGCATACTTTAATTTCACATCAATGCCCTATTTATTCTACAAAGAAAAACAACGCTACATCACCGAGAGTAATGTAATATTGTGAATAACGAATGAAGGTCATGATTTCAGAAGATTGTGAATTCTTTGAAATCTCTCCTGCAACCAAGGAATAAGGTAATAGAATAAATAATATTTATTTTAGAGAACTTATATTTTATTAGATAGTATAAGATTCTTATTATTATGTACTCATTGGTTCTACAAATATGACATACACACACAAATACACACACATACAATAACTCAAGAAAAATATCTTAGGGACATTTTATCACACTTAAGAGTTTAGATACCTTTATATAATTATACATATAATTGTATATATCAAAAATGCTAAAATTCCACTATCCTTAACCTAATGTTTTATAATTATATATAACCAATTTCTGAAGTACCTATGTGATTTTCTCAGTTTAATAATCAAATTTGAATGCTATGGCTATCCAATTTAAAATCTGTTTGATATCAAAGTAATATGGCATGTACTATCTAACTTACAAAAACAGAAGTGCTGCCCTGGTTGTGTGGCTCAGTTGGTTGAAACATTGTCCTGTGAACCAAAGGGTTATGGGTGTGAGTTCCAGTCTGGGCACATGCCTAGGTTGCAGGTTCTATCCCTGGCTGGGGCATGTGCAGGAAGGAACCAGTCAGTGTTTCTCACATGGATGTTTCTCTCTCTGTCTCTCCCTTCCTATTTCAAAAATCAATAAACATATCCTTGGTTGAGAATTTATTTGCTTTTATTCTTGTTCAATTATAATTGTTCAATTTTTCTCCCAGTGCTCTCCCCTACTCTGCCCACCCCTGACTCCACAGTCAATCCCCACCCTGTTGTTCATGTCCATGGGTCCTTTATAATTGTTCCTTGATTAAATCCTTCCCCTTCTTTCCCCTGCTATCCTCCTCCTCGTGTTTACTGTCAGTTTGTTTCTTATTTCCATGTCACTGGTTTTGTTTTGCTCATTTGCTTGTTTTTGTTCATTAGGTTTCGCTTACAGGTGAGGTCATATGGTATTTGTCTTTCACTGCCTGGCTTATTTCACTTAGCATAATACTCTCCAGTTCCATCCATGCTGTCACAAAGGGTAGGAATTCCTTCTTTCTTTCTGCTGTATAGTTCAACAACAACAGCAACAACAAACCCAGCAGTACTGCTGTAATGGTCGAGGTGAAAAGATAATTCAAAATATTTGGGAGAAATCACAATAATATTTTTGCTTCACATAGAAAACATTAAAATAGTTATAATCCATATGTGGGTATATATACATATATATACATTTATATATATATATATATATATATATATATATATATATATATATTTGTCATCTCTCTAGCCATTCTGTTCATGAATAGTTTACTGACTTTTTATTCCTTTCTCCATTTCTTACATTGTGCTAAAGGTGCTGAGTAGAATATTTTCTTTCTCAGCTCTGGTTGACCATGTGACTCAGTTCTAGCTGATGTGACCTAAGAAGATTTTCCAAGGAGCATCTGAGAAATTTGTCTTTTATAATAAAATGAATAAATGAATCTGGCACCACCCTTCCTCCTTCTTACTCACTAACTTTAATAAATGTATTCAATGCTGCACCAGCCATTTTGCTAAAATGAAGAGAAAAGCATAGGGTGAGAGAGTTAATATGCTAATAACAGAAGCACAGAAAGATAAACACCAGGACTTTGATGATGTTAAGTAGCTGGAAAAATGCCATGCAATCTCTGCCTCTGGATTTCTTGTTTTGACTTCAGTTCTCATTAGTTGAGTTGTCTGTTACCTGCAGCCACAATCACTCCAATTAATGTGTGTGCACGCATGTTTGGGTACGTATGTGTAACATGTAATTTCTTCAAAATTCTTGATGCCTTTATGATATTATTTTATCTTTAGCAAGAATACTAATAGTAGATAAAGCATTTGACTTTAAATATTTTTTTATAGAGAAGTTTTGGTTCACAGAAAAATTGAACCAAAGGTACAGAGATTTCCCATATATGCCTTTCCTCCACACTTGATATCCTCCTCTCTATCAAAATCCTCCCCTCTTCCAAATTGGTGTAATTGTTACAAATGATAAATCTATACTGACACATTATAATTCCTCAAATTCCATAGTTGACATTATGGTTCACCCTTAATGTTGTATGTTCTATGGGTTTGGACAAATACGTAATGATATTTATCTGTCATTACAATATCGTACATAGTATTTTTAATGCCCTAAAAATCTTCTCTGCTCTGCTTATTAATGTCTTTTATCGAATTCCAGCTGGAATTCCACTGATATTTTATTGTATTCATAGTTTTGCTTTTTCCTGAAGGTAATATAAATAAAATTTTACAGCATGTAGCCTTTTTAGATTGGCTCCTTTCACTTACTTTTATGTACTTAAGATTCTTCAATGTTTTTCCATGGCTTCATAGCTCATTTTTTCTCAGCTCTGAATAATATTCCATTGTCTGGATGAACCATATTTAATTTATCCATTTACTCACTGAAGAAGATGGTTGCTTTCAAGTTTTGCCAATTATGAATAAAGCTGCTATAAATATCCATCTGCAGGTTTCTGTGTAGACATAAGTCTTCAACAGCTTTGTGTAAATAGCAATGAGCATGTCTGTTGGATTGTATGGTAAGAAAAAACTGCCTAAATGCCTTATACAGTGGCTGTAACAACTTTACACTCCCAACAGCAATATATCAGAGTTCTTGCTCTACATCCTCACCAGCATTTGGTGTTGTCAGTGTTCCATATTTTGGAGATTGTTAGGTGTGTAGTGATATCTCATTGTTTTTTTAAATCTGCATGTTTATGCCATATGATGTAGAGCATCTTTTCATGTGCTTATTTGCCATCTGTATGTCTTCCTTAGTGATGTCTGTTAAGGTCGTTCGCCCATTTAAGAATCAGATTGGTTGTCTTCTTATTGTTGAGTTTTAAGTGTTCTTTGTATATTTACAGAGTAGTCATTTATCAGATGTGTCTTTTGAAAACATTTTTTTCAAGTCTGAGCTTGTCTTTGCATTATTTTGATTTTGCCTTTTGTAGAGCGGTTTTTAATTTTAATGTAGGCCACCTTATCAATTTTTCATAAATTTTGTCTTTGGCTTATTGTTTACAATAAGAATAGGCCAGTGTGGTTCTGTTGGTTGGAGTGTCGTCCCGTAAACCAAAGGGCTGCAGGTTTGATTCTCCAGTCAGGGCACATGCCTGGGTTGTGGGTTTGGTCCCAATTCAGGGCATGTGTGAGAGGTAACTGATTGATGTTTCTCTCTCACATTGATGTTTCTCTCTCCCCCTCCCTTCCCTTCTCTCTAAATTTAATAAGCACATCCTCAGGTGAGGATTTTTTTAAAAAAGTCCTCACCATAACCAAGGTCATCTCATATGTTGTATTGTAGGAATTTTATAGTTTTACATTTTACATTTAGGTCTATGACCCATTTGGAGTTAAATTTTGTGAAGGGCATAAGGTCTTCATCTAGATTTATTTATTTTTTTCTGTATGGATGTGCAGTTGTTCTAGCACCTTTTGTTACAAAACACAACAAAACAAAACAAAAACCTGTCTTTATTCCATTGTATTGTCCTTGCTCCTGTGTCAAAAATCAGTTCACTATATTCACGGAGGTTTATTTATGGGTTCTCCTCTCTACTCCATTAATCTATTTGTTTATTCTTTCAGAAATACCGTGCTGTGTTGATTATTACAGCTTTATAGTAAGTCTTAAATTTGGATAGTGTCAGTTCTTTTCCTTTTATCTTGTGTTGGTTATTCTCAGTCTTTTGCCTCTCCACATGAACTTGAGGATCAGTTTGTCCACAAAATAACTTTCTGAGATTTTGATTGTGATTGCATTGAATCCATAAATCATTTTCCCCTGGTTTTCATGTTCTTTTTAGCTCATTCAGCCTCTCCTTGGTGTAAATCATCCATTCAGACTAGGGAGTAAGAGGTTACATAGGCCCACAATCCTCAAAATCATGAGAAATATAAAATCCCAACTACCTTTTTCACCTTGCCTGATGATGAGCTGAGAAAGAAAAACATCTTCTAATATACAATTTCTATTTTAACTTATGTTTTGTCTAATGAAAGTTATATATAACTGAAAAATAATAACTGGCAGCTGAGTTCTTTGCCAAATCCTATGTATTGTTGATTAAGCCCTTTGAGAGGTGTGGACCTAACAGGACTTTATACCCAACATTTAAAGAAGTGAAATAGCACTTGGTTTTTTAATGTTTGCTTTCAAAATTTTTAATTTTTACTAAAAACAAATATTTCTTCTTCTTTATCCTAGAAGGGCAAGTTACTGAATACAGAGTGGGGCAAAAGTATGTTTACAGTTGTGAGTACATAAAACAGAATATATTCTTGTATTGTTATTTATTTTTTATTATATTATTTTCCATACAAGCAACTGTAAATCTACTTTTGGTCCACCCTGTATAATAAATAATAAAAATTTGTATTTGAGAGGCATTGTAAATTGGTATTAATGATATTTTAATTATCATTGGTTGAAACTGTCTTCAAAGACTTGACTATTGCAAAAGCAATGATTTGTAATCAAATGTGAAACTCAAACACAGTTCATTACTATCTACAATATTGTTTAACTGAACAGTGGTTGATGTATTGAGCCAATTGTCAGGGTAATAACAGTCAAATAAACAAGGCACAATCAAATAAAAAATGAATGGGAAATGGAAGAGTTGTTTGTTTGCTTTGCCTTAAAAATTATTCAGATTTATTTTCTCAACAGAGAAGCCTTCTGTTGTCATTACTTTGAAGACAATCATCTCCTATAGGATTAGCAAAAAACAAGCCCTAATATATTATTTTTTTGTTGCCATATATTGGCCACAAAAATCATTCTTTTTTTATTTTTATTTATTTATTTATTTGTTTGTTTACTTATTTTTTATTTTTAGAGAGAGGGGAAAGAAGAGAGGGAGATAAATGTTCTCTGTGTGGTTGCCTTTCCCTTGTGCCCCCAACTGGGGACCTGATGTGCAACCTAGTAATGTGCCCTAGCTGGGAATCGAACCAGTGACACTGGGCTCGCAGGCCAACACTCAATCCACTGAGCCACAGCAACCAGGGCCGAAAATCATTCTTTTTTAAAAAGTTATTTATTTGTTTGTTTTGTTTATTTATTTATTTATTTATTTTTAGAGAGAGGGGAAAGGAGAAAGAGAAACATCAATGTATGGTTGCCTCTCACTCGCGTCCCCAACTGGGGACCTGATGTGCAACCTAGTCATGTGCTCTGACTTCTAATCGTACCAGCAACACTTGGCTCGCAGGCTGACGCTCAATCCACTGAGCCGCAACAGCCAGGTACAAAAATCATTCTTAATGTTTTGTTAGTGTAGTCAACCAGGCTTTAAGCAATTAATTTAGGATCTGGAGAAGAATTAAAGTATTATATTTTAGTCATGTGTAATATTCTTTTTAGCATTCATGTTTATATTAATGTTAGAAGCTTAAAATATATGTTCTGTCCAGAAAACTCCAGCCATTGGTAATATAATGAAAATGATTGTGGGACATCAGTGTAACCTGACAGCCAAGGAGAGTGGACTGGAATGTGCATGGGTGAACAATGGCAACTTTACTGTATTAGTCAGTGGGGGCAGTAGACACCACTGAGTGAGCATGTGTACTGTGTGGCCATCGCATTCAAAATGACTGAGCGAGTAGAGCAACGGATCTGATCAGATTTTGTGTTAAGTCTGAACATTTCTCCTTGGAAGCTAATCAGATGATTCAGAAGGCTGCAGCTATGGGCAACTAACTGGTGATTGGCAGCTTCATCATGACAATGTGCCTGTTCATGCATCATATCCCGTGCAGTTTTTTGGTGAAGCATTAAATCACCAAGGTGACTCAGACCAGCTACAGCCCAGATTTGGTGCCCTGTGACTTCTGGCTTTTCCCAAAACTAAAATCACCTTTGAAAAGGAAAAGCTTTCAGACTGTCAGTGAGATTCAGGAAAATACAGTGGGGCAGCTGATGGCAATTGGGAGAACTGTGTGAGGTCCCAAGGTGCCTACTTGGAAGGAGACTGAGGTGTCATTGTCCTGTTTACAATGTTTCTTGTATCTTGTATCTTCTTCAATAAATGTCTCTATTTTTCATACTATGTGGCTGGATACCTTCTGGACAAACCCTGTTTATTAATATATATAATGTTATATACAAGCTTATTTTAGCAACAGCATCGTACTAATTATTAATTGCCATTATAAATAATGAAAGTCATTTAACTGCCTGTTTCACATTATAACATGCAGCAATATCAAGAATCCACTTGGTGAATTCAGGCATCCATAAAAATTAGTATGATGTGCTTTGGAGTTTAATATATTCATCCATCAGAGTAGCTTATTATAATTAAATTATAAGCCCCTTATTTATACTTCTTGTTATCCTATATTTCTAGATAAGTACGTGTATTAATCAATTAATACAGTGTTCGCTTATTTCAAATACATCATTAGTTGTTTAATTGAGTTTAAGAAGCATTATCAAAGTGAACCCATAGAATTAAGCATGACTTCACATCTAAGCAAACCGAATCGTGTTAAATAAATTCAATTAAATAACTATCTAGTGATGAGAACTGGGCTAAGTCCTATTGGGAAAAAAAAAGGAAAACCTGTTTTGATAATTTATTGGTTAATTGAAAAGAGCAGCAATGCATCAAAATTACCTAAGAAACTATATATGTTATGTTGCAGAATCTGTTGCCAAATGAGAAGAGCTACTTAGCAGCACTAATCTCTAACTATTCTTGTGGGAATACCTCTGTATTGAGAGGAAGGCACCTTGCAGCATAAAGGTTTTAATTTTTCATTTAGTGCTACTCCCCAGGCATAGTCAGAAGCATCTTGGAAGTTATACTATAAATATTTCAACTCTCCCTAATTATTAAAATTAACACACACACACACACACACACACACACAAATATATAGCAGAGGTAGAAAATGAATCACATGGGCATAAAGAAGAATTTGTTTACCATGGTGGTAGCCTAGTAACAACTGGGCCAACTCAAGGCAGGACAAGCAGTAATAGAGGAGAAGGAGCCTCATAAATATGGCTTTGTGTTGCCTATTCACTGCTAGCCGTGCTTCTGGTATATGTTCTCCCTACATGATCTACAGTGTTTCCAAATAGACTAGCAGTAATTGATTTTCACAGCATTTCAATAAAGAATTCCGTCTTTTGTTTCAGTGATTGTATCACACCTAACTTGTTTTATAATCTGAGCTTTTTTTCCCTGAGAACTTCTGCTTCTAGTCTTTTAGTTTACATGCATGAAGTTTCTGTTGTTTAAAATGTATTATTTTAAGGACAGCAAACATTTAAGGAATATCTACCATGTTTCAGAAAATATGCAACAAATGGAGATATGAAGTTTGTTGGAGAGTTGCAACAAAAATTATAATAAATGGTTTTAAAATGTTAGAATAGATAGTACTTAAAGTGCTGAGTACCTCATTTCTGGCAAGAATAAAGTCCAAAAGAGAAAGTGGGCTGGAGCTGATTTCTGAAAGATGAGCAGTTTATTACACAAAATAGAGGTACTGGTGACTCTGGGTTGAGACATAGAGTTCATTATGAATGACTATAATATGAATTGGAGGTATGGCAGAAAAATGAGGTTTCATGTCATGATAAGTGGTCATGGTCAGCTTTATAAATTTTAAAATATGCAGAATCATTGAAATGTTTTATAAATGAAAGTGATATGATAGGTTTGCATGTTAATAAGATAGGTCTTGCCCTATAAAAGATGGGCAGGAAATGTAAAACTGCAGGACATGTATAGCTACCAATGAATATTTGAGTTTAATAGCAGCATCAGCTTAGAACACGTCAACCTGAGGTTGAACCAACAAGTGCAGGACATGGTCTTAGTCTTATATGGAGTGGACAGAGGGTGGAAATAACTGGATTGTTATTCCAACAGATGTCTCTGGGATATCTATTCAGGATTGGTTGGAAAGGTAGTGAGAATGAAGATGTGAAACTGATTTAGGAGTCACTTATAATAGATTGATTTCTAGAGAACGTGTGGCTAAAATTCAGCAAAGGCAATGGTTATGAAGGAGAGAGTAACTCAGAGATAGATATTCAGCTCAAAGACCACCTTCCTTGTTTAGAATTTCTCACTTATGATTCATTTTTGGCTATCTTATATATTATATAAATTTAATTTATTTTGCTTATTGTTGTCTCTTCAGAACTGGAATATTAGTTCTGCAAAGACATTTACTTATTTTTTCCCCAGCGTTGTGTCCTAATAACAGTACATTATGAAAATGTGTTAATGAAATGAAAAATGTATTAAGTTATAGAGACATAAAGAGATTTCAATCCCATCACATCTCACTTATATTATTCCCCACAAAATCTCTGAAAATTAGAAACAAATATCATAGTCCTTAGTCTAATTCTTATGGAGATGTTCTTATAGTTTGAGAAATAGTAATTTTTAAATATTATTTTTTAAATGCAGTTGATTATCATTATTTGCAGTAGTTGTTCTATAAAGTCACTATTAACACTGTATTAGTAAATACTGAACCATTGTTCTGAGGGGAAATATTTATACATATCTGACATAATTAATAATCTTAAACAACCCAGGTATTTGGTCTTCATAAGAATCAAACATTAATGATTGTTATTATTATTTCACATTACCTGACATTTAATTGACTTAACTAAATTATCTTGTGATTTGGGCTGGATATAGAATCGCCTAATGTATTCTAACCTTGTAACTGTTTTCTTCTTAAAGAATTCATTATATAAAAAAATTCTCTCTGCACCCCTCCTTTAATAAATATATTAGACTTTTTAATATATATTCTCAAGTGTAATTCATAACACCTGTCCTCAATTATTTCTTTTTAAAACTTATGTATTTACCACAATATTAAAATACAATTTAATTATGAAATTTCAAGTGTTTAATTTCAGCTAAGTAAGAATTTATCTTTTGATATTACCATATTACGGAGATTATAGTCAACACAAAATCAGAAGGATGTTAGCCAGTGAAGAGGCATAAGACATGAGCAGAGACCACTCAAAATTTTTCAAAGTGCCTTTAAAATACTATCCTAATACATCTTGATTTTGAAGATGTACTGTGTTTTCCTGTAAATAGAATTTTTAAAAATCTATTTTCTTAAAAATATTCACCTTAACAACATGCTAGTGCTAATTTTCAACACTGAGCATTAGGGGAGAGAATTTATGGTAAACGGTGATATGTGACATTCATTAACATGAATCCAAGATGAATTATCTGTACTTAAGATTTAACCTTGTCTGTCATTGATCCGCTGGAGTTTTAGGGTGGATTCAGTGTCTGCCAACAGCATATCATTCTCAGTCCTCAACTGTTATTTTCAGAGAAACAAATGAGAATATTGCTGTCTTCTATTCAAGACAGATGAACTGGGATATAATCAAATTTGACCTAATGTTCATGTTTCCTTTATACTTCCTGGTCTCCTGCAACAGAATTCTCTTTTGAAACAAAAGGAACTCCCCTTGATGGTGATATATACACAGGGCCAAAAAGAGGGGTGTTAAGGATATACCTTCCACACCATGCTATATATTTTGAAGATTCATTTGTAAAATGGTTCTCACTGATTATTTTTTCTTATTAAAATTCTTTATTTTCAAAATCACTTGGGATTTCCTCTGTGTGTGTGTGTGTGTATGTGTGTGTGTGTGTGTGTATTGTAATGCTTTCAGTTCTTTAATTTATTGAAAGAAAAAGTTTGGGAAAGGACAATAGAGGACCTTTCCAACTTTCCATTAAATATTAATGAATATCTGCCAATCAAAAGTACCAACAAATTAAGATAACACATCTCTACAATGGAGTGGATGTCAAGAATAAGCCAAGATGGTAATATCTTGGTTTATTTATTTGTTTTTTACACAGAGAATTTTAAGAAGTGCTCTGTTCTATAAAGTAAGTTGCACCTATTTTCAGCTAATAAATTTCACGTTCTCATGGGTAGTGTTGTTTTTCCTTGAGAAACTGTAACAGAACCCCTGGGCTGCTCCGTTTTGAAACAGAACCCACAGGCTGTTTAGTTAGGGGCCCGATTGCCCACCGCCAGAATTATTACTCTCAATACCAGAGTTTAGTGAAAAGAAAAAGAGTTATTTATTTAACAGTTATATAGATTTAGATTATTTGCAGATTTCTGCCATTAAGTCTTATGTTCTTTAAGACACCCACAAACACATAGTTCTGCCTCCCCCTACCAAACCAGGCTAGTTTTAGAAAAGTTATAAATACCATTTCCCTACTTCCTAGACATAGTTCAGCTTCACCGGTAGCTGCTGATCATTCAATTCTGATTGGGAAGGTCTTTCTTTGTTGTGGTGCCCACCAGCTTTCAATGCAGAACCGCGTGGATTCTCAGCCTCCTTGTAAACTGCCTTCTCAAAGCCACATGGTGTTTCCCTCTCAAAACTGCATGGAGAACCTTCTCAAAACCGCATGGAGAACTCAGCTTCTTTAATCCGCATAGGGAGAGAGAGCACCTTCTTCCTGCAAACCACGTGGATCTCCTCTCCTTCTCAAAACCACATGGTGAGAGTCCCCGCTAAAATGTCTGCAGCTGCTTTTTAAATCCCTGACTGTGTCCTCTGACACAGTGGGTGTGGCAACCAGTTCTGACCATTCACAGACCCTATGCAGGCTCTGTCCGCTCTTTCAGTACCATCCCCTGGTCCAGGACCCTTCCCATTCTCCTGGACCTTGGAAGTTTCAAAGCCATGTGTGCAACAAAGATACCAGCCACTAGCCCCAGGCATGCAAAGGCATCCTAAAAGCTGCTTCCTTTTCCCCATCCCCCAGCCGCAAGCTCTGGGAGTTTTTTTTTGGACACCCCCGGTTCTGTAACAAAACCACTAAGAATATTTGCAGTGTTATTTTTTTAAATCAATAAATGATTAAATACCAAGTATGTCCCCAATAGTATTTTGGACACTAAATAAATTGTTCAAAGAAATGTTATTTTCTTAGAAATGGTATTTTTTATTACTACTATACCATCTATACCCTCATAGTAGATACATAAGAAATTATGTCTTTTCCTATAATTTAACTATTGATCTTCTTCTTCTTCATCTTACCTAGAATTTTATGATATTGGTAAATTGTTAAATTGATAAAGACATTTCTTGCCTTTTCCTAAAATGCCTGCTTCCTTGTAGGGAACTGCTCCTTGTGGTTTAGGGAATTGTAGCCCCGGCCTCAGCATGACTGCCGCCAGCATCCCGGCCATGCTTGTCTGTAAGTCTCAATATAAGGCTGCGTGGGAGACAAAACCGAAAGCCACTCAGAGGGTTTCCGTGGGAATTGGGTTTAAAGAATGCTTATTATGCTTTAGAACTTTCTCGGCTTATCTTTTAATATAACATAAACAATCCCTAGCAAGAAATGTATGAAACCTTGCACCTACTGTCAGTATGGTGTCAAGATGTTTGATATACCCTGACACAGACTGGTCACTGTACCCTCTGTACTAGTACTGTAATCTGTTACTGTCAACTGTAATCCTAATGCCTCCAAGCTATTGATGATTCATGGATCTTGACCTTGTATCTCTCATGTGTTTCCTCCTCAATAAAAGGCATGAGGGAAGAAGGTCTAATCGTTGTTCTCCACTAGAGAGAGCAGCCACCTTCCTTACCCCAGACATAATGAAATGACCTGGGTAAGTTTGTTCCACCATGGTCATGAAGCCTCTGCTGGACAGAGCAACTTCCAACCGAGCCTAGGGTGTGTGATGCATCTCTGCCATACTTCCTCATTCTGACACCTTGTCAACAAATGGCAAGTTTTCACAGCATTTTCTACTTATCTGTGTATTTTTATATTTACTTGTGTAGTTTCTTGTGTTTACATGTGCAGTTTTGCAGGTTCCATTCTTAAATCACAACTTGGCACTCTCCCTCAGCTCTGAAATGACACCACAGATGACTGTTCAATATACCTTGTTTATAAATGCATCAGAGAGAAAATACAATTATTTTACAGAGGTCCTTTAAAATATTATATTTAAGCTCCAAAAAAACTCATCACTATATTTCTGGGTGACAAAAAGGGCTAAATTAATGTAAATCCAAGGGTAGGGAAATGGAAGGGAGCCTTTGAGAGTAGATAATAATCATAATGAAACTGATTAAGATCAGTCATCTTTTTATCGCCATGAGCCTGTAATTTTAAACTAAATACAATTTATAAATGATAAATATTCCACTCACCCTCAAAATTGGGGTCTAAATTATAAATAATTGTGCTTACTATTGGACACACGCTCACAAACATATTTGTTCCAAATTTGCACCTTTTAATTTATTTTCAAGTATTTTGTTCTGCATGGTAGTTCATTTGAAGACTCTACAACTAAACAGTTGACCAAAAGAATGTATGTAGCAAAGTCTATACACAAAGTTATGAAACAATTATTTTTGTAAGATCAAACCATCAATCGTATATGTGAGTAGGGGCACTAAATATCCCAAGGAGACTTGGATGTGGATTTGAGATCTGAAGATCTAGGAAAGTTAAGGCTCTCCTACAATCATCCCACTCTTAGACAAAAAAGAAAAGAAGAAAAAAACTTGGAAAATTTCTCTCTCAAAATAACTCTGAAACACAAAATTTCCAAACACAGGAAGAAATCTAATGCTAGTCAAATTAACCAAATTAATAGCAGAGGTATGTATGCACTTCTGACAAAATTAATTTTATGAAATAGCTTGACAGAAATTTAAAAATAAATATAATTAGGACTTTCAGCCAAGATGAAGGGTTAGTTGGATATGCTCAGTCTCCCTTTAAAACTAAAAAGGAATACAACTACCTCAAAACAAAAGATAACCAGAAATTCCAGAAAATAAAACTACATGGAAGCCCAACGTATGAAATTATAAACCAGCGGTGTTCGCCTGGGCAGGTAGGAGGGGCGAGAAAACATGGTGCTATCTGCAGTAGCAGTGGGAATAGCGGTGGGAGTGCGAGAAACATCAGGGGGAGCAATTCTGGCTGCAGTTGAGCCCCGGCACCTCGCGACCCCAATGCGGGGAAAGGCAGCCCCTCCATTGCATTGGATGGTGAGGCCCAGAGGGCAGGAGGACGGATCCTGGTCTCCAAGTGGAGAATAACGGCAGGAATCCATTTTGGACCCCCGGCCCCATACAAAGCACCATAGCACGGCGAAAAAAGTTGGGATCGCCACCGGTCACCGGGTAGTGATGAGTACACGGGAGTCCGCCCCCCACAGCCTGCCCAGGAAGCAAAGCAAAACACAAATCTGTCAAAATGAAGGAGACAACGATTGAAATCCCAGTGACACAGCTCACCAGGTAGAAGAAACTGACAGAAAAATAAGAAACCTTTCAGAGGCTCAGTTCAGAGCTATTGTTATAAGGTGGCTTACAGAATTAACAAAAGATTTGGAACAGGACAGGGAAGGAACGAAAGCCACTCGTACTGAAACAAACAAAAATACATACGAGACAAGTGGTGAGGAAATAAAATCCAGAGATCAAATCAACAAGCCATAACATAGAGAAGGAACAAACAGTCAACCAGTGCAGGAAGACGAAACAAAAAGTAAGGAAAGTGAGGAGAGGATCAGAAACCTCTGGGATAGCTATAAGAGATCGAACATTCAGATTATAGGATTGCCAGAGGGTGAAGAAGAAGAACTAGAAATTGAAAAATTATGTGAAAAAGTAATGAAGCAGAACTTCCCGAACTTGGGGAAGGAAATAGACTTACAGGTCCAGGAAGCACAGAGAATTCCAAAAAAACTGGACCCAGGGAGAACCACTCCAAGACACATTATGATCAAATTGTCAAAAATTAAAGATAAAGAGAGAATCTTAAAAGCAGCAAGAGAAAAGAAAAGAATCGTGTACAAAGGGGTCCCAATTAGACTATGAACTGATTTCTCAAAGCAGACCCTGCAGGCAAGAAGGGACTGGCAAGAAATATTCAAAGTAATGAAAATCAAAAAACTACAGCCATGAATACTCTATCCAGCAAAACTGTCATTCAGAATAGAAGGGCAGAGAAAGTGCTTCCAGGACAAAATAAAATTGCAGGAGTTCATTAGATCCAAACCAACAACAGAAGCTAGGGAATCGAAACAAAGGCAAACTAAATAGGCAACGAGAGTGGAAAAAGAACTATAGGTATGGGGAACATACTGGGGGAAGGTCAGCAGGGAGGGGGAAGAGGGAGAGGGAGGGTAATGGTATAGGAATTAAGAAGCATAGTAGGAGGGAATGGAATAGACAGGAAGAGGTTGAGAAGAACTATATGCACAACCAATGGACATGGACTAAAAGTGGGGGACAACTGGAGGGAGGGGGGCCACTGGATGAAGTAGAGCAGAGGGAAGGGAAATTGGGACAACCATAACAGCACAATTAATAAAACATATTTAAAATAATAATAATAATAAAAATAAATACATTTAACTTGCCAAAAGAGATAAGTGAGGCACTATAATAAATTAAAAGTGATCAATATTATAAACAATGGCATGAATTAATCTTATAGGCACAAGGCTGAGCCAAAGAAAACACACAAGAAAAGCACATTATGTATGATTCCAATTATATAAAGTGCAAAAACATGCAAAACTAATGTATGGCTTAAGAAGAAACAAAAGTGATTACCATTTGGGAGGCAGAGACTGAGAGAGGGCTCAGGAGAACTTTTGAGAATGTTGGTAATGTTCTATTTTGTCATTTGGGTGATACAATAGTCCCTCTCTATATCACAGTTCACTTATCGTGGTCTCACTGTATCACGGGATTTTTAAAAATATTATATTTAATTATTTATCATGGATTTTTTGCTGTATCGTGGGATTTTGTGGTACTGTATACGTATGTTGTTAAAATTACGTAGGTTTAAAAGTGTAGAATAAATCTAAGGTTCCTACTTCGCACCGGGGTGGGGGGTGGGATCTAGAATGTAATACTTGCGATAAGTGAGGGAATACTGTATTTACATAGTTGTTCACTTGGCAAAATCCTTGTGCTATAAAATAATGATACATAAGATACTGCAATTAAAATGCATGTATTTAAAATATGAACACTAAATACATTTTTAGACATTGAAAACACTTTCTGCTAAGCATTGCCAGTAGGAGAATGCAGGTATGTTGAAGTGATGCATTATCTTTTGGGTTTATTATATAACTAAATGTTAAAGTAAGGGTTGCTAAAGTAAAAGTAAAATAATTACTTTTAAATTAAAATAATTAAATAGCATATTAAAATGTTATGAAACCAATAGAAATACAAACACACAAAAAAATTCCAAAACATATTCTCATTTTATTAGTTCAAAATCAGTGTGTAGTGGTTTCATTAGCTGGCTTAAATTTTCTTCCCCTTTTCCTTCTTATTAAAAAATATGCCAATGTTTGTTCACTTATTTGTACCTTTACATTTGCTGTTCCCTATTTCTAAACTGTTGTCACTCATTTTTTTTTAATCTTGATAAATTCCTTCCTTAAAGACTAAGTTGGCTTGGTTTCACAGTTGTATGCATATGTCCAAACTTGTCAACATTATATAAATATGTACAGTTTTTTAGTTTATCAACTGTACCTCAATAAAGATACTAAAAGGAAAATACTAATTTGGAATGCCACATTCTCTGGGAAGTCTTATTTCTTGCCCACAGCTGAAATTAGCTGGCTATTCCAATATCCCTTATCAGATATTGAGATTGCTGAGAGAAATACTACCTGGGCTCTGAGATCTTTCCCACTGCTTCCCACTTCTGTGATAGTGGCAATTCATTTAACCTCTCAATGTCTTAGTTTTCTTGTGAGTAAAATGGGAATACATATCACTTTCTTCTTAGGATTACCTTAATGATTAAATATATTAAAACACAAATTTATAGAATAGTATTTGGCACATAATAAGTGTTCATTAAATTCTAACCATTATTTCTGAGTCATAGCTTTTTCATGTATCATAATTTGGCCACTGTTAAGTTCCCTAACTTTTCCATTTTTGTCTTTACTATATCCTGTAAGCCTTGTACCTTGTGAGCATCAGTCACATATGTGGCACTCAATAACTGTTTCATGATTTGAATTGAATCTCATAATTAGCTAATTGTTAAATTATGGACTTACAATAATTATTATGAGATACTGTACAAATTTTAGTGGGCATAAAATGTTAGCAAATATTGTTAATATTGAACATAATTTTTATATCTGTATTGATATTTCTAAGTTCTCTGAATATTACATCAAACAAGTAAGTACTAATTTCCCCAGAGTGCTACTTGCCATCTGTGGGCTTACTTGTATGTGTATGTCTCAATGAATGAACTCTCTTTTTACAAAGAATGACAAAAGTATAGAACCTTCCAATCACCAAGTACAGAGAGTTCTAGAATAAGATGCCACTAATCTGAGTGAACCAAATTCTGTTCTTAGTTTGCATTGTCCTTTATGTTTCACTCAATTCGATTTTCTCCTCACCTGGCCATAGGCATACGCTTTTCATATATAATATTTGTCCATATCTTTACAAAGATTCTTAAAAGTTCAGACTTATTCATTTCCTCATAAAAGAAAGCCCCATTGGAGTGTCCGTAACAAAAGATATTGGGTTTGGGGAGTTGACTGTAAGAATATAATTGGGGACTTTAAAAAAGAGAAGATACTATCAGGCCTAGAGAAAGAATTGGAATAATAGGCTTTATATAAAACAATAATTCTTCCCTCTCTTGGGTTTGCCCCCTTGTGATTCTTGGCTTCACTCTTCTCTCTGTGTGTGCCAACTTTATTTTAGCCCACTTGGCAGAAAGTGATCATTCATAGCTTTATTTACATCTCCTCCATTTACAATAGAGTTGGGGTTTCTTAATTCAATTTTAAACTCCCACAGGAGAGATGTTTATTGGCAGAGACCTAGGTTTTCAAAATGAGCCAATCTATTATAGCAGGGAGGCATAGTGATTCTAAAATAGTGTGACTAGATTTACACACACACACACACACACACACACACTATGTGTCTGATTTTGATGATAACAGCAATGAAGAAGAGAATCTGAAGTATAGTGGGTTTTATAGCAACATCCTGAGAATCCATGTCCACTGGAATCTTCAGGAGGTGCGCTTATTTAGGAATATATTTTCTTTGTTGAGGTAATTATAGTAAGGATCAAAAGAAAAAATTATACTGGATTAGAGTTGGGCCAAAACCCAATGATAGTGTCCTTTCTTGTAAGAAACAGAAAGGGCACAGAAACTCAGAAAATAAAGTGATATGAAGATGGAGACAGAGACTAGAGTGATATGTGTACAAGCCAAGTACTGCTCAGGATTTCATGTAACCACTGGAAGCTAAGAGAAAGGCGTGGGAAAGTTTCTCCCTCAGAGCCTACAAAACAAAAATCTTTTTAGTGGCAACATTGCAACATTTTGAGGGAACAGAATTATGGCAGAAGGAACCAACCCAGCCAACTCCTTAATTTCAGACTTCTGGCTTCCCGAATTGTGAGGAAACAGATTTCTCATAAGCCACCAGGTTGGTAGTAATTTATTATTGCAGCCCTAGGAAACTAAAGACCAAGCAAGAAGGAAGAAAGTGAAGGAGACCAATCGAAGAGCTCCTTTTTTCCACCCAGAGGTCACCCTTCTGTATGTCCCTCTGTTAAATAATGCATTTTGTGTTTTCTTTTAACCAGGTAAGCTATTCCAACTTACATGAATTTTAATTTTAAAAGGATCCTAAGCAATTTAACATAGTGAGGCAATTCCACTATTGCTCACAAATTGCATAAAAAGTAGAAGATAATTACTCTTTATTTCTAATCCTCTACTGATTTAAATGTGTGTCACTAAGAAGTAATGCTTCCTCACTTTAAGGGTCTACTCAACAGCCTTCACTTAAGCATTCATCAGCAGGCCTCAAGGTCCTTGTATCATTTGATATCGATTCAGGAAAAAGGTACCTGAAATGAAGTGCTTGAGCTAGTCCTTAAATATTCCATAGTCATTGAATACCTTTACAAATAGCTTTTTAATGGCAAAATTGCCACATCACGATCGAATTTGTACTGAATAAATGAGGACACATTATCATCTCAGCCAATATTTGAGTTGGCGCAGGAGAATTTCAGCCAACTCCTATTTTACATGGGCTTGGCTGCCATTCTGTACTTGGAATAAGATAATTTGGGGTTTTTTTTTTTTTTGTATTCATAAAAAATATAAGTGCATATACATGATTTAAAAACAATTTTTATTTTACATAGCTAGAATAAAAGTTTAAATGGAAAGGTGCAGCATTTTTTCCACAGTAGAAAATTCATGGCTTAACCATGTCTCAAATATCTTGTGAAGAGAAAATAAAACAGTAACATGTCATATATCTGAAGGTCACTTCTCCTGCATATTCAGCAATTTGGAACATCAATGAGAACTTGCTAACAATCAAAGAAGAACCATAAGTATAGAAAGACATATCTGTACATCTTTTGATTTGATTTGAGTTTTAAAAACACTTGATTTGACTTAACAAAACCCTTGATTTGACTATTCACTAAGAGAACACTCGATATTTAATTTAAAAATTTTACTGCCATAATTTTTTAAGTTTCACCTAGGCCTTTGACTGTAAATGAATTAAAATTAATCAGAATTAAGGAATCCATAGTTAGCCACAGTGATGACAGAAGGAATCTCAGGTATGTTAATTGTAGTTAACAACCTGAGAGCAACTGAGAAAACAGGTAAAACTTAAATATAGAAGTAAGAGTTCTCTAAATTATAGCAAAAAGAATTCCTGACCAATTTTGCAAACTTCACAAATACTTATACCTCCCACAATGTCATCTGAACACATAGAAATGTAAGAATAAGTATTCCCAAACAAAAATTTCCATAATTAAAAAAGGGAAAAAAAAGTTTTCACGGAGTAGAAATGAAGTAACACATTTTTTAATATTCTGGGTGAGGTCAAGTACCAAAGGGTTGGGGGTGGCATCAATGTAACAGAATTTGTGACTTACTTTGGGGATTCTTATGACATGTGCATGAAGGTAAAATGAGAAATTATAACATAATTCAAGAAAAAAATAAATTTTTCTCAACAAAGAACCCCAAGCAGGATCTTCTATACATAAAACCAATCTAGAATTGTATAATGTTTTTGATGATATAAATTAACCACAGGGGATGAGAGTCCAATAATAGAAACAAAAACATCATAGAAATTATTTTTTAAAAGGAAAAAATAACCAAAGATAAAACTTGAAAAATATTAAAAAGAAAACAAAAACACATATTAAGACAGCAGAAATAATTTAAAGTACACCGTTAATCAAAATAAGCATAATTGAGTTGAAACTATTATTAGAAAGCAGAAATTATAAATAAGGTTTTAAAATATAGCCTATTACTTTACACAGTGGAAGCCTAAAAGAAAAATATCATTGAAATCAAAGAATGTAAACATGCAGTGACTTAAAAATGATTAGCAATTACTTTAAAGGAGCCTGGGTTCCTTATCATTTTATTTTCTTCTACTTGATGCTAAATCTTACAATCAACACAAACTATTAGATATTAAGCTGGAAAGATAGCTATTCCATACTTATAAAAGGTTTAATACGTAAAGGCAATACTACTCATGAACTGAGAGGCAGCTAACAATATAATCTTATAATAAATACATTCAAAAATGAAAGAAAAAAAAAGGAAGACTTGAAAAAGTCTTAATTCTAGTGGGGAACTTCAATATAATATATTCATATACTCATATTTCAAACAAGCAAGAATAAATAAGGACACATAAGATGGACATAATCAGGGATGTTACTAAAAATATTTAACAATCAATGCAACAAAGACACTGATTAGTCAGGATGGAGGTATCAACAACATAGAAGAGATATTAGACTTTAACGATGAGCTTAAAGTATGAAGTTTGAATTAGCTGAATATCAACCATGGTAATAAACAAATCATGAGCTGCATAGTTATACCATACAAAGAGAAAACACATTTTATTTTTAATCCCACATTAAATATTATCAATCTCATATAAATATTGAACAGCTGCTAAAACAAAAAATAATTCTCAATGGATTCTAAACAATCTATAGTGTGCAAAACATATTTCCCAAATAAAGTTAAATAAAATTATAAATCACCCACAAAAATAAACTCACCTGCCCCACTTATTTGAGTTATTAGAAAACATACTTTTATTTAAGTCATGATTGGGTTAGTTCTTAATGCTGTATAACAAATTACCCCAATAGTTAACAGTTCAAAAATATTTATTATACATATTATGTGGTTTCTCTGGGTCCAGAATTCAGGTGCAGCTCAGCTGAGTGCCTCGAGGTCTGGGTCTCCCAAAAGGCTACAGTAAAGGTATCACCCGAGACTGTTGTCATCTGAAAGCTAAACTCGGGGCAAATCTACTTCCAAGTTCACACAAGTGATTGTTCCTCAGTCCTCAGAGGATTCATTTTCAAGTCCATTCATGTGACTATAGCAATTCTCAGTTCCTCACTGTTTACCAGAGAGAAGTTATTACCCCAGAAAACTGTACATAGGGACACTCACACCAAGGCAGCCTGTATCCCACAGAATGAAGCAACAAGAGAAATAGAATAGCAAGACATAGCATCTATAACTTCTGAAGTATTATTCATTTGAAGGGTGTCTAGGTGGCACTAATTGATCAATGAATTTAAATTAACTAGTCAGCATGGAAGGGAATGGGCACAAATATCAGGAGGCAGGAATCTTTGGGGCCATTGTAAAAGCTTCCCACCACAATGGTTCAAGGAAGTAAAAGTAGAAAATGCAAATTACTTATGTCTGAATGACAACAGAAGTATTACCTACGTAAAAACTGTGGTATACAGATAAAGCACTAGAGGGGGAAAATTTCTTCCAAAATGTGAAAAACTAAAATAAACCATCTAAGTATTACATTGGAAAAAAAATAGAAAAACAAAATTAACTAAAGAAAATTTGAAAAGAAAAACTAAAAATGAAAGGAGAAATCAATAAAATGGAAAGATGTTGATCAATTAAACAGAGGTTGAAAAGATGGACTTGTCAGTAAATGATGTTGGAAAACCCATAAAAAATTTTTTAAGTGTTTAGCTATACCTCTTTCTATATATCAAGAAGAATTCTAAATACATAAAATATATAAATAAAAAAATAGTTTAAGTTTTTAAAAACCTATAAGAAAATGTGGGAGATATTTTTTTATAACCTCAGAATGAAGTAATCATAAAAATCTAACAAAATTCAAAAATCATGGCAATATTAAACATAAAAATTAATTACTTAAAACATGCAGAAATCAGGATTTGATGTATGAACTCATCTTTAAAAAGACTAATTTACATAAACTTAAAGAAAAAGATTACTAAAAAATGGGCAAAAGATATTAATACTCATTTCAAAGACAAATGAATAAAAATGGCTTTTAAACATATGAATAGTCCTAATCTAACTCATAAAATAAATAAAATTAACTATATATATATATTATTCTTTGCATTTATCAATTCAACAAAAAATGCTAAAGTTTGGTAGCATAATCCTAGTTTCATTGTAGAGTTTGTGTTCAAACAATTTCATGTATCTTTAACCTAACTATGTATTCACTTCTAATAAATTACTACAAAGACATATCCATACTATGTGAAATGATTTATGCTCGTTTATTTATTCTAACATTCTTTGGAAGAGCAAATGATTGAAAACAATCTAAATTTTTTAAAAAGAGAACTCATTGAATAAGTTACATTATATCCATTCAATGCAATGTTATATAGATCTAAAAGATAATAAAAAGTCCTTTATTAACTAATATATGAAGATTTCTAAAATATATTGCTATGTGGAAACAGTGAGGTAAATAATAGTATGTGTATGTGACCAATTAAGTAAAAAGGGGGAAAGAGTAACATATATATTTATGTGGTTTTATATGTATAAAATTATTTGGAAGGATATGTCAGGAGTCCATAGCAGTGGTGATGCATTAAGGGCTATAAGTAGTGTTCATGTGAGAAGAAACTTAGAAAAAGACACTACAATGTAAGAGATTTTAAGTTTTGTGATGCTGGACTTCAACATTAAGTAGACATTATCTATTCAAAACTTGTATGCTTTAAGAATATTATAATTAAAAATAGAAATAAAAAGGAAAATGTTAACATATAAAAGCAATACAGAAATTATAAATATTAAAAACTATAAATATTAAAAACTACAAGTGCTCAGTAGTATCATAAAATTGAAAATTAATAGGGACTTCAATATTTCATTCATCAAAATGATATAAACTAAAGAAATTCCACATTATTAAGAATTGGCCTGGGTGTGGGGAAAGGCTGGATAGGCTGTTGCATTGGTGGGAATGCATGCAATGACAACTGCTCCTGAGGACAATTCAGCAGTACAACTAAAACTGAATATTATTTATTCCCCAACCAATTTTCTCCTAGATATTGTACATACACTAGAAGTATATTTACATATCTGCATGAGGAATTATGTACAAATGAGCTTATTGTAATATTGTTTGTTATAACAAAAACTTGGTAGCAATCTATGTGTCTACTCAAACAGAAATAAATAAATAATGGTATATCCAAAAATGGAATATGACACATCAATTAAAAAATAAATTTGAACTACATATATCAGCCTGGAAAATATTCCATTATTACAATCAGTCCCTTTTATCTTCCTTGCCACCCTATCCCTCTACTGCATTCATTAGCAAAAGAATCTACTCACCCTTCACTAGGGCCACAAAACTTGACTAGAGAAAACACACAATCATGCTAACTAGTTAATTTAAGTTTGTTAATCAATTAGTGCTGCCTAGAGATTCTACTATACATCTATACTCCAATGAATCTCTCATTCTCTTAAAGGACATTTTCACACTTTGTTCTCTCTCCCAAAACCTCCAATGCTCACCTCTGTTTTTACACTCACCTAATAATTGTATTCCCTATTTCATTGAGAAAATAATAAAATCTACAAAGAACTTTATCATATCTCTTTCATATCTACTAACTTACCATCATCTGTACTCATATACTCTGCCACCTTTTCTGTTATTCTCTAAATTGTCCACATAAAGCCAACTCATCAGTTTGTTCCTCATATACAATCATTTGTCCTGTGTCATCATTTTTCCATTAGTATCCCAGCATCATAAAAAGAAAAACCCTTATGACCCTCCAGCTAATGCTTCACTTTTCTGAGTCCTTTCTCTGTTAATTGCCTATTTAAAAAATGTGCATTGAAAAAAAATCACAAACTTAGTGGTATGAAACAAAACAAATAGATTATTTTACCATTTCTGTGGGTCAGGAGTCAAGCATAGATTAGCTAGGAGTCCTCATTATACTTTACTTACTTGTGGCATTTGAGATATTTAATCACATTCTCCTTTTGAAATACTTTCTTCATTTAGATTCTAAGACATCATGTGCTCCTGGCTCCCCTCTTACTTCACTGAATGTTCCTCCTCATTCTTCTTGACTAATACTTCATCCTGTTCACAAAGTTCTTAAATGTTACAGCACCTCAGGACCTAGTCCTTCTAATCTACACTGACACCCTTGAATATTTCATGTGATGTCATGGTTTTAAAGCATTTTTCTATGCCCATCATTTCTCAAAATATGCCTCCATCTTAGACCTTTCTCTTGAAATCTAGATTCTTATATCTGCTATCGGTTACCATCCATATTTAGATTGCTTTCTAAAAAGCCTTAATTTAAGAAATGACCAAAATGCCCTGACCAGTGTGGCTCAGTTGGTTGCAACATTGTCCCAGACACCAAAGGTCATGGGTTCAAATTCCAGACAGGGCACATACCAAGGTTGTGGGTTCAATCACCAATCAGGGCATCTGGGCATGTGCAGGAGGCAACCGATCAACATCTCTGTCTCTGTCTTTCTCTCTCTTTCTCTCTCATTAATAAATATATACATTGAAAAAACTGACCAAAAGCAATATTCTTGTCATCTCAGTCTTCAAATATGCTTATTCTATTCTTCAATTTAGTTCATTTTAACTTCATCATTCAAGCTGCTCACGTCCAAACCCATGGAATCATTACTCACTTGTATTTTTCTTCCGTACCATATACAATATAGTAAGAGATGATATTGTTTATATCTTTAAAAAGATATCCTGTATCCAAGCAAATCTTAACATCTCCACTACAAATATGGGTTAAAAAAGGAGAAAAGTTAATATCATTTGGGAGTTCATAAATCAATCTAAAATACAAATCCTAGTTAAGTAATATTTCTATTTAAAATTCTTCAATGACTCACATTGGCTTTAGGATAAAATCAAAATGACTTTGTATGGCCCTTATCTGGATCTTATTTATATTTCTCCTTTGTCTCTGGATATCTAGTTTATATTTACCCTTAACGACATTGAAAAACATTTGATTGTGTTGAGTTTTCTCTGCTTGAAATATCATCACCCTAATCCTTCTTTTCTACCTGAATTTTAATATTCCTTCAGTACTCTGTTCATTTGCTACAACTTGAGGTACTATAATGGATCATGCAAATACATTAGTCTTGCAACTCATTCAATGGCAAAATGAAATAGAAAAGGAATGAAAGCTCATGACCACTTGTGAAGAATGTCTCAAGGCATTGTACTTGCAATGGGCCCTCCTTCACAGTGGACTTTTGTAACTAATCAGGGAATAACATTTTAAAAGCTCCATAAAGATTAACCAAAATTAAAAAAAAAAACTATTGAATTTTATATGAAAGGTCTCTTCCTAACCTAAAGGTAAATAACCCATTAAGATTGAGTACAGATATTATTACTACCTTCAACTACAAATTTGAAGCATTTAATTATTATCACACTTGTCTTAAAGAAAAGTCATGTTTGGCATACAGAATAGTGGCTCCCTCAAAGATGTTCATATCTTAGTCCCTGGAAGCTGTGAATATGTTATGTTACATGGGAAAAGGGAATTCAGTTTGCTAACTTTAATATAATAATGTTATTCTAGAATATCTGGTGTGCTTGAGGTAATCACAATGGTTATTAAGAGTGGAGGAGGAGGGTGAATTCTATTCAAGATGGAGGCATAGACAAACACAGCAGACCTCACACAACCACATCAAAATTACAACTAAACTATACAACAACCATTACTCAGAACTGTCATAAATCAAGTTGAAGGGAAGTCTGACAACTATGGAATTAAAGAAAGCATATCCATTTCAGACTGGTAACAGAAGCAGAGACATGGAACAGGCTGGTTCCACATACATGTGTGGTGGATAAAAAAATGGGAGGAATATCTTGGGAGCAAGGGACCCCAGTCCCACACCAGGTCCCCCAGCCCTGGGTTCCAGTGCTAGAAAGATAAGCTACCCTTTACTCCTGGCAGCAAAAACTAGCAAGGATTGAGTTGTTGGAACAAACTTCTGGAATCCCAAGCAGTTCCTCTTAAAGAACCTTCACACGGAGTTACTCAGACTCACTCCCTCTGAGCTCCAGCAATGGAGTAGCAGCTTGAAAGCACAAGTGGCATACAGGGAGGAGCTGAAGTGTCTGGCATCAAAGCGAGAGCTGGGGGACAGCTTTCTGCCAGTCAAAAGGGTGGGCAGATGCTATTGCTCCTTTTCTGAGCCATCCCCCAAACAGAGTCACAGATTTGGCAGGCGAGTGCCATATCTGAGACTCCATCAACCTGGCTAAAACTGTCTGCCCCACCCTGGAGATCCCATGAGGGTTCATCCCACCCAGATTACAGGTCCACCCAAGCTGTTTAAGGTGGCTTTTCCATATGAATGGCTGTTCTTGGCTCATGTGGACCTCAGTGAGCCTTCAGCCCCCATACCTCTTGCGAAGTGGCCCAGGCCTGACACTAGCATCAGCCAGCCTAGTTTCACAACTTGGCTTCACCTAGGAATCTCCAAGACCAACACAAGCAGTAGCAATCTGCAGATTGCTTTACAGTTCATGCAGGGTGGCCTTTGACAGAACACAGGTGGGGCCTGACCTTGGCCTGCACCACTTGAGAAACCCCAGAGCCTGTGCACACAAGGGATAGCTACAGACAATGCTGGAGCACCACCACCCTGCATCTGCACAGCTGACCCTCCATAGAAGGTACAGTTTGATGGTCAGTGGTCACAGCCAGTAATTACAGCTAACTGGCATGGGTAAATCTCCCCATTGACCCAACAACACAAATCAAGTCTCAACTACAAGAAGAGGGCCCAAACAAAGACCACACATTGAGTACCCAGCTTTGGTGGCAGCGGACGCCGTGTCACTGGACCCTACAGGACACCTACTACATTAGGACACACTACCAAGACATGGAGTCAAAGCAGCTTTACCTAATACATAGAAACAAACACAGGGAGGCTGCCAAAATGAGGAGACAAAGAAATATGATCCAAATGAAAGAACAGGTCAAAACTCCAGATAAAGAACTAAACAAAAGGAATCAAGCAATCTATCAGATATAGAGTTCAAAACACTGGTTATAATGTTGCTCAGAAACTTAGTGAAGACCTCAACAGAATAAAAAAGATCAAGTCAGAAACAAATAATACACTATTGAAATAAAGAATAATTTACAGGGGAACAACAGTAGTGTGGATGAAGCCAAGAATCAAATCAATGATTTGAAACATAAGGAAATAAAAAACAACCAATCAGAACAACAAGGAGAAAAATGAACCCCCCCCCCCGCAAAAAAACAAAAAAACAAAAAACTAGGATAGTGTAAGGAGCTTCTGGGACAATTTCAAGCATTCCAACTTTCACATCATAGGGGTGCCAGAAGGAGAAGAGAAATTGAAAATCAATTTGGAAAAATAATGAAAGAAAACTTCCCTAATTTGGTAAAGGAAATAGATGTGCAAGTCCAGAAAGCACAGAGAATCCCAAACAAGATGGATACAAAGAGGCCCATTCCAAGACGCATCATAATTAAAATGCCAAAGGTTAAAAATAGAGAGAGAATCTTAAAAGCAGTAAGATAAAAGTAGTTAGTTACCTACAGGGGAGTTCCCATAAGACTGTCAGCTAATTTCTCAAAATAAAATGCAATCTAGAAGGGACTGGCAAGAAATATTGCAAGTCATGTAAAGCAGGGACCTACAGCCAAAATTTCTCTACTCATCAAAGCTATCATTTAGAATCAAAGGGCACATAAAGAGCTTCCCATGCAAGAAAAAAAAATTAAAGGAGTTCATCATCATCAAACCATTATTATATGAAATGTTAAAAGGGCTTCTTTAAGAAAAAGAAGAGCAACACTCTGAACAATAAAATGGCAATAAGTGCATATCTATCAACAACTGAATCTAAAAATCAAACTTGACAAACAAGAACAGAGACAAACCATGGATATGGAGATCATTTTGATGGTTGCCAGATGGGAGGGGAGTGTGGGGGAATGGGTGAAGAGGTTAAGAAGTACAAATACAGTTACAGAAAAGCTGTGGGGATGTAAAGTACAGTATAGGAAATGGAGAAGCCAAAGAACTTACACCCATGACCCATGGACATGAACAATGGTGTGAGGATTGCCTGAGGGATTTGGAAGTGTTGGGTGGAGAGTGGCAAAGGGGGAAAGTTGGGAAACTATAATAGCATAATCAATGAAATATATTTTTTAAAGTGTAGGAGGGGTGCAGAAAATGAGAATCAGTAAAAGCGATGTGATGACAAAAGCAGAGAGAAAGAATGACATTTTGCATAAAGTCTGTTGTTCTAGTTCTTTCCTGAGACTTGATAGTATCTCCCATTTTTAGTTTATAATATATTCTTATATTCTTACACTAAATTTTCAAATCCCAGTTTTTCTTCCAAAGCTAAAGTAGAATTCTGTTATACAATTCTGAATCAGTCTGAGCTTTCATACAATTTAGAGAAAAATGAAATAAAAATGTAAATTTGTAAATTGGCAACTGGGAGAAAACATTTAGAAAAAAATATATCTGACAAAGAATGTGAATTGGGAATGCATAAAATATTTCTACAACTTAATAACAATAAAGAACATTACAATTAAAAATAAGGAAAATAGACTATTTAAAAGATATATGAATAGCCAAGAAGCATGTAAATATGCATATTATTTTAGTTATCAGGGAAATACAAATTAAGCCACAGTGTGATACTATTATACACCAGAAAAGAAAGCTGCATTTTAAATGACTGTCAATTTTGTTGTTGACAACCATGAAGTGTTTATTCTTTAGTGTCTCATTTATTTCATTTAGCAAAATGTCCTCCACATCCATCCAAGTCCAGGCGGTCCCAAATGGTAGAATTTCCTTCTCTTTCTAAGGCTTAATAATATTCTATTTCATTTGTGTACCGTAAATTTTCTTCATCCATACATCAGTTGATGAACATTTCATTTGTTTCAATGCCTTGGCCATTGAGAATTATGCTACACTGAACATGGAAGAGCACATATCTCTTTAAGATCCTGATTTCAATTCTTTTGGACATAAATCCAAAAGTGGAAATGGTAGTTCTAATTTTAACTTTTTGAGGAACCTCCATACTGTTTTTTTATAGTGGTTACACCAATTTACATTGCCACCAGCAGTATACAAGGGTTCCCCCTCTTCCTACAACCCTATCAACATTTATCTCTTCATCAGTAATAATGCACATCAACATTATTTACTGAGAGAAATACAATATAACTTCAGTGGGTTTCCCACCAAAAATACGTAACTTGTCAATTTGAATAATAATCTCAAATAATTCCAAATTATTCTACAAAATAATTAACCTGTACTCATAGAAATGTCAAAGTCATGGAAAATCAGGAAAGATGGAAGAATTGTCACTGACTGGGGGATGCTGAAGGGACACACAACTAAATAAAATGCAGATTTTGGGGTGGATCTTAAAACAGAAAAATGGCAATATGGGATAAAACTAGTGAAATGCTGACAGGTCTGCAATGTAGTTAATAATATTGTATCAAGGTTAACTTCCTGATGGTGACTTTGTACTGTGGCTATGTAGGTTGTTGACATTTGGAGAAGCTAGGTGAAAGGTATTTACAAATGTTTTCTTCACTTTTTCAAACTTTCTGTAAATGTAAAATTTTTTTTAAATAATTTTTTAAAATAATCACAGAAACCTATAAAATCCAACAATCTCTCCTCTGGATTCTCAAACATTTACACTACATACTTTTTCCCAGCTCATGTTTCAACTTGAGGTTTCCCTATTCCTCTTTCTAAAATCATGTGGCATTGTAAAATAGATGAGTGGCCAATCTTATTTTTCTTAGAATCAAAAAGCCTTAGCTGTTGCTCTATTGCTGATTCTAACAAAAGAGCAAGTAGATTCTAAATAAGTCAATGAAGATCTGCCTGAGGAAGTTACTGCCTTCCATAGGAGCAGCTGGGGTCCTGAAAATGCATCCTCTCTGCCAACTACTTCTAAAGCAAAACCTACCATACCTCCAGAATTTTCCATTACTGCCCCAAGCCCTACCTACAAAAAAGGAAAGAGAAAAAGAAACACACACACAAGCCCACAACCTTCTCTAAACTCTTAATATTGTTTGTCCCTGCTGTAGCATGTTTCAAATATTGCTTTGAGCTATCATTTTTTTTGCACATGTCTCCTCTGGGTATCTGGAATGTAACTTTTTTGTGAGCAGCCCCATCTCTTAATCCCTTGCTTCCTTCTAATAACTGATATCACACCAAATCCCATGTAAGTATTTGGGGAATTATTTGAGTTTTAGTTGAAGTTATAATAAATTAGAATCCACTTACTTGTTTTTGAAAATCCACTCAAATGGTGGGGCACAAAAGACAATTTTATGCCTTGGAGATTTTTCTCAGTTTGAAAAGTTATGAAAAAGCAGTCCTCCATAAACTGAGAACAGAAACTTTCTCCTGACATAGTTCATTGAACAACTGTAACATGGGTCAATTAACTCATTCTATTCTATGAAGAAGAATGGGAGGCCAAATAAACTTTCCCAGTTAGAACAATGAAAGGTGAACTACAGGTATCACATCAAACACAAATGAAGGACTGGCTATCTTCAGCAACAATTTATTCCTCAGATTTGTTAATCCTGAGGAATTTGAGGTGATGTATAGGACAGATTATATTTCCATGAAAGGAAAATTATGTGTATAAACCCTCAACCCAGAGAAGGGTAGAGATGCTAGCACCTCCAGGGCTATTATGTTGGAGTAAGGGAGAGAGGAGGGAGGGGTAAGTACCAAGTCAAGTGTGACTTCTCTGACAAACAGGCTACACATCAAAAACCTGTGGTAAACAAGTGTTTTCATAAATTCAATAACACACACATTAAACATTAAATACTCATAGAATTTCTCTAGGCTTCTATAGTACTTTATGCACGTTATTCAAATACTAATAGTGTTAATGGCCAATTAGCCAGAAGGAAAAGAAATGCCAACACTAAAATGAGAGTAAATAAGACACAGTTAAGACTTCTTAAGATTAACTACTGAGGCTCTCTTGAGTACAAAAGCAATTTAAGAAAGAGCAAATTTGTTTTTTAAAAAATTAATTAAAAGTCCACTTAAATGCCTTGAGAATTTTGGCAACTTTGCAAAACTTGTGTAGCACCAAGCCTCGATGCTATGAAAGTGATGTTAAAGACAATATGATATATAGTGTTTGAAAAGGAATGTCTCTCATATGGGAACTCTAATAGCTGTACTGTTAAATGATTTTTAAACTTAAATAACTGGCATACTCTTAGTGTTGGGATATTCTTAAAACTGTTTTGATACCTTTGATTTTTCTTCCGAATTTCTACATAGAATAAACCAATTTTTACTAAGCTGGATTTGGAAGTTATCAGTTCCAAGCAAAGGATACAGTCCAATTTTTGTTTAAGGTCTATGCTCTTACACTTACTCAAGTAATTTGCTTTCAATTTTGGAACACTATAAATTAAACACATAGTAAGGTAGGCTTAAAATTAAAATGACCTGGCTGCTGTGGCTCAGTGGATTGAGCGTCGGCCTTCGAGCCAAGTGTTGCTGGTTCAATTCCCAGTCAGGGCACATGACTAGGTTGCACGTCAGGTCTCCAGTTGGGGGCGCAAGTGAGAGGCAACCACACAGTGATGTTTCTCTCCCTCTCTTTCTCCTCTCCCCTCTCTCTAAAAATAAAATTAAAAATAAATAAATAAATTATTTTAAAAAATTAAAATGATTCATATTTTAAAAGGGCCCTATAAGTATATAGTAGATGGCTTAAAACATGTGAAAGACTATCAAGTAAATGAGAATATCATGTGTGTGCATGTGTGTGTGTGTACTTCTAGAAAGCAAAATTGGGTTCAGATTACAGAGGGGTAAGTGGTACAGATTTCAACTCAATAAAGAAAAAGAAAAAACTTTTATACTCAAAGCTGATAAAATGGAATGGGATGTTCGATGAGGCAGTAAGTTACAAGACATTTAAAGTGCTTGAGCTGATAAATCAGTTCAGTGGTTGTTATAAAGGGATTTATGCTTTTGAAAAAGACTGGATTGCTTTTGAGGTCTCATTCAGCCTTAAGATTATATGATTCTAGATAGATCTAAAAATAATAATGTGAAAAGAAAAAATGAGGTTTTTCTTCTAATATGGTATATAAAAACTAAGAAAAACACTACATGCCAAGTATGGCAATTGTTCTCAACTAAAACAATGCCCACGGCAAAGCTCAATTCTCTCTGCGGCATACCTGCACAGAAATGAGGTCAGCAATCAGGGTCACATGTGGGAATCTTTCTCAGATCACCTTAGCCCTCACCCTCACCCCAAGTAACAGTGGGGAGCTTTTACATCTTGCCTGTTCTATGCCTAAGGAGAAGAGAGCTGCAATCAGTTTCACAGTGTGAAAGGTGACCCCAGGGACATGAAGCCATCCCTTACTGTTTCACAAATAAACAATCAGGGAAGTTTTATCAGGTTCATCTGATCCCTAGGCAAGCAGCTCACATCGAAACTCCTTCATTTCGTCTACCATTCATCAACTCGTGACATATCAATGGCACCATTTCTAAATGTCTACAAATTTTGCAGTAACCTCTAGTTAACTTTTTTAATATGAGAGTGTTTTAGGGCTAATTAATGATACACAGGGTATTCCTTTAATGTCCTCACATCAAGATCTATATGATTATGTGTTAGAACCTCGGGGAAGTCATCAGTGTCATAGGCATGTGAAGCATCTTCATTCCATGTTAAAAGATAAGAGTCCAGTGAATGACATGAAGTAGAACTTTAGTTGAATTTGGAAGTGTAGGCAAAGTCAGAGTGCCTGGAAGAAAGACGGGCTCAGAGCAATATCTTACAATAGTGAAGATTTATCTTAGTATTTTCTGCTCACCTTCTTAAATTTATCCTATTTGTGTACTGAAGACTACATATGAGGTTCTGGTTCACCCCATGTACAGAACCTAATTCTCCTGCTCATCTCTTCTCCCTAAGGACAAGGACCTTATGATTGCCCTGAAGCCTGTTGTTTAGGAAATTCCGTCGGCAGCCGTCCGTCTCGAGAGACGATGGTGTAGCTTCTTAAGAGTCTATCTGCACCGCTGAGAATGGCTGTGCAGTCCGACTCGGGAGTGACACGGTATCTGTCTCCTCCCATGTTGAATCGACATCTTGCGATGACACTGGAGTGTCCCCTCCAGTGAAGCTGAAGCTACAGAGCCTGGGCAGGGTGATATGGAGAGTCTGCTGTTGCCCATGCAGCAGACCCCCCCTCTCTTCGCAGCTGAAGGGTCCAAGGGAAAGACGGAGTCAATACAGCTTGGCTTCAGGTGCGCCGCAGGAGTTGCCGGTGTTGACTACAACGTCAAACCGCCTTAGGGACTCCGGCTCCAGATTTTCTGTCGGGGTTTACTCCCTTAGCCTTTCCCCTGAAGAGGTATGCCTCAAGGCAGCGGAGGTTTTTTGGAGTCAGAGTTTTCCTTCTCTGATGTGCCCTGACTGGAAGATCGAACCAGCGACACTTAGCTCGCAGGCCGACGCTCAATCCACTGAGCCAAACCAGCCAGGGCTTGTTTAGGAAATTAATCACATAAAAAGAACTAATATGGCTACTTGAAGAATAGGCTTTTTAGTTAAAGGCACTTTGAAAAGAAATCAAAGGACAATATCTAAGGAAAAAGTTTTAGCACAGACAACCTTAATTTGGGAATTGTATTAGGGAGAGAAGGTATGTGTCTTTTCAGCATCCTGGAAATGAAGCACATAGACTATGATTTATTCTATGTTAGTAGGGCTAGTACAATTCTTTCCAAAAACAGCTTAAAAAATAAATATTTCAATAAATTTTCGTTGAAAAATGAATAAAGAAAAATGAAAAATGAATGGCTGCTTCAGTAATAACTTTTTAAAAAGCCATCATTAAAACAAAAGTACTTCTGTTGTTTCCTGTCATGCCCAAAGCATAATGGGAGTGAATGCCTGCATGCACTCCCAAGTTTTTCTACATTAAAGGGCAGAATTACTAGAGTTCCCCAAATATTAAGTATTTGTATGCGGGTAAGGCTATGAATTCGACAAAGTCTGTAGGGAGGAAGAATAACTTACTTTCAAGGGAATTCAAAATGCAATATTATATTTTCTAGAGTACTTGAAGGGCAGATGGTGAAGGATAAATTTAAGTCTATAGAAAAAGCAAGTGCATCTATCAAAGGAAACCAGCTACCAGCATGTACAATGTGTTGCCCTTTAATTTTTAGTGTGAACTATAATGTAATTCCTTGAAATAGCAGTGCTGCTATTGGAAATATACTTGTAATTATGGGGTTTTTCTCAGTGTGTGGTAAGAAAAATCTGCATGGAGAGCTACAAATAATAAAGTAATACTTGTTACTTTTGAAGGTCCTTTGCCATTAAAGTGGGGGAGGGTTGGGGAAAGAAAGAAAAGAAATAAAAAAAGAGAAAACAAAATAAGGTAAAGTCAGATGGCACTAATGCCATGCATAATGGAAGAATATATTTATATAAAACTTGAGAAAATGAATACATAAAGGTTGCAAGGTCTAAAAGGATGGGAGGCACATTAGCTAAAAAAAATTCACTTTGAAATAAGATAAATAGTCAGGCAGACATCTCCTTCATGCATCACTGCCCAAGGATAAAAACTTTCCCAGATCCTACAATAATAATCTTAGTATATGTTTTCTCTGAATTATTATTATTTTATATTTTATTGATTATTCTATTACAGTTGTCCCAATATTTCCCCCTTTGCCCCTCTCCACCCAGTACCCCCCTTCCTTCCAGCAATCCCCCACTTTGGTCATGTCCATTGGGGCGTGCATTTAAGTTCTTTGGCTCTCTATTTCCTTTACTATTCTTAATGTTCCCTTGTCTATTTTGTACCAACCAGTTATGCTTCTTCGTCCCTATATCTTTTCCCCTGATTCTCCCCCTTCCCTCTTCCAGCTGATAACCCTCTAAATGATCCCCATACCTATGATTCTGTCCCTGTTCTGGTTTGCTTAGTTGTTGTCGTTTTTTAGCTTCAGTTGTTGAGAGTGTGAATTTGTTATCATTTTAATTGTTCATAGTTTTGATCTTCTTCTTTTTCTTAAGTTCCTTTAACATTTCATATAATGGCTTGGTGTTGATGAACTCCTTTAGATTTACCTAGTCTGGGAAGTATTTTATCTGCCCTTCCTTTCTAAATGATAGCTTTGTTGGATAGAGTAATCTAGGTTGTAGGTCCTTGCTTTTCATCACTTTGAATGCTTCTTGCCAGTCCCTTCTTGCATGCAAAGTTTCTTTTGAGAAATCAGCTGATAGTCTTCTGAAAACTCTTTTGTAGGTAACTCTCTTCTTTTGCTGCTTTGAAGATTCTCTCTTTAACTTTTGGCAATTTAATTATGATGGGTCTTGATGTGGCCCTCTTTGAGTCCAACTTGTTTGGGATTCTGTACTTCCTGGACTTGTATGTCTATTTCCTTCACCAAATTAGGGAAGTTTTCTTTCATTATTTTTTCAAATAAGTTTTCAATTTCTTGCTCTTCCTCTTCTCCTTCTGATACCCTTATGATTTGAATATTGGTACATTTAAAATTGTCTCAGAGGTTCCTAAGTCTCTCCTCATTTTTTTGAATTCTTGTTTTTTCTTTCTGTTCTGGATGATATTTATTTTTTCCTTTTGTTCCAAATCGTTGTTTTGAAATCTTGCTTCCTCTTCATTGTTGATTCCCTGTATGTTTTTATTTATTTCACTTAATATATCCTTCTCTTCTTCTTTTATTTTGTGACCATATTCAGTGAGTTCTCTGAGTATCCTGATTACCAGTGTTTTGAACTCTGCATCTGATAGGTTGGCTATCTCCATTTTATTTAGTTCTTTTTCTGGGGTTTTGTCCTGTTGTTTCATTTGGGCCATATTTCTTTGCCTCCTCAATTTGGCAACCTCCCTGTGTTTCTTTCTGTGTATTAGGTAGACAGACCTGCTTTTACTCCCTGTCTTAGAAGCATGGCCTGTATAGAAAAGGCACCTATAAATTGTATGAGGTGGAGGCTTACAGGCAACCCACTTCACTGCTTTGTGGCTCTTTGTGTTATGGGGGGGGGGGCTCAATGCCTCTACCTGGTTTCTGGAGGCCTGCTCAGCTCTTGCTTCATTTCCAGTCACTTTACCCACCTCCCATATGTGTTTGGTCCATGGGGTTTGCGTATGTTCCAAGCCTGAATTGGCCCATTAATCAACAAAAATCTGGCAGTTTCTTCAACCACCCCAACCCGCACTGGTTTTTACAGCCAAAAGTAATGGGGGTTTATTTTCCTAGTGTTGTAAGCCTGTGCTGTGCGTTCTGGCCTGGAGATGGGATTGCTCACTCCCAAGTTATTTCTCCTGATTTTTATCCACCACACGTGATTGTGAGACATTTGTTCTGCCCCTGTCCACCACTTGTCTGAGCCACAGAGCCTCTCTGCCCCGTCTCCACAACTTCACCCCTCCTACTCATCTGGATGAATGTGGCTTCTTTAAATCCTTGGTTGTCAGACTTTCATATAGCTCAATTTTCTGATGGTTCTTGATGTTATTTGTTTTTGAGGTCTGGTTATAATTCTGTCTATGGTTGTGTAAGGAGACAAAACGTGTCTACATATGCCTCCATCTTGACATGTACTTGGTGGTTATTATATGTAAGCTTACTAAGAATTGAAGTATAAATTATTACCACACTAAAATGAACTATGATATGTTACTTACATTCACTTTTACTAGTTTTAAAGCTTGAAACAGTATTACATATTTTAATCCAAAATATAAATTCTATTTAAAGAACACTTATTAGATTTTAAGCAATCAATATCTTAAAATATATATTCTTACATAATAAGTTAGAGAACAGATTTACTAAGTTCTATATAGATTCTACAAGTAGAAGATATAATCTTGACTTCAAACACAATAAAGTCTGGACTAAATTATCTTTATTTAAAATATTTTTAATTGTATTTTTTTCCATTAACATTTAGTCCCTGATCTAAATTAGCTTTAACAAATTCCGGTATACCAAGAGTGTCAATATTCACAATGGTAAAACAGTGTAAAGAAGATGTTTTCTATATGTTATTTTTTCAACAAATAGAGCAATGTTTAGAGAAAGAGAATTCTTGGTATTCTCATGCTGATAAGCCTTTCCAAATCTACTAAGTGAAAGATTTGTAGTTCTTAAATGTGTGCCTTAAAAAGTTATATAAATAAAAGTGACTTAAAAATAAGAAAATCATCATGACTTATTTTATTAGAGTGTTCATAATGTTCTTCTGCATTCACTCTTTGATATCTGTAACATGGTACTGATGCAGGCATTCTGGGGTTCGGGAGACCCAAAGGTCTAAGACCCATTGTGGGTTCTTGATTTTGAGCAGGAAAGAATTCCAATATGAGCCAGTGTAGAGTTTAAAGTGAAGTGAATTTATCAGTGAAGCAATGAGATAGAAAATAGGCTACTCCATGTAGGGAATAGTCCACATTTCATGGAATTTTCTCCCTCTATTGAGATTCATTTAATCTCAGGGGCTAAGGACAGGGTTAAGGTACTCAATAAAGGGGAGGAATATTCAAGATCTTCCCTGGAGAAAGGCGATGATTTCTCAGGGGAGCTCCATTGGCCATTTTGTGTCCTTATATTGGCTTTCCGTTTCTGATCATGGCAGCTCAAGGTGTGTGCTTTAGCAAGCTAATATATTGCAATGAGTGTATAATGAAGCTAGGGGTTACCATTAGGTGATATTAGTCACCATGCTAGGTTGAGCTATCTTTGTTGGTTTTAAGCCATAAATCCAGTGAGAGGTGGTTTCCTTCTTCTTGACAGTTTCTGTATTTTCTATTGATTGCAGTTGTTCTGCCGCATACCCTGTGTCTATATATTAAAAAAGAATGTCTTTTGCTATGTTAAATAAGTCATTGTTTTAATATTAAACTAAAATCTCATGAATGACTTCAACATTTAGTGCTTTTTATTCTAAAATATTTACATAGTACTTCTGGCCAAGATGGAGTCATGGATAGACACGCTGTGTCTCCCTCCACAACTAAGAAGGAACACAACTACCTCAAAATTAGAGACAACCAGAAGTTACAGAAAATCAAACTGCATGGAAGTTCAACAAACAAAAATATAAAGAAGAAATACTCTTCCAGACATGTAGGAGGGGTGAATCCAGGGCTGAGAGGACGTGGTGTGGTGGAGGCAGCAGCAGCGGCAGCAGCGGCAGCAGCAGGCCAGCAGAAAACACCGTACACATTTTAAAAAATCAGAAGGGACACCTGAGGAGTGTTCCCAGATCCTCACCAGACCACGCAGCTCATAGTCCTAGCACTGGGGAAAATCAAGCCTCACTGCTTTTGACCATGCAAGCATAACAGGAGTGACAGCTCTACCTAAGACACAGAGGCAAACAAACACAAGAGCCTGTAAAGATGAGGAGACAGAGAAGTATGGTCCAAAAGGGGGAACAGATCAAGGTTCCAGTGGGAGAACTAAGTGAGGAGGAGATAATCAACCTAACAGATGAGGAGATAGCCAACTTAACAGATGTAGAATTCCAAACACTGGTGATAAAGATGCTCATAGGCTTGACAGATACCCTTGAGTACGGCAAATGCATAAGAGAAAAAGTGAAGGCTGTGCGAAGTGAAACAAAAGAAAATCCACACAAAACCAATTGTGAAGGGAAGAAAACCAGGGTTCAAATCAATGATTTAGAACATAAGGAAGAAACAAACAGTCAACTAGTACAGAATGAAGAAACAATAATTGAAAAAAATGAGGAGAGGCTTGGGAACCTCTGGGACAACTTTAAACATGTCAGCATCCAAATCATGGGGCTGCCAGAAGGAGACGAGGAAGAGCAAGAAATTAAAAACTTATGTGAAAAAATATTGGAGAAAAACTTCCCAAATTTTGCAAAGGAAATAGACATACAAGTCCAGGAAGCATGGAGAGTCCCAGGGGAGCTGACCCAGAGGGGACCACACCAAGACACATCATGATTAAAATACCAAAGGTGAAAGATAAAGAGAGAATCCTAAAAGCAGCAAAAGAGAAATGGAGAGTTGCCTACAAAGGGGTGCCTATAAGACTATCAGCTGATTTCTCAAAAAATGCTTTGCAGGTGAGAAGTAACTGGCAAGCAATATTCAATGTGATGAAAAGCAAGGACCTACAACCAAGATTACTCTATCTAGGAGAGCTATCATTTAGAATGAAAGGGCAGATGAAGTGCTTCCCAGATAGGGTAAAGCTAAAAGAATTTATCATCACAAGCAATTATTATATGAAATGTCAAAGGGACTTATTTAAGAAGAAGAAGATCAAAACTATGAACACTAACATGACAACAAACTCACAACTATCAACAACTGAATCTAAAATATAAAAACAAAATCCAACCAAGCAAACCAGAATAGGAACAGAATTATAGGTATGGGGATCGTTTGGAAGGTTATCATCTGGGAGGGGGAAGGGGGAGAAATGGGGATATGGTGCAAGGATTAAGAAGCATAATCAGTTGGTACAAGATAGATGGGAAAGTTAATAATATAGGAAAGGGTGAAGCCAAAGAACTTATATGCACGACCCATGGACATGAACTAAGGGGGATGGGATTGCTGGAGGGAAGGGTGTTACTGGGCATAAGGGAGCAAAGGGGGAAAAAATTGGAACTACTGTAACAACATAATCAATAAAATATACTTAAAAATAAAAAATAAATAAAGTATTTATATACCAATTTTTAAAAATTGAGAGTCCATTTTTTATTATAATTTTTGACATTTTGAAAGGGCCTCATAATAAAAGAAGATAATTGGGGCATTTCTCTGGATGAGAGGGTATTGGTGGCTACTGAGAATATAAACATATAAATAATCAGAAAGGAAGAATAAAAATAAGGCATATAATCTATATCTTTTCATCTAACAAACCACTATAAGTAAACTTAGTGTTTATTTTTCCCCTAATATCCGTCAATACCTAGGTTCAATGCATTAAAACCAATAATGGTAATTTCATTGTAGGAAGGGGGAGATTCTTCTTGAGCTTTCTTTTTCTACAAATGGCTAAATTACAAGTGGTCATACCTTCAAATATTTATTTTGTCCTATGTCATATCAATTACATTATTAACAATCAGAAAAGAGAGGAGAATAAGAGAGAAAGGTTCCCAGTGCTTATGAAGCTTTGATTCTATTAAGGAAGCCAAGTAATAAAGAACTTAATATAACATTAGAAGTAATAAAGAAAATAAACAAGGTAATAGGTAGGGATGGGATGGAATAGGAGTGGTGGGTTCTTAAACTTATGGTTAGGGAAGGTCTTCTAAGAAGGGAACATTTAACAACAGACATGAATGAAGGGAAGAAGTAAAAATCTAGGTAAGAGCTTATCAAGTAGAAGGAATATCAAGAGGAAAAGCCCTAAGGAGAAAAGACCTCATTTTCTAAACAGCCAAAATCCCGGTGAAACTAGAGCTGTATAGCAGTGAAGGTAAAGGTATTTATCAGAGGCTGGCAGGACCAGATCTTGCAGGGCTCAGTAGGGCATGCTGTGGTGGGAAGGTTTTAAGTGCCAAAAACATTTATTAGAGGATTTCAAAGCATCGCTCAGGCTACTGTGAAGAAAAAAATATTTAAAGGTAGTTAATATGCCAGGTCAAATGGGCTTCTACACCCTCTTTAATTATCTTGGTGTATAAGGCTCTATGTTTGTGATAGAATCACTGTTTGTTGTATTTCCATAAAAACTGTTCCTAGTGTACCAGATCATGGGAATTACTTTTAATTTTGTACTTGTCTACTTTTTCTAAGACAAATAGTCATACTCCCCTGTGCTTTGTTCTATGGAAACATAATTTACTTACATACTTCTGTCAATGTCAATTAAATATCTTAATTTTTTCCTGTAGGACTTAAATGAGGTTTCCCATCTGGTGTTATTAATATACATAATATGTATGTTTTCTATTTAATTATTAAAATATTTGATAAAAATCATAACCAGTTTAAAAAAAAACCATTTAGATAACATTACTCAATACTACTCTCACCCATATGCTGCACAAAAATCCAAATCTCTAGGAGATAATTCAGTTCATAATAACAGACTTTCAAGAAATTTTTCCACATTAAAATAAAATGGTGTTATTTTTTGTTTGTTTTTTTGTTTTTGTTTTTTTCACATAGTGATCTAGGCAGCATTGAAAATTGGCTTTGTTATTTTTTCCACACTCTGTTTTTGGAGGCTTTTCGAAATGGTTAGATGACTTCATGTGAATTCTTCAGGCCTCAGAAATAGCCAACGGCTTCATAATTTACTTATGTCAAACAGGCAATTATCACATACTATGCTAAAAACATAATCCATTTTCTTTACCCTCTAGTGTTTCATGTCTAACAATATAGCCTGTCATTCTGAAAATTAATCCAAAAATTAAAATAAAGCATGATGCCTATTCAAATTTGAAGCTCAGTGAATGTGTACCAGAAGAATTATATTTCAATTGAATTCTAAAACTAGACCCGTTGGTCATCCACTTGTTTGCGTAAGTAAAGTCTTACTGGAACACAGCAAATCACATCCATTTATGTATATCTGTGGCTAGTTTACTGCTAAAACAGGAAGGTGAGTGCTTTGCAACAGGAACTTTATGGACCACAAAACCTAAAATAATTACTACATAGCCATTAAAAAAAAAGAATTCACCCAAAGATGAATAGGGCTTTGATTAATGAAGGAATAGCAATGGGGTGAAGAAGCAAGAGGGAATTAACGTTTGCAAAGCTCAAAAAATAGCTGCAACATTCATGGATTAGAAGTTTTTTCATAAAGTAGGAGTCAGGGTAAGGGACAGAATGTAGTGAAAATATTAGATTAAAATGGAGAGATGAGTAAGCAACAAAAGATAATTGGTATTTAAATTCTCTTGAAGCCTTAGGTATTCTGATTTGATACCTTGCAAATGTTTAAGTAAACTTTGACATATTAGATATAATTTATATTCTCCCACAATAAATATTATTCATGTTGATGGTCTATTTGCACCAAGTTTTTTGTAAGAAGTAGAGAAAACTTTATTTATAAATTTCTACATCTTCTCAGAAAAAAAAATATGTTTGGAATTCTTATTTCAAAAGTAGCACTTAATTTGATATATTTGTGTAGATAAGAAATAACATCCTGAAAATCAAACTAAACTGTAAGAACTGCTATACTTCATCTTAATAAATTATGCCAAAAACACAAGACATAAAGATGAAAAATTCATGGCAAATAAAATATTTTGAGTGTATTATATATAAGTTATAGCTACTTAGGAGACATTTGACATAATGTATAAGTAGTTGCCAGCATAAAAAAACTTTAATACAAATACTTTGTGTTTCATATTTGATACATGTGATGTCTCAGACAACAGCAGCATAAGGTAAAATGGCTTGCCCTTCTCCACCTCACACAGGAACTGGAACAAATGCTCTCATGCTCCTTTCCTCCCTGAGGGTGGAGGAGAGTCCAAGTCCTCCCAGATGAAGTTCTTCAGGCTGTCGGTTATCCCCATCAGTGCCACACTGCCTGAGCTCTCACCAGGATGGAGTCAATGGAGCTCCTGCTTCTTTTGAAGAAGCAGTTGTTGCTCCACTAACTCCTCAATATAATTTTTGCTTTTGTGCTGCTATCTCCAGGTCAAGCAATCTTGGTGATGATGTTAGCTTCCAGCTACTTCTTCCACAGCCCAGTCTAATTTTTGTTTGATGTTATTTGTTCTAACAAAGGCTCTACAATTCAAGTGCCTCCAGAAACCAGGCAAGATGTATAAAGGAGTGAAGTGAGCTGGGAAGTAGTGGAAACAGTGATGACTTAGGAAAACTGGAGAGTTCAGAACCAGCCAAAAGAAATTTGGTTTTATTTTATCTTTTTAAGTAGAATATAGGACAAACAGATACTCCTCAGGCCTGAATTCAACCAGCTGACTATTAAGTGGTTACTTCTGCTCTTGTACTATTAGAGAAAGCTTCTTAGGTTGCTAAGGTGGTTGTAAAATAAAGATAAAATTGGAGATAGTTTAGGCCTATTTTCATTCATATTCAAGATATATGGAAATCAAGTCAATATACACTTCTTGAAACTGAGCAAACCAGGGTCCATCCACATGTCATCCTGATGCATGATCCAACTAGTGTTGAAGGAAACAGGTTTTTATTTACAGGATTCCAACCTCAGGGAGGGCTGGGAGCACTCTGCTGGGAGCCCTGTTCTCCCATGAGATTCAGTACTTCCCTTGCTTCCCTCCAGGCTATAAACTGAAATCATCCCCAGAAGTTTCCCATATCCTTATCTGTTCTTAAGCCAGATGTGCAAACAGGTCTCCATCCCCTCTGGAAGGTACACTTGTAGGTTTCACAGAGTCTCCATCCTCTTGCAGCAGCTCCCTCCTTCAGGATCTGGGGTACCTTGTCCTCAGCCCCCATGTAGTGGTCTGGGAAAACATGTGCTGTGTTGCACTGGATCATGGTGCAGTCCCAGGCGGCACACATTCCAAGAGAGTGGCTTCTCTATAAGTCCTTCAGAGGAGCAAAAGTCTACATTCCTGGTCACAGTTCAGCATTCCAGGCATCTCCCACACATCTGTGCTTCATTCGGCAGGTTCCCACACAGCTCCATCAGCTCTCTCCTTACGCAGTTCCTCAGCCTGCACAGCTGCCTTCCTCACTATAGACCTCATGGTGGAATCCCATTCTACTTCACTACAGCAGGCCACATGGTGGAATCCTGGCTACAAACTACATAGCTGCTTGCTGCTTCCTTTCCCAGACCTCATGGCTGAATCCCCCTACTTCATGGCTTTTTCCATGACAGACCAGCTCCTCTCTCTCTGCTCACCCTTACTTTAAATGCCAACCCAGAGCTTCCTACATGACTTCATATCCAATTGCTCCTACAATGAGCTACTTTTGCCAGTTCCCCCTGTCTCTCACCTTCTTTTGGCTGCCATCTTTAGTTAGGGCAACCAATCTCAGAGATGCACTGGCCTCTGCCTCCCTGCCTCTCGCAGGGCTGTGTAAACTTGCCAGCTTCTTCAGGAGTCACTGAATGCTCTTAGTCACTAAGCCTAGGGCAGTAGCACAGCTATTAACTTGCCTGTCAACTTGTCATTGTAATGCAAAGTACTTTAAGTGTCATATCATCCACTTTCCCTTCCTCCTGCTATTTGGGGGGATCCCTCTCTGCACACCGTTACATTCTTACCTCCCTTACACAGTGGTGGGATACCCAAAAGGGGTGATTTTCTGCCTTTTGCTTCTAGGGACTGGATTCTCTGGGGAATCAGCACACCCCATCTTCTCACCCTCACTCCCAATCATCTTTCCTTTCCTTTCTTTCCTCCTTCCTCAACCCCTGGACCTCTCTCCTCATTTCAAAACCATTTGCTTCCTTCCTGTATAAACTCAGTTATACTTAAAAAATAAGAACATTTGGACAGTTGTCTAAAACATCTTGCTAGAAATAACAGTCTGGTAATGGCTCTTAGAAATACTATCATCAAAAGTAAACAGGTAAAAGAATTCTACCCTAACCTTTTGTGAGAAGTGAATGTATCAGTGTCACTGATAAATTGATAGTCTCTGAAAGGTCAATGATGATTAGTATAGCACAAGGAAGGTAACTTTGTAAACTTCTAGAAGTCATCTTGTTTTAGTTTTTTAATTAAGAGAAATCTTGATTATATAGTCAAGGATTGATGTGTTTTTTTTAAAAAAAAAAACACTAAATTCCTAACAGGAAGTTAGTAACAGTAATTTATTTTTTCCACTCTTCTTGTTTTATTATTGCAAGTGATTTCAAACTTCAAAATATCAGCAAAACAAATGGCTACACATTTTTCTCCCTCATAATTCACAAACAGTTTTCACAAGAGACATGTAAACTCTTGTAGCCAAAATATGACAAAGGAAGATGACGTTTATATTTTTAAGAGTCATGTTTGGGAATATAACAATCCAGTGTCACAAAAGAAGGATTGACAATTTCTAGTTATGCTTATATTTCTAATAATATCTAGTTTCTTTCAAGGTACCTGGAGTGATAACCCATATTGATCTATAATGCCAAGTCATCTTATTTTTCCTTCTATCGATCTCCAGTCTTTTTATTTCAGTTTTTATGCAAATGACAGGACAAACATCACCACCACCTCCCCAACACATTGGTGCTGCACACATCAACTAACAACAGAGAGGGAGATAGTTTGCTTAAAGCTTAATGTTGCGGACCTAACTAATAATTTCAAAGTTTCTGCCAAGGCCTCAATGTACAAGAGCAGCCCTGAGAGTCATTTGCAAACAAGTGGTAGACAGAGGTCACACAAAATTTCCTCCTTCAGAAAATGTGAGGATATTTTTTTCTTAAGAAACTTGAACGAGAGAGAGAAGGAAGGAGAAGAGAAAGGCAAAGTGAAAGGACTAAATTCTTATCATAGGGAGGAGCTGAATCAGAAATAAGAGCGGAATGACTCCTCTCCTGCAGATTCCCTCACAGTCTTCTGGGCCAGCATGTTATCCAGCCATGGCTGCAACAACTAGCTTCGCGCAGGTGTATCTGGCAGCGTCTCCCTTCAACTGCACCATGGAGCTCTTGATTTTTGCCCTGAGGCTTCCCTGACTACATGGCTACAGTGCTTATGAAAACCTGCCAGGCCCTCGTGCAAGTGAAATCTGGATATAAAAGTGAACATGCCATGGGGCCACCCTTAACCAGTTGGGGGATGGGACCGCATGGGTAACATGCCCATTCTTCTTTGTCTGGGGCAGACAATTCTGAAATCGATTATTCAGGGCTCTTGATCCAGTGGGATCCAGTCCCAGGTGCCTATAGCAAAGTCCACCTGGAGAATGCACTCCTGTGTGCTGTGCAGGCTTAGGAAAATCTTTCCCGAAAAACTAGCACCTAAGCCCAACCTGTGTCCACCTAGAACCTAGCATAGTCAGCAGACAGTGTTCAGGAAATATGTGGTGCATGAATAAACAAATGAATGTAACAAGTTGGGATAATGTATATAAAATGTATACTTAATGCTTATAACAGCAGAGGCTCTTCAAGCCTTGAATTATAGGCCTAAAATATTCAAACAGCATTTTCAAAGGATAATGGTGGCATCAGAATTGGGAGGGAGCTCGAGTTTTTCTAGAATAAAACTATTTCTGAGATAGGAATTTCTCTCCAACAGTTTGGGCAGATATAATCCACATTTAGATGTGTGTGTGTGTGTGTGTGTGTGTGTGTATTAAAAGAAATAAAGTACAAGACTTCATAAAGGAGTATATTCTATTTTTTACACCTGTGCACATAATACTTGTTTTTATCAGTATAATTTGCCTTACAAAACTTCCAATTATTAGTCTTAGTTTTGCTCTCTGGGTAATAAGTTTCAGTTATCTTATAGTCTTCTCTTTGGACTGAAAGGGATAAAATTTCTATCACATCTTCCAAGGGTTCTCTTGACTAAACTTTCCACAGAAACCTTTCGAATGCCCATCAGATGGCATGGTATTTCATTGTACTCCAACCCTTCATAAACCTGGTTATCTTCTCTGATCATGGACCAGTTGGTCAATGTTCTTCTTAAAGTTTGTTAGCAAGAACAAAGCACAGTATTTTAGTAGTGTTCTAGTTACCAGTACAATGGGATTATCCTTTTATTCTGGAACCAGTTCTTCTCTGTTGGCATCTTGAAAATAATTCACATCAGAATTCAATAGAACACATTGCTCTTTCATGACCTACCCAAATTTTAAAGTTCTTCTTACAAGATGCAAGCTACAATTATGAACATTCCTGATGTAGACTATTTGTTCTGGTGGGGTATTCCCATTCATGTATAAGAATAAAATAGCAAGGCTCACACAGTTTTAAATATACTAAAACATTATTAATTATTATATTATAGAGGAGGGCAAAAGATTTACAGTTATAATACAAATAAATAATACAATAATTAATAAATAATACAAGAATAAACTGTTTTATGAACCCATAACTGTGAGCTTACTTTTGCCCACTGCTGTATTATATGTAATTACTAATAAAACAGCTACTATTTTAGTATGGTCCTTGGCTGGAGTTTGAGGACTTAACTGTCATATAGACCCTACTGTGTTATTTCTCTAGGCTTCCATTAGTTAAATCAAAATTGAAAAACTATAAGAAATACAAATTCTACATCAAGCTTTATTTCTAACTTTTATCAACTTGCTTTTGAAATCATTTTTCTTCTCACATTTTAAAATGTGGATTTTCACTTTACTGTATGAATTCCAGCAAGATGTATTATAGATGGATATCATTTTCATAGCAAAGCATGTTGATATAGTTTTTCTAATGTTACAACCAGGGATCTAGTTAGGAACTTGCCAACACATTTGTTCTCAAACATAATCTTTTACTCAAAATATCATGCCTTGAAGCATAAACAAATAAACTGATAACAACAGCAGACCTGCTCTGGTAGAATGGCATGATGCTCATCGGCTCTCTTTTACTGCAGGTGCTTATCATTGAGGGACTTGCATAGGATTCCTAGGGTGCTTCAAAGCAGTTTTACAACCATTGCTTCCAACGAGTAGAGTAAATGGCACAACCTTCTGGAGACTCAAAAATGAGGATGAGCATCAAGGAGTGGGAAGTAGAAACCTAACGTGAGAGTATTCTTTTTAAACTCTAAGGTATGCATCCACTTGCATACATATTATTTTGAGGATCTTCTCTGAATACACTTTCCAAAAATTTTCCTAATTATACTTCAAACATGATCTTTTTCTGTTGGAGGTAAAAGAATTTGTGTACGTTTTAACAATTTTAATTTTCACTTAGCTCCTACTTATTATAAAATATCTCAGTTAGCTTCACTAAAAATTTCCAAAACAGGTCTTTTTTCTTTGTCACCTGTATTTCATCTATGGTTTAATCAGCATTTTTATTGGAGAAGAGTCCATCCACACTGGTAGATTTTCAGTAGACCCTTACTTAAATAGTACCAAGATAGAGCCATATCATTTTTTACTTTTTAATTCTCTAGCATGAGACACACTGATAGTCTTGTTTAAAAAGCAAAATTCTGCTGAGTAAATTTGAAGATCTAATTGGACTTATTAAGCAATTTATGAGTTGAGCAGCTACTAACTAGAAGGATATCCAGAGGATTATACAAAATGAAGGGTTTTTATGGGAAGATGGGTAGAACACAGGAGCTATTAACAAAAGAAAAAGGATTATTTTTAGACCAAACATCTACTTTTGGGGGAAGAGAATGGCAAGGTTTTGCTTTTTTTGTTTGTCTGTCTTTATCATGCAGATTGCTTCTTTGTGGGGTGGGGAGGGTGTAGGGTGGGGGAGGGGGGTGGGGGGGAGTGTGAAGAGGGCCCAAGAGACAGATTTCCATGGTAGTGGTTCATCAGAAAATTCCAGACTGGTTGATTAATATTATATTTCTAGGAAAGGTTGAAACAGCAATTAGGTCAGATATTAAGTCAAGGCTTGGTAACACAGGCTTTAGCTCAAATGACACCACTTTGTACCTGTGGTTTTTCTCTTTAAGTCTTCTTAGATTTGCATTTCAAATCCATTGAAAAGGGCCTTCCAGTAAAACCTGCAATCTCTGATGACCCTCACACTTTTCCTACGTGACAAATAAGGATTTAAAGTGCTTTTTTTGATGCCCAGATAGCCGGTAAGCCAGAACACACTGGAAAATGTTCAGTGCTCATAGTGGTGTACTTGATTTCAAAAGGTAACTAGAAGTCACAAAGCTGAGATAGAAAGTTCTGTTTACCCATTTTCCTGCAAATGCCCCCCTACTTAATAGTACAAAAAGTGTCCTATTTCTGAGGGGAGAGGATAGGGAAAGGGCTGGAACTAGAAGATCCCTGTGAAAATCTGCAAGGAGTGATTACACAGAATCATCAAATACTGTATTAAAATTAAAATTAAAATTTCTTGCTAACTATGCACATTCTACATACTCAGATGTAGATACAGAAACAAATCAAAACATGCGGAAATTCTCTGTTGATTCTCTGGTTGATTTCTAACTTCTGCTGAAGTGTGTGTGTTGTCTCACTTCTTTGTTCTGGATGCTGAATAAACCTATATATAGAATATATAACTTTTTTTGGATTCATCCCTCCCCCAAACACCAGTCACTAAATGCAGAGTAAAATCAAGAGGGGTTGGGGAAATCCCCCCAAAAAACGTAATTTATTTATTAAAAATTTTGTGTTTATTCTTACACATTTAAACTTCAGTCACCTTCAAAGTAATCTCCATTTCATGGAATACACCTATTGGGACATTTTTTCTACTGCTCAAAACAGTTTTTGATGTCTTTTAATGCTTCAGTCATTTTTTGTTTTACTTCTTCCACATCAGCAAAACATTTCCCTTTGAAGACTTTTCAACCAGAGAAACAAGGAAAATTTCGCTCAGGGTGAGATCAGGTGGAATAGGGAAGGTGGGGCATGGGGGTCATGCTGTTTTTGCTCAAAAACTGCTGAAAACTCAATGTGATTTGGGCAGGTGTGCTCATAAATCACCCATCATGAAATGGACAAATGCATTGAAAAAGTCTTCAGACAAATTCACTGAAGCCAAATGCAGCCTCTCACAACACCACCACCTGGTAGACTGATACAGATCAGTTCCTAGAACACTCACCAGGTGAAGCCTGTACTACAAGGCTTTTGAAGGGTGAGCACCCTTCAAAAGATAACTTGGTTTTTGGGGGGTATCCCCTCATATGATTTATGATATTGTATTTGAAGTTTCCAAACTTTCAATAAATTACAATAGGCAATGCATATTTGTTCCTAACCTCTTTTTGCCCTTAAACATTATGCCTGTAAGATTTATACATTTCCCTCTAAAGACATATGTGAATCCCATTTCTCTCATCTGGTACCACATTTAAGTATAATTTGATTTTGGCCAATCTAGTGCTGTGAATTGTTACTTTTTTAAAATTTGCATTCTCCTGATTACTAGTGAGGTTGAACATCATTTTAAATGTTTATTGTTCATTTAGGTTTCCATTTCTGTGAATTGTTCAATCAGAGTTGTCAATTCATCAATAAATTTCTGATGTTTAATAATTTTTTCATTTTTGACGAGTTTTTATATAATGCCAAATTCAACTTAGTTTACATAAAATGCTTAAATCCATACTTAAATGAAGTTTATATGTGGTTTATATTCTTGAATTGTTATGGTTAGATTTTAGTATAATATAAATATAATAATATAATGTAAACTTGAGGCTTCATGCTGTAACACAGATACTATTTACTCATTTTTGCCTCCTGTTACGCTTACTAGTATATATAATGATATATCTCTTAACTGCTCCTTCATATTTCTAACTTATTTTTCCTTTTTTAAATGTATTTTATTGATTATGTTGTTACAGTAGTTCCAGGTTTTTCCCCTTTGTTCACCTCTGCCCAGTAGCCCACTTCCCTCCAGCAATCCCACCCCCCTTAGTTTATGTCCATGGGTCATGATATAAGTTCTTTGGCTTCACCCTTTCCTACACTATTCTTAACATCCCCTTGTCTATTTTGTACCAACCGATTATGCTTCTTAGTCTCTGCAACATTTTCTCATTTCTCCCCCTCCCCCTCCCAGCTGATAACCTTCCAAATAATCCCCATACCTATAATTCTGTTCCTATTCTTGTATGCTTAGTTGGATTATGTTTCTATTTTTTAGATTCAGTTGTTTATAGTTGTCAGTTTGTTGTTATTTTAGTGTTCATAGTTTTGATCTTTTTCTTAAGTAAGTCCCTTTGACATTTCATATAAGAACAACTTGGGGATGATGAACTCCTTTAGCTTCACCTTGTCTGGGAAGCACTTCATCTGCCCTTTCATTCCAAATGATAGCTTTGCTGGATAGAATAATCTTGGTTGTAGGTTGCTTTTCATCACATCGAATACTGCTTTCCAGTGCCTTCCTGCCTGCAAAGTGTCCTCTGAGAAATCAGCTGATAGTTCTATAGGCACACCCCTGTAGGCAACTCTCTGCCTCTCTCTTGCTGCCCCAAGACTCTCTCTTTATCTTTCACCTTTGGCATCTCAATTATGATGCATCCTGGTGTGGTTCCCTCTCGGTCCAGCTTGCCTGGGACCCACTGTGCTTCCCGGACATATATGTCCATCTCCTTCGCAAAATTTGGGAAGTTTTTCTCATTTTTTCCAATTCTTGCTTCCTCATTCTGCACTGGTTGACTGTTTTTTTCTTCCTTATGTTCCAAATCATTGATGTGAACCCCAGTTTCTTTCCCTTCACCATTGGTTTTGTGTGGATTTTCCTTTGTTTCACTTAGCATAGCCTTCACTTTTTCTCTTACGTGTTTGCTGTACTCAAGCATATCTGTCAAGCCTGTGAGCATCTTTATCACCAGTGTTTTGATTTCTGTGTCTGTTAGGTTGTCTATCTCCTCATCTGTTAGGTTGGCTATCTCCTCGTTGCTTAGTTGTCCCACTGGAACCTTAATCTGTTTCCCCTTTTGGGCCATACTTCTCTGATGCTGGAAATCAAGACTTCTGATTTGAGGTATGTTTACATGCCTCTCGGTGCAGGTGTTTAATGATCCAAGCAGCGAGTTGGACTCGCTGGTGCCAACAGTCTCTGACTGCTCAGGCCTCAGGATCTTAAAGACATCCTGTGACTTAAAAAGAATCTTGCTGAGTACTCCATCTTCCCTGATGTTGATAAGGAAATCAAACAAAACTAAGCACAAATGGTGTTTAACCTTGATTGCTTTCTGTTAGTATTTAAGGAACAGTGCATCCATTCCATAGCCTTAAAAGAATAAGTGATTGGATTTCTGTTTTTCTGTTTTTGAACTTATAGAGAATATATAGACTTGTTTATCAGGAAGCGTTCTCTTCAGTTAATCCTTTAAGCTTCCTCTGTTGTAAGTTTCAAGTACATTGTAATCATTCCTGGAATGTGCCTGTGAGCTCATTCCTGGGCCCTCCCTGTTGATTAGCATATCTGCAAAATCCAATAAAAGGAAGGTGCTTGCACTGCTCAGTGTTGATCCCGCCTGAGCGAGCAGCAGCCCTCCAACTGTCCCACATTCTGTCTGCTGGAATTACTTGCATGCCTTCGACCACAAAGTATTATAACACTTCTCTGCCTCCTCATTCTGACAGGCTCCTGTATTTGTTTGCCTCTGTGTCCCAGGTAGAGCTGTCACTCCTGTTATGTTGTAAAGGGCGGAGCCTTAGGGATTCATCAGTACAGGGCAACCTGTTTTACCACAGGTTGTGGCACTGTATGTTGGGGAGGGGTCTGAGAGGGAACACTGTCACCTGCCCAGCACTCGCTCATTTTCTAGGCACCTCTCCCACTTCCACACCAGACTGGCGCCCCTCTAGCTGCTGCCCTTGTCATCATTCCCAGAGTGGGTGGGTCTGCAGCCATTCTAGGACTGTGGGAACCCTTTAAACAAGCAGACTCTGCTGCAAGACTGGCAGTTTCTGCCTCTACCCCAACCCCCACTGGTCAGCACAGTCAGAAGCATTGAGGCTTGATTTTCCCCGGTGCTGGGACTGTGGGCTGCAAGGTCTAGTGAGGAGCTGGGAACACTCCCCAGGTGTCCCTCCTGACTTTTTAAAATGTGTGACTATGCTTTTTGCCAGCTGCCACTGTTGACACTGCTGCACTCACCACACTACGTCCTCTCCGCCCCGACTCCACCCCTCTTACCTATCTGGATGAGTATTTCTTCTTTATATCTTTATGTGCTGGATTTCCATGCAGTTTGATTTTCTGTAACTTCTGGTTGTTTCTAGTTTTGAGGTAGTTGTATTCCTTCTCAGTTGTGGAGAAAGTTGTGTCTGTCTATGCCTCCATCTTGGCCAGAAGTCCCCTATTTTTTCTTTTTTAAAAGTATATTTTATTGGTTATACTATTACAGTTGTCCCAATATTTTTACCTTTGCCCCCCTCCACCCAGTACACCCTTCCCTCTATCAATCCCCTCACTTAGCTCATGTCCATGGGATGTACATATAAGTCTTTGGCTTCTCTATTTCTTTTACTATTCTTAACATCCCCCTGTCTATTTTATACCTACCAGTTATGCTTCTTAATCCCTGTACCTTTTCTTCCTTTCCTCTACTACCCCCTCCCAGCTGATAACCCTCCAAATGATCCCCATACCTATGATTCTGTTCCTGTTCTAGTTTGTTTTGTTGTTATTGTTGCTGGTTTAGATTCAGTTGTGGAGAGTTGTGAATTTGTTATCATTTTAATTGTTCATAGTTTTGATCTTCTTCTTTTTCTTAAGTCCTATTAACATTTCATATAATAATGACTTAGTGTTGATGAACTCCTTTAGATTTACCTTGTCTGGGAAGCATTTTATCTGCCCTTTCATTCTAAATGATAGCTTTGCTGGATAGGGTAATCTAGGTTGTAGGTCTTTGCTTTTCATCACTTTGAATGTTTCTTGCCAGTCTCTTCTTGCCTACAAGTTTTCTTTTGAGAAATCAGCTGAGAGTCTCCTGGAAACTCTTTTGTAGGTAACTCTCTGCTTTTCTCTTGCTGCTCTCCAGATTCTCTCTTTATCTTTAACCTTTGGCATTTTAGGTATGATGTGTCTTGGTGTGGTCCTCTTTGGGTTTAAGTTGTTTGGGGCTCTCTGTGCTTCCTGGACTTGTATGTCTATTTCCTTCACCAAATTAGGGATGTTTTCTTTCATGTTTTTCTAAATAAGTTTGCCATTTCTTTTTCTTTTTCTCCTTCTTGCACCCCCATGATTTGGATGTTGGCATTTTTGGAGATGTCCCAGTGTCTTCTCATTCTCTCCTTGTTTTTTTGAATTCTTGTTTCTTCATTATGTGCTAGTTGACTCTTTATTTCTTTCTTACATTCCAATTTGTTGTTTTGAACCCTGGCTTCCTTCCCTTCATTATTGGGTCCCTGAGAATTTTTCTTTATTTAATTTTGTGTAGGCCTCACTTCTTCCCTTATGCATTAATTGTACTCAGTGAGTTCTCTGTGCATCATTTTTAACCTGCATCTGATATGTTGGTTATCTGTTTAGCTTAGTTCTTTTTCTGGAGTTTTGATCAGTTCTTTCATTTGGGCCACACTTCCCTGTCTCAACTTGAGAGCCTTCCTGTGTTTGTCTCTGTGTATTAGGTAAAACTCATACACCTGTTACACTGTAAGAGGCAGAGCCTTAGTATCTGTCAGTGCAGGGTGACCTGTTTCACAGCTTTGTGGCAGTTGGGTCAGAGAGGGAACAATGTCACTCGCCAGGCACTCTCCCCTTTTCCAGTCACTTAACCCACTTCCTTTATACAATGGACACCCCTCTAGCTGTTGCTCTGGTTATGGTTGCCAGGGAGGGTGGGTTTGCATATGTTTTAGGACTGTGGGGGCCCTCTAAATGGACTCGCCTGAGTGATGGGCCATTTCTTCCACCACACCAACCCCCACTGGTTTTCACAGCCAGAAACTATAAGGCTTTGTTTTCCTGGTGCTGGAAACTTGGACTGTGCAGTCTTGCCTAGCACTGGGATTGTTCCCCATCTGCCTCTCCCAGCTTTTATCTGCCACATGTGAATGTGGGACCACCCATTCTGCTTGCCACCATCACCGCCTTGCCGCCACCACCTCACCACCGCCATACTGCATCCTCTCTGCCCTGGCTCCCCATCTCTGTCCCTCCTACCCATCTGGATAAATATTTCTTCTTTAAATCCTTGATTGTCCGACTTCAAAACAGTTCAATTTTCTGGCAGTTCTGGTTGTTTTTAGTTTTGAGGTTAGTCGTGACCCTTCTTATGGTTGTGCCAGGAGGTGAAGCGTGTCTACCTATGCCTCCATCTTGGCTGGAAGTTCCCTCTATATTTATTTTCTTTATTTTGAATGATTTTACTCAATATTATCTTCTAAAGTAATTGTAACCAAACACAGGTTCAGTTGTCTGTTACTTGGAAAGCCAATTTTTGAGAGACAGGTGCTGCTGTAAAGGCAAGTGGTTTGTTCACATGCTGGCCACGTAGAGGATGGGAGACTCATATCTGAAAGTCTGTCTTAATATCCCTGGTCAAGCCAGTGATTCCTATAGGGAGCTATTGGGAATTTGGGAGTGGAAAAAATTACTAGGGGAAGCATGGACACGTCTTTTCTCTTGGGAGTAAGGGGAGGGAGAAATTAAAACGGAGTCTTGCAGCTTCTTCCCAAGCTTACTCCCTTTGTTCCAGTGTTAGCTCTCTCTTTGTGTTAGCATTTCTTCCTTCACTGGGCACCTGTGGTTTATGGCTGGTGCCAGCACATCTTGAACTACAATAAGAACTCAAACACAGGATTAATTAAATGTGTACTTTGATTTGTTACAAAATATATCTTAGTGCAGGCAGATGTTTTTATGAGGCAGGAGTAGAGGGAAAGAAGAACAAAGAGATCAGCGGAGGGCTTGTAGACATGCAGTCAGTGTCCTTGCTGGTCCCAATATGGACCAGAACCCGTTGGTTATGGTAAAGTTTACTTAGAAAAGAGACTTTTAACATGTAAGCTCTAGCTTTGAGAGAAAAATCAAGTAGAGTAACAAGTTTAATTTTCACTAAGATTAATACAGTTAGCTTTATATAAGTATAGTGTATTTATTCCCCATTACATAATAATGTGACCAGTGTGATGATTATCTTATTTTTATTAACTTTGTAATTTAAAATGGAGGAAATTTCTTTATGTATGAACATATTAAGTATGTTATTTAAGTTTTCATATATTGTCTCCTAACACTAGTTTAACCTGGAGAAAATTTAAATTCAGAAGGTTGATTTTGTTAGCTTTATTTATTTACTTACTTATTCATTTACTTATTCATTAATTTGGGAATCTTGTTGTGCAGGTTCATTTTGATTAGTGACGTTTTATTGTTTTTTCTTTTTTATCTCTCTCTCTCTCTCCTGCCTTTCTTTCTTTATGCTCACCTATCATTATACAATAATTTTATAGTTGCCTACATTTAGCCCCAGTGTTGCCAATCTAGAACCAGTTTTCATGATGGCGTTTTCTCCGGGTTGTTTCACTGGAGAAATCATAGGTCAATTTACTGTGCCCAGAGAGTGGCTTGATTGTGTCCCTGATTACCAGAAGTGTGTCTTTATAATGCACTTCCCTAGGCCCACTGCTTCCTATAAATCTGTAGATTCAAGACATTAAGTGAAAATAACTCTCTATCATTTTAAACTTTTGTACATCTAGGGTCGCTACCTTAGCAGCGGCTGTAAGCAAGGAACAGCCTTTTGTCAGACTTGACCTGGAGCACTCTCAGTCCCATTACTTGCTGGGAAAAGCTTTTGCCCAGCAGGGTGTGGATTCCAGATCTCCCACTGCTTTGTTTCTCTTTTCCATTTCTGATCTCTGGAGAGGTTTCTCCTTGATTTGACTTCAGCTATGCCTTTTTTTTTTTTTTTCCTAAAATTTTATTCAAGATTGCTCTGTTTTTATCAGTGAGCTTCAAAGATGGGCTTACTGTGCCATCTCAAACATCCCTTCATTAAAAACACTCTACAGTTGTTCTTTATAACTTAATTTAATGGCACATGGTATCTAAAATCAAACCAGTGCAGGAATAGTCAAGGCTTTCTCCCAACTCTGACTCTATAGCGTCCTTAGTCATACCAGTACAATGTTTGTCATGTGAAGTTTGACAAATGTATTTCTCATAATTTCTTAAAATCACAGTTTTGTGTTTCACATACATGCACATAAATTCTGGAAGCACTGTTTCTATGTGGGACATGTGTAAATAAGAATCATAAGTTTTGGTCAGAAATAATTTGTTGGGTTTTCCCGTAAAAGCATTATTAAAGGGTCGGCAATGTTTTGCTCTGAGAATTGTGCTTTTTAATCCACTGCTCTGTGGGAGTTGCTTTCAAGCTCAGTCTGATTCATCTTTCGAGAAAAAATTCAAATACCCATGCTAGCCACCCAAAGTTTTGACTGTTCAAATTAATTTTCTTCTACTTTCTGTAAGGAGAAAGTCATGCTAATTTTTAGAGGTTTTGTTTTAAACAAAGTTCAACACTTTTTCTTAGTTAGGCAGAAAAATTCTAAAATATAGGTACTTGAGCTTTTCTAAAGGAAAACATGAATGATAGAGTGGGCTGTAAGAGTTTATATGAGTTTTAGGCAAATATTAAAACCAGTGGTGCACATGTAAGAGAGCAAAGTGTGCATTTGAATATGTAGAAATAGAAAAGATCATGGGTAGTCCACTAGCAGATAGCTAGCTCCAAAGAATATGACCCCCAGAACCTGGGTTATTGATGATCCCCATCATTTAAGGGTTTGATATTTTCAAAGGCACACATAGACCCTATTCCTTGGAGAGGTGATTATAATCAGAGGATGTGGCATGGCGTCACTCCCATGTGTGTGCCGCTGAGAGGATGTCTCCCATCCTTTCCTTTGGTGGCTGGACTGTGCAGTCTCCAGGTAAAGATAGAACTGTTCCCAAGAATGGGAAAGTCATGGGTGTACTCAGCAAACATAAATTTCCAGAAACTTGGGGATTAAGCACATCCTTAATCCTTTCTTAGAAGGAGACAACCTACATGGTTTAAGACAGATTGATGTTAGCATTATTATTTACATTTAAAAGGAAGAAGCAAGATTGACACAGAATATCAAATAAACAGTCTGAGAGATTATATCTGAAAGGGAGAAAAGACCCCTAGATTTATTTAATCACAGAAGTATGACTTTTGGCAATAAGGGAGAAGAAGAACATTATATAGATGTTTAGGGGCTAGGAGCAATGTAAGAATTTTAAGTTATGTTTTCAGGGAGAATTGCTATAATGATTTGCGATACACATTGTCTCTGCTAGTGGAATCAATGGTAACTCACTTTCCTTTACCCACTAAGTGAGGTGTGCAATGGGATAAAACATAATATTGTAATTTAACAGTTACACATTTGCAAAAAAATGTTAAATGTACACTTATCTTTAATAACATGCTAAGTAAGAAAGTTTTACATTTTATATAACAATCATTTTTAAAAGGAAATGAAACTATTTAAGTAGAATTTTTTCTCTCTCCAAATCAAAATGCAAGTTGTATAAGCTTTATATTACTTCTCATAATATACCTCTATTATACAGTACTTCATCTGTTTTTTTAATCACACTGTTATATAAGAAAAAAATAAATACATTGCTGTAGAAGAGAAAAAGTAATAAATTGGTCAATACGTTTCCCTGATAATAAACATACTGGCCCTCACAAACTCACAAACACATAAGCACTTCCCTTCAACTTATTCTATACACAAGTCACTTAGTGTTGAAAACAAATTGCCTGATATAAAGTAGACATTCAACAATTATGACTGATTGAATGAATTAAAACATATTTCTGAAGGAGTACAGGAAAAGAAAAAGTGTGAAAATGAAGTCATTAAATAGAAATTTCATTCAAATCAGAGAGAAATTATTTCTGTAGGCACAGCATCAGAGATGTCTGCCTGCCAACCTTGCTTCTTAAACCCAAGTCTGAAAAAAAGGAGGTAATATTTTTTGGTATTTATTTTCTCCTAGAGGAACTTAAAACATTTTATGCACTTAATGTTTGATCTGTACAATGTGCTAAAAGAAGTTCTTGGAGCACAGAAACTGTGCTGCTGAGTAGACGTAAGTACAACAAGATAAATTGTTCTGCTGGAGGTTGTAGGGGGAATGCTGTCCATAGCCTGGGAAAGGGGTCAAGGTTCATGAACCTTAGTCCTTAACTCTGATCACTGGCACAAGGCTTTCGGAGGAGTATTTTTTCTTATGCTCTGGGCTGGGGTTCATCTGGAGGGGAGAGGGACTGTTTCATTGGGTGAATTGTGAGGTTGAAAATAAAGCTTACATTCCTCTCTCATGGGAATAGTCCAGCATGCCAATACAAGTAATTTCCGGTGTTGAACTCTATATTGTTATCTGATGGATTTCTCCACATAATGCTTCCTCCCTTCCCTTTATTGGTATTACACTTTCCCACTTCTCTGCCTTATATCACTTTGCAATTTTTTCTTACAAAGATTATTCATACAGGACTTTAATCAGTCTGGATCTTTATTGAGACTTCCAGGACAAGTAATCAATAAATCTTTAATATTTAAGCAGTTGACAAGCAACAATTAAACTATCTTTGTTGTCATAGTCTTCATATTTTAGCACACTTTTGGAAATCACAAAAAATCAACTTTCAGGTTTTTAATGTCAGAGTATTGTATGTATTAGTAAAAACAACACAACCAAAATGTTCATTCTATTACTTTAAAGATAATGGCAAATTAACATTTTTCAAAATGCAGCAATTACATAGAGTAAAATCTTGATAAAATAAAACATGCTTTAGTTATTTTAGTCTCATTTTTTAAATAAAAAGTGCAAATCAGAGCATGTGACACGTGTTTTCACTGCAACAATGGTGTACACTTGCTTTTAGAATACAATTCGAACTCAACATGGCTACATAACCCTGCAGGTTCTGGCTTGTTTATCCAAATACATCTTTCATAACTCATTCTCCCTGGTTCCCTTTATGATACAGCCATACTGACCTTCTGTATTACTGAACATGTCATGTTCTTCTCTGCCAGGAAATCTCCATTAAAATGTTTGCATACGCTGCTTCCTTTGCTTAGAATGTTCTCCCCCTAGGTGGCTGGAAACTTCTTTTCTCCCAGATATCAAATAAATGCAACTCTTTAGGTATTCATAACTATGCTGTGCCCATATCCAGCTATTATTTCTTTCATGTTGTACTGTTTAATTGTATTCATAGATTTTTACTCTTGTCTGTAATCATTTTTCTTTCTTTCTTTCTTTCTTTCTTTCTTTCTTTCTTTCTTTCTTTCTTTCTTCTTTCTTTCTTTCTTTCTTTCTTTCTTTCTTTCTTTCTTTCTTTCTTTCTTTCTTTCTTTCTTCTCATTTAATTGATTTAACCACTTATTGATGGCTCTTATTACTGGAAATAAAAGCTCCCTAAGACATTTTTGCCTTCTTTGCTACTTCATTTCAAAATCTATAATAATAAATGAGTTTAAAGGTGGTACATGTTCAATAATTAAACAAATCCTTCAACAGGAGAGTCATGCTGAGGATATGCTAAAAAGAAAAATATAAAATATCTTGGCTTCTCATCTGGCCACACTCTGATTTTTCCCTTGAAGAAGTTAACTAAGCTATCCGTGGAAGGTTAAATGTTTAAGTATTCATACCACCATTTCATAGTAAGACACAAAGACAAATTAGAGAAGTAAAGACATTTCGCCTTCAAAATGATAAAGAAGCAAACACCCATTCTGCTCTCCCTAAACCCATCTACTCTAACATCTCAGCACAGTAGTCACTTGCAGAGCACAAGCAGGCTAGAAAATGATGTATGCAAATGATTGTAAGGTAAACACCCAGGTAATAGAAGGAGGGATGCTAACCTTAGGTTGATCATATTTAAGAAATCTCAATGTTCAATTCTTTTATTTAAAGAATAAAATCTGCAATAAAAATGTCATGAAAGAAGTTGACTGGGTTTAGTAAAATGACTAGTCAATGCACAACACCGTATGTAGGTCCTAAACACCAAACTGCGCCTTTGATGCTCTTCCCCACATGGCAGGAACTGGACCTCTTTTTCCAGGCTCTTTTGCCTGATGGATTCTTGTTTAGTTACACCAGTGAGAGGCACTCTTAAATTTGAAAAGAGCAAAGGGAAAAAAGCCATATTCTCCAGCAGGTTGATATGGGAGTGTGTAGAGTATGATAGAATTCTAATATCTTCCTGTGAGCTCCTTCCTGCAAATGCTATATTTTATTGATACAGGAAGTCATAATTTTCAGCTTCAAGTTAATTTGTTTGCATTTCTTGTGTTCTGAAAGCCAGCAGCAGCTCTTCCTGATCCAATTTTATTAGTAAAAATAGCTGCAGGAAAGAAAATTGGGAAAGGGCTGAAAAGGCTGAGAAAGCCATTAGACCATGATGGTGTGACCCAGAGTTAAGGAGTGGCGAGGAAGGGTGTGTGGAATTGTCCTAGTCTGGCAGGCAGTCCAGGGGAGATTAAGCACAGCTATTCTGAGGAGCCTTGGGTTACCTAGGAATAGGCCTTTCTTCCTAAGCATTCCTGTGGTAAATGTCAGAGGGAACAGCTGGGGCCCTTAGTCAATTGTGCTGTGAGTGGTTCGAAATCAGCCAGGTACATTCTCGCATACTTCACAAATAGTCAACCAATGCCCTGTGATCTCGTTTCCTTCATGTGACAAAGGGAAATACAAATGCCTACCCTATCTCACCTTGTCCCTGTGAGGATTCTATGAATGAATTTATGTCAAAGTATTAAAACTAGAAAATTTGCCAAACGCTATATAAGGGAAGATAAAGGGAAGAATTAATGGGAAAGGAAAGCAGATAACTGTCAGATATGATCCAACGTGTTGTGGTGAAATGATTCTCAATGGAAAAAAAGAGCTAGATTGAAACAAGTAAGTACTTTAGGCAATGTCTGCTTTCATTAGTACTAAGGGATACTTGCCAACATCCAAAACAAACAAACAAGCAAACAACAAAGAAACAAAAACAAATCAGAGCAGTGCCATAGACCTACTCTATGGTCTGGATATCAAATTTCCCTTGGCTGATTCACCATCTCAAACCAAGAAAGAAAACTTGAAGTCAAAGGTCAGTTCTCAGACTCTGTGTACTGTTTAAAACCATCACTATCCCTCTGACTTAACAGCTGAAGTATTTTAATAATTGCATTATTCTGCTCATTGTTCAAATACAAGGCAGTTGGTACTTAACTGATAACATAGAATATCTTCAGTGGAGGTATTTCTTTTAGAATATAATCCCAAACATGGTGCTGCTCCCCTTTTTTAGGATTAGAAGAAAAAAAAAACTGTTGTAAAAACTTGCCCTAAAAATTGATAGTCTAGTCTCAAATCTTTCAGTGGTTTAAGAGACATGATCAGCGAACTGTCCCTTTGATCTCATCACAGTGTCCCATCGGAAAAAACTCCCTTATTCCGTTGATGCCATCAAGCACTATTAGCGAATGTTAACAACAACAACAACAAAAGCATTAAACCGGGTCCCTGATATTACTCAAAGATTTAAGATGCTTTCATTGCATTAAACAATAACTTTCCTATAAGAAACCTTAGGATATATTTTCTCTACCTTAATACACGTAGTCCTCAATTTGCCTCAACATAGGACTGTAAAAATGACTATTAAACTAGAACTCTAAAATTCTCTTAATAATTAATAGAAAATCTTTTTATTCTGTAATTTAAAAAAATTTTGTCAACACATTAAAGTTGTTTTATTCTTTGGGATAAATGTAGAGGAAATTAAAAAATAGTACAACTACTATTTATTAAGTATACCATTAGAAACGTTAAGAATTAAAGTGTTTTATTCCTTTGTGAAAAAGAAAAGACTAATCAAGAGTAGTTTGAGCAGTTATTGCCTTCTTCTTGTCTTATAACTTAGAATATTGAGTAGCTTCTTTTCTTTGTCTTGGCAGATTGTCATATATCTTTACACATTTTTATCAGCTTCCAACATACTATCCTTTATTGCTTCCAGTGTTGTAAAGTAACTTAGAAAGTTCCATGAATGTGAAGTTTTGACAGTGTCACTTCATCTGCATCTTTTTTGTCACAACTACTGTACCCTCTTATGTCTATAAGGTGGCCTTCCCTAGATCCCTCTGACTGCAAATCTGGATTTCTCGGATGATCTCAGTGCCATTTCCATGATCTCCCATTTCTTTTATGACTTCAAATGCATTTAGATAAAATTTCACTTCCACAGTTATCATTTCTGTAACCTAAAGCAGTTTCATATTTGTTGGTTTATTCTCCCTTTTGATTATCTATTTTGAAACTTCATGTGAGTTATCATTCAGAGATAAGAATGCCACACAACTCCATGTTTTATTGCCTGTGCCTGCTGTCTGCATAACTGGTCACCAAGATATGCAGTAACCATTCACCAAGAGACTGGGAAGACATGAAGTATCATGATTGGTCACTTATCATGATGTACATAGATATTTGTGGAATGAATAGCTAGCAGTGAAATTTATATTTCATGCAAAATAACTTACAGTTTATATGCCATGGTAACTAAAATTTAGATCATGTTGCTTGAGCGCTAATTTTATTTGAACTGAAACAATGCCAACTGAAATCCATGCATGTCAAAACCATTCAAAGTGAAGACTGCTTGTATTAGAAACAGTGGTGCTTTCCTAGAGCAATGAAGTTGTTTCTTCTCTACTCTTTGGGACCAGTGCTGTCCCCTCAAAAATATAATGAAAACCACTTTTGCAAGTCACATATGTAATCATAAATATTTTAGTAGTCACTCCAAGTGAAAAGAGACAGGTAAAATTAATTTTAACGATATATTTAATTTAATACAGTATATTAAAAATAGTGTTAAATTTGTAAGCTCTATAGAAATTATTGATGAGATATTTATGTTCTTTCTCATTTAAGTCTTTGAAATTCAGAGTGCATTTTCAACAAAGTGCAATTTGGACTAGCCACATTTTGAGTGCCTAATTCTCCTATGGCTAGTGGCTAGTCTGTTGGACAGCTTGGATAGAGACACTAAGTATTTAATAATGAGTTACTTTTCATTCTTTGTATTGGATTTTCAAGAATGTATGGTCAAACATATGGGCTGCTCCTTGTAAGTGCATTTGATTGATGGCGTGGTGATGCTGGAAATCAAGACTTCTGATTTGAGATATGTTTACATGCCTCTCGGTCCAGATATTTAATGATCCAAGCAGCAAGTTGGACTTGCTGGTGCCAACAGTCTCTGACTGCTCAGGCCTCAGGATCTTAAAGACATCCTGTGACTTAGAAAGAATCTTGCTGAGTACTCCATCTTCCCTGATGTTGATAAGGAAATCAAACAAAACTAAGTACAAATGGTGTTTAACCTTAATTGCTTTCTGAACAGTGCATCCATTCCTTAGCCCTAAAAGTACAAGTGATTGGATTTCTGTTTTTCTGTTTTTCTGTCTATGAATGCTAATATAGACTTGTTTGTCAGGAAGGTTCTCTTCAGTTGACCTTTTGAACTTCCTCTGTTGTAAGTTTCAAGTACATTGTGATCATTCCCTGGATGTGCCTGTGAGCTCATTCCTGGACCCTCCCTGTCAATTAGCATATCTGCAAAATCCAATAAAAGGAAGGTGCTTGCACTGCTCAGTGCTGATCCTGCCTGAGCGGGCAGCAGCCCTCCGACCTTCTCTCATTCTATCTGCTGGAATTACTTGCGCCCTTGACCACAAAGTACAACAGCGTGGCTATTGGGAACTAGTTACACTCTGGCTTCGGGGCACTATTTAAGCTAATTTATTTTTCATTCATTTTCATGCTTATTTAAATTTACTTTATGTTGTTACATATTATACACATTTGTGTATCATTCATATCCTTTTTACAATAAAGTGGTGCATAGTAAGAAAGTACATAAAAAAAATTAAGCAATTTAATTTAAATAAACTTAATTTGGTACCAATCAAAACCTCAAAACATTCACTTGTGTTGAACACATATGTGTATCAAAACAAAATTTAAAATATGCCATCATAAAATGAAGCATCTTAGCCAATATATTGATTAAAATAAAAAAGAGAAAGAAAATATACAATATGGGAGGAAGATAATAATAACTTAATTTTCACTTCCCCGATTTTTTTTTCTCGCTGTGCAAAATTCTAGTAAGTGGGAGGGATCTAACACACATAAACAAAAATTCTTTTTCTGGCCCTTAGCTACAGAGTCTAGAAGAACAGAGCTTATTTTTTTAAGTTTCAAGGCTAATCAATATGTTATTCAACCAAACCTATAAGTTTCCAAAAGAACCCTGAAAGAGGGATTGTTTGAAGATAAAGTTTTAAATCCTGATAATGGTGAGATTTCTTTTCCTTCCTGAGAAAATGTAGTGATATGTTCTTACTTGGTGCATCACTTTATATGCATTTTAAATTTCTTGACAGCTTACATGAATCTAATATTTTTTCATCAAATAAGAGTTTGTCTCTTGTTATACTTATCCAACAGCAAAGCATAAATTTTGTCATATTTGAATTTCAAGCATTTTGTAACCAAAAGTTTTGATCTACAAGCAAAAAAGCTGTAGATGGAATTGATTCATATAACTAAATAATAATAAGGGCTTCAAGGACAATTAAACCTGATAACACAAAAAGAATTGGACTTTGCAAATTACTGTATGCTATTCATTTTCTAATGTCAGTTTTTATTTAAATATTTGAGTCACAACTGTTAGCAGCAATTAGCTCACGTTTTCCAATCTTCAGTACTAAAAAAGACAATGATTCTTTTCTCTTAATACCAATTAAAACAAACGGCAGAAACAACTTCCACTTCTGATTATGGCTTTGTGTTAACTGGACAAATTACAGGCAAGTTTACAATCATTCCCCCATTTTTGGGTAAGGGAATAAATAACAGAGAGTGACCAGGGCAGTGGGGTCACTTACAGAGTGGACACCTCTTACCTGCAGGTGTTTGCATGAGATGGGACCAGATCTCCAAAACCCAGTGGGAGAGGAGGGGCAGAGATGCTGCTACTAGAGAAAGGTTCAGTTTTGCAAATGTTTTTCACTATCATGTTCAAATGCAAGTTTTTTTTTCACATTTTTGTCCAGTTGTTCTGTGCTATTTAGGGAAAGCTATATCCTAACTAATGACTTATGAATGCCTAAATGGCAGGTTCATTAGCTATTAAGCCAGGTAATAAAACTGGAGAATATAACATTACTAGATATATTAGGAATCTTATTCAAGCACAAACAAGGGTCCCTAAAACAATAACTAAGGTAGTTTCTTTTCCGCATAAAAATATAGCCAGACATAGACAAAATAGGATCAACATTGCAGAGAACCAGATTCCTTTCATTTTTCTGGCTCCACCATTTAGTTTTTCTAAAGTCCCACACAACACTTTCTGCAAAGTTATTTCCTATAATTTGGTCACATCATTACACCTAGCTTCAAAGGAATCTGGGCAATGATCATTTTTAACTGGACACATTTCTATACTGAAAAGATATCATTATTTTGTTACTAAGAAAAAATAGTTGATGGACAGTAGGGGATCTCTTCCTCAATGAGCATGCTAAATTTCAAAGCACTTAAAATATACAATACACCCTGAATTATGAAAAAAAATCAATAGGTATAGAAATAGAGATAATGGTATACATATAGTTACTTATAGGTATCTACATATATGTAGATATTTATAGCTATATATAGATATATATAGATATGCATATACGAGGCCTGTCCAGAAAGTATCCAGCCATGTGCTATGAAAAATAAACACACTTATTGAAAAGAAGATACCAAAAAAAGGCACATTGTACATAGGACAATGACACCTCAGTTTCCTTCAATGTAGGTACCTCAAGACCTCACACAGGTCTCCCAAATGCCTCACGATGTTCCTTCAGTTCTGGTAGCAGATGCTGTGGAACAAAGTTTTGCCATGACATGTTTCATGCCAAGGTCCTTCCTGCATCAAAATATTGAACACAGCAGATTTGGGAATCCCCAGGTCAGCTTCTAGTTCTCACACTGTTAGTCGGTGACTTTTGTTGATTGCAGCCCATACACATTCAACATTCTCAAGAGTTCTGCTTGTTGTAGGCCTTCCAGAATATGGATTACTTTCAACAGATTTTCAACCATCTTTGAAGTGTTTGTGGCACACTTTATTTGCACTGCACTCATTACATCATTCCTAAAAGCCTTCTGAATCATCTGAATAGTTTCTGCAGAGGAATATTCAAGCTTAATGCAAAATTTGATGTAAAGTCATTGCTCTACTTGCTCAGTCATTTTGAATGTGATGACCACACAGTACACATGCTCATTGTTCACACATGTGCATTCCAGTCCACTCTCCTTGGCTGCCAGGTTACATTGATGTCACACAAACTATTTCTGTTGTATTAACATTAGCTGTAGTTTTTCCGGACAGACCTTATAGATTCAGAAATAGAGTAGGCCCTTGGAAGTAGAAGCAAAAGTTTTTTTTCTAACATTGATATTCATTTACAGAGTAATAAATCCATATGAAACAGTTTGAATTATCTATTTTGTCTTTCTATTTTTGAAAGAAAATTAGTTTCTACTTCTCAATCTCATTAAGCTGTTAGAAATATAGCAGTTTGAATAACAATCCAAACAAGTTTCTAAGTAATTTTAATGACATAATTTCAAAGTTAAAAGAAAAAGCTATCTATTGAATTAGTCTTTCAATTTCTCATCATTTTCCATACAGCAAAATTAATTAGTAAGAATATCATTTGAAATAAGGGTAAAATATCAAATGGTTTATGATTATTCCCTATCACATGTATTTGTTATGTTTCCTTCAAATTTCTCTTACATTCTGCTGTGTATTTAGAGATTTTCCTAGGGATAGTGATAATATTATATTTACTATTTAATTTTAGTTAATAAAAAGAAATAACATAGTTACTTAAAGGTAATTATAAACACAGTGCTAAGATAAATAGAGTTACCAAGCAAGAGCTTAATTTATATCATATCTCAACAAAATAATTAGATTTTTTCTAAAATTTTGAAGGGTTCTTAGCATAAATTATAATATTATTATAAACTTTGCTATAGGGTGTCTTACATACATAATGTTCCTCAGGAAAGTTGACAGAAGCATTAAGAAAAAATAAAAAAATAATTAAACTTAAAAATTTTACTGTGGGTAATTCCCCTTGTTAATACATTGCAAGTTGCATTGCTTTTACTCAATGGAAACCAATCAAGCAGCTTAAGCTATATTAATTATATATAATAATATTCCTTTGTGTTGTTAGATTAATTCTCTGATTTTACCCTTCATAAAATTTTGATATTCTTATATCTCATTAAGGTTTTTGTTCTTTCTTCTTTCTAACTTAGTAGCAAATTTCCTTCCAGTTCCTTTTTTTTCTAAAAATTGTACTCAAGTTGTGATCAATTTATTTTCACTGACAATATATTCACACACTGCAAAAATGCTTCATTATTCATTTAGAAATATCCCAATTATTGAACGTTTACAGTTTCCAACATTCCATTATTAAAAATAATGTGGATTGAATGTTGGTTACATGTGGGTTACTTCCTTATGATAGATTTCTCAAAATACCATTAATAAATCCAAGGACAAAGGGCATTCTTAAGGCTTTTAATCCCTATTCCTATTGTGAAATAACTTTACATTTCATTTAGTACTAAGTGAAAATATCTAACTCACTGGCCAAAACAATGTTGATTCAAAAATGTTTATCACCTCCAATGTGCAGTATATTGTGTTATAAGTTGAGGGTATATTTTAATTTAGATTCCTGACTACAAAGGAGAGGGGAGAGATATAACAATATCTGAGAGTCATAAGCTTTTCCTAGTGCTTTTGTTTTCAGATTTTTGAGTTGGGAGAGATCAACATTTTAAAAATGTTTTGGAATAAAATTTAATGTACTGGTAAGAGATAAGCAGTAGTGTGGTGATAAATGTTTAACATCTATTTTTCTGAAAACTAAAATATAAAATACATATTTGTAGCACTTATGATTTACATTAGGTAAATACTCCCACTATGGCCAATTTCCACCTACCAAATTAATGTCAACTAGCTTTCAAAATTTCTTAAAATTCATTCATCATTTTTTTTGAGCCAATACAAGCTGGCTTCAGTAAAACAAGTAGATAATTAACCCACAGATTCAGAGTCATTAAAAAGATACAAGAAGGGATGCAGATGGAGGAAATATAGCTTTGGATGAAAAAAAGAGAAAACATCTTTGACTTCATTAGCATGAACAAGTTCATGATGGGGACAATTGTAATTTGGTTTATGGATTTGTGTCTGAAAGTCAATGACTTGCTGTCTGATGGTATCTATTTTCTTTGTTAAGTAAAGGAAGTAATATTATGAGAATGTGTGAAAGAAGAGAAGGTGTTGAGAAAATATAAAAGGTAGATAATGAGAATGTAAACTAACTAGAGAAAGATAGCAGAGAAGTGTTGGGAACCAGATGAGATCAGTGACCAGGAATTACCATCAATTCCAAGCAGATAGAGCCAGAGTCCATGTTTGGAAAGGAGAAAACTACTACCTACTTTCATCCATAGTTGAGCATTTGCCAAAGCTATAAGGATAAAAGCACAATAGAGTATAGAAAAGAAATAAGGGGAATCTAGGATATTATGGAGAAGTGGTTGAAATGATTCAATATGTAACTTAATCTGGGTAATGAGGGAAGTAAAAAGAAGGGGAAACTATTGGATAGGAATAAATAGAGGGATCATTAGACAGGAAATCCCAGAGAGATTTTTCTCACTGAGATAATGGTAAAAATAATAAAAATAGATGTCAGCAAAATGGCAGAGTAGGTGTATCAAACTCCCATTGCCCATCCACAGAAACATCAGAAAAACAACCAGAGACCATATAAAACAAACTTTATCAAAACTGTAAACAGAGAGAAACAAGATGGTGGAAGAGTAAGTGGAAGCTACACTAACCTCCTCCCAGAACTAGTCTGGATTTACAACTTAATTTTGGAGAAATCATCTGGAATAACCAACCAAACACTAGCTGGAAAGAAGTCTTATAACCACAGAGAGACAGAAAAGGCCACTACATCACAACGTGACTAGTAGGGAGTGCGGAGACACAGAAGGGCTGGCTGGGCTCACATGGGTGGCAGCTGAAGGGACTGAGAAACAGCTCAGCAGCCGGGGATTCTGCCTGAGAAGGGCAGAGTCTAAACCCCCAGCTGAGTTTCCCAGCCTACAGCAACAGAGTGGAAAGTAAAATAGTATCCAGCTGAGAAAAGTGAAAAGCCACAAGGTTTCTTCCAGCCAGAGAAAAACAGCTGGAGAAAAAGAGCTCTTAAGCAGATCACATATGAAAATGTTTTGGCCCCACTTACCCTGGGTTTGAGTGGCGGGAAGACAGAGAGGACTAGAGATGCTTGGGGAGAGTTTGGTGTGGTGGCTTTGAGGGAAGAACTGGGGAAGCAGCTGACCAGGTCTCAGTGCTGACTCATCCCCAGTGCTGCAGACAGACAATTCCCCCCCTCCAAGTGGCGTCAGCCTGAGGGGAAGCAAAAGCCCAGCCTACAGGAATTAAGCTGCCACACCCTCGGTCCTTAAGCCTGACAGCTAATCACAGATTGAATAGATTAACAACTAAAGAAGTCAGACAAAGGCAGTAGATCCCTGGAAGTCTCCAACAGGCTGCCTAGGCCCAGACTGGTACACGATCTGACTCCACCAGGGGCAGATCCAGGAAGTGCAGATCATTCTAAGAAGCACCAACAAACAATAGGAATCACAAAAATGGGGAGACAGAGAAATAACTCCCACATCAAAAGGAAAGGTAGAGTCCCCAGAAAGAGTGCTAAATGAAATAGAGGGGACCCAACTATCAGATATGGAATTGAAAGCATGGATTATGGAGAAGCTGATTGAGCTCAGCAGAAACTACAAAGAACTCCAGGGAAACTACAAGGAACTTACTGAGAATGACACCAGCATGAAAAAGGACATGGAAGCTATCAATAACAGCCAGGAGGAAATAAAGAGTACGATCTCTGAATTGAAGAACACAATAGAAGGAATTAAAAGCAGGGTAGTGGAAGCAGAAGATTGGATCAGCGAGCTGGAAGACAATGTAGACAAAAACTCCCAGACAGTGCAACAAAATGAAAAAAGACTAAACAAGACTGAAGAGGCTCTAAGACAGCTGCAGGACAACATGAAACGTAATAAAATTCGTATCATAGGAATACCAGAAGGAGAAGGAGAAGAGCAAGTGATAGAAAACCTCTTTGAAAAACTAATGACAGAAAACTCCCCTAACATGAGGAGGGAAAGAGTCACACAAGTCCAGGAAGCACAAAGAGTCCCAATGAAGATGAACCCCAACAGGCCCACTTCAAGACACATCATAATTAAAATGGCAACATTCAAAGAAAAAGTAAGAATCCTAAAAGCAGCAAGAGAGAAACAACTAATAACATACAAGGGAGCTCAATGAAGATGAACCCCAACAGGCCCTCTTCAAGACACATCATAATTAAAATGGCAACATTTAAAGAAAAAGTAAGAATCCTAAAAGCAGCAAGAGAGAAACAACTAATAACATACAAGGGAGCTCCAATAAGGCTATCATCAGATTTCTCAGCAGAAACACTACAAGCCAGAAGGGAATGGCAAAAAATATTTAAAGCAATGAAAAACAAAGCCCTACAACCAAGAATACTCTACCAAACAAGGCTATCATTCAAAATGGAAGGTGAAATAAGGAGTTTCCAAGACAAAAGAAGGCTAAAATAATACATCTCCACCAAACCAGCATTGCAAGAGATGTCAAAGTGTCTGCTTTAAGAAGACAAAGAAACAGAGAGAGACAGAGAGGAACACGAGTACAAAGGGGGAAAATGACAATGAATAAGTACTGAAAGAAAGAAGGAACTTCTGCCATTTGCAACAACATGAATGGAACTAGAGAGAATTATGCTTAGAAAAATAAGCCAGGTGATACCTTATGCTATCACCTATTACAAGAAACTAATGAACAACACAAACAAATGAGCAAAACTGAACCAGAGGTATGTAAACAAGGAATAAACTAACAGTAACAAAAGGGGATATGGAAGGGAGAGAAGGGGTAAGAAGGGGAAGGGTCTAGTCAAAGAACATGTATAAATGACCCATGGACATGGACAACTGGGTGGGGACTGAATGTGGGAGAAGGCAGGGCAAGATGCAGGGAAGCAAGAGGGGGAAAAAAGTGGGACAACTGTAATGGAAAAACAAACAAACAAAAACATTTTAGTGGGGGAAAAAATAAAAATATAAAGAATGGAAATGCAAGTTCAGTGAATATTAGAAGGACAAGGATTTTCCTTCACACCATATATTTTTTTCCCTATCTGATCCCTCCAGCGTTTGGCTTTCAAAAGAAGTAAGTAATGACATAAGTTTCTTTGCATAAAACTAATAAGACCAGTTGTTAATAGAGGTTTTATTTTTTACTAAGACTTTGACTGGAATGTCATGCCTAAAGGAGACATGCTTGGGCTCTGGTTGTTACCAAAAAGCCCCGAAGAACTGGGACTGACTTTCAAAGGTAATAAAAGCCCACAAGATAAAAGGCTTGGTACCTTGGTTGGACGTGAGGTCCATGGTAATCTTTCTAGGGAAGGATTGAAGATTGTTTTTCTGAAAGGTGGCTAGAAGGGACCTTAAGGCACAATGGAAAACCAGAAGGACTTGGAAAAGACAGGTGTTTACAGGCAAGGCTGAATGCCAGGTATATGGTTCTGCTTCTGTGCTCTGAAGGGCAGATTGAAGGTCACCTTAAATGTTCCTTGCGTAAGTTCCAGCAAAGCAGAACTAAAGATCATAAGTGGTCATTTTCTGCTCTTGTGTTTATTCAAATGAACAGGATAAATTAAAAATGGACTTAATGCAGTCCCTTTAATGACAAGGAGGGTAATCTTAGGGAGAAAAATCGTGATTCAAGGAAAATCACAATGCTCAGTGGTAGACTATAAAGTAGTGCAGCTAACCTTCTTTAAAGTTTATCTTCATTTAAAGTTTGTTTTGATTTGAAAATTAAACTATGTCTGTGGTATTATCAAAGATGTTTAATTTACAGGCAAGAAGAATGTCAAATGCCTTACAACTGGATGTCCTTCCGATAAGATAGTCGTACGGATTTAGAGACTTGCATGTTCGTTATGTTACATAAATTAACATGTGTTTTCTGTTTTCAAAGGACATAAGCCTATGATCTCATTACCTGAGTGATTGTCTGTATCTATAGGCCTCACTTAATCCTGTCTGCATCTCTGCCTCCTGAGACTGAATGTTTTGGCTGAACTAAGTGGCTGGGTTGGTGAAGAATGGGGTGGTCTGTGGGCTTCACTTTAAAACTGGTTTCTCTTTTCTGTCCTAATGGCTTGGACAGAAAGAGCCCAGAGGTGTGAGAGGGGGGAACCTAAACTATTTCCCTCAGCCCAAACTAAGTATAATGGGCAAAAGGGTTTTGGACAGGTGAGATGTACCTGGCACACCTTCCTCCAAAGAAGTTCTTTTTTACCCTAATGTGGGACATTGAAAAATTAATCCCTGCCTTTTGTCATCTAGTGGTTATGGATTGAATGATGTCTTTTAACCCTGTTGCCAAATCTTTTGCCTCCTGAATACATCAAGAATGCCAGCCTGTTAAATCAAGCATGCCGTTGTCTGGGGACAGCCAACCGACCTGGAGTCTGCATTATCCTTCCCCATGTGGGAAGGCCACCCTCCCCTCCACACCCCCACTCTTATTAGGGATTTCCAGACCCAAGGGTAGGTAGGAGGATGACCATGTCCAGCTTGAAGCAGCTAGAGGAGCTCGAGACCTTTGCCCATTGTCCTTTATAAGATTATAAAGGGTCTTAAGTCTGAGAGGGAGGGATTGTTATTTTTTATTGTTAAAATAATTAATTAACTAATTAATTATTTTAAAAAGAAAGAAGAAGAAGAATATATGAAAGGGTGAGGCCGGAGAGCTTGTATGTATGACCCATGGGCATGGACTTGGGTAGGGGGAATTGTTGAGGGAGGAGGGGTGCTGGGCAGAGGGAAGCAAAGGGGAAAAATTGGAACTATTGTAACAATATAATCAATAAAATATACTTATAAAACAAACAAAAAAACTGTAAATAGTCACAGGTTCCAAAATTAATGATTTTGAGTCAGTAGTCAAAAACCTCTAGACAACAGCAACAAAACGTAGGACCAGGTGGTTTCACTGGTGAATTCTACCAAATGTTTGAAAAATATTTAACTCCAAAGTTTCTCAAACTCTTTCAAAGAGTAGAAAAGAAGGGAATGATTCCTTATTCATTCTATGAGGCCAGCATTACCCTGATATCAAAAACCAAAGACACTACAATGAAAAAAAACTATGGACCAATATCCCTTTTGAATATAGATGCAAAAATCCTCAACAAAATACTAGTGAACCAAATTTAATACCACATTAAATGATAAATATCAAAGTAACAGGGCCACTCCAAATGAAAATTTGAACATTTCCTGTAAACCTGAACTTCTCTAGTCACACTGCTTCATTCCCAAATTTTTCAATAAAAATAATAATTGAAGAAAAATCACAACTTTTATGGATAACATATGCATGCAAATTAATTATAGTTCTTCCAACATGAACAGATATAGAAAGTTTGCATCCTTTGTAATAGTGTTTTTTTTTTTTCTCTTTTATGTATTGATGTTTGTATTTAGGAATCCAGTCCTTCTAAAATCTGACTTCTTTGTATTCTCTGCAAATAAACTTTTCTTTTTTTTCTTTTTTTTTTTGTCAAAGCTATTATAGAAATCAGTTGTACAGAATCTTATCAGATATACATATACATTATCTTAATTCTTGTCTCATTTAACTTTCTCGTAATCCATAGAAAATAGTTACATAATTTGGATTTTACAAAAGAAAAAAGGTTCAATCTGCATTCCCACCAACAGTGCAAAAGGATTCCCCTTTCTTCACATCCTCACCAGTACTTGTTGTTTGTTGATTTATTGAAACTGGCCATTCTGACAGGTGTGAGATGCTATGTCATTGTGGTTTGATTTGCATTTCTCTGATGATTAGTGATGTTGAACATCTTTCCATATGTCTATTGGCGATATGCATGTCCTCTTTGGATAAGTGTCTATTCAGATCCTTTGCCCATTTTTTAATTAGGTTGTTTATTTTTTGGTGTTGAGTTATGTAAGTACTTTATAAATTTTGGATATTAACCCCATATCAGATATATTGACAAATATGTCCTCCCATTTGGTGAGTTGTATTTTTATGTTGTTGATGATTTTCTTGGCTGTGCAAAATTTTTTTGTTTAATGTAGTACCATTTATTTATTTATTTATTTTGTTTCCCTTACCTGGGGAGATACATCTGATAAAATATTGTTCTAAGCAATGTCCAATATTTTACTACCAATGCATTCTATGATTTTTATGGTTTCAGGTCCAACATTTAAGTCTTTGAACCATTTTGAATTTATTTCTGTGTGTGGTATAAGAAGGTGGTCTAGCTTCATTTTCCTGCACATATCTGTCCCATTTTCCCAACACCATTTATTGAGTAAACTATCTTTAACTCATTGTATGTCCTTGTTTCCTCTGTTGAATATTAATTGACTATAAAATGTAGGTTTATTTCTGGGCTCTCTATTCTGTTTCATTGAACCATGTGTCTGTTTTTATGCCAGTACAATGCTGTTTTGATTAGTATGGCCTTATAGCATAGTTTGATATTAGGTAGTGTGATTCCTCCAACTTTATTCTTTTTTCTCAAGATTGCTGATGCTCTGTGTGTGTGTGTGTGTATGGGGGTGCTTCTGTGGTTTCACATAAATCTTTGAAATATTTGTTCCAGTTCTGTGAAATATATTATTGGATTTAGTGTCTTTTTTTCATCAGAGATATTGGCCTATAATTTTCTTTCTTTGTAGTGTCTTTATCTGGTTTGGAATTAGGATAATGATGGCCTTGTAAAATGAGTTTGGGAGCCTCCCTCCTTTTGAATTTTATGAATAGTTTGAGAAGGAGAGGTGTTAGTTCTTCTTGAAATGTTTGGTAAAATTCACTATGAAGCCACCTGGTCCAGGACTTCTGTTTGTTGGGAGTTTTTTGATTACTACTTCAATTTCGCTAAGTGTAATCTGTTCAGATTTTCTGATTCTTCCTGTTTTGTAAGATTCTATGTTTTTAGGAATTCATCCATTCTGTCTAGATTGTCCAGTTTGTAGACATATAGTCCATATATTTTCTAACAATCTTTTGTATTTCTTTGGTGTCAGTTGTTATTTCTCCTCTTTCATTTCTGATTTTATTTATTTTGGTCCTCTCTCTTTTTTTCTTGATGAGTCTGGTTAAAGGTTTGTCAATGTTGTTTATCTTTTCAAAGAACCAGCTTGGATTCATTGATATTTTGCATTTTTTTTTAGACTCTATTTTATTTATTTTGCTCTAATCTTTATTATTTCCTTCCTTCTATTCACTTGGTGCTTTGTTTGTTGTTCTTTATCAAGTCCCTTTAAGTGTGAAGTTAGATTGTTTGAGTTTTTTCTTGTTTTTTGAGATAGGCATGTAATGCTATGAATTTCCCTCTCAGGATTGCTTTCCCACTGTCTCACAGATTTTGGATTGTTGCATCCTCACTTTCATTTGTTTCAATATATCTTTTAATTTATTCCTATATCTTGAATTGACCCATTTATTGTTTAATAACATGTTATTTAGTTTCAATGTCTTTGAGTATTTTTCAGAGTTCTTCAGTGATTAATTTCTAATTTCATAGCATTGTGGTCAGAGAAGATTACTGATATGATTTGAATATTATTAAATTTATTGAGACTTGTTTTGTGTCCTAACATGTGATCTCTCCAAGAAAACATTCCATGTGCACTTGAAAAGTATGTATATTCTGCTGTGTTGGGATGAAACATTCTGAAGATACTAATTAAATCCATTTGATCTAGTGTGTCTTTTAAGGCCATTGTCTCCTTATTGATTTTCTGTCTGAAAGATCTATACATTGAAGTCAATGGAGGTGATGAAATCCCCAACTATGAACTATATTTTTGTCAATCTTTCCCTTTATGTCCATCAAGGTTTGCTTCATATATTTAAGTACTCCTATATTGTGTGCATAAATGTTTACTAGGGTTATATCCTCTTGTTAGATTGTGCCTTTAATCATTACGTAATGTCCTTCTTAGATTTTAAAGTCTAGTTTGTCATATATAACTAGTGATACCCCAGCTTGTTTTTCCTTTCCATATGCATGAAATATCTTTTTCCATCCCTTTACTTCCAGTGTGTGTGTTTCTTTTGATTTGAGATGTGTCTCTTGGAGGCAGCAAATATATGGGTCTTGTTTCTTATCCATTCAGTTACCCTATGTTTTTTTGTTGGAACATTTAAGCCATTTACATTAAGGTTATTATTGATAGATTCATATTTAATGCCATTTTATTGGTAAACTATTTTCCCCTGTTTTCTTCCCCTTTCTTTCCTCCTCCTCTTCCTCCATTTTTTCTTTTTCTTCTTCTTCAAACAAGCCCTTTAATACTTGTTCCAGTACTGGTTTGGTGTTAACAAACTGCTTTAGCTTTTTCTTGTCTGGGAAGCTCCTTATTTCTCCTTCGATATTAAATGATAACCTTGCTGGGTCAAGTAGCCTTGGTTGTAGGTCCTTGCTTTCCATCACCTTGAATATTTCATGCCACTCCTTTATGGCCTGGAATGTTTCTGTTGAGAAATCAGATGGTAGTCTAAATGGTGCTCCCTTTTATGTAACTACCTGCTTTTCTCTTGTGGCTTTTAGGATTCTCTCCTTGTCTTTAAGCCTTGTCATTTTAATTACAATGTGATTTGGTGTAGGCCTCTTCACATCTACCTTGTTTGGGACTCTCTCAGCCTCCTATTCTTGTGTGTCTTTTTCCTTCACCAGATTAGGGAAGTTTTTGGTCATTATTTCTTCTAACAGGTTCTCAATCCCTTGCTCTCTGTCTTCTCCTTCTGGTATTTCCATGATATGGATGTTGTTATGCTTTATATTATCCAAAATATTTCTTAAGCTCACCTCATATTTTAAATTTCTTTTTTCTTTTAGCTGCTCTGCATGTGTGTTTTTTCCTACTTTGTCTTCCAAGTCAGTAATTAGATCCTCTGCTTCATCTAACTTACTGTTTATTCCTTCCAGCGTATTATTTATTTCAGATATTGCATTCTTTATTTCTGACTGGTTCTTTTTTATGGCTTCTATGTTTTTTTTCATGCTGTTGAGTGTCCTTATAATCATCAATCATGCTCTAAATTCTTTACCTGATACACTGCTTGCCTCCATTTCATCTAGCTCTTCTTCTGAAGAATTCTCTTGTTATTTCATTTGGGGATCTGTTTCTTGTCTTCTCATTTTGGTTGATTCCTTATATTTGTTTCTATGTATTAGGTAGATCTGCAAAGATTCTGGTATAGGCCTTTGTCAGATGCTACTTGTAGAGTGGCCATGGTCAATCTCTTTGGAGCTATCAGTGATCTACAGCATGTGGCTCCCTCTGTTGGACCTGTTTGTGTGCAGAAAGAACCAGGCTGCACACTGAGACCAGCTTGTATCAGCATTGGGCTCTGGGGAGGGTCTTTTGAAGTATCACAGTGCTCCCAGAGATCTGCCTTAGTTGTTAAACTAATCAGTGAATAGCTTCAAGCTGTAATCAGCAACCTGGCTTAAACTCTACAGGATGTGGCAGAGTAATTCTTGTGGGCAGGGCTATTGCTCCCCCTCAGGCTAATGACATTTGGAGAGGAATGTTCTGTCTGAGAAAGATGGCTTCTGCAGTAGAGTGAATGACTCAGCCCAGGGATCCTGGCAGCTCTTCCTTCAGTTCTCTCCCCAGAGCCACCAACCCCAGTCTCTCCTCAAACATCTCTAGTCCACTCTGCCGTCCCTCTGCCAGAGCCTGGGGTAAGTGGCTGTATTGGAATTTTGGCCCTTTAAGAGGCTACATTTTGGACTTAGACAAACTACATTGCAAAATATTTACATATTCATCTGTGCAATAAATAACTCTCCCCACCATGTAAGTAAATTATAGCTAGATAATGATAAAAAATTGAGGTTGCTATTTATATAATTCAGGTCAAAATAGTACTTTGGCCTTAAGTATATGAATAAATATACTCTAAATATTTTTAATCACATGGATAAGTTTTTAAGCTCCCCATTGTGCTCATAATAGACATTTTTGAAAAATCATTAGGGAGAATCATGTTTCAGTGAGTATTTTTTCAAAGGTCTAGTGGGAAAATCATTTTAAAATCTAGATAAACTATTTATAAATAATTAAAGATGATTATTTTCAATACATAGAAAAGCAATATGCCTTCAATGTTTGAAACATATTTCTCATATCTAAAAGAGTGAAGCTTTAAAAATGTACTAAAGCATGCTTTTTTAACTGGATGACTAATGCCTATGGAATGCACATTTTTCTTCAACTGAAAAGTAATTGATGATATCAGTTGTTGAATAGTTGACATGCAGTTAAGATTTGCTGAGAGGGAAATACAGGTATCTCCCATATAATATGGCACTTCTATAACACTGTTTCACTCTAACATGATTAGAGAATTGGGGAAAACTCCCGTATAACATGAAATTAGAAAAATCCCCGTACAGTACTGAACGTTATAAAAGCTTTTAAGAGCAAGAGATAACCCACTTAAAATTTTTCATTTGAATGCAGAAATTGTATCAGATTTGCCTGTAGAATTTTAAAATTAATCAGAATTTTAAACCCACTTTGTTTATGGAGTATTAGTTAGTCATATTTCTTAAATGAAGATATTTGCACTGAAAGGAGCACAAAGTTTAAGAGAGAACTTCAGAAGTGCTTAGCACCATGTAACAAAATTTATAAAGATCTTTCAGCTAAAAGCAAGCAACCTAACATAACAGATTTTTTGCAAAAAGTATAGCATAGAAATCAAGATAATGCTGAAGAAAGTTCAGAGGATGACGATATCTTGTCAGAAAATGTGTTCAGTTAATGAAGCTTAGTAGTGATGATGAAGAAAACATTAATTAATTCATATTAATATGTAATACTTTTGATGAAAATTGCTTTAATAAAGCTATTTCTCTTAATTATAAAAAATAATAGTTTTTTAAAAAAATTTTTGGAAACTAACCCTCCTTTTCATACTAGTTCTTTGTTTTATATAACACAGATTTACATAACACGGCATTTGTTAGGAACCTAACAACCGTCTTATACAGGAGTTAGCTGCACCTTTGATGAGTGAGTAATGGTATTTTCCAGCTATCTGAGGAGAACTGACTGACTGGCTCAACTGTACATGAATTTAAGAGATCACTAGATTTATACTCATTGTGAAAAAATAAACTCCCTATATTATGAAAGCTTCCATATGAGTCTTCAGTAATACCCAAGACTTAATTTGCATCTGATATTTTTAAAGTACCAAACTAATAGAATGATAGTACTGCAAATTTTATTGTCTAATCTTGTTTTATTTCTCCTACTAAGAAGCACACCACAGTCAAACTATATTCTCTTCACTGTACAACTCTTTTGTGGAGAGAAAGTGATTAGTAGGTGACTGTTAGCCAGTTAATTTTATTTATTTAATTTTATTTGCAAGACTGAAAATCATTAAATACTTCATAATGTTCTTAGAGTTTTTAGAGCAAATAACTAGATTGTCATATATCAAGAACCCAATAGCTGCACTTATGGCAGGTGCTCAGATGGGAGAACCTTCCTCTGGCCTTGCTAATTTTACAGGGGTGTAGCAAATTAGTTCTTATTGCTTGCATCTGTTTATCATGGGTTTTGTTTTTAGACTTTTTTGATCATGTAAATGCAGTCTTTATGGACAAACTTATAAGACTAGGGACCTCCAGGTACCCAGGCTCTACCTTGTCTCTAAAGGGCAGAGGGGACCAAGGTCTTGGAGCATACCTGTAACCCTTTCATGGCAACGCTGCAAGGAAAATCTTAATTATTCAATGGCAAAATTTACATTGCATCCTACTTTTCTGTAACATTTATGGAAGAAAGTCTCCAGTGAAGAAAATTGGGGGTGGGGGGGTCACTCAACTATACAATGTCTGTAAAATGACATCAAACCACTGTACTTCAATTAGATTCCATTGTTAGAGTAGGGCACAAAGTATTTAAAGTCTGGTTACATAGAGTCAAATACACCTCATCCATATAGATTTTCAAAAAAAAATTGCTTGCAGAAACACAACAAAACAAACCAAGTGAAATGCACTTGTAAGCAATGTCAAATTTACCAATGACAAAACTGTACATTCTATTCCCTAAATTAGTGTGATGTCACTTTTGGCAAATGGTTTCAAAGCTGCTTTTAACTTTTGCTGCACACTGCGATCATTTAGATCAATTTTTTAAAAGACTTATTCTAGGGACTCTCACCCCAGGTATTGGTGATTGCTCTGGTATGGGACTTGCAAATGGGTATTGTTTCAAAGCTTTCCAGGTGATGTTAATGGGCAGCCATGTTTGGAAACCACTGCTAAGACTTATCTCTTTCTCTATCCACCAGAAAATAACTGAATATTCTCATATCTCTTCTTTCCTGCAATTTCTGGGCACTCTGGCTTCAGGACCTTTTCTTCTCCATGTTCAAATTACACACTTCTTAACTTTCCATTAGAGTGCCTTTTCTTTTTCTCAATACCTTACATGCTAGCAGACATGTTATCCCTTGAGGCCACATAACTTATTGCAAGTATTGCAGGGCACTGCATCCTACCAAAGGAAGCCCCCTGTACCAATTCACATACCTTGTCCTAAATAAGAAAAAAAGTTTTTTTTTTAAATTTTGAAAAATTGAAAATAAATTTGAAACAAATGAGCTTTTATTTTTGATCTTTCCTTAACTTGACCTAGAGTACCACACTGGTCACTCAGCATCTGAGGCACTGGTAAGAGTAGACACCATTTATTTTGTACTAATTTTGGTGCTATTTTCTTTTTTCTTTAAATATATATGCATAAAACTCTAAAAATGTAGGCAAAAAGAAGAGGAGACTGGAGATGATCTCCAAGTCAAACAGAGCTTTTTCATACACAACTGCTAAATACCACTGTAATAAACAGACCAGATCTATAATAGAAATACAGTTGCCACACTCTCAAGACAACAGTTGTAGGAATGAAGAATTTAACGTTTGACTTGTATTTACATTTCACAATTTAACTCTCCTGTGGAAAGAAAGGAAGAGAGAGGGAAGAAGGGAAGGAGTGAGGAGGGAGGAAGGAAGGAAAGAAGGAAAGAAGGAAAGAAGAAAGGAAAAAGAAAGATTTTATTGATTTTCAATTACCAAAAAATTTGTTAAACCAAATTCTGTTAAACCTTAAGATTACATTTTTTTTCAAATTCAAGTCAAATAAATATTGGATGTAATAATAAAAAAACAGCAATGGCATTTTTCTAGATTATGGTAAATATACACCAATAATGTAACTTGTGTAATCATAAAAACCATGCTCAAGCTCTCCAAATTATTTCTTTTTACAGTTTGTAAAAGCACTTATACAAGTTATAAAAGGGAAAAATGACTGTCATGTAGAGTGGAAGAAGTTATAGCAAATATAGTGCTCCATACATGCATATGTACTGCATATTACAACTGTGAAATCAATTCCCATGAGGAAATCATGAAAAAAAAAAAAATGGGGACACCAATGATCCTGTAGTTTTTTCCTTTAGGTTATGATTTGGTAGAAATATTAAGATCAAATACCATCTACATGTGAAGATTAAAAAGGCTGATGAGTTAAGTTTTATAGAGTGTGTACTGTATATGCTTTAGAAAGATTTTATACTTTCGTAATTAGTGAAGAGCTATTGTTCATGGGGTAATCAGCATGTTCTCCAAACTTAGTTGGAGAGGGCTTCTTTCCCTATTGTGCTTTTGCATAAATGCTTATTCTTATTGCTAGTACTGTTTGAAATTTTGATTTTTTGGAAACGTCGCCTTTGTAACAGTTTTAACTCTTGTGCTCTATCCTATGTAATAAGTTGAAAAGTAGAAGAAAAGTGTAACCACAATGAATTATTTATAGTATTGTCATTGTTATCTGGCATTTACAACTCTTCCTAACCTCAGAATTCAAATAACCCCAGATGTTTGCTAAATGTCTAAATTCTTCTTATATAGTCCTATATCTGTGCAATAACATTGATAATTATGTAGGATTACCCTTCATTGGATGAAAAATAAACTCTTTAATAACATTTCTACTATGGCATAAACCTTTCTGTAGCCATTTAGAATTGTACTGCTGTTTCTTAACAAAGAAAAGAAAAATGCCACTTTGAAAAGTAATTGCTTGAAATGCACTGTAGGAGAAAAAAATCATATTTAGTGAATTTCATGTCATTGCCTCTGTGTATCAGGTACTTACTCTTTTCAAGCTGCCATTGTTACTTTTGTCATTCACTGTTAGATATTGTGAAAACATTGTTTTATTTTTCTGATGTTGGCATTATGCCTGGGAAATGTTACAATGTGAAACTGACTTGGATCTATCTGCAGAGGTAGCTAATTAAAAATCGCTGGAAATAACCCTGGTTTCCCTGAGAATGTCCATATCTATTTAAACTAGGAAGACAATTAGAGTATCTGTCTTTAACGTGCCAACTGCTTACTAAATGTTTTGACAACACAGAACAGTCGTTTCAGGATGGGAGTCTAGAGAATTATGTTGTCCAACCTGTGAAATCTCTGAACATCTATCTTCTTCTTCCTGTGATTAGGTAACCTGATTATATTACTTCTGAGGTCATTTTCATCTGTAATATTCTTTTTTGATTAAAAAAATGTTTTCAATTCTAAATTGCTTCAGGTAAGGTTGTCTCAGGCTATATTCCTCTGGAAGCCTGAGACACATTGACAGGCCACTTTTATCACAATGTTGAATTTTGTAGAGAATCATGTAGTCATTTCTACTGTCAACATTTTGAGGTCATTTAAAATATGTTGATTATCCGAATTCAGAAAGGAAAATTCTGAATAGAAAAAAATTCAAAACAGAAGGCAGAAGTTAATTTTCACCTGGTCAAAAGCCAAAATACTTTGTTAAAACTTTCTTGAAAAGTACAAAGTATAAAACAAAATAGGCTTCCAATATTTACCAGTTATAAAGAATGAAGACACTCAAAGAGTTGAGAAAGGATAATTTGTAGTTGTAAGAAAAGACCCGTAGCTTTAAATCTATATTGATTAGACAGGAAGGTTTGGGGGAGAGAAGAAGCCTCAAAAGGCAATTAAGCGGATAAGAGAGTCAATGTCACGTTTCATTGTGCCTGGTAGCCTTTTTCTAATAAAGCCAAAAATTAGAGAGTTATTGTAAGGAATTCTTAGTATATAGAGTCCTTTAATTATGTATCAAATATGAGTAAGATCAGAACTATCTCAATAAAAACATGAGTCAAAGAAATCCTCCCTCCTATCTCATGTTAGTGAGTATACTGTAAGTTTAATTAAGTTGGACTAAACAAAATGGTAAAAAGTAGAAAGTTTATTGGGAAAGTGTATTTTTCACACTTCTGTTTTTTTCAAAATTGTATTTTTCTGGAAAGCAAAAGATACAGTTGAGAACAGAAAGGGTTTTTAAATAATTCTAGCCTATATTTGCCAGTCAAAAAACATTAGACATTAATTTGCATGTCAAAAATAATTTGCACAATAAAAATTGGTGGTGAGTTTTGTGTGCTAAAGTCTGTTGACTCAGCAATTAATACATCTACTCTTGTGAACTCATTTTTCTCAATCTGCATTCTGAAAAAGTGACTATAGCTTAAACAAGGAATGTGTGCAACAAATATAAAAGTATCTAACTTATTTAAACATTGTAAATTTACATGGCTAAGTTTTTCCATTACAAAACAAAAACAAAAGCAGAACAAGAAAAACTTATGAATTATTTTAATATATGTTAGAGTAGATAAGAGCTTGGGAGAAATGAACCAAAGTGGTTGCCCTGTGATTCCTTTGCCTTCATATCTGATTATCTTGTAAGCATACCAACAACTGACTTCCTAAATAGACTAATAATATTTGTTCAGAGAAGATTCCTTATTTACAAAATGCTTCTAGCAAAATGGCCCTTGTTTAGGATTCCTAATTGGTAAACAGACCTATCATCTATGGATTAATGAAATATAGTTCCCTGAAAGATGTTTCCTATACTAGGCAACTCCTGAAGGCATACAATAGAAATATTTAAAAACCTGGAATAGTCCCCACTGGTCACATGGACCTGTAAAATTCAGTTTAAAATAAATCATGGAGATGTAATATATAGCATGGTGACAATGTTTATTAAAACTATTGCATATTGGAGGGTTGCAAAAAGAGTAGATCTTTTGAAGTTCTCATCATACAAAAAATTGTAACTGTATGGTGACAGATATTAACTAGACTTACTGTAGTCCTCATTTCACAGTATATACAAATATTGAATAATTATGTTGTACACCTGAAACTAATATAATGCTATATGTCACTTATATCTCAAAAAAAGAAAAAAACCTTAGTTTTAGAAACCTCATATTATTGCCTTGTCTTCCTTCTAGTCTTACCTTGGACTCTGAGGCTCCACAGAAAAACCCTAGGACTCTCTTGAATCCATTTAAATTCACTTTCTAGTAATAGATAGACTGAATGAAGATTCTTTACAGTTTATGTTTTCCAGCTGATTGTTTTATTTAAAGTGATCCCTTTAGTAAATTTCATGTTCATACTTAAATCACACTTTTATTTTATGATTTTATTTTAAAGCTGAAAAATAATAAATTTGTTTTTAAAGGTCAAAATTGGATAAATCTTATATCCTTTAGAGTCAAATTTGGAGATAATTTTGTTAAAAGTGGGGGATTATTACCTATCAAAATGCATCCTTTATAATTAAATGATTCTTATTAGCCTACCTTATTCTTTCCTTCCCTGAATTATGAATGTCTCTAAACTTTCAAGACAAGTAATCATATGAAAATGTTAAAAGGTAAAGAAGTAAAATACAGATTGGGGCAAAAGTAGATTTACATTTGTTTGTATGGAAAATAATGCAATAATTAATAAATACTGAAACAAGAATAAATCATGTGTTTTGCATATGAACAATTGTAAACCGACTCTTTCCACAACCTGTATAGTCTCTGACATGGAAATATAATATTAGATAATCTCTTGGTATCTCCTTTTCATCTAATAATGAACTGTTAAAATAGTTAAGAACATTTTAAATGGTTATTCTATATTATTGAATTAAGATCGAAAAGCAAATTGATTCCCCACTAAATGAATGTCATTGAAAATGAAATCATATTTTTATAATTTATTATTTCCTTGAAAATTGTTCTGTGTAAGAATTAAAAAGGAAAAAACTAGCCATGGCGACCCACTTTTATAATCCCTATCTCCGTAAAGATCAGTCAAAACTCTACTTCCTCCCCACCTCACCCTAATGCTTTCCCCGTCCTCCGCCTTTCAGTCTCACTGCCAACCTGCTTTGAATAAGTTTAGGTAAAAAAAATGAGTGGAAGAATAAATATACACTTTTTCTTCAGTTCATTAAAATATCTTCCTGACTATGATAAAAATTGATTTTTCATGACGAAGTTTATTTCTCAACAACCCAGTAAGCAGTTTTAAGTTCTTGTAATACCTGCTGAGAAGCACTATTTCTTTGGTTTTGCAGCCCCTCATGGCATGATTTTGGGGGAAAAATATAGGCCTCTCAAATTTATCTAGTTAGACATTTAAAACATTCCTTTAACTAGAACCTGAACTAAATACTATAAAATTTTTTAGAAAGGAAAAGAAAAAGACATGGAATTTTTATAAAGGTTCAAATATGAACTGCTCTGAGAACACCAGGGTAAAGTAATTGTAAGTTCACCCCATCATCTACAGGAATTTAACTTAAAAGATACTTGCTTTTTGACCCATCTATCCAAGCACAATTCTTGCTTTTAATATTTTTAAATTATATCTTCCTAAGTAATTCTCATAATTACTCTAGAAAATTTTAAATTTTCAAAATATTTTGTCACTCAAAATAGTATTACCCAGGATTCCACTACATAAGCATGTTTTATTTAACCCCAAACTCTTAGGATTATTTGTAAATACTCAAATAAAGAGTAATCAAAATGCTATGTAGGAAAAAATCATTGATCATTGAATAAAAAATGTTAGTAGGCCCACTGTTCTTTTTAGCTTACTCTAATTTTAAAATAAATGTATTTAGTCAGATTTATTTAAATATTTTAAATTTAATTCTAACTGATCATTGTAGGCATACAGAAACAAATCCTAATATTTTGTGTTTATTTTGCATCTGCTAACTTAATAAGCTCTCTTAGAATTCACCTTAGTTTTTTAGTTGATCTTGCAAGTTTTCTAGGTACATGATTGAATAATGAACTTGCCTATAAAGATCACATTATTTTAACTAATAATGTGATCTTGATATTAATGCCAATGCCTCTAACATGTCCTATTTAATATTATGATTGTTATTATTCTAGACAAATATGATTTATCATTTTAATAAGCTTACTTTACTGAGAATAGACATTAAATTTTATAAATGCCTTTTAGATGAAAAAGTATTATTTTGTTTTTATATATTAAGACCAGTTTATACAGATGCAATTACTCTATATCACATTTTTATTTCTTTAAGATAAAGCCATATTTGTGTAACATTTTATTTAGTATTTCTGCATTGGTATTTGCCAGATTCATCTTCACCATTGAGCTGTTTTAACTCTTGTTATTAATTATTTTGGTTTTTGCTATTTTGTGAAACAATTTTTAAGAAAATTGGGAAGTTTTCTACCATTTCAAATTGGCAACAGAATATATAATGTAAATCAGATGATCTTTAAAAATATAAATATTTAGTGTGGTGGGGGGGTAGGAGTTGTATCAGACATTCCTTACATGACATTTAAAACTGCATATGCCTTACAACTAGTTGTGAATTACTGAATGCATTAAGAGACAGCACTAATATAAATGTACTGCATATGTATATTTTGTGGCATTATAAAAATAAATGAGATAAATAATAATAAATAACTCACTAGATTACTATCTGGATCCATTGTCATTTGTTAAGGGCAAGGTATGATGTCTTTTATATTACCATGCAACAGCTATGGTTCTGCTAGGTTTTATGCTTCATCTTAAATTAGATTTGTTTAATATATGTATTTGAGTTTATATTTCTAAATGTTTTAATTATTTTTCTTACATTTAAAATTTTTTTGTTAAAATATATGCATTTCATTATGGCATATCATATCACATATATAAATTAGCACTGTATCTGTACTATATTCTTTATTCTTTATTATTTTTAATTTGTGTTTTTACTTATTAAACTATTTATATTATCTCTATATTTTATCCCCCCAAATAACTGAATTTTGTATTCATGCATATTATGGGTTGAACATTCATATTATGAGCCTCTCACAAAAAGATACGTTGAAATCCTAACTCCCAGTAACTCAGAATGTGACATTATTTGGAAACTGAGTCTTTATACAGAAAATCAAGTTAAAATAAGGTCAACAGAGTGAGCCCTAATTCAAAATGACTGTTGTTTGGTTTTTTTTTTTTTTTTTTTTTTGGTTTTCAGTTTACTTTCTATTGCTTTCTACAGCTTAGTGGTTAGACAGTCATATACTTTACATAGTATTCCCTTGATATTTTCAGAACTCCAACTGAGATTCCCATTACATATCACCCTGAAAGCTCATATTTTTAACTTTTAAACTCATGTAAGTCTTTTCCTGATTATTAAAATCAGGCATAATTTACATACAACAAAGTGCATAAATCTTTGTATACAGCAAGATAAATTTTACACGTTTATCTACTGATGTAAACATGCTTTGTTTCATGAATACAAAATTTCTTTTTTTTTAATTAGTTATTTTTTTTCTTTTCTTTTTTGGTTTTTCAATTTCAGTTGTCCCATTTTTCCCCCATTGCTCCCCCCCACCCAACCCACCCCTTCTCCCATAATCATATCCCTCCCTGTTGTCCATTATGTCTTTATGTCATGATATTATAACTAAATATTTTTCACACTTTGTTTGCATAATATACTCCCCCTTTTGTTTTCAACATTTTCCTTCTTTTTAGATCTAGTCATTTATAAATGCTAGTTTAATTCCTATGATATTAGTCACCATTCATTTTAATAAAATATGTCCTCCTCAAGTCTAAACCAGAATAAAAGATGATCTGCAAGTAATTTTGCTAAATTTCTCATTTTTTGTACTAAAAATCACTTACCTACTCATAGTATGTCATTTAATATTTCCACTTGTCCATACCTTATATTATAAAGTAATTTGAACTATAACCCACTAATAAAGTATCCTCAAAATTAATCTCAGACCAAGGAAGAGGAACAAATTCTAAGCTGATCTTTACATGAAATTTATTGACTGATTTTCTTTAAAACAAAATACAAAAATAAATAAAATTATTTTTAATGAACATATAAAACATCAATCTGCAATGGTAGTTTGTGCGTATTTTATAAATTATAATTTTTTTTTACTTACATAAGTTCATTTGCAGATTATAGAATGACACTTAGATCTTAATTACAAGAGTAATTTATAGCCATGTGCAAGGCATTAAATATGAACTTTCACTAAAATATAAAATTCTTAATTGTAATATTCTGAGAGGAGTTAGCAATAATATTTTATTGTTTTATTAAAAATTGGGGTATATTTTATAAGTGTCATTATTTTTTATTTCTCTTTTTTTATATTTCAATTTTTGGTAAAAGTACCATTTTTTTTCTGTGTTATTTCAGGAAGATAGCTATGCTAAGCTTAGAATAATTGACACCAAATTTGATGCTATAAGATTACTTCTGATCTATAAAACTTAACCTCTTAATCATTGCTTGAAATTTTAATTTAATTTTTTTTTACAATTGTACTGTTAATAAAAGCCATGTAACATGTAAGTGATGCTTTCCTAATGTGATTAAAGAAAAATGAAATGAAAGCATTAGGAGAAACTCAAATCTTATTGTAAGGACAGTCTTATATATACAAACATATATGTAAAAACACTTTTATGTAAAATAAGAACTGATTTTGGAAATGGAGAGCTGGATAAAGCCAAATTAAGAAGTATGTATATGTATAGGTATTGCAGTGGGCCAAAAGCTAAACATTTCTTCACAAAATAGCTGTTCAAAAATAACCTTGAACAAAATTATTTTGGAACTGTTACATATATATTTTAAAGTATAAGCAATTCACTAGAAATTCAGATCTTTAGATATGAGACATAATTCTATCATTTGCCCAAGGCCATAAACTCAGAAAATCACTCTATCATTCTTCTGGTTGTACCTCCATTCTTACACATGTTAAGATTTTGATCATTACACCTAACTTGGAGGTGTTGTGGGAGGTTCATGAATTAATGAATATAAAAGTAAGTTATGGGTTTTTAAGTCTATGTATTAGTGTTTATTACTGGTGATAACATACATTATTGATTCATATGTAAAAGGCAAGCTTTCTTTTTTCAAGCAGAGAAATGTTTGCTGCTAGAATGCCTATAGACAATACAGAAAAAAGCCAATCAGTCAAAATGTGATGCATTTAAGAGATGGAGGCAGAATGGGAAGCTATTTAAAACAATTTCATATTTTGTATGCCAAAAATAAATCAATGATTTTTTTAAACCTGATATTCTGGGATTAATGGAGGTAAGAATATAAAAAATTAAAGACCAGAGGTTTTTTCAGAAATGCACATAAAAATACAAATGAAAATTTTTAATTATTTGATTTTTCTGGTTAATTTCATCAAGTTTGTATCTCACTCTGATTATATAGATAGATCATGGATTTTATTATGCAGAAAAGATTTGTAAGAATTTAAAAGAGAAGCTACCATTAAGAATTCTATGACTTCCCTGGCCAGTGTGACACACTTGGTTGGAGCATCGTCCAGTAAACCAACAGGTTGCAGACACATGCCTTGGTTGCAGTTTTAGTCCATGGTCAGAATGAGTCAGGGCATTTAGGTTGGGGTGTGTACAAGAGGCACCAGATTGATGTTTCTCGCTCACATCTCTCTCCCCCTTCCCTTTTCTCTAAAATATGCATGTCCTCAGGTAGGGATAAAAGCATTAAAAATCTTTTATGGCTTAAGAAATGCATGATATCACTAAGGAAACAAAGATTACACAAATAGTATAAAATGTCATTATTAGCCTGCAGATTCAATAGAAAAAAAATAAGCGGACTTTTTTCTGAAATATGTGTATTTTTAGAAACTCTTCATTAAGTTCTCCTCATTCAAACTGGTCCCCAAATTTCTACTTTTATTCTTTTGTATATATTACCAATTATATTTAAAAGTCCTTGCTGGGAATGCAATTTATGCATATATTAAAATCTTTAAGTTTGTTTCCAGAACCAAACTATAAGGATATATGCTCCTAGATTATGGTACCATCTGTAGGAACTACAAATGAATTCTTAAAGACTATATTCTGACTTCAAATTTTCAGTTCTAGTTAGTCATCATTAAAATGTCTTCACTGATCTTCTTCACTACTCAATATTTTATTGTCTTACATGGCATGCATAGTAGCTCTATAAATCTTAATAACAAGTCATCAGCAACATCCATTCTTGAGCAAAAAGAACCAGATTTACCCTCCCTCTAGAAATAAATAAACGCCAGACAAAATATATGATACAACAGTTTTCAGGACACTATATACACCAGGCAATAAAGGCTAGTAGATTTTTGAGAGGCAGGGAACACATGTGGTGAGCCCCACATTTAACCCCAGGTTACTTACTGAGACAGGGATTCTAGATAATGGAGCAGGGAGGAGGAACGTACCAGACTGATGGTCTCCCTGAATTGAGGAGGTAAAACTGGGCATCTGAGATGGTCAAGCCAACCAGAGTACATAGGACAGAGTAGCTGAAAGGATACAGACGAATAGAGAGAACCATGTAGATTGGCAAAAGGCCTTTCTTGAATTTTCTGAGGAGTATTAATATACATATACCTGAACTGAGAAACATCCAAAAGGTTGGAGGGGATCTTCAGAACTTACACAGGACAGGGATTATTTATTCCCACCAGTTTGAAAATTTCATAATTCATGGTCATTGGTGAGACTACTCAGAAATGCTTTAATTCTGTAATAAAACCAAGTTATCTAGCAAATCTTTAAAGCAAGACCTGGATGCATGAAACTATTTCAAAGCGAATTATCTATATTCTTGAACAAAACTCAAGAATATTTATAGAAAAGCAAACTGGCATCTAATAAACAATACTAAAAATACAAAAATGTAAGAAAAACAATTCACAAGCAAAAGGAAAAAAAAGAAAAAACAGCTAATTGAAACTCACCCAGATAGGATACAGAAGAAGGAATTTATACACAGGGACATTAAGACATTTCTCTTAACTGTATTTTTGTATGTTCAAGGAGGTATAAAAAAGATCAAGTTGACAGAAACATGGAAATTTTAAAAATACATATTAAATATCTATAAGGAAATCAAAATATTTGAGTTGAAAAATACACTGGATTTGAGTAATAGCAGGTTAGACATTGCAGAAGATAGGTGAACTTGAAGATTTAGCAATAAAATCTATCCAAAGTGGAGCATAGAGAGAAAGGAAGTTGAAAAAAATGTTATCAGAGAACCATTGGGCTGTGGGGACAATGTCAAACAGCTTATGTATGATCCTAAAATAGAAGGGGCAAAAGATATTTAAAGAAATAATGCCTGAAAAATTTCCAAAACTACAGTTTGTTCAATAAAGTCAAAGCGTCCAAAAATTTCTTTATTCTGGACTTTCATATGATACAAAATCAAAAATAAAATAAAATAAAAAGTGAAAGAAACATGAAGAAAACTACACCAAAGCAGATAATAAACAAATGACATAGGAGGAGTGATAATGATAAAAATATAAAAGCAAGCAGAGAACTGAGATGCCATTTGTATAGGAGAAGAAAATAAGGATAGCAGGTTTCTCATGAGAAATAAGTCAAGGGAAAAGGCAGTGAAGCATTTTTAAAGCATTGACCAAAAATAAAATAAACTATCAACTTAAAATTATATATAGCAAGCAAAAGTATCTTGCAAAAATGAGGTTGGAATAAACATGCATTCAGACATAAAGAACTAAATCATGTGGATAATTGAGTTCTTGATTACCTTTAATGTTTTCTTGTTCATGGTTGAAAAAATAAAATTAGGCTGTCTTTGTAGTTCAAAAGCATCCAGATCTGAGTGACCTGGGCAAAATCTGCAGTGAGTAACAGGACTTGAATAAATGTTATCCTATTTGCTATGTCAGAGGATTAATGAATCAGTAAATAAAAATGTGTATTTAAAATGGCTCTTTGAGGACTATAAAGTTGGCTGTCATATTATGAAATGTTAATTATCCCTTTTGGGGATCAGTTTACATTAGAAATAGTGCGCCTTCCAAGGCAGCCTCCCTCTCTATGTGTTCCGTTTTCTACATTTGCTTTTCATCCTTCTCCATTCTCTCCCCAACCCCGAAATGTTTATTTCTCTCAAAATGATTTCCATGGCATAGTCTCATATATACAGATACACGCACATACACATACACATGCACACATACTTACGGTTCTATTTTACTTTATCTCACACTAAATAACAGTTATGCGTGACAAGGTTTACTAAAGAGATAGAAAAAAGATTACTTCTCATTTTAAGGGAAATAAACTGAGAATTGGAAGTAAGGGAAGTGGAGGTTATATTTTCTACATATTTTATCATCCCTTCCTTTTTAATAGTGAGATGTTTTTATTACCTTTCCCTCTTTCAATTAGTTTCCCTGGGACATCAGTTAAGGATCCTGTCACAGAACATGATGCAAGGTTTTAAGTAAAACAGCTTGATCTCTTACTTAGGACAGACGGAGATTCATAAAAGAAGTTTACTGAACCTTTAATAAATGTTCCCTCATTTCAAAGATAAAGGTAGAATCATATCATGATGCCAAGAATACATCTAAAGATAGATCTCAATTTGATATGGCGTAGTGACCACTGAAATTTGGAATTTCATTTCATGTAGACATTAGTAATAAATGGGAATGCTATTTAACTTTTGTGATATTTTCTTTAAATCTCAGAGCATAAATTTAAAATTCTGTCATATTTTAAAATTAATCTTGAAAAATATGAAAGCATTTGGTTTCAAGTTTACATAGATCTTGCTTTATTTATTTATTTATTTATTTGAAATATCTGTTTCTTATGTTGGCTTGTTGAAGTGGAAAAAATATAAAATCATGGATTGTAATAGATAAAAGTATAAAAGTATATGTGAAAATAAACATATAAATTATGTAGTCACAATTATTTTATATGTGGAACTATACTTACACATTTTCAAAGCATCCAGTAAACTAGTTAAACTATTATTTCTGATTATGTTTTTTTAATTTTAATTTTTTCAATTCTATTTTAATTTAAAATTTTTATTGAATTCATTGTCGTGACATTGGTTAATAAAAGTATGTGTTTTAGGTGTACAGTTCTATAATGCATTAACTGTATATTGTATTGTATGTTCACCACCCCAAGTCAAGTTCCTTCCATCAGCACTGATACCCCCCATACTATCTTCTACTTCTTCCCCTCACCAACCCCCTTCCCCTTTGGTAATTACCATGCTGTTGTCTGTGTCTGCGAGGTGTGTGTGGTTTTTTTTACTTGATTCTGTCACCTTATTGAACAATTCAGAATATTCAGCTTGCGTGCTACAAGGTCTCTCCAAGGCAGATATTGAGTCTTGTGGAAAAAATTCTAAGTCAACCAGTTTGATACAAATTAAAAAAAAAAAATTACAATACCAAAATAGACAAGCCATAAATGGATTTTGAAAAAGGCTATTCAGTATGAATTACATTTATTACCCAATTCTTCCACCAGCAAGTAGTTAGCATCAAGCAGTAATATTGTAACTTTACCTACAATTTCCTCAGCACCTGGAGTCCTGTTTTTCTTCCTGGTATAAGACTCCACATCATTTGTACAGAATTACCAGCTTCAGAGAATTATGTCAGATTATCTAATAAAAATTTATTTCTGGAGTTTCCATTATGTTAATTCTATATATGTCTGATGGATTTTTTTCTTGATAGGTCTTTCTCTCACAGAGTTTGCATGATGCTTCGTCTGGGTTCATCCTGGTCCCCTTGGTGCTCCCTTAGATACTGAACACACACTGAAAGCTCCTCATGGCTGTTCTTTGACAAAGCTGAAAATACAATTCCAAAATGAACCCACAGAAAGACAAAAATCACATGCCAGAGAGATCAATTTCAAACACCAAACTTGAAGGGTCAAATAGAAGATTGTAATTCAGGTATAGAACCAAAAGATCAGCATCATAAGAAGATCAGATTAGAAATGATCAAAGTGTCTGTCCCCAAAACTGCTTTTGCATGATTAGAGGATCATACCTATTCATGCCACTCACCAATAACCTTGTCTGCTACTCTGACATTTCTGTTCCTTGGTACTTCTTTCTCTCCCTCCCTCCCTCTCTCTCTCTCCCTCAGTCCTTTATTTAATTTTGCATTTATTTCCAGTTACCATGTGAGTTTGTATTTTTTTGTTTAGTTGTTTTCCTTCCTATTAGCCACACAAAGGACAGGGTTAATCAAAGGTTGGAGCCTACATGGAGTGTCAGAATTGCAGTTCTGGTATCCAAAAAGTGTTTTTGGTTGAATATTTGTGTTAAATATTTGTTGATTTAAAAAATAAATAATGGGAATGTTAACATTGATACTTTCTCTTTAGAAAAAATTTGTCTTACAAACAGATGACATGGAATGTTTGCTTATAAAAGTATTCAAACCATTGGATTCATGTATGAAATGGAAATCTCTACTATCTAGTATTAAGATAATTAATTATAATTCAATAACATTTTACCTTTGACATTTTCAAGCCTCAATACATACAGTAATAAATAATAAGACTTTTAAAATTTGTTTATCACACTAATATTTCTGCTTGTTATGCATATTAAATATGAACTTTGGTCCTTGTGAGCTTAATTATCATAAAAGTAATGGTAATACTTAAACTGAATGATTTTTTCATTAACAAACACTACTGTAAGCTGCTACATTCAAATATATGAATCTTTAGTATCTAATTTTCACAGTGGCAACAACAATAAATAATATTACTGATTGTCAATCCTTTAGATTTCTAACTAAATTGACTATTAGAAACCACTTTATTGATATATCTGACCTGAGAAAAACAATAAACATTACTCCACTTCTTCTTTTATAAATTCTAAATTTAGAATATCAATATTGCACTATTATTACTGAGTACTCAAAATTGAAATGTTTGTATATGGAGAAGGCATAACTAACTGGAAATGGAGCCATAAAATTATCTGTTGTTTTATTAAGCATGTTATGATATAGGCTTAGCTCTTGCAACATTAAAACTATGGAATTGGCACAGAAATAATCATCTTAGAAAGACTAATGCTGAATGAATCTTTAATATAAGCTAGCACCATTTCTGGGTGCTTTATGTTTTTATCCATGACCTTTCAAAATAAGCTTTGAGAGAAGTATCTTCCCAAAGGTAAATAAACTGGATACAGTGACAATAAACAACTTGTTCAAGGGCACATGGAATAAGAAATCAAGTCTTCATTAAAAGCAAAACCTAAGATCTTTCTTATCATTAGGGAATAAATAAAGCTGGTTGAATGAGAAAACAGGCACCAGTTCTAGCAGCTAAAACTAATACGTGATGGGAGCTATTGTCAGCGACAATTGGGACATATCATATGTGTTCGAACAACACATCATAGAAAACAACAATGGTTTCACATATAAGGCCCAAACTACTTATACCGAGAAGTCTATCTCATTCGAGTTAATGTCTGAAACTTACCACTTACAACTCTTGTTGAGCCCAAAATTAGAAAGGTGAGAAAATGTATAATTTTTGTTACAGGGGAAGTCATGTAGTGACCAATTATTGAGCAGGGCCACTGACATTTCTTCTAATTCAGCAACATTCAGGAACTAGACTTCTAAAAAAATGGCCTAAAACACTTTTTTGCAAGCCACCTCACTCTCTTCCTGTTCTCAACGTACATTTTTTCAACTAAATACATTTAAATTTTGGAATAAAAGCGGATTTTACCAGACATGTTTATTTTAGAGTCTAGGATGCCTCTTTCAATAGAAACTCTGAATGTCTAATGTTTACATGCTAAAGTGAAATTGTAGTCTCTAAGCAAGAAAAGCATGAGAGTTACCTGCTATATCACCATATTCTGCAGATAAGAGAAGACAATATTGCACATGCCAAACCCTAACATCCCTGAGCTAAGTTTTTGGAACTATAATGCACTAAATTTCTATTGTCCTTCCAAAGACTATCAAGAAAGTTTTAAATAAACCTAATGTTTTTATTCTCACCTAACCTATGAAATCTCGGGCTATCCTGCCAAACCTTGTCTTGGCATTCTCCTTCCCTTACTTTCTTGTATTATCCCTAAATTTCCTTACTTCTCTTTCTTAAACCTTTCACTCTAGTTGCTGGAACTTGCATCCTGTGAACTCAACATGTCTACATACTCAATTTGATCTCACAGACTCTCTGTGCTGAAACAGAACAAGGTTCCCTGTTTTAAGCTTGACATCTTTCTCAAGGACAGGATTGTTTTTTTCTCCCATCCTAAAACATCTCAGATTCAGGAGCTTTTGTTTGTATTCTCCTTGCTTCCTACTGCTTATTCCAGATATTTTCTCCATCTATCTTCTGGAAAATATTCTTCTCTTTGATGTTTGAATTATCTGGCTGTATTACTTTCTTCTAACCAGTTTACTTTTGGGTAAATTCTCATTTATTGAAACTTGGGTTCTGGTTTACAGGTTTTCATTTCTTTTCTATTTTGGTATTTTTCTTGTTGACTTCAACATCTAAAATGGGTAGTTCTTCAAATACTCTAGCTATTATATTTCTTGACTTTCTCATCTTCAACAAAAATTCTCTTCTTCTAGACCTCAGACAACCAATTCCATTGTCACAAATTTGAATTTCTAATGGTCTCTGAGATCCTAAATTTTTCTTGAGGATCTTTTGGCAAATACCATAAAAATTTTTCTTTTAAGCTTCCAAGGGTATTTTCAAACATGAGGTTAAGAAAATAAAACTTGAATTCATGATCTACACAAGAATATGATACTTAATTTATCTGGTAAAGTCAGTTTAAAAGAAAATACCTTTTTGTTAAGAGATTAATCAAAGAAAAATTAGGTGACATTTTTAGCACCAATTCACAATATCTACAGCTATGTTTTCACATAACCTATTTGCAGTACAAAAATATTAGAATTTGTTTTTTTTAAATCTCAGGCTTATTTTTACTCAGATATTCAAATTTGTTTCCTGAATATTCTGGGTTCTGCATAAAATTAAGATTCTCTAATTTTAATAGAAATTTCTGTTTCTATTTCTATAGAGCAACAATAGTCTTCAGCATATAAATTTGACTCATTAGTTTTTCCTTAATAAAACCATCAAGTTTTGACAAAATAAAGTCTATTTCTTATTTCAAAGACACACTTTTTTATAACTAAATACTTGGGCAAATCATCCTGGTACTCAAGATATTTTAACAAACTTTTTTTCAAACTTAATAAACAGTACAAAGACAAAGAAGAAGACAAAGGCATGTCAGAACAGCCACTATCACTTGGACCTAGCAAAAACAACAGAAAGTAAAAAAGCATACACAGCCCTTCAGATATTTAAATTACTAGACAGAGACTGTAAACGTGTTTCGCAAATCCTAAGATCCCTGAATTTCTTCATTGCCCCCCATTTATCCTGGATAGGGGACTAAGAGGACTTTGACACAGAAGAGCCAACAGACACAGATAAAAGAATCTTCATGAAAAGCCTATTCTCCTCCCCCTCATAAGGGGACAATGAAACAGAAACTGGAAATAGAGTCTCTAATAGTAAAAAAAGAAAAAGAAAAAAAGACATTAGCTATTCTCCAGGGAAGCACCAGTGGATAACCTTCAGATACACACACACACACACACACACACACACACACACACACACACACAGTCACCTGCCATAGGTCAGGTGCTGAACAAAGACACATCTGCTGGGTGGTATCTAGCAGTTCTGAGTATGGAGTTAATCTTTCATGAAATAGTAGTATTTAAAATAAGTGCATAATAAAATATTGTTATGAGCTATGTCTGAGGTTTTGCTGTCTGTGTTTTCTCCTAGAATTTTTTATGGTTTTGGGCCTAACATTTAAGTCTTTAATCCATTTTGAATTTATTCTTGTGTGTGATGTGAAAAGGTGGTTTAGTTTCATTTTCTGCATGTATCTCCAGTTTTCCCAACACTATTTACGAAATAAAACATCTCTAGCCCATTGTATGTGCTTAATTCCTCTGTTTAATATTAATGAACTATAAAGATATGGGTTTATTTCTTGGCTCTCTTTTCTGTTTCATTGACCTATGTGTCTGTTTTTATACCAGTAATTTGCTTTTATGATTACTATTGCCTAATAGTATAGTTGATATTATATAGCATGATTCCTTCTTTTGTGATTTCATATAAATTTTTGAAATATTTCTTCTAGTTCTGTAAAATATGTCATTGGAATCTTGATTAGAAATGCATTGACTCTATGGATTGCTTTGGTAGTATAGACACTTTAATGATGCTAATTCTTCCTATCCATGGACATGGTATGTGTTTCCACTTATTTGTATCTTCTTCAATTTCTTTCTTCAGTGTCTTATAGTTTTCTGAGTACAGATCTTTTGCATCCTTGGTTAGGGTTATTTGTAGGTATTTTATTCTTTTTGGAGCAATTGTAAATGATATTGTTTCCTTAATTTCTCTTTCTGTTAGTTCATTATTGGCATATAAAAATGCAACTGATATTAATTTTGTATCCTGCTACTTCACTGAATTCATTTGTCCATTCTAGTCATTCCTTGGTGGAATCTTTGGGGTTCTCTCTAGGCAAAGATAATAAAAGAAAAGTAAAGAGATGGAACTACGTTAAACTAAAAAAGTTTTGCACAACAAAATATCAACAAAATAAGAAGATAACCTACAAAGTGGGAGAACATATTCACTGATACATCTGATAAAGGGTTAATATTCAAAAGTTATGAAGAACTTACAAAATCCAACACCAAAAATACAAGCAATCCAATTAAAAAATTGTCAAAAGAACTGAATAGATACTTCTCTAAAGGGGACATACCAATGGCCAATAGTAATATGAAAATATGCTCAATGTCACTAATAATCAGAGAAATTCAAATTAAAACACAATGTGGTATCATCTCACACCTTCCAGAATAGCTGTCATCAATAAGTTAACAAACAACAAGTATTGGCAAGGATGTGGAGAAAAGGGAACCCTTTCTCACTGTTGGTGAAAATGCAGATTGGTGCAGCCACTGTGGAAAACAGTATGGAGATACCCCAAAAAATTAAAAATGGAGCTGCCTTTCGAATCAGCCATCCCACTTCCAGAAATACATCCTAAGCAACCCAAAACACGAATTTGAAAGAACATATGCACCTCATGTTCATTGCAGCATCATTTACAATTGCCAAGATATGGAAGCAGCCCAAGTGTCCATCAGTATATGAGTGAATAAGACAATTATGGGACATTTACACAATGAAATACTATTCATCCATAAAAAAGAAGAAAATTTCTCCCTTTGCGACAGTATGAATGACCTGGAGAACATTATGCTAAGTGAAATAAGCCAGTCAGAGAAAGACAAATACCACAGCATTTCACTCATATATGGAATCTAAAGAGTACACTGAACAAGGAAAGTGGGGAAAGACTCATAGGTGGAGAGCAGAATGACAGCTGTGTGGGAGAGCTTAGGGGGTGGAAAGATTGAGCAAAAAGGAAAAAGTACTCCTGGATATGGACAAGAGTGTGGTGATTGCTGAGGAGAGGGGGTGTAAGGGGACTAAATGACAATGGAAAAAATATAATAAATATTAAATAAAACAATGTTACATTAACAAAAAAAACTTTGAAAAACTAACTAACTAAATAAATAAAGTGTATGATAATAGGAATGTCAATGGAACGTGGAAGTCAGCTGACAGATTTCCCAATGTGCAAAGCTGGAAAAATCTGAGAAACAAAATAAGCTAGTACCCTAGAATGGTACTCCAGAACAGAAAAATAAAATTAAATAAAGAATAAGAAATTCTGAATGATGTATGACTTCTAGTTAATGAGAATGTATCAATACTGGTTTATAAATTAGTTCCTTTTTTTAATGTACCACACTAATGTATGATGGTAATTACAGGAGAAACTGGATGTGAAATATATGGGCTCTCTCTGTGCTGTTTCCAGTTTTTCTGTAACTGTAAATGTATTCTTAAAAATAGAGTTTATTTTTGAAATGATAACCTGATTGAAATTATAGAACTGAAAAATAGAATAACCAAAATTAAAAAAATTAGTAAATGTTTGATGGTCAAGTAAAGATGAGATAAACTCAGTAAGCTTGAGAAATTAATATATAATTTACCCAAATGAAAAAGAAAAATAATAGACTGAAAAAATGAACAGAACTCTAAGGACAAGTTTAACAATTCATGAAACATAGCTGAGAGAAAAATAGTGCATTAAAAAAAAAAGACCAGAAACTCTTCACAATGAAGTGCAGAGATTAAAAGTTAAAAATTAGAAAAAAGAGGTTTATAGGGAAGATGGAGGCTTAGACTGACACGCTCTGTCTCCCTCTATGACAAAAAAGAAATACAACTACCTTAAAACAAAAGATAACCAGAAATTCCAGGAAAAAAAAAAACCTATATGGAAGCCCAGCATATGAAGTTATAAACTAGTGGTGCTCGTCCAGATGGGTAGAAGGGGAAAAATCAGAATCAGGACGGAAAGGTCGGACGGTGCTGTCCGTGGTAGCAGCGGGACTGCGAGAAACACCAGAGGAGCAATCCTGGCTGCAGTCAAGACCCAGCAACTCGCAATCCCAACTCTGGGGAAGGCAGCCCCCCCCTTACCTTGGACGGTGAAGCCCAGAGGGCAGAGGGGATGGATCCTGGTCTCTCAGTGGAGAGTAACAGCAGGAATCCATCTTGGACCCCCGCCCCCACACAAAGCACCAAAAAAGGTCGCCGATTGCCACCTGTCGCTGGAAAGTGACTAGTGATGAGTGCACGGGGCTCCACCCCCTATAGCCTGCCCAGAAAGCAAAGCTAAACACAAGTCTGTCAGAATGAAGAAGACAATGATTGAAATCCCAGTGACGCAGCTCACCAGGCAGAAGATGAAGGACCTGACAGATGAACAAATAGAAAACCTTTCAGAGGCTCAGTTCAGAGCTGTAGTTATAAAGTGGCTTACATAATTAACAAAAGATTTGAAACAAGACAGGGAAGGAATGAAAGCCACTCATACTGAAATGAATGAAAACACATACAAGACAAGTGGTGAGGAAATAAAATTCAGAGATCAAATCAACAAACCGGAACATAGGGAAGGAACAAACAAGTCAACCAGTGCAGAAAGAGGAAATGAAAAGTAAAGAAAATGAGGAGAAGATCAGAAACCTCTGGAACAAATATAAGCAAATGAACATTCGGATAATAGGATTGCCAGAGGGTGAAGAAAAAGAACTAGAAATTGAAAAATTATGTGAAAAAGATAATAAAGCAGAACTTCTCAAACTTGGAGAAGGAAATAGACTTACAGGTCCAGGAAGCACAGAGAGTTCCAGAAAAACTGGACCCAGGGAGAACCACTTTAAGTTACATTATAATCAAACGGTCAAAAATTAAAGATAAAGAGAGAATCTTAAAAGCAGCAAAAGAGAAGAAAAGAATCATGTACAAAGGGGTCCCAATTAGACTATGAACTGCTTTCTCAAAGCAGACCCTGCAGGCAAGAAGGGACTGGCAAGAAATATTCAAAGTAATGAAAAACAAAAACCTACAGCCATGAATACTCTATGCAGCAAAACTGTCATTCAGAATAGAAGGGCAGAGAAAGTGCTTCCAGGACAAAGTAAAGCTGAAGGAATTCTTTAGATCCAAACCATTATTATATGAGATGTTAAAGGGACCGATCTAGAAGAAGAAGGATCAAAACTATGAACATTAAAATGAAAACTGCATCACAAGAACCAACAGAAGCTAGGGAATTGAAACAAAGAAAAACTAAATAGGCAACGAGAGTGGAAAAAGAACTATAGGTATGGGGAACATATTGGGGGGAGGTCAGCAGGGAGGGGGAAGTGGGAAAGAGAGGGAGATGGTACAGGAATTAAGAAGCATAGTAGGAGGGAATGGAGTAGACAGAAAGAGGTTGAGAAGAACTATATGTACAACCAATGGACATGGACTAAAAGGGGGGACAACTGGAGGGAGGGGGGCCACTGAGTGGAGGGGAGCAGAGGGAAGGGAAATTGGGACAACAGTAATAGCATAATTAATAAAACATATTTTAAATGAAAAAATTTATAAAAAAGAGAGTAGGAGACAGAAAATACAGTGAGAAAACCTAAAATATTTTAAATCAGAGATAAGGGGAGAAGAAATGAAATGAAAAAAATGTTTTAATAGATAATGCCTGAGAAATTACCAAAACAAATGAAATATGTCAATTCACAGATTCAACATCCAGAAGAGATTAATTATAAAGGAATCCATCCCTACAAACACCATAGAAAAGTCATTAAAAAGAAAGAAAAGGAGAAAAACCCAAAAGAGTAAAAGGTTGAAGCAGGGTTCTTAACTGTAGTAGAGGAAGGCAGTGGTAGATAGTGCAATGACATAAGTGATGGGAAAGAAAGTAACTGTCAAACAGTAATCCTATAATCCTCAAAATAGTTTGAAAGAATGAAGATAAATAAAAGCCATAAAAATTGGGAGAATTTCCAACTAGCAGATATGCCCCAAAGAAAATTCTAAAACATGTACTTTAGGTTGAAGATAATACGATATCAGGTAGAAGAGTAAAGGAAAGAACAGCAAATAACGCTAAATATGTAGATAAATATAAAAAAAGTTTGTTGTATAGAATAAGGTTTCGGTGGTAAATATCCACACATACATATACATATATGTGAATGCACTCAGAAAAAAACATATAAGTCAGCAGGAGGTGAAAAATAATTAAGTTTTCTAAGTTTCTTACATTTTCCATGAAGAAGGTTAAAGTAATGATGATAACTGACATTAGATTTTGATAAATGAATTATGCATGTTGTAAAAGCCCTTCAATGTGAATGCTAGAGACAAAGAAACAGAGACTATAAAGTAGAATAAAAAGTCAATAAAATGAAATCACAACCAATATAAATAAAGGCAAAAATGGAAAAAAACCATAATACAAGTAAGGCAAACAGAAACTCACAATAAATGGTAGATTTAAACTCACATGATTAATAATCACAATAAATAAAATGGAGTAAATGTTACATTTTGAATTCAAGAGTTGTATTTACCACATAAATATATAGAATATTCAAAAGTAATGATGGAGAAAAAGACATACAAACTAACCGAAAGTTGGTTTGTGAGATGATAAACAGAGAGAGCTATAGCAATATAAAATAGATATTAAAGAAAAATCATTATTATAGATAAAACCGGGTAACTCAGAATGAAAAACATTTTAATTCACTGGAAATTACACAAATACACTTGTACATATAGATATATAAAAGCATAATCTCAAAATGTACAAAGCAAAATTGGCAGAACCAAGCAAAACATTAAAAATTTAAAATAATAAAATAATAAATACTAACATTGTGGGGTACAAGTAAAATAGTAATTCAATTAAATTTATTTTAAATTAAAGACTACCATTTGAGCATTCAAATAACTCAATAAAAAATGAGCTAAGCATTTCAATAGACATTTCTCCAAAGAAGACATGCAAATGGCCAATGGATATATGAAAGTATACTCAACACCAATAATCATCAGGGGACTGCAAACCAAAACCACAATGAGATATCACTTCACATTGGTCAGGATGGGTATTATTAAAAAATGAAAGATAACAAATGCCAGCGAGGATATGGAAAATTTGGAAACCTTGTATATGTTGGTGGAAATCCAAAATAGTTCAGTCATAGGGGAAAATAGTATGGAGTTTCCCCAGAGAAATTAGAACTAAAACTATTTTTAGTTCTAAATAATCCCACTTCTCAGAATTTATTCAAAAGAACTAAAATAAGATCTTGAAAAGATATTAACATACCCATGCTCATTGCAGCATATTCACAATAGCCAAGATGTGGAAACAACTTAAAAGTACATGGACAAATGAATAAAGAAAGTGGGGTATATACACACAATGAAATATTATTTAGCCTTATAAAAAAGAAGAAATACTACAATATGCGACTACATGGATGAACCTTAAGGACATTATACTAAGTGAAATACAGTTACAGAAAGACAAATATTGCATGATTCCACTTATATGAGGTATCTAAAATAATCAAATTTATAGAATCAAAAAAATGATGTGCTGGTTGTCAGGGACTGGTGGAGTGGGAAATGAAGAGTTACTAATCTGTGAGCAAAAAAGTTTAAATTGAACAATATGATCTGCTGTATAGCACCATACCTATTTTTAACATCACTTGTGCTATACACTTAAAGTGTATTAAGTAGATAGATTTCACAGTAAGTCTTCTTACCACAATAAAATTAAAAAGTGAAAAAGGTAATAAAACATGAACAGTCCTATATTCACTAGAATCATTGAAAAAGTAGTTAAAACATCTTATTTTAAATTAACTCCAGTTCCTGACATTTAACAGTTAATTTTAACAAGCATGCATGGAGAAAATAACTCTAATCTTAAACATTTGACACAGTTATTATAACCTTGATAGCAAAACCCACTGAAGGGCAGTGTGGGAAAGGAAAATTAGAGAATGGCCTCACTCATAAACATATATGCAAAAATATTAAAATTTAAATTATTTAATGTATTTTTCTAAAATAAATAATGCAGTATGACTAAACTGACTTCAAAACAGGTATCAAATTTGACTTACATTAGAATATTGATTGCTGCAAATCATTGCATTAGCACAATAAAGGAGGTAAATAATATATGACCATTTTAACATTGCAGAAAAGCATTGTTCAAAATTCAGTATTGAATCTTAATAAAATTAGGAATAAAAATTAATAACAAATTAAGAATAAAATGAAATTTAGCCTGATGTAAGTAGTTATAGTAAATACTTGATAGCAAACTGGTGAAAGTAATTCTGTATAATGTAGAAATAAGGCAAGTTTACTCAACATAAACACTTATTCAATACCATATTGGATACTCCACCATTATATTACGAATAATAATGAAAAGGTATAAGAATTGTAAAACAAAAGTTGTGTGATTTTTTTTACTAAGGAGAGAGGTTTGTAGAGAGGGGGATATGATTATCTACATCAGAGATTAGCAAACATTTTATGTAAAAAGCAAGAGTAAATATTTTATACTTTGGTGGCCATGTGGTCTCTGCTACAACTATTCAAATGTGTATCATGAAACAGACAGGCACAATACACTAACAAATGGCTCTGGCTGTGTTTCAATAAAACTTTATTTACAAAACAAAAAGCAAGCTGTATTTAGTCCAGGAAGCTGGAATTTGTAACTCCTGCTCTAAATATTGACCCCCCCCCCTAATTTTGCAGCTATATTTTTAGAATTACTAAAAGAGGTTATTGAATTTTGAATGCAAAATCAAAATAAACTGAACTAACAAGCAAAATAGAGACAGACTCATTGAAAGAGACCACGATAACAGCGATGGAGTGGGGGGCTGAAGGGAGGGATCCAGCAAAAAGGAAAAAGGACTCATGGACATGAACAGCAGTGTAATGATTGTGGGAAGGATGGGGAGAGGCTATAAGGGGGATAAATGGTAATGGAAAAACTACAATATAAATAAATAAAATTAAAAATAAAATAAAACACACAAAAATTATATTATCTAAACTAGGAATAAATAGAAAATATAAAATACCTAGAAATAAATATAGAAAAAATGCACAAGGGGTTTGTAGATCATATGGTTACATTTTATTGAAAACCATTAGAGAACACCTAAGTCAATGCATTTATATATTTTATTTGTGGATTAGAAAGTTTTAAATTAAAATGATACCCCACCTCAAAAACTTATCTACAAATTAGTGATAATTCTAATTTTTAAAAACTCATTTTGGGGGGAATAGCTTAATAAACAGTTCTATAATTTATGTGGGAAAACAAAGTCCCTAAAGGAGCCTGAGTATTTAAGAAGAAGAAAAGCAAATGGAGTCCTTGTCATAATCATACATAAATAATTATAATGTTGTAATAACTTAGTATTATTGAAGGTGGAACAGGATAGAGGCCAGAAGCAAGCTCACAATTATACAGAAAACATCTGTAACTAATCAAATGTTGTATCTGTTGGATTGAATGATGAGCTATTTCTATCTAGCAGTATTTAGACAGCACTGACAAATATAGGATGGTAGTAGAAAAAGCTTTTCTTCTTACTTCCATCAGGCTCAATATTTATGAGAAGCCACAATACATAAAACTGGGTCTGAACTAAGCACAAATGATAAATTATGGGTAAAATTAGACTTTTCATAGAAATGCATATCTGTTGTAATTGGCACAGCCAATGACATTTGCTGAATATATTGATAATATAATACATCCAAAATTAAGATGGATCTTTTATGAAAACCACCAAATGTGCTTTAAAATCAATCAGCTATACATCACACCTCATTAATCAAATAGGTTCCTTCTGTTAAGGGCTCTAAGATACATGCTTTGCACTTTATCATCCCTTCACAATGCTTGGACAGAAGAGGTCTGCATCAAAATAAGAATGCCTTCATTGCTGAGCAACATGCTCACCTTTTTGTAGGATTTCACCCCATTTCAATGGTGAGGATTTTGTCTTACTCTGTTTACTTCTCTGACCAAGAAAATTAATCACGGTAAATTAAAACACATATTAGACAACCTGGGCTATTCTATTATAAAGGTGGCCCATTAACAGTTACCCCGCGGTGACAAACATCACATGGAAGCATCTGTTCTCTAGTGCACCACTAATATTCGCAAATCAAAGGTTTCCAACATATTTTTGCAACTCTGCATTTTAAAAAATTAAGTGATATAAAATTTAAATATTTAATGCTCTACTGTAAATACTTTGCTTAAAAATATTGTTAGAAATAAACACTTCTATTTTTATTACTATATAATAAGGTTTATATTTCCTAAGTTTTATGTCTTTACCCTCAGATCTGCCTGTAAATATTCTTGTTATTGGTGAATCATTGCTAAATGTGTAGGGAATTTTAAAAAAATATTTATAAAATTTGAGAGCCCTGATGGACAAGAAGAGGGTCCTATGACAGTGCTAATTAGATTTACAGACCAAAAATTGTTTCCATAAGCTCTTGTTTGATGGGTTATTCATGCTCTACCCCAAAACACAGTCAGTAAAGCAGATTTTCTGATCTCTGTGTTTGATACCATATTTTCTACATGGAACACCCTTTATCTTTTACTTTGAAGGTTATAAACATTGCTTAGAATGTGGATCACAATTATCCTGTCAACTAAAAAATTTTAATGAGTTATAAATTATTTCAAAGAAAGATCTCTTCAACAAAACAAAAACAAAAATAAAACAGAACAAAACATTTAGAAACATTTTCGTCATGCTAATGTCTAAGACAAAACGTCAACTGGTATTCAAGCAGGGAGCAAATTAAAATCATTATTACACTCTGTTTACACTTCGAACATGAATTAAAGTTGTTTATTTAGCTAATAGGCTCAGCCTTGATTACATGTCATTACTGTCCATTATAGTTTCAACTGTGCTTAACTTTTATAAGCCTGTTAGAGAATTGCAATCTTATATTTCAGAATTGGAAATAAAATGACTATGGTATTTTGGCTATTACTACCTGTAATTAGCTTAATCATTGCTTGAGGGACCTAAATATTTAATTTTCTACAAGTAAAACAAAAATGAAAAGTAACTTTTTAAATTCCTAATCAATTCTTGACTTCCAGTTGGTATCAATGTTAGCAAGGTCCACACCAAATGGCTCAAGCTCTTTTGAAACTTAATTATAATTTTCCTATCTGTAGTGTTGGCCTTGACTACCAAACAATTGATGTACTTTCTCCAGAGCTTATTTCCTTCATTGTTTAAAGCACTATATGGGACTTAAATGTATACCTACAATGTTTCTAGAAACATTTCATAATTGTATATCAATAGAAGTATATCAATGTTTTACTCAGGTTATTTCTTGTAAAATGTATAACAAAATTTGAGTGACTAGAAAAAGGGGTACTAGAGGATTTATGAAGTCAGAAAAACCACAGGGAAGCCCAATCTAAATAGGACTTAACTTTCAGATCAAGACAGTAAAAGCATTAGACTCACAGGAGAAAACAACATTTCTATTCATCAAAAGATTAATATTTTTCTTTCACTGGATACTTCAGAAAGGGTTTGTATGATTTTCTCTCTCCTCTGACCCTGGTGAAAAATTTAGAAACACAATCGCTACTGTAGGGTATGTGGCTTCACAGAAGACAGTATGTGGAGACACCCAAGTCATTTGCACTGGGAGTGAGAGTGAAGAGGGTATTTCCTCTGCTCCAGTCCCCTTTCCTACTTTCATAGTTAACTGTCATTTATTCTTCAGCTCTCAAACATTAGTCAGGATTTACATAAGTCCCCTTGTATTATACTCCACAGCCTTCAGTAATATCTTTCATAATATGTATCTGCTTTTAGACTTATTCTTATTTCATGTCATTCTTTCTTTAATATTTGCCCCCCACCATGTCCCATTAACTAAGCTGTAAATTCCAAGAATGAAGGACCATGTGTAAGTTTACCATTGTATATATGTATATATGTAAAGCTTTATATATGAGACATCAAACATGTATTTCTGAAAAAAGATGAATGAGTAAATGACACAGAGACAACATCACCGAACAGATCAAAATTCTTTTAGAAAGAGATGAAAGAGGATCCTGAATACTTTTGGACCTTAGTCTTGAAGTGCATTCCAGGCAATTGTGGGAGGCTGAACTAAATACAAATTCTTCCCATGTCTGCTCAGACTATATAAGAAATAAAGTATTAGTAGATGAGGGGATATGAGAGAATAGAATTGGGACTTCTCCATGCCTACGTATATACTAGAAAACTATAATTTTTTATCTGTATTTTAAATATTATTTTGTAATAAAACTTCTTAAATTGACAATGGAGCAAGAGTGCTTGTAGCAGAGACAGTGTTTTGTTTTCACAAAATCATTTTATCTTCCTACTAGGAAACAGCTAATATACATTTTCCAGTCTTGTACATTTAGATCAGACCCACACAATTACATTCCAACAAAGGGTATGTGGATGAAAATGAGCCCTATAAAAATTTCTCTCTCTCTTTTTTTTTTATCATCTTTTCTCCTTATCGGGGTCAATCTTACAAAGCATGTATAGAAGATAAAACAGCACAAAGAGAAAAATGCTGAGTCCCTGAGTGATTGAAGCAGGCTTCACATGCTTCTCTCTCCCTGTAACCCCTCAGTTTGTGTGCACACTGCCACAAGTAAGAAATGAACTTGTGTGTTGTGTTAAGTCATAATTTGGAATTGTTTGTTGCAATAATTGGCCGCCCTAATAGAGTATATATTGTACTTTTTTATTGCCACAAAAACTGCAAAGTTAGGGGCAAAAAGAGAGGTGTCTCTTAACAGCATTCTGGGAAACAGTCCCCAGGATGATATCAAAGACCATTGGATATCACTGGGAGTGAAATGATACCTATTTAGTCATATTTTATTTGTCCTTCTATTTTTGCACTTGTTTTCCCCTCCTGCCTGGGATATTTGATTTTTGTATGTCTGACTTAGTTTCATCCTTCAAGTTTCTCCAAGTGTTAATTGCTTAAAGAAATCCTCTCTGAGCATCTAAAGCTGCTGAATGATTTGACAGATGACAAGCTATTAAGAATCACTATTCTTTCCATGTTACAACTGAGAAAACTGAGTTTCAGAAATGCAGTAGAACCTCCCTTAGGCCACACAGCATGGTGGCATTGCAATTGACTCTAAATGCAAGTGACTTGTCCATGGTTTTATATGTTTTAGGCCTTTTGGTTTATTGGGGTTGGGATGGGGCTTCCTTCCCAAACCCTCCTCCTCCCACTTCCCCTCCTTCTTTGTCATTTTATTATCAAGTTGGTTAACATTGTATCCTCTTCTATGGGACACATTCAGACCATGTTTTAACAGGGGCTTAAGCAAACTTTCTGGATTCTCCCCTTTCCTGTAGGCCAGCATGTCTATTTCTCTTATTATAGACAAGAATGGAAATAGCTCATCCTATGGAAAGACCAAAATTGCTAACATTAAACTTGTCTGCTTTAGAAAGCAGTTTGTGAAATAAAATGGGCAGCATTTTCTCACCCTCAGGCCAATCCAGTATAGTGATATAAATAGGCCTCAACTCCAAGCACAAGTAATATTTCCCTGTCTGTGGGACCTACCATTGTAGCATCCCCATGCATTCCCCTGCTCACTCCAACCTGAATACTTCTTTCCACTTCTCCTTACTGCTGCCAAGATATATCAATGATTGAAACCACCAATGCCAGATATTGAAAAGACAAATGTAGCCATGAAATGCATTTCTCTCCCTCCTGAGTTCCCTAGGGCTGCTGGTTCTCTCCTGAAGATCAGGAAAATGTGAACCAAGTCTAGAAAAAAAGTAGTCAGTAGAAACCAACACCAAGATAGTCCAGATGATGGATATTGTGACAAAGAATATAAAGAATCACTTTAAATATGTTCAAAATCTTAAAGAGAAATAAAATCTTCATGAGTAAATAGATAAGCAATATCAATTGAGAAATGGAAATCACATAAAAGAATAAAATGAAAATTCAAATTGAAGAGTATAAAAATTGAAATTAAAGATTTACTAGATGGATTTAATAACATATTGGAAACCCATTTATGATTTAAAAACTCCCAGGAAACTGAAACAGAAGAATACATCTTCTATTTGATAAAGGACATCTATGAAAGGCAGACAGTTAACATAATATTTAATGATGAAATAGTGGATGCTCTTCCCTCTCATGTTAAAAACATGACAAGTAGTCTTACCACTTCCTTTAAGTATTTTACTGGATAGAGGAACTAGTTAGTGCAACAAAGTATCAAAAACAAAAACAAAGGGTACAGAAATTTGAAAGGGATAAATAAAACTTTTCTGTATTTTCAGAAGACATGATCATCTATGTGAAAAATACAACAAAAACTGTAGAATTTAGCAAGGTCATGGGAGACAAGGTCAAGATTAAAAAATCATTTATATTTATACACAATTAATATTATATAAAGATATATAATCAGCCAGATTTGGACAAAGCACTGACATTAATTCACTTGGGGAAGGAAATGTATTTTCAACAAAATGTGAACCTTGAGCTCTGCCTCACCCAAAATATCACTTAAATGTATTGTAGGCCTAAATGTAAAATCTAAAATTATAAACTTTAAGAATAAAAAATAGGGGCTGGTGTGACTCAGTTGGGTGGAGCTTCAACCCATAAACTGAAAGGGAGTGGGGTCACTTCTTTGTCAGGGCACATGCCTACGCTGTGGGTTCAGTCCCTGGTTGGGGTGCATATGAGAGGCAACTGATGGATGTTTCTCTTTCACATCGATGTTTTTCTTCCTCTCTCTCTCCCTCCTTTTCCTTCTCTCTAAAATCAATAAGCATGTCCTTGGGTGTGAATTAAACAAACAAACAAACAAAAAACAGGGGAAAAGCTCATAACTTTAGGATGAGCAAAGATTGACACAAAAAACACTTTTATTAAGAAGAGGAGAAAAGACTCATGGACATGGACAACGGGGAGGGATATGATTGCGGGAGAGGGGGTGGGTTGGGTGGGGGAGAGAAATTAGGGGAAAAGGGGACAACTGTAATTGAAAAACCAAAATTAAATTAAAAAAAAAAAAGAAGAGGAGAAAATATTTGCAGAAATTATATCTGACAAAGGACATGTGTCCAGAATATTAAAAAAATACAACTCAATAATAGGACCAAAAACCAATTAAAAATGGGAAAACTATTTGGTTATACACTTCACTAAAGAAAATACACAAAAGTCAGTAAACATATGAAAAGATATCAACATCCTTACTTGTTCAAAATATACAAATTAGAACCACGAGGTCATGATCTATTAAAACGTCTAAAATGAAAAAAATTACCACACTAAGCATAGGTGAGAGGTGGAACAACTCGTGGGAGTGTAGAAAGTTACCACCATTTTGGAAAGGAGCTTGTCAGTTAGTTTTAGAGTTAAATAAGACTCATAAGACTCAGGAGTTCCATTCTTAGCTGTTTACACAAAATAAATAAAAATATAGGTCCACACACAGACTTGTCCATGAGTGGTTATAGAAGCTTTATTCATAATAGGCAAAAACAAACAAACAAAAATTCCAAAAAACAAAAACAAAACCCAAATGTCCATCAGCAGGTGACTGTAAAAACAAATTTTGGATCAGTACTCTGCAACTAAAAGGAACAAACTACACATAATAACATGGCTGGATCTCAGAAACACAGTCAGTGAAAGAAGTCTTACACTGAAAAGTAAATGCCTTGTGATTCTATTTATAAGAAGTTTTAGAGTAGATAAAACTAATCTATAGTGATAAATAACATCAATGCTTATCTGGGGTGAAGGATTATAGATTCATTTCAAAGGGTCACAGACTAACTTTCTGGCGTGATGAACATGTTTTATACCTTGATATGTGTGGTGGTGACTGTTTGGGAAATATAATTTAAAACAAAATGTCCTCCCAACCCAGAAAACCTCTCCACAAAGGTAGAGGAACCCCCCCCCAATTTTATTATTGAAAAAGCGTTAAACCAGAATGTGATGCACATGATATACACTGTACTAAGAGATTGAAAAAAACAAAAAAATCTCTCTTTTATAGCCAAGCAGATATAACCCATTACATACATGTTCTCAAGATAAGTGAAAATTTGAAAACACTTATTTGTAAAGATATGTGCACGCCTATGTTAATTGCAGAATAACTGTATTCACAATAGCCAAGACATGAAAAGAGCCCATGTCCTTCAATGATTAGATAAAGAAAAGGTGGTACATATATACAATGGAATACTACTCAGCCATAAAGAAGATGAAATGTCATTTGTGACAACATGTATGGCTCGTGAGAATATCATGCTGAATGACACAGGTCAGATGGAAAAAGACAGGAATTATATGATTTCACTCATATGTGGAATGTAAAACTGAAAGCAACAAACAAACAACAGAACAAACAAATAGACACAGACAACAGTATAGTGGTTAAGGGGAACGGGGTTGGGAGGAGGATGAAGAGGGTAAAGGCGGTCAAATATATGGTGATGGAAGGAGACTAGATTTTGGGTGGTGAGCACACAATGCAATATAAAATGATGTATTATAGAATTGTAAACCTGAAACTTATATAATGTTATTAACCAATGTTACACTAACAAATTTAATTTAAGAAAGAAAAAAAAAAAACAAAAAAAACTAGTTTCCAAGGAAGAGGACCTGACAGCACCATTTGTCACACATAGTCCATCCTAGATTCCCCTAGTAATTGGGGTGGTCACTTGTGTTTGCTAATTGGTTTATCCAAAGGGAAAATAAGCTTCTCATATTTTTATGACAAAGGTAATTTTGCAACTTGATGTTGGACCCCTTCCCCTCCCCCAGGAAACTGGGAGATAGAAGTGCAGTCTTCCTTGATTACATTTCAAAGAGATAGCTCTCAGGGCCTTGATAATGACATGACTGGTTCCTAAAGCTGGCAAGAGACTTATTTAGCTTTTAAAAAGATTTCTACAATTTTAAAGAGACAGAGAAAGAACTTAAACTTACAAGTATGCTAAATAAATCTATGCTCTAAGGAAAGGGACCTGGGAGAAATCTCTTTCCTTATTTCCAATGTGAAGAGTTAAGCCTGTTTGTTTAAATTGGTATTTGCCCTTATATGACATAAATGTGTATCTTTGTCCCAATTATCAAATTGTACAATAAATTGTGCACATTTTTGTATGTGAAAGTTATACTTCACAAAAAGTGATTTAAAAATGGCACAAATGACCTGGAACACTTTCATGCTTTTACATAGGACACTTTAAGACCTTTCTATGCTTTTCTTGGAATTTTCACCAATTTCCCTGAGTTGTTTTCACTGTCGTAACAGTGTAAGAAAAACTGTAGCTGGATTATACCGAAGTTCATATGTCATAAATCCTCTTCAATTTTTGTGACAATGGAGCCCAATTCCTTCAAATAACAGAAAAATATGGTTCCAGGAGAATTTAGTAAAGAACCTTAAAATAATTTAATACCTCCTATTGATGAAACCTATTGTAAGCTAGGAGTTTTCTTTCTCTCTCTGTCCCCCCAAATGTAATTGAGCATCTACCATAGTCTACATTTTTGCTAGAGGCTAAACATATAATGGTGAATAACATAGATATGGTCCCTGCCCTAAATAAGCTGATAGGCTCACAAGATAGCCAGGTATTAAATGGGCTATTATTCTAACACTTATTTGGTTATATTGCAATAAGTACAAGAAGAGTCTCAAGGTGCAATAGAAGTGCATTGTGTGTGTGTATGTGATCAACTTGGTAAATGCAAAAATCTCCCCTGAAGACTGCAAGAACCTATCTTAATCTGACCCTTGTTTACTTTTCCTACCTCATCTTGTACCTACCCTATACCCTGCTCATTGCCTGTGAATCCAGACACCATCTTTTTCTCTGTTCTTTGAATGTTGAAGCTATTTCTGACTTTCATCTTTGCATATTCTATTGTCTCTGACTGCCTCGGCCTCCACCAGATCTTTAAATGGTGGGTATTTTGCCATTGGATCTACTCCCAAATGCCCCAGCAAGGGTGAAGACATCCTGCCATCACTCCCTCCAGCCTCCTCCCTTGACCCAGGTAGTGTCAATGCTGCCATGCATAGACCACAGTTTCAGTAGTAAGATTCTAAGGAATTTCCTCCCTTGGACCAGAAGAGAGGAAAGAACAGCATGAGGTTGGCATTTTCACCAGTGGTTACTGTAATTTCAGGGAATGACATTGGAAACTCATGCTGTGGGTTCTGTGAGGGGCAGCTCTGTCAGTTTTCTATCAGGAGAATAGAAATATTCCTACACTTGTGCCAGGTGTACCAGGAGCTTTCTCTGGACTATTTCCTTTAATCCTTAGACCACCTTTCAATCACACAGAAGAAACCCAAAGTTTGGAGAGTTTCAGGAACTTGCTTGTGGTCTCATAGTAAGGAAGTGGCTGAACATCGATATAATTTCTTTCTTTCTTTTTTTTTTAATATTAAAACTTTATTGTATTTCAAGTCACCATTATAGAACTTAAATTCTGGCCTCTATGCCCAGTTTTGGAATAAGGAGCTGCAAGGAATTTTAATTTGTCTACACATTTCAGGGAATTAACCAACTAGGGACTGAAGTAAAACTCAGCTGCAAAAACCCATTCAGAACTTAACTGGTCTTTGGTTGTCAGCAGTCGCTTCTTTTAAATCAGGAGCAATGCCAGCAACAGGATAGAGGATCTGGAAAGTGGATCGCAGCACTGACTGGCCCAGAGGCTGGAAACCTAACTGATGGCTCAGCCCACATTCAGGATCTAAAGGGAGAACAGCAGGCTGGAAATATCTAGAAGCAGAATGGTTATTTCATTCCTTACCCCCCCCCCCCTTTCTGAACTTCTTGGATGCTTTCCTCAAACCTGGATAATTTCTGACTTGCCTAAGATTAGAACTTCCCTCTTTCTGCCATAGCCCATAGTTTCTTTTGAAGTTGTATTTTAATGCTGTTTTTTCCTCATAAAAGTTAAATTGATAAAAGGTTATATTCTGGGACACAAACAGCAAATATCTGAAAGCATCTCTTTGCAGTTTACCAAGCACTTCCACATCTGTGGTCTCATCATTGGGGCTATCTGTGAGGTGGTGAGCTGAGACAGTGGGATTGGAATTCCCATTCGAATCCCAGCTGGTGGTTTTAAGAAGTAACTAAACCCTCCCAGTCTCCAACTCTTCACCTGTAAAATGGGACTGTCAATACCCATTCAAGATGTGAAAATATTAAAAGGAAATGCAGGGCCATCATTAGTCATAGAATAGGGTATTAATTATCATTAGCTCTACAGTTAACAGCAATGATTACAGTTAATAGTTATCATCAATTGTACAGTCATTAGCAGAATCCCTTCATTAATGTGTTGGAATAGGAGGACCCCAAGGGCCATGGGCCAATGGAAGTTGAATTAGTCATAGCCAAGGACTCTTAGATCTTACAAACCAAGGTGTAGGATGGCTTCGTTCTCATTTCCCCTTAGTTACCAGATGCCAACCCTTGGAATGAGGCACTCACACAAATGAATTGTGAAGCTCTTGTGTAACATTTGTAAGACTTTGATCATTTCTGGCTCAGTAGATACTACCACAATCTGTCTAACTGAACTCTGCCGTGAAAGGGCAATTTGTTCTCCTCTTTGCTGTCTGAATCAGAGGCACCCATGGATTAATCTGGCATGGTCTCAGGAGAAGCAGGGATGATTTATATAGACATTGGCAACATAACTGTCTCCATGACCTGACATGTCTCACAATGCTTTTCATTTGTCAAACAAATTAATCTGAATGTGTCATTGAGACACAACAGCGATGCTCACTCACAGAGTCAAGGATGGACAGGATGGGGGAGCTGTCCATTCTTTGGCCTGGGAGAGGGGATCCTTGCCAAAAGTTTCACTCCATGGGTGATTTTCCGTCTTATTGTTTTTTGGTTGTACATTGTTTTGTCATCCCTTAAAACTTGTGATGTTTATTCCTAAAAAATCAGAGAATATTGAAAATAAGTAAAAGGCTCTGTGTTTTTCCTTTTTAATTGCCTATCGGTTCATACTAAGTTTACCTCATATAGTTTAAAATGAAAATTCTTATACTACAGTACAATTGAAAACCGAATATAGCTTGTCATATTTTAGAGTGGTTTTTAATTTTGTCTTTGTTTCTTTTTTCTTACTTAAAAAATAGAGAACAGTAACATTGTCCATGTGTTCTTCAACCAAAAAGAATCAATTCATAATCTTGTTATCTTATGTTATATTTTTGTAAGTGAAGTTTAAATTTTTAATTATTTTCAAGTGTTTTAAAACATGAGGTTTTTAACATAAAAATATGGAGTTCTGGATTGAAACCTGGAGAAAGCCTGGCAAAAATTGGGCTTGCATTTGTATGTAGTAACATTTACCTGGAATTGAGCTCACTGCTCCATTCAAAGGATTTAAATTCTCCAGTTTTCCACAGTCTCCATCATTCCCAATTGCTTCTTACATACAGCTTGGTTATCTGTTTGACCCTTGTAGGCAGATGGGTCTCTGACTCTTTGTGTGTGTGTGTGTGTGTGTGTGTGTGTGTGTGTGTGATCTATCCCCCTCTTTTATCCTCCCTTGTTTCTTAATTTCTCTGAGCTGCTCCTCACTTCTTCCACTCAACTTTTCACCAAGATGTCAATTTTAAGTTCCATTCAATTTTTGCTGGGTTGGGCTTTGGACTGGGTGGAATTAGAGCTCCTTTAAGTGTTCTGTTAGAGAGGAGAAAATGAAGGAGAAGATCTTTCCAGTTCAATGTTGGAAAGCAACTTTAAGACAAAGCTTTTCTTCTGGAAATGACTGACCATTCCTTAACATATTTCCAGTTTAGCAGAACTCTAAATGAGTCTCTTGTCTTTTCCCCACCTTTCCCAATGCACATCTTCTTACCTTAGTTTGAAGAAGACCAGGATCCCAGAACAACAGTGGATAGAAATTTATTTACTGGGAATAAAATGAGGTTGGGGAAAATCTCCATCATGTTACAGTATAAACTTTGGTAAATATGAAAAATATTACAAAGTAAAAAGTTGTTCTTAAATAGCACAAAGTAATGACCACTCCAGTATATTTCCTCCAGTATATTTTAATTTCTTTACTTCACATAGTTGGAACTAAAGAAATACAGTTTTGCATTTTTGTTATTGTTGAAGTATTTCCTGATGATATTAAAAATGCTCAGAAACATCGCTTTAATGATTACATAACAATCCATCACATTAATGTGCCCCACTTTGTTCAACTAGTGTCTTATTATTGGACACTTGCATTGTTTCCTGTTCTCTATATTGTAAATAACATTGTATGCAAATCTGTTTGTGTCTCAGAATATTTCTTTATGATCTTTTATAGAAGGAGGATTTTGGATTAAAAAGTTGGGCATTGTTTAGGTCCTTGTTATCTTTGTCAAATTGAAGCTCATGTTTTGGTATCTGTGGGTAGTTATCTTAGTTGTAAACATATTGTGATATTTTGGTGCAATTTCCCAAGGGCCTAGATGAGCAAGAGTGATGAAGAGGGATATGGGAATTGGGATAATGGGTGAGGAATGTTTGGAAGTTTAAATGGAAACTACAGTCTGGGTTCTGAGGTCATTCACAGAAATGCATTTCATTCCTGGCTAAATGACTTATTGAAATTGGTTTCTTGTCAATTTCCTCCACTGTAGCAGTGTTGGTCAAAGAGGGCATGTCAGATTATTTTTGAAGTCATTGCATTTTCCTATCTGAATCTTGACATAAAAATTATTTCTCTCTTCCTCCCTCCCTCCTTTCCCTCTATCCTTCTTCCTTTCTCTTCTTCTATATCTGCTTCCAATAATTATCACGTGTTGAGTGCCTATAGTAGGCCAGGCACTTTGCACTGCTCTTTACATCACTATTCATTTGATCCTCTCCACAATAGTACAAGAAGCTAAAGCTTAGAGAAAGTTATCCATTGTACAGAACAATACACTCCTGGCAGGTGAGCAACAGAACTAGATTCAACTTTTGTTTCAAGCCCATGCTAGTCCACTGAGCTTACCAATATGGCAACGCACTGGCTTAGTTTGCATTGGAACTGGTAGAGGGCTACCCCTCATCTCTTTGTCTGGTATTTCAATGATGTTGTTACCTATAGATTTGCCAGAGGGGATCCCGTGTGATCCCCTTGGGAATTGAGGCTGTGTATTATCATTTCTATAGCCTCAGTACCTAGCACATAGTATGTACTAAATATATGTGTGTATATGTATATGTATATATATATATGTATATATATATATATATATGTGTGTGTGTGTGTGTGTGTGTGTGTGTGTATGTATATATATATTCCCCTGGCTGGTTTGGCTCGGTGGATTGAGCGTCGGCCTGCGAGCTAGGTGTCGCTGGTTCGATCTTCCAGTCAGGGCACATCAGAGAAGGAAAACTCTGACTCCAAAAAACCTCCGCTGCCTTGCGGCATACCTCTTCAGGGGAAAGGCTAAGGGAGTAAACCCCGACAGAAAATCCGGAGCCGGAGTCCCTAAGGCGGTTTGACGTTGTAGTCAACACCGGCAACTCCTGCGGCGCACCTGAAGCCAAGCTGTATCGACTCCGTCTTTCCCTTGGACCCTTCAGCTGCGAAGAGAGGGGGGGTCTGCTGCATGGGCAACAGCAGACCTTCCATATCACCCTGCCCAGGCTCTGTAGCTTCAGCTTCACTGGAGAGGACACTCCAGCATCATCGCAAGATGTCGATTCAACACGGGAGGAGACAGATACCGTGTCACTCCCGAGTCGGACTGCACAGCCATTCTCGGCGGTGCAGATAGACTCTTAAGAAACTACACCATCGTCTCTCGAGACGGACGGCTGCCGACGACGACTTGGAGATGAGTGCTCATTCTCTTCATTTGTGTTGCTCCTAAATTACCCAGCATAGTGCTAGGCTTTTGTGGAATAATGAATGCCTGATGAATAAATGAACTACAATATTTGCGTTCTCATACCAACTATTTGATACATTACAATGTAATTGAAAGGTGTGGTATAGAGGCAAAAAAGCATGGATTCTGGGAGCAAAAAATTCCTGCCATGAGGCCTAATCTATCATAGCTGAGCAGAAAGGGATATTTCAGCACAACTACACAGCTAGCGGTGTAAGAAAGGGAAGTATGCTAAATATCCCTTGTCTTTAGTTTTCTCATCTTCAAAAGGAATATTATAACACTTTTCATAGGAATAATGGAAGACATAATATTCTTCTCAAGTCATTTAAATGATAAAAAATAATTATCCAGAGTAATCTTTTTGTTTGGTTTTATTTTTGTTTTGTATGTTTCTAAAAAACATAAGTAGAAAGAGACCATTTTTATGCACTGATACAAATGCAGTCATAGAACTCCTGCCTTCAGATTATTTTTTTTTTCATCTTTCTTCTCTCAAACATATTCGAAAACCATGTATTTTTTCCTTAGGGGCAAATTCTGGAGCTAAGAATATTATTCTTTTTTATCTTCTAATTAACATGATAGAATTAGAACAAAAGTTATATGTATGTCATATATATAGTGGTTAAATTCCTTAATATTTATTCTATATCAAATTTAAAAAGAGACAAATATATATTTTTTATTTTTAAGTATATTTTATTGATTATATTGTTATAATAGTTCCAATTTTTTCCCCTTTGCTCCCCTCCACCAAGCACCCCCTCTCCCTCAGCAATCCCTCCCAAGTCCATGCCCATGGGTCATATATACAAGCTCTCCTGCTTCACCCTTCCATATATTCTTCTTTTTTTAAAAAAATAATTAATTCATTCATTAATTATTTTAACAATAAAAAATAACAATCCCTCCCTCTCAGACTTAAGACCCTTTATAATCTTATAAAGGACAATGGGCGAAGGTCTTGAGCTCCTCTAGCTGCTTCAAGCTGGACATGGTCGTCCTCCTACCTACTCTTGGGTCCAGAAATCACTAATAAGAGTGAGGGTGTGGAGGGGAGGGTGGCCTTCCCACATGGGGAAGGATCATGCAGACTCCAGGTCGGTTGGCTGTCCCTAAACAACAGCATGCTTGGTTTAACAGGCTGGCATCCTTGTTGTATTCTGGGGGTAACAGATTTGAACAGGGTTAAAAGACATCATTCAATCTATAATCACTAGATGAAAAAATGCAGGTATTAATTTTTCAATGTCCCACATTAGGGAAAGGAAGGGCTTCTTTGGAGGAAGGTGTGCCAGGTACATCTCACCTGTCCAAAATCTTTTTGCCCATTATACTTAGTTTGGGCTGAGGGAAATATTTTAGGTTTTCCCCCCTCTCAGACCTCTGGGATCTTTCTGTCCAAGCCATTAGGATAAAAAAGAGAAACCAGTTTTAAAGTGAAGTCCACAGATCACCCCATTCTTCACCAACCCAGCCACTTAGTTCAGCCAAACCATTCAGTCAGGAGGCAGCGATGCAGACAGGATAAGTGATGCCTATACATACAGACAATCACTCAGGTAATGAGATCACAGGCTTATGCCCTTTGAAACAGAAAACATGTTAATTTCTGTAACATAACCCACAAACAAGTCTCTAAATCTGTAGGACTATCTTATTGGAAAGACATCCAGTTGCAAGGCATTTGACATTCTTCTTGCCTGTAAATTAAACATCTTGATGATACCACAGACATAGCTTAGCTTTCAAATGAAAACAAATTTTAAATGAAAAGAAACTTTAAAGAAAGTTAGCTGCACTACTTTATAGTCTACCACTGAGCATTGTGATTTTCCTTGAATCATAATTTTTCTCCCTAAGATTACCCTCCTTGTCATTAAAGGGACTGCATTAAGTCCATTTTTAATGTATCCTGTTCATTTGCATAAACACAGCAAGAGCAGCAAATGATCACTTATGATCTTTAGTTCTGCTTTGCTGGAACTTACACAAGGAACATTTAGGGTGACCTTCAGTCTACCCTTCAGGGCACAGAAGCTGAGCCACATTCAGCCTTGCCTCTACACACCTGTCATTTCCAAAACCTTCTGGTTTTCCATTGTGCCTTAAGGTCCTTTCTAGACATCTTTCAGGAAAACAACATTCATTTCTTCCCTGGAAAGATTGCTGTGGACTGCACAACAAACCAAGGTACCAGACCTTTTATCTCGTGGGCTTTTATTACCTTTGAAAGTCAATCCCAGTTCCTCAGGGCTTTTTGGTAACAACCAGAGCCCAAGCATGTCTCCTTTAGGCATGACATTCTAGTCAAAGTCTTAGTCCAAAAAACTTCTATTAACAACTTGTCTTATTAGTTTTATGCAAAGAAATATGTCATTACTTACTTCTTTAGAATGCCAAACTCTGGAGGGATCAGATAGGGAGAAAAATATGCAGTGTGAAGGAAAATTCTTGTCCTTCTAATATTCACTGAACTCGCATTTCCATTTTTTATATTTTCTTTTTTCCTCCCAACTACAAATTTTTGCTTGTTTTTCCATTACAGTTGTCCCACTTTTTCCCCCTCTTGCTTCCCTGCACTCTGCCTCACCCTTCTCCCACATTCAGTCCCCACCCAGTTGTTCATGTCCATGGGTCATTTACACATGTTCTTTCACTAGACCCTTCCCATTCTTATCCCCTTCTCTTCCTCCCACCTCCCCGCTTGTTACTGTTAGTTTATTCCTTGTTTACATACCTCTGGTTCAATTTTGCTCATTTGTTTGTGTTGTTCATTAGTTTCCTGTAATAGGTGATAGCATAAGGTATTTTTCTTTCATTGCCTGGCTTATTTCGCTAAGCATAATTCTCTCTAGTTCTGTCCATGCTGTTGGAAATGTCAGGAGTTCCTTCTTTTTTTCTGCTACATAATACTCCATTGTGTAAATATACCACAGTTTTTTGATCCACTCATCTACAGATGGGCACTTGGGTTGTTCCCAGCACTTGGCTATTGTAAATAGTGCTGCTATGAACATAGGGATGCATGGGTTCTTTTGAATTGGTGTTTCAGGATTTTTCAGATATAATCCTAGCAATGGAATTGCTGGTTCAAAAGGCAGTTCCAGTTTTAGTTTTTTGAGGAAATTCCAAATTGTTTTCCATAGTGGCTACACCAATCTGCATTCCCACCAGCAATGCATCAGGGTTCCCATTTCTCTGCATCCTCTCCAGCACAAGTTGTTTGTTGATTTGTTGATGATGGCCATTCTGACTGGTGTGAGGTGTTATCTCATTGTGGTTTTTATTTGCATCTTTCTGATGGCTAGTGACGTTGAGCATTCTTTCACATGTCTATGGACCCTCTGTATGTCCTCTTTGGAGAAGTGTTTGTTGAGGTCCTTTGCCCATTTTTAAATAGGGTTGTCTTTAAAAGAGACAAATATCAAACAAAACATTTAGTAGGTAGTCAGGATATTTGACCCATTTTTTAAATGAGAGTTCAAATCTTTTCATTGAAATTTGATAATATAATTTTTAAAATTTTGGCTTGGTGGCACAGTAGGTTATAACATTGTCCCATACACCAAAAGGTTGGGGGTCCCATCCCTAGTCAGGTCACATACACAGGTTGCAGGTTCGGTCGCTGGTCTAGGTATGCCAATTGATGTTTCTCACATCGGTGTTTCCCTGTCTCCCCACCCCCGTTACTCTCTCTGTCTCTCTTCTTCTCTCTCTAAAATCAATAAACATCCTTGGGTAAGGAATAAAAAATATTTGCTTAAAACATTTTCTGTTAACGTAGTGATGCATTTTTTATTTTTCAACTAAAATTTCAAACTCTATTTGCATACTTTGTCCTATAGATATATCTGTAATTCTCCAAATGTTCACTATTATATTTTATAGTGAAATAATCTCAATGTAGTGAATGAACAGAAAACTGATACTTAGAGTTGCCCAGAGACAAGAGCCAAAGCATTTCAAAGTTGTGTTGAGGAATTTGTAAAAGTTGTGTGCTTTATGAAGGTGAGACCCTCGGGAATTTCAGTGGCCAACTTTGCCTTATTTTTCTCCCTTCTTTCCATTATGTTTGACATTTCTAAGGCAGAGCTTCATTACAGACAAGCAGTCTATGGCAATAGACTGGGGAAATGAGACTGAGTAATAGAGGTGGAGAAAGAAAGAGGTGAACAAAAATAAGCATTGAATTGGAATAAGACAGCGATTTTTGACCCTTTTCATCTCATGGCACACATAAACTCATTTTTAAATTCTGCAGCACACAAAAAAATATGTTATATTTTTTGCCGACCTGACAAAAAAATAGGTATAATTTTGATTCATTCACACCAGATGACTATTGTTGTGTTGGCTGTTGTCATTTTTTTTATTTGACAGTCTTAGGAAAAAGAGGTAAGTGCCCCTGACTATATAGCAGGTATTGCATATTTTAAGATTCTTGTGGCACACCAGTGGGAAATTGCTTGAACAGGGCTTTGGAGGTCCATCACCAATCTGTGATGTGTCTATGTGAAATATGAGACTGCCAGAGAAAGCTCTTAAGATTCAAGAGCAAACTCATTTGTTTTGATCTGTTGCTCATGATCAATAATCTGGCTCTGTGGCTACTACAAAAAGGAAATGACAAAATTGATAAAATATTCCACTTTTTCCTTCATCCAATAATCCTCTGGTGTTGATGTACAGTGAAAAAAGAAAAAGGGGGAGGGGGTAAGCTTACCTAAACAACAACTAGAAAAATCTATAATAATAATAATAACTGCCTAATTTCTCCATCTCATTGTGCTTTTCAGGGAACCCAATCTGAAATGAGCTATCTAGAAGAGAGCCGCAGACCTGAGATCTGGATGAGGTGAGTGAGCTGCAATCGTCCCTCCCCTTCAGGAAGTTAGCAGGAGAAAATCCAGCACCCAACTCCAGGGAGACCCCCAAAATGTCATTTTTTGATGGATTTATTATCACTCAGGGTTAAGCTCTGTGATTTTGTGGAGTTCCATTGTTGACAGGCCTAAGGTGGAGGAATAAGGTTAATCAATTTTATTAATTTATAATAATGGATAATATGACTTTTGCTTAACTGTAAGACTCACCTGACAACCAGGATGAAACCTTACTATTACCTGGCAATTTGGTACAATTGAGTTAATAAACTGAAGGCTTGAATGAAAACAAAGAGAGGTGAATACTCTGGCAACTTGATTAATTGTTTCCAACCCACACAGACTGTACTTTTATTTTAAGGATATTTATGTTTTGCCAGTTGTGTGGTCTCTCTTTCAGTTACTGATAGCTAAATACTGTTCAGTTCTGGCTCTCTAAGCTTTCATTAGTCTACATCAGTGGATCCAAGTGCAAGTTCACAAAAAAAGTCACTAGGCTGGCTACATAAGGATCCACTAAGGATCTGGTTAAAAAATGCAAACTTTTAGCACCCACCCCAAGCCTACTACACCAGAATCTGCAAATGTGGAGCACTGGCATTTTTATATTTTTATAAGCTCCCAATGCAATTTTAATTCCCTAAAGTTGTTACTGATACAAGAAAATTTATTCTACTTCCCAACTTTTTTTCTGCTTCCTCTTGCTTTTCAGTGAAAGTGATGTGTCTCTTTTGTGATTAAAGAGATACCAGAATGTTTCTTCAATAATTTAATCAAGTGGTTAGGAAGTAGCCCTCATCTGGGACTTCTAGCATCCTGTGATTTGATCAAATTAATCTTTGTTTACAGATTATAAATAATGTGATAAAATGAAACAAAAAACACTGAGTCCCTGTCACCTAAATCATAACTTGTGCATTAAAATCATTTCGTGAAAAAAATGTAGACTCAATTTCTACTTGATAAATAATGTCTGTCTGCTTTTGCAGATGATAGCAATTAGATTTGGAATAGATATACATTTTATGGTATTCCTTTCATGCAACTTTTGACATGTCTGAAGTCTAAGATCTAATCAGTCTGGTCTGACTATTTTTGAGCCTAATTTTGAGAAATATGTTCCAATGCACAAATAAAATATAAACTGAAAGAACAAATCTGTTAGGAGCATATAAAAATATGTACTCCTGAAAGATCACAACAAAATAGATTTTTTTCATTTGACCTTTCATTTCAAGCAGCCAAGGCATGAAACATCATTGAAATAGTGTCTTTTTCTAAGAAATTTTCAGTTCTAATAAAAAATATATTGAAGGATTCAGGAAAGACTTCTTTTGATTTATTTTGTATTTGTACCTCTGAAAACAGGAAACATTTAACGTAAAGTTTAGGCAAGATAGAGATTTTGGGGCCCATTTGCACAGTGAGAACATTTGGATACAATATCTTAGCCTACTTATTTGAGGGACGCTTAGTGAAAATAATCAGAGAGTAATCTACTAAAGGAAATTGAAATCCTTTTATAAGTTCCTCCTTTACGCTCCATCCCCCTACCAGTTTCTCCAGTGAGATGGAGAGGAAATAGAGCTACTTAGAAAAAGTTTAATGTTTAATGGAAGATTATTTTTGGTGAGGAATTGACTATGGTATAGAATAATTATTTTCATATGAATAAAAGGAAAGAAAGAAGACACATTAGCAATAGCCAACATCATCTTCACATGTATCTGGGTCAATCATTTTTCTTTTTTTTAAATTAGCTTTGATGTTCACTCTTATTTTTGCTTTCATTTTAAATTCACAAACTATCTCTTTTTCTCTTTCATTTTACTGATTGTTTTTTCAGTCTATGAGGTGATGAAATATTTTTTGCTATAAATCTATTTATTCTAGGAGAAATGGGTAGTGGTTACCAGGATTCTGATTACAGCTCCAGGTAAATGGGAGAAAGGAGCATGAACACTAAAATCCATTCGATGAAGATTATAGCAGGAGAGTAAAGGGAAACAAGCTTGAGCTACAGCAAGTGAAGCAGAGGAGCTAGACCAAGGGGATAACAAAACTGAAATAAAGATCCAGGCAGATAGCCAAATATATGAAGTCTGTCTGGAAAAAGTCCAGCCATTATTAATATAACAAGAATGGTTTGTGTGACATCGATGTAACCTGGCAGCCAAGGAGAGTGGACTGGAATGTGCATGCCTGAACAATGACAACTTCACGGTACCAGTTAATGGGGGTGGAAGATCCTGTTGAGTGGGCATGTGTATTGTGTGGTCACTGCATTCAAAATGACTGAGCAAGTAGAGCAACAAATTGGCATCAAATTTTGCAAAAATGTGCATTAAGCTTGCACATTCCCCCATGGAAACTATTCAGATGAGTTAGAAGGTCACAGCTATGGGCAAACCGGTGATTGGCAGCTTCATCACAACAATGGGCCCATTCATACATCACATCTCATGCAGTTTTTTGGTAAAACATCAAATGACCAAGGTGACTAAGTCCCCCTACAGTCCAGACTTCAAATCCTGTGATTTCAGGCTTTTCCCAAAACTGTAGTCACCTTTGAAAGGGAATAGATTTCAGACCATTGATAAGATTCAGAAAAACATGACAGGGCAGTTGATGGTAATTGGGAGAACTGTGTGAGATCCCAAAGTGCCTACTTTGAAGGGGACTGAGAAATCATTTTCCTATGTACAATCTTTCTTGTATCCTTTATCTTCTTCAACAATGATTTTTTTATTTTTCATGTTACATGGCTGGATACCTTCTGAACAGATCTCATACGTCATCAATCTGAAATAGCAAGGAGTTTTCATCTTGTGTGCCAATGCTTATCAATTGTTAGAAACTGCATGGACTCTCATGAATAATGTGAGGTTACAGCCAAGTTCCGGGTGATATAGTACTATGATTGATTAGCTATCACTCTCATGGATACAAGAAATGAGAGGCATGACAAATGTGCCAAGTGTTCATGATCTCTTACCTAAATAATGAGAATATGTTATGGAAACCAAGGAACATTCACCTTTGTATAATGGAAGTAATTTCTGATCAGGCAATAGTTCCCCATATCCTAACAGATTGATAAGGTATCAATTCAGGGACACTATGAATAAAATCTCTAATTTCTGTGAAAGTAAGTTTTCTGAATGGAGACACAGTGAGAAATGATGAGTAAAGCTTATTATAGAAACTCAGTGCTCTTACCCAAAACATCCTTAACACCAAGTGCCCAACTGGTATACTTTCAGTGACTACTCATTGATAAAGGCTCAGAATGTCAAAATCAGGATAACTTTGGGATAATGTCTGATATCTAATGCCTTAAAGTCATATAATAATATAAGGTCTATTGATAAACAGAATACCAAATTTGGTGGTCAGCACAGAAAATAAAATGTGCCATATTCAATGGGGTGTCAATCATTACTAAGACAGTTTTGCCAATGTTTAGCAGGATGGCTGGGAGATCAGGTCTGAATGAATGATATTTCATAATATGTAAAAGAGGAAATAATGGGCAGCAGCCTCTCAAATTACCTGAACTGTGACCAAGGACCAACGGTCATGGGTGATGGTGTATTATCACCAGAAACTTCTGCAGGTGGTCTTCAGTTTTGAAAATGGCACTTGAAACCTAAATAATTTTATTAACAAATGTCACCCTGATAAATTTTATTTTAAAATAAAATAAAATAAAATGATGTTGGACAACTGAATATTCTGGTATAGCTTTTCCAAGTGGGCTCCTTCTTCACATACCATCTTAGAGGAAGGCTACTTAGCTCTTCCTGGTGTACAGAATCACATAGTGGCTAATACTTGGTGTCTGAAATCAGACAACCCTTTGATTGAAAACTAGTTCCATCAAGTAGTAGCTAGATTAACTTTTAACTGGTTATGTAATCTTTCTAAGCCTGAATCTTCTCATATGCAAGAGGATAAAGTAAACATAGCAACTCACCTATGAAGATTAAACATGTTAATAAATGCAAAATGATAAGACAGTACATGGCATAGTAAGTCCTCGGTTAAATATTAGATTTAAAACAAATGGACAAAAAGAATTGCCCTCAGGTGCTCTGAATTTTTAGGTTCTAAGATTATGAGAACTGATATACCTGATGAGCACATGAGATTGCTTCTTTTGGCTTTAGCCTAGGCAGCAGTACCTGATGTGAGCTCAAGTTTGGGCTCATCAAAATCATTCTAGGCCAGATCATACTTTCATGGATATGATGAAAATAGTTCCCTTTCCCACTGTGGCTTCCAGAGCAAGCTTCCAAGCAGTAAAGATGAGTTTGAGGGTCACGAGGTTCCCACTTGAACGGGCACACTCCAGGACTGTACTGCAGCAGGGTGAGATAAAGTAAACAAGGGCTTCAGCAACTAGAAAAGAGCAACTACCTGCAGAAATTATAAACATTTCTCTCCCTTAAAGTGAATGTTTATTGGGAAGAGTTGGTCTGAAAAAGTTACAATGATTTACCATTAAATCACAATGAAGCTTAAAATCCTCAGAGGTCATGCTCACCTTTTCATCACACATACTGCTCATCATTTTCCAAAGTCCTAAATAGTCTCTAAAAAGTGATTCATGTTATGTGTTCACATCAGGAGAGCTAGGAATGCAACCAAAAGCTCCTGGTAGAGCTCTTTCTAAAGAGAACAATGAAGGACAAATCGTACTGTTTTATTTCTTGAGTTTTAGCTGTAACTCAAGACAAGCAAAACACACCATATCTGTAGGGATCAGATAGTGTACAGTTTCTCCTCCAAGACTAACAGAAATCTGAGGTCAAGTAGGTCTAGCTGCAGTGCAAAAGGATGATATAAGTAAATTGGTCAGTGAAATTAAAAAGCCCAGGTCCAACATCCAAATAAAGCACCAGTCCAAAGAGTCCATGCAGAGAGAAAGAACTCATGTGTGATTTCATGGGTGGAAATTAGAGGAGAATGCAGGTTCCAAGGCATGGTAAAGAAGAAAGTTGTTAAAAGGATTGAGCAGCATGAGCACCATGTTTCACAAATCATGAAACTCAGTGAGAGATTTATTCCTAGTGTGGCATAACAGAGCCAGGAAATATGTCCTTAATGTAAGTCATCAGGGACCTAGGAATGTGGTATTATAATATACAGTTACATGAAAAATCCCTTCTAATGAGGGAGTTCAACATTTATCTGTGGCCATGCTGACTTTATTTTTCACTAATAAAGTTAGTGTGAAAGTCAAAGCAAGTATCCCATCCCTGCCAATGTTTCTCTTCTCCAAAAGGCTCCTGTTTCTCTTTATCATACATGACAAATTTGAATTGCAGAAAATAATTTCCATTAGTACTACATTATAAAAAATACAACCAGCAATGAGCTAACTGTTGCACAAGTCACAACATGTGTGAGAAAACCACATGGTTGGGAATGTCATTGCTGACAAAAAGACAATTCATTTTTGTCACTGTAGGATACCAGGCCACCTTGTTCCATATTATTTCTATCAGTTTACAATATGAAGTACAGTCACAGTACTCTGCCAAGGGAAGGGAATGGAGTAGATAAAATGCCAACTTATATGGGGCTCAGGATTAATGACAAGTGCTGATTCAGCACACAAGAAACCACTCTACAATTAATTCCACAACGGTGACATAGAACTCCTCAAGATGTATTTTTATTAGTCCATTGAACTATTATTTGTAATGATGAATAAGGCTGTGTCACAATGGTTCTACTACTGGCTTCATTTAAATAACAAACTCATCCACTGAGACAGATGTAAATGTCCCTATTTCTGTAACAGAAGGGTAATGGAAAGCTCCACATCATTCCTCACAGCTAACACTGAGCTCTTAGAGAATGTTCTTTGTTGAAGATAAAATATTAGAAGCATTCAAAAGCATTTTATCTATAAAACATCAGTCTTCAGGACAAAAAGTTGAATTCCTGAACTATCTTTCTCCAGGAAAATGGACCAGAATTTGAAATACATATTAAAATGCTTCAACATGTGTTTCACTACCACCAGGGGAATTACGCCTAATGAAAACCAGTAACTATTTTTGGGAAATTGTATATGAAAAGATTTTTTTTCAAAATTAGTATATTTTCATACTCAAAGAAACTCAGAATGTACACAGTGGAGAGGCAGTTTTTGAATTAGAAGCTTCCAAACTAATTTGGACTTAAAATAAAGAATCTACTGTTTTCAGAAAAAGAGATTGGCTGTCCATTCCAGTGATGTCTGGTGTTTATTCAATAGCAGAGACAAGCATGCCAGGAAAACGCTGCAAGGAGAAAAGCAACAGAGATATAAATGTGTTGTAAACACACATTTCTCAAACTTTAATATGAGAAACACTTGAAACACCTGAGGTTTATGTTAAATGTAGGCCTTAGATTCTACATTTCTAATATGCTCTTGGGTGATGTTGATGCTGCTGGTCTGGGGAACACTCCTTGAGTAACTGTTACAAAGAAATATGAAGGAAAATTAGCATCATATAGAGGAGCTGCAATTTTATATTTATATAAAGCCCCTCTTAATCAGCATTGTCCTAAATCAATGGTTTTTTAACTTGTCTGCACATTTGACTCACTTGGGGAGTTTTCAAAACTCCTGCTGCCCACATGACATTCCAAATCTACTCAGTTCTAATCTTGGGGGGTAGTACCTGACATTGGCGGTTGTTGAAGATGATCCAATGTGTAGCCAAGAGTGAGAACCAGTAGCCTAGATAGATTTTTTAAGGGCTTAAAAAACAAAATGTAAGCCCAAGTCTTCTCAACTTCAGCTCAGTACCAAGTACTTGAACAGATGTCATGGTGGCTAAAAACATCAACCTAGGAAAATCAAGAAAAACCCTTTGCTGTTTTTCCCCCCGGGTTTTTTAGAAAACTTGATGGTGACTTTTCAGAATGAGGTCCATAGATGCCCCTCCTCTTTCTCTCAGGTGACTGCACATTTTGCTGCCCCTAGTTCACTATAAACTTCAGGAAAGGAAAACAGAGCTTCCTGAAAACAAACTGCCATTAATTAACACACACATAGTAATTAACAGCCCATAATGTACCCCAACTTCAGCTTTATATTGCATATTGAAACAGCTTCAGTTTTCCCATTACAGAAAAGCAACACTTTATGTAACATCCATTTCTGCAATGGAAAAAATACTAATAGCAGCCCCAGCAAAGAAAAGCAAGATTATAATTATAATACTTGTTAATATCTTGATCTGCAAACAATGCAGTACTATGGAAAATAAAACAGTTAGACTGAAATTATACACACCACTGAATATTATCACAATAGAAGCCCATTATGGGTCTGAAACATTTTACATACTAATGCATGTTTCTCTATTAATGTGCATGATAATTAAAAAGCAAAGATAATCTTGTCCAGTAGTGTCTACAACACAAAATTTTAAATATTTACATCAATGGCAAGTCAAAATTGATTCTTTCAAAATTTCTCCTAGTACTGATGTAGCAAAGTAAATTCTCCCACAATCCAAATATTTGGTCTCTTATTTCTTTCAAATTAACATTTCATTCATTTTTTTATTCCTTTACTCAGCTCCCTTTATTCATTTGATTGAATATAAAGTGGTAAGCAAAACCAGAATAGTCCCTGCCTTATTAGAGTTTAAAACATAAGAGAGGCAGACAAACATCCCTAAAAATATTACAGTATCAAACATAAAATCATAAAATGGAAGCTGTTATAAATGCTTTAAAAAGGCAAGGACCACTGTGATATGAGACTAAAACAGGGAGTTTGCCCTTTTCAGGAGGGTATGGGAAGGTTGTCCTGAAAGAGCAACACTTGAGCTACAGTCTGAATGATGGTCAGTTGATCCCTGGTGTGATTACAGCTGGACGGAGGTAATTTGACTCTATCATAAATCATCCTTTATATTTTCCCAAAAATTTTAGAATCTCATTCTGGTAAATGTTTTTAAGAAAGTAAACCAATTTCTTCAGTATGGTGACCAACTCTTACTGTTTGCCTAGAACTCCTGGATTTATAGTTGAAAGTCCATATCTAGGGAAACCCCTCAGTCTCAGGGAAACCAGGACTGTTGGTCTCTACCATAGACCTGGAATTCCATCTCGATAGCAACTTACAGTGAGACTCTTGTGAGTGGTGACTGTGTTTTATTCATACTTTCCACTGCATTCCCACACCCTCCTCTAGCACAGGTGCTAATAATTAGGAGAATCAAGCAATGCTATCATATTAAATTATGGAATGGTGTATAATTTGCAGATCATGCCTGAAATATAAGCCCACATTGAACAGGCTCTTCAGACTGTGAGGAACATATCATAAATGTGAAAGTGTTTTATTTAAGAGTGTGGTTTCTACTACTGAACAAGAAGAGCCAGGAAGAGCACTCATTTACAAAGACAACAGTTAATAGCTTTTCGTTAGAAATTATATGAGATGAGGATCGATGCAGCATTGCCTACTTTTCCAACCCCCTTATAAAACGAAGTAACAAAAATACTGTCTATGTTTAGAGAGAAACTATAGGCCTAGCTGGGGTACAGGCCTATGAGCCAGCTCAGGTCTGTGGCCCAAGTATGAGAATAGCCAATAATCCCCGGAAGCAGCATAATGGGAATATTCCCCATATAAAGTAGATAAATCCAGAATTCCTCATACAAGTCCAGGATGAGAAAACATTAGGAAAGATTAAGAGAACAAGTTCATAATAAATGGTGTGTGTGTGTCTGGGTGTGGGTGAGGGAAGGGGAAAAGGTGCCTGGAGCAATTTTTGAGTGCAAAGATCTGTGCAAGCCCATAATCCAATACCCATGGTTTTAAAGTTGTATGAACCAAGAGGTGCCTAAGGGAGATGGCCTCAGAGTGAATAATTATCACTTTAAGTATACCAAAGTATTTTTGTTTGTTTTGTTGTCAGGGTAATTTTCATTTTCATTTTTCAAAGGTAGCAGCTGGAAAACTATCTCTGTTTAAACTGAGATGTAGTTGCCAAGTATTGTTTTCATCTCTGTGTGTGATTCTAAGTAACTAATTTACACACGAACACAGTGGTATTTGTTAAAAAACTGTTTGGGGCCCAGAGCCCTAGAATAGGTACCTGCCTAGAATAATTTTTTGGTAAAGATACCTAGGCACAGGTTCTCACATAAAGCAAGAAATAATGCATCACAAGAGATGGAGTGTGCATTCCTCAATATGTGTTGACATTCCATTGATGATTTTCCAACATATTTGTGAGCTTCTCCTGATGGGTAAATTAATATTTTATAGGAAAGAAAGTGTACATTAACCAAAAGCTGCTCAGGGAAGGGAAGACTAGTCATCGCAAAGGTCAATAACTCTTATTTCCCTTTGCTAGGTGGGAGGAGCAGTCTTCTAGGCATTTTGGCTATTTCATTAAAGAAAATATTTATTCAGAATGGACATGCAAGACAACCAGAAAATAATCTTGCATGATAATGTGAGAGCCTGACTTTATTATCATTGTCTTTGTATTGCTGTAGGGTTATTATGAGGTTGAATGAAGGTAAAAGCCTTTCCTCGTTTCTTTGGAAAAAGCAGGGGGTGAGGAGTCTGCATTTGGATAACGAAAGATCCATGGGAATTTCTGCACAACTGAATGGGGCTTCTAGCCCTGAGCTAAGGAGAATGAGAAAGAAGGGCATCGCAAACAGAAAAGCATGGCATGGCCTGTGCCTAAGGAGAGTGTTATATCAGCAAATATATATTTAAATTAATAACTTTTAAAAATAATATGTCAAGTTGAAAAATTAGCCTTTAAGTAAAAAAAAAAAGTTAACTAGGGCATTCCAAACAGAGAAATATGGTCCATACTAAGCGAAACAGAATCCTGCTTGAAATTTGTTTTTCTGTCAATTCTATAATGCTTCAATTTAAACATATGCACTCTGTATATAGTTTTTACTTTTTGTTAAATGATGGTACGTGCACATCTTATAAGTGTGCAACTCCATGAGTTCTCACAAATCTAAGATACCTATGTGGTCAACACTCAGATCAGGAAACAGAAAGGTACTTTTTCATCACTGCCCTTCTCATAAGCCACCATATGAACTTGGCCTTGTTAAATATCACTATTTGGTCTTAGTCGTATTTTTGTGTGTTTAGTCTGGGGATGATGCCTCCATTGGGGTAAAATCTTGGGACAACACCTGAGGCTTAGCAGTGGGGTGTGGATCCATACTACGGATAGAACGCAGGTCAGCAAACTTGCTCTGTAAAGGGCCAGAGAGTAAATTACATTTTTGGCTTGGTGTGCCATCATGTCTTTCTTGAAACTCTAAATGAATGTCAGTGACTGCATTCCAGTAAAACTTTATTTCTTAAAACTAGGCCTTGGGTTATATTTTGTTGAGCCCTAATGTGGAGCAAGCAGTATCTGTGGAATGTGGGATATTACATGAAGAACATCCACAATACTTCAAGAGGAAAACCTTGTGAAGTCCTAGACCTTGGTCTAAAAAAGGCCCTTAACTCATACAATAGTTAAATAGAACTCTTCAAGGTGCCTTATGCTTATATTTGCTTATTTCTATCCTTGGTCTAGTTTCTAACTTTCAAAATAACTCAGTAGTCAGCAGCAAGTTTGGAAATGTCCAGAAGCAAGGCAATCTCTGTTATATTTAGCAATATTGCTTAAGGAAAGCACTGCATTTCACACTAGTTTCAAAATTTCAAATTCCTTAAAAGCAAAGTTTGGCTCCAATAAAATATTCTATGAACAATGGAATTTGTATAAATCCTGGGGGGTTTTGTATTTAACAATTTAAACATTAAATTAAACATTAATTTATAGTCCATTATAATTATTTCCATTTTGGAAAGGCAAGGGTTATTTGAATATGCTCCCATTTAATTCTATTTCCAGAAAGCTAATCTTGTTTTGGGACAAGATGAACTGGTTGCCATCATCTTCAAATCAATGTGTTAGGTCCTTTATGGTCTTGGCAGAGGGTGTTCTAATGTCTGGTAAAGAAATACCAGTCATGAGAGAGAATAGTGGAATTTCTATGAAATTCCTGTTTAATCAGTACTTAATCTGTTTAAGTATTTCTTCATAAAACTATGAAAACATATTAGGATGTGTGAAATTAATGTGTTTGACAAAAACCAAACAACCATTGGACATTATCTGACATATTTATCAAGTATCTGTTGAGTTAGTTTTTGCGATTATCTTTTGCAATTTGGAAAGTACCCACATTATTTTCTTTGCCCACAGAAGATATTAGGCATCAGGTGTTTTGTTTTGTTTTGTTTTTCTTTTTTGTCAGAGCACTAAAAATCCTAAGATCACCCCACCAATGTGTATGTTATCTTTGACTTCTCATTTCTCTTTTCCTGTATCAAAAATATACTATTCTATATGAGTGTATATTATTCTTACTAATCCTACTACCTACTCTCTAGTCTCCCGAAAAGTATCAATTGAATTATTGCAATAGCCTCCAACCAGTCATCTTGCTTTCAAATTTAGTCCCCCAACTATATAGTCTGTTACATACAGCAGCTAGAGAGATACTTTGAAAACACAGACTAGATCTTGTTATTAATTAGTTCAAACCCTACCACAGCCTTATTCCCTGCCTTATTTCATCTACATGTTCATATTTATTTGCTACATATTTTTTTTTCTATGAACTATATTAAGTTTAGTGGGAGTAAGGAAAGTGGCGATGCAGGAAAGGAAAGGGAAGGTGGGGTAGATAAATTGCTCTGAATCCTTAATAGATATAAAAACATTCTTCTCCTTATTTGACAGTTGGCTATTGTTAGGATGCAGTCTGTACTCCTTATTCCCTTATAAAAGAAATGAGTCTCATCACGCCTTCAAAATCCATGTATTTGAATGGGTAAACAGAGGGTTCTAAGTAGAATGTGCTACATTGACACTTTTTTTTTCTTGTTGATAATTACTAATGACGATAAAATACTCACCCTACTCTTCCTTCCAGACACACATACATACAAGTCTTACCCCAGATAAAATACTGCCTCTGTATTTAATTTCAGTGGTGTTTTTAGGCTATACAGAGACTCTAAAATTCCTCTTGCCTAATACAAAATTGAGGTACATTGTCATCTTATATAAAGTACTTGGAGTAACACCATTTTATAACTACTATTACTCTAGAAAAGATAAATGTATGTAGTTGTCTTAGTTGGTTCAAGCTTCTATAAAAAACATGAAATACTAGGTAGCTTAAACACAGAAATTTATTTCTTAGAGTGTGGAGGTTGAGAAGTGTAAGATCAAGACAATGAAGGCTAATTTGGTTCCTGGTAAGAACTGTCTTTCTGGCTATGTCTTCACATGGCAGAGAGAAAGGGGGGGTAAAAAGGGAGAAAGAGAGAGAGGGAGGGAGGAGGTAGAGAGAGAGAAAGAGAGAAAGAAAGATAGAGAGAAAGGGAAAGAAAACGTGCTCTCTAGCATCTCTTCTTATAAGGGCACTAATCTAATTATGAGGGCTCCACCCTTATGACCCAGTTACCTTCCAAAGGCCAGATCATCAACTATAATCACATTGGAGATCAGGGTTTTAACATATGAATTTGGGGAGAACACAAATATGGAGTCCATAACAGTAGTTCACTAAAAAATCCTGGTAATAGGTTAAAGCAGAAGTATTTACTTAAACATCCCCCCCCCCCAAATTAGTCCCTAAACTCACTGCATTAAGTAAAAAACAAGCAAATAATACAAGACTGTATTTAATATTTAAGACTTTAGCTTTGACTCAAATTAGAATAATCACAGATGTATATACAGTAGTCCCCTCTTATCCATGGGGAGTTATGTTTCAAGACCCGCAGTGAATGCCTAAAACTGAAGAAAATTCCAAATCCTATATATAGCATGTTTTTTCCTATATATACATATCTGTGATAAAGTTTGATGTACAAATTAGGCACAGTAAGAGATTAAAGGAGACCTCAAGAGACTGCAGGATCCCAGCCTAGTAACATCATGGAGCTGGGCAACATCACCATTTTTAGGTCTGAGGAGGTGACTAGTGACATGTTACTGGAACTGGGGTGATAGGGGTTAGGAGGGAGAGGAAGCACTTTATATAGTTCTCCACCAGATAGCTGTGATCTTCACTTATTAAGGATTCAGCCAGGCAGTAACAGAGCTACCAGAGTGAGTTGGAGTAATAAATGTCCTGACCTCACTCTTCCCTTTCTCCCTTAAATTTCCTATCAGAGTTCCTCACAGATAAAATCTTATGTAGTCCACAGATTCAACCTCCTGTAGCATAACTCAGATGGGGGAAAGGTGGAGACTGAATTTGGAAGAATAAATGGAATAGTTGTATTATATCAGACAATCAAACATGATTAGAATTTGTATTATCTCTCTATGATATTGAGCAAGTAAATATCTGAGTATCAAATCATTGTTCATTCATTTGGATAAGCTTGAAAATATAAACCACTCCATAAGTCACTGAAAGCACAATGTATAGCCCTTACTTTCAAGCTGTTGACACATTCTAATAAGCAGATCATTAAGTTAACAGAAGATCTATATACTGTGTTGTCAGTAATGAAAGTGCAATAATCAAGAGAAATGTTTATTTTTTAAATTTGTCTGTGATATATACATACACACATATAAATAATCTGTGGAAATATATGTATAGATATATATGTGTGTATATGTATATATGAATTATTTATATAAATATATCACTATATAAAACTTTAGAATCACTGATCAATACCCTGTATCAGTGATTCTACAACATTTACACTAAAACACACATGATATTAACAGATGCAACATGTGCCTACTCAGGATTATGACTAAATCCTTGTATTTGCGCTCTATTCCAACACTATTTCCCACACCCAAAATGATATCTGAATGGAAGGGAAAATGGCAAATTAGAATGAGAATCTAATAAAGTATTCCAATTTGATTTGATTGTGCAGTTTTTAATAATATATATAAGTAATTTATCTCTTATAATAGACAGTTGTGACACAGTGAGCCTCAACTCAGTTATTGAGAGCAAATAACTCACACTGCACTGTGACCTACACAACATTAGGTCATAAATAGCAGAGTAGACGCCAACAGGTTGTCAATCTTCCAGACATGCAACTAGCAAATGTTCCTTTGGTTTCCAGCTCTTTCCCTAAATGCCAAAACTAAAACCTGTGTCAACATGATCATCAATAGTATCCAGAAACATGAAGCATGCTGTGAAATGTTGAATCCAGGAAAAGAAAAAGCCAAGCAAGATGTTAAAATCATGGTGTGCCAACCATTTTAAACATCTCCATGATAGAACACCCATCTATGGAGAGTATGTGCACAAAAAGTATTTGAGGGGCACTGACTGGTGTGGCTCAGTGGACTGAGCATCGGCCTGAACCAAAGGGTTACCAGTTCAATTCCCAGTAAGGGCATTTGCCTGGATTGCAGGCCAGGTCTCCAGCCAGAAATCCAGCTGTGGGCATGCAAGAGGCAAACATACATTGATGTTTTTCTCCCTCTCTTTCTCCCTGCCTTCCTCTCACTCTAAATATAATAAATAAATAAAATCTTTTTTGAAAAGTATTTGATGGAAGAGAGAAGTAACCCTCTCATTCACGCTATTAAGAGCCTCACTTTCATGTTTCATAATGTAAATAAAACATTTTAATTAATATTATTACATTGCCTTATAGATTAAAAAACATGCAAGTTTTATTAAACCATAAATCAGTGAATAATAGTACAAATTTTTTATTCTGCTTTGTCTAATTATAGACTATGAATAAATATATAGAGAAAGTATATAAAATATACAGCTTTTTCCCTTCTCCCTTCAATTTTTATTGTTAGTTCCAAGGATTCAAATATTAGTTTATTCTGTACATAAAAAGGTATAGCAAAAATACCTTGTGATAAGGTGCCTAAACTAGTTGTAGAATAAAGGCCAAATAATTTATGGCATATGTGTACAGTGTGTTTGTGAGAGTGTGACATTGAGAGAGAGAGAGAGAGAGAGAGAGAGAGAACTGCATAAACCACATTATTACTTCCGTTATCCTGTGAGTTTTCTCTTTGTGTGAATAGCATAATTTGAAACAATGGAATATAATAAAATGGGGAGTTGCTAACAAGGCTGCTGACCATTTTTACAATCTTCTAGACATATAAAAATTGTTCCCTGGTAAGATATTCAAAATATTAACATTTTTCATTAGGCAAGTGTTTGGTTCTCTCTGCCTGCAACTTAGGACATTCTTGTCCCAAGTGGAATTGATTAGCTTAAAATAGAACATTTGTGCCAAATTGCTTGCTTCCATGAGCAAGCAATCCTGCTTTGTTTTGTTTAAATGCTTGAGGAGCAGTTAAACATCTGCAAGTTCAGATGATGCTCAGAACAAATGATCCGCAATAATTAGCAACTCAGAGAGAGCACAGATCAATCTGAACTTATATTATCCTTCCAGGAAATCAACATAAGCTAATCAAATCAAACCCTGAACTGTAGTAAATATTTTATGAATAATTAGGCTTTAATTCTTTTTCAGTTTTGTGACGTATTAATGGCATAATATTTCTAAGGGTTACAATTTCAGTCTGTATTTTTCTTGAGATCTAAAAGTAAACTGATGTGTATATTTTTATTTTCACTTCAAAAAGAATATTAAACTTAAAATGAACTATAAAGTATCTCAAGGATGCATTTTAAAAACTGTAAATTAACAAATTCTGAATCCTTAGAATTATTTTCTTCCTAGAAATCAAAGCTCAATCAATTTAATACTCAGCCAAAATCATTGGAGAGTGAATAGTGATGGCAAAATATCTGTCACTTCACAGAACACATAGCAGTGTCCATGGGCTGAAAGGATCTGTGCCAGGTCTGAGTGGCGCTCTACAGGCTTGCCTCAACAACCATGTAATCTGCAGCACCATTGTTTAAAGTCACTTTCAGAGAACCACCTCCACTTTTTTGTCAGTCATAATACTACATCTGATTTTTTTCCTTCAGTATCTGGTAGTATGCATGAAGCTTAAAATCAATGCATTACTATGTTTATTATATTCAATAAGAAAAATAAATTTACAAGACTTGTGCTGAGCTTCACAATCATATATTTTATTTTTGATTACCATTTGATTTGTATAGATTCATAATCTAGCTTTTTATGTTCTCCACCAGGACAAAATGGGTTTTTATATTTTTCTTATTCTTTTTTTGTAATCTTGGTTGTAGATTTTTGATTTTCATTACTTTGAATATTTCTTGCCAGTCCCTTCTTGCCTGTAGGGTCTCCTTTGAGAAATCAACTGAGAGTCTTATTGGGACCCCTTTGTATGTAATTTTCTTCTTCTGTCTTGCTGCTTTTAAGATTCTCCCTTTCTCCTTAATTTTTTACATTTTGATTACAATGTGTCTTGGTGTGATTCTCCCTGGGTCCAGATTTTTTGGAACTCTCTGCACTCCCTGGACATGTAACTCTATTTCCTTCCACAAATAATTTTCCAAAAATATTTTTTTTTATTTCTAGTTCTTCTTCTTCACCTTCTGGCACCCTATGATTCATATGTTGGCCCACTTATAGCTGTCCCATAGGTTTCTGAGCCTCTCCTCATTTCTCTTACTTTTCATTTCCTCTTTCTGCACTGGTTGACTGTTTGTTCCTTCCCTATGTTCCAATTTGTTGATTTGATCCCTGGTTTTCTTTCCCTCATCACTAGTTTCATATGTGTTTCATTCATTTCAGCAGGACTAGCTTTTATTCCTCCCCTGTCTTGTTTAAGATCTGCTGTTAGGTCTGTAAGCATTTGTATAACCAAAGCTCTGAACTGTGCCTCAGAAAGATTTCTTATCTGCTGAGCCCTTAGATTATGTATTTGCTAGCTGGTCAGCTGCATGATTGGGATCTCTATCATGATCTTTGCCATCCTGACAGTTTTGTGTTTACCTTTGTTTCCTGGGCAGGGCTGTCACACCTCCTACACAATAGGAGGCGGAGCCCCAGGCACTTGTCACAACCGGGCGACCCTTCTTACCACACTGTGGTGTTTTGCATGGAGGCAGGGATCCAAGATGGATTCCTGCTGTTTACTCTCTACTGAGACACCGGGAGCCTCCTCCTCCATCCCCATGCCCTCTGGCCCTCACAGTCCAAGGCAATGGGGGTTTGCCCTCCCCAGTGTTGGAATCACAAGCTGATGGGTTTGGTCTGCAGCTGGGGGTGCTCCCCAGGTGCTTCTTGCCTCCCCTTAAATACAGGTGTCTGTGCTTACTGCTGTCCTGCCACTGTTGCTGCAGCTGCCACTGCCAGCATAGCTTGACCTCTCCGCCCTGGCTTTGCCCCTCCTACCCACCCAGACGAGCACTACTTCTTTATAACTTCATATGTTGGACTTCCCTTTGGCTTTATTTTCTGGAACTTCTGGTTATTTCTGGTTTTGCAGTAGTTGTATTCCTTCTTAGTTATGGAGGGAGATGGAACGTGTGTTTCTAGGCCTCCATATTGGCTGAAAGTTGTCTCCTCATCTTGACAGGCTCCTGTGTTTGTTTGCCTCTGTGTCTTAGGTAGAGCTGTCACTCCTGTTCTGTTGTAAAGGGCAGAGCCTTAGGGATTCATCAGTACAGAGTGACCTGTTTCACCATGTTGTGGTACTGTATGTAGGGGAGGGGTCTGAGAGGGAACAATGCCGCTTGCCCAGAACTCGTCCCTTTTCCAGGTACCTCTCCCACTTCTGTATGGGCCTGGTGCCCCTCTAGCTGTTGCCTTGGCCATTGTTACCAGAGTGAGTGGGTCTGTGGATGTTCTAGGACCATGGGGCCTTTTAAACAAGCTGCTGCCACCGCCGCTGCTACCACCACCACACCTCATCCTCTCCACACCAGTTCTGCCCCTCCTACCTGTCTGGATGAGTAATTCTTCTTTATATCTTTGTTTGTTGGACTTCCATGCAGCTTGATTTTTCTGTAACTTTTGGTTGTCTCTAGTTTTGAAGTAGTTGTATTCCTCCTTAGTTGTGGAGAGAGACACAACATGTATGTCTATGCCTCCATCTTGGCCAGAAGTCTGGGTTTTTATATTTTAAAATTTATTATGTTCTTCTATTCCAAACTTGATTCCTAATTTATATAATGAAAACTTGCTTACTTATATTTAGTTTTAATACATATTTTCTTTGCTTGTAAAACATTTATACAAGCTTTTAACTGAAACAGAGACAAGAAACTTAAATTTTAATAGGCTTCTCCAAAATAATGTGGGTTTCCTAATATCACATAAAAGTGTAATAAGACAAATGGCTATAATTTTATTGACCTGTTCACCTAGCAAAACCATTTAAAACAGTTGCCATGGAAAACCATGCTGAGAGTGAAAAAACAGGAGAAATCTAATTTAGGGCTAGTGCTAGTCAGTACCTCCAAGACTAGTTTTTAGCCTCTTTTCCTTAGAAATGTTTCCTAGAGTCCCTAGCTGAATCCTCACATTTGCCCCAGCATAACACTTCAGAATGTTCTGCATGCAAATTCATATTTCTTCTCTTTTCCATCAAACAACTGTGCAATAAAGCACCCTCTTTGACATGAACAACAATTTATTTTTACTGTTTACTTAACCCTACTCTCATTGTTATCAGAAAATTGCCATTTTTTATCTTTATTTTACTTTTTTACTTCTCTGTAGGATTCAATACTGCTAACTGCTCTAACCTAATAAGATTCTCTTTCATTGATGTAGATGATGCTATGCTCTCATTTATCATTTTCATAAGCTTGTCCCTTGTATTCTCTTAGTAACTCAAAACTCAGACTCAGTTCTCTGACCAGTCAAAATTTTTTTTCTCATGGAATTGCATCCACTGAAGCCTTTGATTACCACCCATACACTAATGATTCTCAAAATTTTATTTCTAGGCTAGACCATTCTTCAGACCTCCAAGATTATAAATTTCAATTTCTATATAAGCTTTCTACTGGGGTACTTAGTGACCCATATCCAAAAGTGGGTATTGGTCTCATTCCCAGTGCTCTCTACCTCAGTGAATACTAGCAACATCCATCAAATTATCCAAGTCAGAAAGTCTGGAGGTATTCTGGAGACCTTTTTTCCTCTAATGTCTCAATTGCCCACCCTGTTGACTCTTCTTCCAGACTTTATGTCATCTCTGTTCATTTCTTTCTTCTTCTACTACCACCACCCTAGTGAAAGCCACCACAATCCTTCTGCAACACCTCCCTCTTCTACAATAACTGCAATAGCATTTTACATGGCTTCCAACATCTACTCTCATTCCTTTCCAGTAACTATTTAGCCTATAGACAGGGTTATCTAAAAATCATGAATCTAACTTTATCAGACTGTACTCCTACCTCTTTACTAAAAGAATCCATTGACTTCCTACTGAGTTTACAATGAAGACCAAAATTCTTGTCATGGTCTTCCAGATCCAATATGGTCTTGCTCCTACCATGCCTTATATTAACATCACGGTCTTCTCAGTTCTCTGCATTCTAGTCACCCTGTGTTCTTTACATTCTTGAAGAACTGATGTCTCTTACATCATGGAATCTTTGGCCGTTTTTCCTGGAATTCTCTCCCTTCCCCTTGCATGTTTTTCCTTCATCTATTAGCTTATTAATAATCCCATCAGAGAAGGATTTCTTTTTATAAAGGAGAAACATTGTCAAATTCTTTGTTGAAATGAAGATTTCAGTACTTATATTCAACATGTTGCCATTATGAGTTTACTTTCTCCAGCCTTAAAAGTTAAGTTTACACCCCACCCCCCAGCAAGTGATACACCCTTCTCACACCCCAAACAAACACTGGTTGATAAGAGCTGGAGTGTGTCCCAGCAAAGTCCTTCATGTCATCAGACTAAAAATAATAATAGTTTTGAACATCAAAGAAAAATTAAATGTAGGAAATGTCTCTTCTTGCACAAGATTGCACATCTTACTAGATACAAATAATTTGCTTTGACTCTAGCAATTCGTTAGCAAGTATTTTAATATCTATGAAAAGATTACATTTGTAATAAATACAATACACATTGAATATGATGAGTCATGAATTTTTTATAAGCAGTACTTGCTGTTGGAATGCAATGGAATAGAATAAAATGTAATTTAAATGGTCTGTGGTCTCACTTGGAAGAGAAAGATAGTGGGTCATGGAATCCTTCTAAAGGAGAGCTAAGTTACTTATAGAGGAAGTTATAAAGCAATACTAAGCTGGGAGACAGAAGACCATCGTAGTTTCTACTACTAACTTGGTGTACTTTGACTAGATCATAATCTTTATACACCTTAGTTTCCCACTTAAAATAAGAGGCATAAATTCAATAAAATGATGTGTGTAAAAATACCTAGTAATTACTGACAGGCTTAAGTAGCAATTCCTTTCCCCTTACTTATCCAGTTAGAAGCTCTCATTTTTAAAGTCTTGCTTGTGTCAGACATGAGTCGCTCAAAAAACCACAGTTGTATGAAGCAATATCTGCCAAAGTCATTCCTATACACCCTTTCTCACATCCATGCCCAAGTGTAGTTCTGCTCTCTTTCTGGTCTGCTCATCTTTAGTTTGTAAATCTGGTTTACCTGCATTTTCAACTAAAAAGCTTATTATTTACTTCTCATGTCCTGAATTTTTCTGACTTGCAGTAATGTGTCTTTTCTGCCACCAACATAGTTTCTGTTCTAATGCTGTAATGGTCTTGTCCCCTTAAAATCCTTTACAATCATGCCAGACAGTCACAGAATCTAACCCCCCTTTCCTCACCTTTGGATCTAAGGTATCAGGAAAATCTTTCTACCTCTTACCATTATTTCAAGCAGTGCTGCTAAAAAGCTTTGCTGCTATTCCCAGTTAAATTTTTATAAACATTGTATCTTTAGTGTCAATGCAGCCTAATAGGAAAATTTATTTTCTTATTTATCTAGCACTTTACTGAACAGAACCAGAAGTATATACTTGTATAATTTTTGAAACTAGAAATGTTAATTTAATTAAAAGGCAACAAAATGGCAAAACTTAAGATACCTATAGTAGATCTGAGCTTAAATTTTGAGTCTTGAATTAATTGATAGTTTTGAATTTACACTATTCTCCAGCTACTGTAGTTTAATCTCTCAAATTTTAGGGACCTAGTCTCTTTTATGTACTGCTTTTACCTTCCCCAATGCCAGAAACAAGAACAATACCTAAGACATGTATGCATTTATTAACTATTTGTAAAATGAATGAACATCATTGCAAACCAGGGTATGTTATTGAGAACTCAAGAAACTGCTACCGTTATGTGAATAATATAATAGAGATAGAAGGTACATTAACAGAATTATTTTCATAGCTTATATTTTGTCCTGCCTTTTCTGCTTTCTGCAATTTTAGTTATCCATGGTCAGTTTGAAAATATTAAATGGAAAGTTCCAGAAGTAAAAAAGTTATAATTTTTAAATTGAGTGCCATTCTGAGCAGCATGATGACCTCTCGCACTGTCCTGCTCCATTGCACCCAGGATTGGAATCCTCCCTTTGTCCGGTGTTTCTACACTGTACATGCCACCTGTCTTAATGACACTGTGGCTCTCTCAGTTATGATTGTCGTGGTATCACAATGCTTGTGTTCAAGTAATTCTTATTTCACTTAGTCATAGCCCCAAAGCACAGTTGGCAATTTGTATATCATCAGATAAATTTGACCCACTGTCTCTAGTTTTCTCAACCCTGCTCAAGATATATATAGAGAGACACACACACACACACTCACACAAACATAAATACACATATTGTAGTATTGCTTAAAAAGTATATAAATAGACAAATAAACCAGAATAGAAAGTCCATATACATGAGTGGTTAGTTTATGAAAAGGAAGGTACAGCAAACACATGGTAAAGATAGCTCTGGGCAGCTGGATATAGACATAGGGAAAAATGGAGCATAGCTTCACATCATACCCAAAATTTGATTCCAAGTCAGAGATACTAAATGTGAAAGTCAAAACAATGCCATTTATAGAATATAACATAAAAGAATATCTTTATGAATTTGAATTAGGAAAACATTTTGTAAGTATATTAAAATGAAATATAGTAAAAATAGACAAATATGACTTCATTGAAAGTCTATGGAAATATTCCATTATAGTAGCAAAAAGGTAAGACACATATTGAAAAAGGATATTTACCATAAACAGCTGACAAAGATTTTTTTACCCAGGATGTATATATTTCAAAGAGACTCTTACAAATCCATAAGGAAAATACAGAAAGTTCAATGGAAATATGGGATAAAGATTTAAACATGCACATCCCCAAAAATATATTCAAGTGGTGAATTAAAATATGGAAAATAAACTCAAAGTTATTAGTCAGAGGAATATAAGTTAAAACTGTGTGAGGTTGTTACTACCATCTGCATAACTATTAAAAAGTAAAATTATCATTAGCAACAGGTGTTTGAAATAATGTGGATACATAAATTAAAACATTAGTGTTAGGAGTATAAACATTAGTGTTGATAGCATACCTTTGAAAAGCTGATTGGCATAGTTTATAAAATTGAACTTTCACATAACTTCTGAAACACCAATTCCACTCCTAGGTTGTAACCCACCCCCACCCCCCACCAAAAACAAACAAACAAACAAACATGTGCATATGTGTACCAGGATACATGTTCATAATAAAAAGAAAAAATATATACATAAATAGGAGAACAGAGAATTAACTTTGGAGTTTTATTACACTAACATTTTACAGCAATGAAAATGAGTGAACTACCCAACAACATGAATGAAGCATGAAAGTATATTACGAGAAAGAAAAATATGGTTTAAAACACTGCATCCAGTACAACATTATTTATAAAGCACTAATCATACTAAACACTATAGTGTTTACTTGTATATAAATATGTGATAGAATAATTTTAAATAGAAAAGAAATTGTATGTACAGAATGTGGGAGAAGGATTAATTCTGAAGAGGAGAAAGAGTTGGTTTAGGAGACAGCCACAGAGGTGGATGAAGGAGATGGTAATGGTTTATTTTCTGGGTTGAGTGTTAGTTTACTGTTACTTAATACTATTATGCTCTAGAATTTAAGTAACTTTTATTTATATTACTCTGTACGTGATACCAAAAAGCTATAATGAAGAAAGAGAGTGAAAAAATAGCATTCTAGGCAAATATATATGAGGCAGCCCCCCCCCACCAAGGCAAGAAGCAGTATGAAGTATTAAAGGAATAAAAAGAATGCAGCTGGACAGCCATGAGCAGAGAGACAAGGTTGGTGAGGTTAGAAGGAGCTTTCAAGTCTATTATTTTATTTCATGTCCATAAAGATCCTGGAAATAATTCCAGATGGCCGTTATTCCTCATGTTTTGCAGGTGACAAAACAAGTAAAAAGAAGGGGGGGGTGAATGGACTCTTTAGCAGAGCTGATAAAATGCAAAATGCTTGCTGAGAAGGAATACAGCCAGAAGCAAGGTGTATCTGGCTGCAGAATCTCTTGAGCTTGAGCTTTTGAGCTTAAAACAAGCAGGTGTATAAAGCCTATGCACGAAGTTCAACCAGCCAGACCCTTTGCTCTGCTGAAAACAGTGGGAATAAGTGAATGTCTGTGTACTGAATATGTAGGCTTCTTGCCCCTTGTTGTAATCATGGCTGCAAAAGATTGTCATTCAGGTATATGTCCCCTCAGGCAGGAGATAAGAAGATTCCTTTCTGAACAAACAGAAAAACCACAGAGGAAATACTTGTAAATGCTGATATTTGGAACTGTCCCAATGAAAAACCCCAATCCTCATCTTATCAGTCTACATAAATAATTCATCAGTTGACATAACTTCTATTCAGTTTTTAATGTTTCAGTCTGACATAGGAACAAATAACCTTTGAGAAGGTTATTGCAAAATGCAAGACAAAAGAAAGAGTAAAATATATGCAATGCAAAAAAGACAAGAAATCTTTAAAAATATATATCCTCAGAGAGAAGAAGATAGTGTGCACATTAAATAACAGAATATTATATAAATGGAACATTAAGAGAATAAGAAAGAGTCCTTGGAAATGATAAAACATTATAATGGAAAGAAGAAATCCAAATGAAATTTGGGAGTTAAAAATTGAGAAGTTAACACATACATAAATAAATAAGCAAACAAGAAACATAATAGAAACAATCTTCCCTGAGAAATGAACAGAAATGTGGGAAACTCACTCAACCCTTTATTTTCTCATGCCTTTACTGAAATGGTACCTGATTGATGAGTTTTTCTTGGATGAGCTTAATATTTTAATTTACCCTTTTCCCTTTGGCACCCTCTACTACTAAAACTTGCTTTTGTTTCTCCATTGTTCTTATGGCATAACATGTATTATGTTTATATGTTGTTTGTATCCACCTACTATGATTTTTTTTCTTTGTTATTGCTTTGTTCACTGCTGTATTCCCACAACTAAAACACTGAGTAAATAGGAAAGGGGAGAAAGACAAACAATATCTAAGAATATAAACTATTAAATTTAGATTTAAAAGGGAGTGAATTCAAATTTGTTAATTTACTACAGAGGCTGAGCTCCTGTAGTAAATTGTTCATTTCGGTTTTCCCTACCTTATATCTGTTTTTTATACATTTTATCTTTTTATTAATATTCTCTATTTGGTGAGACATCATTCTCATAGTTTCCTTTAGCTTTTAGATATGGCTTCCTTTACTTACTTGATCATATTTAAAATAGCTAATTTTAATGAACTCTAATAATTTTAACAGTGGCTTCCTTAAAGGCAGTTTCTACTGACTACATTTTATTTTCCTGGAAATGAGATATACTTCTTGTGTCTCTGCATATCCTTTAATCCTCGCTGAACACTGGGCATTTTAAATAATACAATGTGACAGATCTGGAAATCAGATTTCTTTCTACCACCAGGGTTTTGTTCTTGCTGCATGTTTCATTGATTTTACTTCTGTTTGTTTGTGTGTGTGTATGTGTGTGTGTTTCATGAAGTAATTCTATAAAGTTTACATTTCTGTTGTGGTATGTGGCCTCTGAGGTCTCTGCTAGCTTAGCTAGGTCATTGACCAATCCTTGCACAGATGGGCTTTGTGTGTATGTTGGGGTACAACTTCAGTTATCAGGCAAGCAGCCTTCACTTTCTGCTTCAGCAAGAAATCTTAATGCCAGCCAAAGATAAAAATTTAGGGTGTTCTCCAGTTTTCTCTAACATGCATACAGCCCTGGCTATGTAAGCTCCTCTCTGTTTGTGTATAGTCTTCTAGATTCCTTGGAACACATCTGAAATTTTCAAAGCCCACTATAAGTATCACGTTATTCAGCTTTTCCTTTAAATTTTTTTGAGCTATTTCTTGTCCTAACTATAATCACTGTTATCAGGCAGATGAGATGTTAAACAATTGCCACCAGCCAAGGCCCCCAGGGAAAAGATTATTCACTCAGAACAAGTCTAAATAAGGTCAAATAAAGACAAATTTTGTACATGAGAACTTCCCAGAGAACTTCAGTCAGTTCAAATAATGAGTTTTCTGAGAAAGGTGCTTTTGGGAGCTCCAAACTTGCTCTGTTCTCTTCAGTGGCCGCTAGGCTTCTGCTTTTATTCATGAATCCAGAACTGTTGGTTTTCAAAACTGCTTTGGAGCTGGGAGAGGGCAATTATAATAGGACAAGATTGAATACCATAAATCTCACTGTTCTTACCAAGATTCAGCCATTCTTCTTAAATAAACACTCCACAGATTATGGAAAGACTTAGGTTAATTTCTAGAGATCTAAAAAAATTGATGTTTTAACTTCATTACTTTTATTAGAGGTGGATTTTGGAAGTTCTTTTTCTTCCATTACCAAAGACATCACTTACATAAAGATGTTGCTCCACTCTTCTATCTCTTGCATTGTTTCTAAAGAAAAGTCTATAGTCATTCATGTCTTTGTTCCTTTGTATATAATTGCCTTTCTGCTCTCTAGCTTCTTTTAAGATTTTATCTTTATATTTGGTTTTAATCAATGCAATTATGAATAGTACTGTGTAATTTTCTTCATATTTCCAGTACTTGTGGTTCAATGAACATCTTGGACCTATGGATTTATAATTTTCATCAAATTTGGAAAAAATCTAGCCATTATTTCTTCATATAATTTCTGCCCCCTTGGAGCTCCAATTACAAAAATTTAGGTTACTTTAAGTTGTTCCACAACTCAATGATGCTTTATAATTTTTCCCCAGTCATTTCTTTTTATTTTATCTTCTATCACTTCCTTTACTGCCCTTTTTCTTCTTTCTGTAATGACTTTTCTATGGACACCTTCAATGTATTTTTTACTGTTCTTCAGCAGTTTAACTGTGATGTGTCTGACTGTGGAATTCTTTCCTTATTTGTTTTTATTTTGTTTGTATTTGTTTTAGTATTTATCCTGTACAAAGTGCACTGAGCTTTTATGATTTTTTATGTAATGTCACCTGTTATTTTCCTGCATTATACATCCTAAGTAGCCACACTCTTTATTTAAACAACCATTAAACAAATGTAAATTTTTTTCCTTTCCCAAAGGTAAAATTGAAGAATAGTTTTAAGGAGAAAGATAGAAGAATAAACAAGTATTATGTATTTTAGGTTATTCTATAGCCAGTTCATCCCAACTGGATCAGCTTTCTTTAGTAATGGCTTATAAATAAAAAAAATATATGCCAATATATGAAAGCTATGCCCATCTTTCATCTTCTCTAGAAGTGAAAATATGATGCAGGGGGAATTTTCATTTTTTATGGAAGCCAATTGTATTCCCAGCAAGACAGAAATTACATTCTTAATGTAGATGAATTCCACATTATTCCATACAATAGTTTTAAAATATAGTAACTGCTCACAGGGATAAAACTTCCTCATAAAGTAGTTTCATTATAAGTTAAATAGTCTTTGTAAAGGCATTACTAAAAACTAACCTACAATTTAAGCATTATTTGTACCCTTACTCCAAGTGACATATGGGATAATTTGGAAAGTGTGAAGTGGAATACACATTTAAGGTAATAACACTGCTGTTTCAAGTTCTAGATAAACCATAGATATCTTGCTTTATAGATCATCCACATTGATTTCAGGTAACAATGGTTTGTAGAACACCCAAGGTTACACAAAAGAAAATTTCTACAAGAAAAGTGGATTTCACTTTATTTTACAGATTATATACATAAATAGAATTAGTTAGAAAATTAATATATCTCATCTTCATTTAGTGCAGTTTAAGTGTAACTCCATTACTAATTTATACTGAAAAAAATCTTACTGCACTTGAAGAGAATTAGCCTCAAATGTCACACTTAACAACCTTAGCTCTCAAAATACCACAGCTGTTTATAGAGATGAAATACATCACAGATGTTCACAAAACCTACCTAACCGTACCAATATTATAGTTCAAAAGAAAGAACAATTGATTTCCTAAAGTAAAAGGCTTTTTGGGGACAGGATGAACCTAATGAAATGCAAAATCTTTACCAATAATTAATAACCCAAAGATTCTCAACTCAGCTATAGCTAAAAAGCTATAGCTTTTAACAGAATATCTGCCAGCTGCCTAATAGTTATCCCCAAGAATTATTAAAAACAAATAAATACTGTTTTAATTGTAAAATGTAGAGAACTTAAGAGCCCTTGAGAGACGATATGAGATCTTTTTGCAATAGCAGTTTATTAAAAATATTGTAAAGCAAGGGAAAAATCAAAACACAGCAAAGAGTATCTGTTGCCTCATTTTCATATAGACATACAGCATTCCTGTGGCTGCGGCCCCTTGTGTCATTTTCAGTCAGATAGCCCAATCTGACCATTATGCGATTATGACCCATATACATGTAATAAGTAATTTTCAAATCCCTCATAGCTATATCTCTACCACATATAGGAAGTTTTTGGTAAATGTTAAAATAACACTATCATTACCTTTCGAATTTATTCTAACTTGACCCCTAACTATACCATAGAGTTAAAATTTGATAAAAATTGGTTTAAGTTATTTAAGTGTCTGCTGATTTCAGGAAAGAATGCCTGATAAAATTGACCTGATTTTTACTGGCAGCTTCTCAGCCTGCAGCAAGAAATATTGGAAAATTGAATGATCTGTCAATCCTCCAAACTGCTTACCATTATATGAGAAGAGAAGCAGCATAAAATTGTGGCTCAGAGGAAATAGCTCTGGACCTCAGCTCCCTCTTGGATAAACAATTGAGGTGGGTGATCAGTTGATGTCAAACCTCCCACCCAGTTAGGAAATTTAAGAGTGTGTTAGATACAGAGCATTCTACTTTCTCCAACAACCTGCTAGTTAGTATTATTCTCCAATCCTTTCTCCATCTATGAGACCAAATTATGTTTTATTATGAAGCTTAATTATCCCACTTTGCTATTAATGACTCTTAGTGTACTTACCAGTGCTTTTAGGATTAAATTTAAAAAGTTAATATAGTCTTCAGGGGCTATATAAAAACATTCATGACTAAGGTTATAGGCATAGCCTATGGAGCTAAATAGCCCAGGTTGAAATTTGGGTTATTACCATTCCTAGATGGATAAATTGAGGAATTATTTAAGTTATCTGAGTCCCAGATGTTTCATCTGGAAATTAGGATAAGTAGTAATATCTGTCTTGTGGACTTGTTTTATTAAGTGAAGATGATAAATAGATAATAGATAGATACATAGATACATAGACATGTAGATATGTAGGTAGATATGCATTCACAACGATGTTGCAAGAAAACTTTGTAGAACATTACTTGGCACACATTAAGTATTATGTAATCTTTAGTTCTATAATTTTAATTGTTTTCATTATGTGCTGTTGCTCCCTGTTCACCTTTCCACTCTTTTATTCATGCCTCCCCACTTATCCCTTGCTATGCCCATATGACACTAGGTTTCTCTTTGCTCCTCAAATATACCATGGTTTTTCCTGTTTCCTTTGTCTCAGGCACACACTCCCTCCTGTAGGTGGTTAACATCTCACCTTCATTCCCATCTTCTATGATTCTTCCTCATGGAGGCCTTCTATGTTCTTTTCCTTCATAGAAGTTTTCAAGATTATTATTGTTCAACCACTTGTATGGTTATTGGCTTCTCTCTGTCTTACTGGCTTGCCTGAAAACTGTCTTATGACTGGCACTGTATACCCTCTGCTCAATGGATGGGATAAATTATTTAGTGGAAGTCATCATATGAATATGTTTTGAAAGAGAAAATAAAATAACAGAGACACTTACAAAGATGGTTACTTCAAGAGAAAAAAAAAACAGAGGCTACAATAAATGTGGCATAAGCTTTTAAAATAGCAAGCTTTGCCTATGGCATGAACTTACTGACCTCAGAACTTTCCCTCAGCCCCCAAAGATCATCCTTGCATTGACCCTAGCAGGCTCTTGTTCTAGTCCCCTAGTCCTGGCTATCCTCATCTGCTTACTCCTTTACTTCAAATCATTTAGGACCCACTATGACCTCTATATCCTAAACTTTTTATCCTATTCTTTTTTTTAAAGTATATTTTATTGATTATATTGTTACAATAGTTCCAATTTTTTTCCTTTGCTCCCCTCTGCCGAGCACCCCCCTCTCCCAACAATCCCCCCTCCCAAGTCCATGCCCATGGGTCGTACATACAAGCTCTCCTGACTCACCCTTTCATATAATTCTTCTTCTTTTGTTTAAGTAATTAAATAATTAATTAATTTAACAACAAAAAATAACAATCCCTCCCTCTCAGACTAAAGACCCGTTATAATCTTATAAAGGACAATGGGCGAAGGTCTCGAACTCTCTAGCTGCTTAAAGCTGGACATGGTTGGCGTTCTACCTACCCTTGGGTCCAGAAATCCCTAATAAGAGTGGGGATGTGGAGAGGAGGGTGGCCTTCCCACATGTGGAAGGATTGTGCAGACTCCAGGTCAGTTGGCTATCCCAGAACAACGGCATGCTTGATTTAACAGGCTGGCATCCTTGTTGTATTCTGGAGGCAACAGATTTGGCAACAGGATTAAAAGATATCATTCAATCTATAACCACTAGATGACAAAAGGCAGGGATTAATTTTTCAATGTCCCACATTAGGGAAAAGAAGGGCTTCTTTGAAGGAAGGTGTGCCAGGTACATCTCACCTGTCCAAAACCCTTTTGCCCATTATACTTAGTTTGGGCTAAGAGAAATATTTTAGGTTTCCTGCCTCTCAGACCTCTGGGATCTTTCTGTCCACGCCATTAGGACAGAAAAGAGAAACCAGTTTTAAAGTGAAGTCCACAGACCACCCCATTCTTCACCAACCCAGCCACTTAGTTCAGTCAAACCATTGAGTCTCAGGAGGCAGCGATGCAGACAGGATTAAGTGAGGCCTATACATACAGACAATAACTCAGGTACGGAGAACATAGGCTTATGCCCTTTGAAAACAGAAAACACATGTTAATTTATGTAAAAAAAAAACCCCACATACAAGTCTCTAAATCTGTAGGACTGTCTTATCATAAATACATCCAGTTGCAAGGCATATGACATTCTTCTTGCCTGTAAATTAAACATCTTTGATAATACCACAGACATAGTTTAGCTTTCAAATGAAAACAAATTTTAAATGAAAAGAAACTTTAAAGATGGTTAGCTGCACTACTTTATAGTCTACCACTGAGCATTGTGATTTTCCTTGAATCACAATTTTTCTCCCTAAGATTACCCTCCTTGTCATTAAAGGGACTGCATTAAGTCCATTTTAAATTTATCCTGTTCATTTGCATAAACACAACAAGAGCAGAAAATGATCACTTATGATCTTTAGTTCTGCTTTGCTGGAACTTACACAAGGAACATTTAGGGTGACATTCAGTCTGCCCTTCAGGGCACAGCAGCAGAACCACATACCTGGCATTCAGCCTTGCCTGTAAACATCTGTCTTTTCCAAGTCCTTCTGGTTTTCCATTGTGCTTTAAGGTCCCTTTTAGCCATCTTTCAGGAAAATAACCTTCATTCATTCCCTGGAAAGATTGCCATGGACCGTGCATCCAACCAAGGTACCAGGCCTTTTATCTTGTGGGCTTTTATTGGTTTTGAAAGTCAATCCCAGTTCCTCAGGGCTTTCTGGTAACAACCAGAGCCCAAGCATATCTCCTTTAGGCATGACATTTCAGTCAAAGTCTTGGTCAAAAAAAAAAAACTTTATTAACAACTGGTCTTACTAGTTTTATGCAAAGAAACTTATGTCATTAATTACTTGTTTAGAATGCCAAACTCTGGAGGAATCGGAGAGGGAGAAAAATATACAGTGTGAAGGAAAATCCTTGTCCTTCTAATATTCACTGAACTTGCATTTCCATTCTTTATATTTTTATTTTTTCCCCCACTAAAATGTTTTTGTTTGTTTTTCCATTACAGTTGTCCCTCTTTTTCCCCGCTTCTTGCTTCCCTGCATCCTTCCCCCGCTTCTCCCACATTCAGTCCCCACCCAGTTGTCCATGTCCATGGGTCATTTATACATGTTCTTTGACTAGACCCTTCCCCTTCTTACCCCCTTCTCTCCCTCACATCTCTACCTTTGTTACTGTTAGTTTATTCTTTGTTTACATACCTCTGGTTCAATTTTGCCCATTTGTTTGTGTTGTTCATTAGTTTCCTGTAATAGGTGATAGCATAAGATATTTTTCTTTCGTTGCCTGGCTTATTTTTCTAAGCATAACTCTCTCTAGTTCCATCCATGTTATTGCAAATGGTAGAAGTTCCTTCTTTCTTTCAGTACTTACTCATTGTCATTTTCCCCCTTTGTACTCGTGTTCCTCTCTGTCTCTCTCTGTTTCTTCATCTTCTTAAAGCAGACCCTTTAGCATCTCTTGCAATGCTGGTTCGATGGAGCTGTATTCTTTTAGCCTTCTTTTGTCTTGGAAACTCTTTATTTCACCTTCCATTTTGAATGAGAGTCTTGCTGGGTAGAGTATTCTTGGTTGTAGGCCTTTGTTTTTCATTGGTTAGAATATTTTTTGCCATTCTCTTCTGGCTTGTAGTGTTTCTGTTGAGAAAGCTGATGATAGCCTTATTGGAGCTCCCTTGTATGTTATTAGTTGTTTCTCTCTTGCTGCTTTTAGGATTCTCTCTTTGTCTTTGAATGTTGCCATTTTAATTATGATGTGTCCTGAAGTGGGCCTGTTGGGGTTCATCTTCATTGGGACTCTTTGTGCTTCCTGGACTTGCGTGACTCTTTCTCTCCTCATGTAAGGGAAGTTTTCTGTCATTAGTTTTTCAAAGAGGTTTTCTATCACTTGCTCTTCTCCTTCTCCTTCTGGTATTCCTATGATACGGATATTATTACATTTCATGTTGTCCTGCAGCTGTCTTAGAGCCTCTTCAGTCTTGTTCAGTCTTTTCTCATTTTGTTGCACTGTCTGGGAGTTTTTGTCTACATTGTCTTCCAGCTCGCTGATCCAATCTTCTGCTTCCTCTAGCCTGATTTTAATTCCTTCTACTGTGTTCTTCAATTCAGAGATTGTATTCTTCATTTCCTCCTGGCTCTTATTGATAGCTTCTATGTCCTTTTTCATGCTGGTGTAATTTTCAGTAAGTTCCTTGTAGTTTTTCTGGAGTTCCTTGTAGTTTCCGCTGAGCTCATTCAGCTTCTCCATAATCCATGCTTTGAATTCCATATCTGATAGTTTGTTCCCCTCTATTTCATTTAGCACTCTTTCTGGGGATTCTACCTTTTCTTTTGATGGGGGGTTGTTTCTCTGTCTCCCCATTTTTGTGACTCCTATTATTTGTTGTTGCTTCTTAGAATGATTTGCACTTCCTGGATCTGCCCCTGGTGGCATCAGATCCTGTACCATTCTGGCCCTAGGCAGCCTGTTGGAGATTTCCAGGGATCTACTGCCTTTGTCTGACTTCTTTAGTTGTTAATCTATTCAATCTGTGATTAGCTGTCAGGCTTAAGGACCGAGGGTGTGGCAGCTTAATTCCTGTAGGCAGGGCCTTTGCTTCCCCTCAGGCTGACGCCACTTGGAGGCAGGGGAATGGCCTGCCTGCAGTACTGGGGATGAGTCAGCACTGGGACCTGGTCGGCTGCTTCCAGTTCTCCCCTCAAAGCCACCACACCAAACTCTTCCCAAGCATCTCTAGTCCTCTCTGCCTTCCCTGTGCTTGAGTCCAGGGTAAGTGGGGGCCAAATATTTTTGTATGTGATCCACTTAAGAGCTCTTTTTTTCCAGCTGTTTCTCTCCAACTAGCAAGAAACCCTGTGGCTGTTCGCTTTTCACAACTGGATACTATTTTACTTTCCACTCTGTTGCTGTAGGCTGGGAAGCTCAGCTGGGGGTTTAGACCCAGCCCTTCTCAGGGGGAATCCCCAGCTGCTGAGCTGTTTCTCAGTCCCTTAAGCTGCCACCCGTGTGAGCACAGCCAGCCCTTCCACATCTCTGCACTCCCTACCAGTCACATTGTGATGTGGTGGCCTTTTCTGTCTCTCTGTGGTTATAAGACTTCTCTCCAGCTAGTGTTCGGTTGGTTATTCCAGATGATTTCTCCAAAATTAAGTTGTAAATCCAGACTAGTTCTGGGGGGAGGTTAGTGTAGCTTCCACTTAATCTTCTGCCATCTTTTTTCTCTGTCCTATTCTTTTGATAAATCCCTCTGGACAGCATTTTTACTTTATACAATTTAGCTATTTACACACTTGGCAATTCTTGCACTGTGCTTTTGTTTGCACGTCCCATGTTCACATCTAAACTCTCTCCCTCTGGAGAAATCAGTTGTGGATGTACTAAGACATACTATGACAGAAAAAAGGACACGAGAATAATATTCAAGTCAGCAATCATAATGCAACTACCAAGTCTATGATAGGTGACAAAATTATAAGCCCCCAAGGGCCAGCTTTGATTGACATTAGCAGAGAAATTGAATCTGAACATGGACTTTCAGTGGAACATATGAGGTAGACTGAGAAATTTTGGAGGGGCTCATATAGATCAAGCCATGGCCCAGCCAATGGCACAAAAGCATGGAGAACACAACCTGTTTTTCCTTTATAGTGTGGTCTACAGCTGACCCTAAATATATCAACTTCAAGCAGTATATTGATCAGGAAATACATCTCTCTCATTATCTGAAGCATTATCTCAAAATTCACAGTAAATGTATACCATGCATACAATCTGTGACACGGGATTATTCCTGAAATTTTTGATTTCTGAATATTTCTCATAATTAAGTTGTCTGAGGAGTTTTGGGGCTCTCTTCTCATAATCAGCCTGGCAGACTTTGCACAAATGATTTTGCTTTTGTTTTTGTTTTTAATATTAGAATTCTTACCTAAGCCTACGTGGGATAAAATTCCTAAAGTGAAATAAACCTATTCAAAACTCTCCCAGACACTTTGTTGACTCTATGACCTTAGCAAGTCACTTCATTTTTTTTTATTCTTAGTTTGTTTCCCTTTTTAAAAGAATTGACAGTAAATTTTATTATCTTAAAGTATCACTGTGAAGATTCATGAAATTAATGAAATGACACTTAAGATTTCTGATGCGGGGCATGCAATACTAACAATAGTGGTATGATAAATGGAGTTCAGTGTCTTCAACTAAATACATGTTTCACAGTTGAGCCCAGACTAGGAATATGATCTTAAGGGGGTGATAAGAATGGGTGGTCCATAAACCCTGCATTATGGAACTTTCAGTCCAATGAGAGATATAAGGCACATATAAAAACAATAATGATACTAACAATAATAGTTATGCCTAAGAGTAGTACTGTACTGAACTTATATTTCTGAGGGCCACTGCCTCTGCCCAGTATGGTTGAAATAAAAAGGGATTTGAATGTGGCCTATAATTATGGTAGCAGGAAATAGTAAAATACAAACATGTAGAAAATGAAAAATTAAACAACAGGTTAAATAGACATTGAGTAAAATAGTTCATGTATAATACAGTTCACTCAAATAAGAAAATGAGAGTTATGGTTAGAAACCAAGTTAGTACCATATTGTGGAGGGGTTTATATGCAGGCAGTGGGTGTCAGTGATAGTTTTTGAGTAGTGAATGGGCATGTTCAGAAGTTGTTTTAAAAGATTATACTTATTGAAAGGAAAAGTTGAAGAAGGAAGTCATAGTGAGGGGTGTTGTTAGAAAGCTGGAGGCATACATACCTGCATCATAATTGAGATAACAGAAACGGTGATGGTAAAATTGCCCATTTCCTTTTTCACCTGTGTTCACTCAGGGCAGCAAAGCACTTGAAGAAGTTTAAAGTCTATTCCAAAAAGCCCAAGAGGCAAATGGTTAGTCTGAGAGCAAGAATCTCCACATCAATAATAAAGGAAGAGAGAGCTGCTGCCAGGAAAGGACTCCTGCTTTGAATGACTTCATCCTCTAAGAGTGTTGTGCTGTTTACCTGTTATATTTTCAGACATCTTATATATTTGCACTTTATTGAGAATAAAGTAAATATTTCAACACACTTAGATGTTTTCCTCTTCCTTCAATAAAAGAGCTTAGGAGCTTGATAACATGTTACTGAAAACTTTTCTGCTAGTTTATGATGCTGTCCTCAAGAATGCCAAAAAAGATTAACTGTTAAATTGAGCACTGAAATTTAGGAAGAGAAAAATACAAGAGCGTTTCTCTCTTGATGGCACAAAAATACTTTGCAAAGATACTCAAAGGTCCTCACCAGGAGGCAGATGGTAACTACTCTCTTTATATTTAGTGGATGTAGGTGATCAGGTATAGAGAGATGAAAGCCAAGCTTAGCTTCATAAATGTGATGATTCTAATCATTTTAACACTTGTTCTATACACAGTAAGAATTGAGAACTACTGCTTCAAAGTCACATTTTGAGGAATAGAGGGAGGAAAGTATGCAATAACCAACCCATTCCTCAACCACTCAGTGATGTTTCCTGCTTTCATTTTTTTGAAAGATAGCAAACATTGGTGAATGCAGAAGTAACTAAGCATTACACCTCTTCAACATTTTATTAGAAGCAGAGTTTTAAGTAATTTGATCATCCAATATATTAGCTCTGTGCAATATACTGTACAATGATAGCTATAAACTAGGTTAGGCTTCCTTAGCTTGAAAGCAACAAGATTATTAATTGAATGAGTCCTGGTAATCAAGATGAATAATGATCAGTGTTATAATTAACATGCTGTGGTAGGTAGAAAAGAAAAAAGCATTTGCATTGGCCTGAGGTAAATGAATGGGCTATTTATGGAAGCATTGGTGTATTAGATGATGAAGATTGTGTGCTGTAGCATTTTAGAGTTGAGAATGAAACTATATATTTTATCAAATTGTATACATTGGTATATATGCATATGGAATGTATATGGAAAACATACAAAACATTTTAAGTATATAGGTCTTCTTTTTGTATTTTTTCCAGAACTCCTGTGATAGCAGAACAATCACAATCTCCACTTTATAGACAAGAAAACTAAAAATCAAAGAGGTAGTTATATCACAATTAGAAAATCAAATTGTCAGGTAGAAGTACTTATCTATATATAAAACAACTCATTTCAATTAAGAACTCGAATATGAATATTTAAGAGATGAATTCTAAATGTCTTTAACATAAATTTAATGTTTCTATTCTATATCCTTTTCTTTGCTCAATCTCTAACTATTTTCCTATTTTCATATCCTGGCTACTTTCAACAAAAATGCATAACATGAATGTTCAACCAATGAATTATAAGGTGACATGCATTCAAAATGCAGAGTGAAGAGGTTGTGATTTTTATTTGCATGTATGTTCTCTTCAGTTTGCTGGACTTGTATTACATGCTTCTTGAAATAATTCAGCCACCAATTTGTTTTTGTTGTTAGCAAACATTGTAAAGCAATGACAATTAAACTGTTTAATTATATAGGCTGATTACAACATGACCCATATGGAGACTGTAATTTGATTTCAAGTTCTATGTGATTCTGGTATCTGGGAAAGTTCAAGCAGGAAACATTAAGGAGGCTAGAATAAAGCCACTTTAAGTTCTCATTGGTTAAAACTAGTTCTCCACTGAATGATGTTAAAAACTAAATTTCTCCCTGGAATTTGAAAAAGAGGTACAAAAAGTGAGGTTCTTTGGGTCATCTCTGTGTCTGAAAAGGAAAATAAAATATATTTTCTACAAATAATTTAAATTAAAGAACCTAATAATGGCACCTGATGATTCTGTAATTGTATAGTAATTGCATTCATTGTGAATATGCACCAGATCAATGAGTTGACATTAAGCTATCACTCTCTCTCAAGCTTGTAATATTCACATAATTAGGTTTCTAAAGGAAATTCTTCCAAGCCAAATTATCAAAGAGAGATGTGCATTGTACATCATACAATGAGAAAGAAACATCAAGAGATCTGGTTATGACTCATTTGACCCATAACTGGGTATAGAACCTTATCTTCACCTTTTGAGTCTCACTTTCATCATTTGTGATACCAGGAGTTGAAATAAATGATCTTCACATTATTGTAGCACTAATATCTTATGATGTTTAGACATGACTTCTATAACTGCAGAGAAATATATTTATTTTTGTAAGCTCAGCAGCTATTTTAAGAACATCTCTGCTTTTCTAGTTCTACTGCTGTGGAGAATATTATATTGATATTAAAGTTTCAGAATCTCAAGTATTCCCAGTTCAACATCTGAGCTTTAGAAATACTATAGCTTCCTTCAAAGCACTTGGTCAGCTAATGAGATATACAACAGAATACACAATACACATACCCAGAGAGCCTTTGGAACTAGTTGTACCTTAAGATAAATTTGATTAGAACTACAAACCTCATAGCTCATGAAGGTGACAAGCCGAAAGAATGGAAATCATATTTACTTTAAAGAGAAAAATCTCTTTATTCTTCAACAGCTCCCTGACTTCTGTTCACTTAAAATCCAATGGAAAACCACTAAGTAGATATTGTTGTATTATATTTGAGAAAAAGTCTTACAAATATTCTAAATATGTTTGGAGGTAGAAAGTGTCCCTTTCAACTGACCCTATGTAGGAAGACAAATTCATTTCTAGGAAAACATTTTTCTTTATTTCCATATATATTAATCACCTATGAACAAAAGTGATCATTTTTCTAATAACTTTAGAGGTAGACCATCTTCTTGAAACCTAGAGAACTTTTCTTTCCTTCTCAATGTTATTTAGTGTATCTGCACCAAACATACCCAGGAAAAAGGTAGACAATGTGTCTATACAAAATATATTTGGTAAGGTAATGAAGTTATACAAAACTAATACTACATTAAAAAAAATCCCTTTAAAATATGCTTCTCTGTTTATAATGCCTTGGGCCTTCCAAAGAAAGGGTGAAAAATAAAATCCAATCAGGGAATGTGCCTAGGCAGGTCATATGCTCACAATTCCTAGGTGAGCACACCTGATGACCCCAGCAATGTGGTGTAATGAATAGTCTTCATCTTGTGGCCTTGTTCAGAAAACTTACATCTTAGTCCCTAGCGAAGGTTTTAGTTTCCTCATCTGCAAAATAAAATTAGAGAGGAGTGCATATGTATTGGGAAACTACTATATGGTCACCATTCTACAGGGTGCACCATGTGTCATATCCTTTAACTCTCAAAGCAGTACTAAAAGGCATGTTATTAGCCTAAGTATACAAATTATGAAACTTAAGCATAGGGATGTTTAAATCTTCAATTTAAGAGGCAGAACAAAATTTAGAACCAGATCTATCTAAAACCAAAATTCATGGTCTTCACATACAATATCCTAAGAAATACAGTAGTAAGAAATACCACATATGAAAACTGATTGCATATTGCAAAGTGTTATGCAAATATAGAATTTAATAACATTGGCCTTTCTGATGTCTAGGCATGGAAATTCAGGACTAGGTGCTTCTTTTCATGAGTTCTTGAGTTCTATATTCCAGTAGATGGTTAGTTTGCAAGGACTTCCTATTTCTTTGGTGTTGTGCACCTCACAGAGTGAGAATTCAATTAATATTAATAACTAATTATGCTATGCTATTTCTACTCCTTCACATTTAACCCCAGGATCAATTCTATGTAATTAAAATTATCCAATGTTAAGTCCTATAATGAGTACGAACCTAGTAAAGTATAAAAATTTGGAAGAACATTAGGATATCTTTACTAATATAACAAGATTTTATCTATATCTCATTATTTTTTATTTATCTTCTTTATTATTAGGGATAAAATTTCCTACCACAGGGGTTTAATGGCATATGAAGCCAAGCAACTATTTAAAAAGGAAAATTAAGGCAGTTTGAGCTACTTTCCTGGTTTATTATACATTAAGCAGATATTCTATAAATCAAGGATTGTTAACTTATTGTCACTATCCATATCTGACTTACCATGGAGCCAGTATGACCTCTCTTTCCAAAATATATTACAGTACTTGAATTTATAGATTTTAGTCTTTAAAGTCAACAATTTGAAGAAACCCATAAAAACATACGTCCATTTACATGTTGCTTTTAAGAGATCATTTTTAATACTATCTTCATAGGTAAAATTATCTAACAAGATATAAAAGATGAAAGTTGTAAAATTATTAAAATTTATGTCTAGGGCCAACGAGCTACTTTGTCAGATTATTGTAAGAGGTAGAAGGGAGAATAGAGTAAAAGAAAAGTGTCCATGTAGAGAGAAAGAATGGGGATCTTGGGAGAGAGAAAAGAACTGAGTGTGAAGAAGCAATGAATTCTGTGCAGATTTTAAAGATCTCAGATTTTATTTTCACACTTTCTCATTCCATTGCACTTATGAATATCGATATAATTTGGCTCTTTGTTTTGAAAAGCTCTGTAGCTGTCATCTCAGGCATTGGGATGAATCAGGTAAACAGCAAAACCCTGATGATGATAATAATAATAAACCTGGAGGGAACACTGATGTAATGTTTCATGAAAATTGCAGCCCATTGTTTTCAGAACATTCAACCTAGAGGTCATCCCTTTCCCCCCCAGAAAGTGAGAATAGGATCTGTATCCGGGAATGCAATGATTGCTCCCTAGGACAGTCATAGCCTTTTGCATGTACTGGAGGAGAGAAAATTTCTTAACTTCTATCTCACACACCTATAAAAAAGAAAATAAGGCAAAATATTATAGTGGGAATAACCATAAAAATACAGTTGAGAAACTGCAGAAAGAAACTGAATACAATCTGCAATGTTTCTCTCAACTTAACCTCTAACAGGGTAGAACTCAAAATTTTCCTTGAGCTGATATCAAACTAGGACATCCAAAAGCAATATAAATAGGACTACAACAGAATCATTTGGACCTGATGCAGCTAAGAGTATCACCAAGTTCTTAATAAAAAGGGATCGAAAATATTATCTAAATGACTATGTTCACTATTAAACTATCTGTCTATCTAACCATACACATACAATTAGAAGTTAAATATTTAGCAAGCCATGTGTTAGTCACATTAGTAGTTTAGGCATCAAATAATTCATTTGTAGGTGTGATGATTCTAAAATTAAAATAATTCTTCCACAGCTGCTATCTGTATAAGCCTGTATTCTCTGAGTACACCATGAGTTACAGACTTACTCAGTTTACAAAGATTACAGACAGGATTTACAATACTATTTTTCAGATCAAATAAAAGTTTTTTGGGTGTAAAAATGTTATTTAAAATTGATATAAAGGATGAGAGTCACATGCCTGACCAATAGGTCAATATATGTGTAGCATTTGAAGTTAATAATTAAAGATTCACAAATCTTCCTTCTAAACAAGTAAACAAAATTCTAACGGAAATCAAAGTACTGTAGTAAACATTTCTACAAAATATTTATAATTTGATTTTGCTCATGCTATTTTAAAAAATCAAAGCACAAACTATAAATTTAAAATTTACTACACAAGAATTTTTATGAGGCTTGAAGGCATATATTAAATGCTAAACAAAATATATTGGGCAAAAAATTTGCTGTTGTTCTCAATGGTTCTGTCCCTCACCCACAATATATATCCTCTCAAAACTTCATTACTTGGCAATCAAATGCAAGGGGAAGAGACTATAAATTCATTTTTAAAATTAGACACCTAATAAGCAGATAGTTATCTTTCTGAGGGACATCTTGGCTTCTTCTGTTCTATAGACGAAGTTGCTCAGTGAAAACATATCTGTGAATAACCTGGCGATTAGAGGAAAGCATCAGTAGACAAGGTGGCTCATCACTAATATTAATCCAAGTTAGAATTTCATTTTGGGACATGGATAGAGCCCCCACCCACCCTATGGAGGTGGGGGGTGATATAAACATGGGACTCCTCTGAACCCGGAGAATTCCCGCAATCCCTGGAAACCTACCATAGTTCTCCAGTTTTCTCACAGGTCTGTTGTTTGTTGTACAAGAACAGGGTCTCCCGCAGAAGCGACTTCGATGTAGGCTTTCTGTTCCTGGTAGTTTTGGAAGGCCGTTTGAGCACTGCAGGCACTGAGGATGCCTGGGGCACTGGCCTGCCTGCCAGGTGCCTGAGCTGTTCCTGCCTGCTCCCTCTGTCCCAAAGCAAAAGGCTCCAGGCAATGATCTAGAAGGAAGGCCAGACAGAGTACCTGAGTAGAGCTGCTGCCTGCCCTATGGAGGTGGAGGGGACGTAAACAACTGGGCTCATAGGCTCCTCCGACCCAGAGTCCCGCAGCTTCCCAGCCTTCTCTATTCGGCCTCTTTCTTGTTTTCTGTTCCAAAGGTGTTCATCCAACCCTCAGTTGTCTCACAGGAGTAATTGCTCTCTATATACAGTTTATTTGAGTTTGTTCATGGGGAGAGAGCGATATAAGCGTCCTCTTACGCCACAGCCATCTTGGACTTCCCACTCATTTTACCTCTTTATTTTGTTATGTATATTTGATTTCCTAATTCATATTATTTTTCTTCTGCCTGAGTAATATCTTTTTTCTTTTGTTCTTTGTTTTTTTAATCCCTACCCAAGGACATTTTCCCCGCTGCTTTAGGGAGAGAGGAAGGAAGAGAGAGAAACAGCCATGTGAGAGAAAAGCATGAATTTGTTGCCTCTTGCCTCTCATATGCTTGGACCTCTGGACGGGGATCCTCTGGGACCAGGCCAGGAATTGAACCCACAACCTAGGTATGTACCCTGACAGGGAATGGAACCTGCAACCTTTACAGCCACGGCGGCCATAGCCTGCGGAAGTTCTTTTCACATTTCTTGCAAGGCAGGTCTGCTGTCAATAAATTCCTTCAGTTTGTGTTTGAAGAGTAATTTCAGTGGGTATGTAATTCTAGGTTGGTGGGCTTTTTTTTTTCTTTCAACACTCCTTTTGCTAGCAGAGTTGCTGAGGAGACAGCCTCTGTAATTGTTATCTTTGTTCCTCTATAAATAGGGTTCACCTTTGCTTCTTTCACAATGTTGTGTTTTTCTGCAAGTTGAACATGATATGCCCAAGTGACATTGTTTTTTATCCTGCTTTGAATTTTTTGAGCTTTTTGATCTCTAGTTTGTCTTTAATTTTGGTCATTATTACTTCAAATATTTTTCTGTCAACTTCTTTCTTTATTCTCCTTCTGGCATTACAATTATGTATATATTATACTTGATATTATCTCACAGTTCACAAATACTTCATTCTGCTTTTTTATTTATTTTTATTATTTTTTCTTTACATTTTAATCTGGCAAGATTCTATTGACCTATATCTTCAAGGTCACAGACACTTTCCCTGTTTCAGTCAAGTCTACTGATACTCTATCAAAGGCATTCTTCTTATTTGTTAGAGTATTTATATTTCTAGCATTTTTGATTCTTTCTTAGAGTTTCACCTCTCTGCTTATATTACACATCTTGCATTTTGACCACTTTTTTTCTATTTGATCCCCTAACATTTTATTAATATATACTTTAAATTCTCTGATAATTTCCACATTTAAGTCACATCTGGATCTGGTTCAAATGATAGCTTTGTTTATTTAGACTTATTTTTCTTGCCTTTTGGCATGCCTTGTAATTTTTTCCTTAGAACTGGAACTTTTTAATTTTCAGATAATAGAAGCTGACGTAAATGGGCCTTTTGTGTGAGGATTTAAGATAATCTGGCTAGGTGTTGGGCTGTATAGCAGGGTCCAGAATAATGTCTTTCCATTCAAGGTTATTTCATTATAATGTTGATAAGATGCCTTGGGAACTTGATTCTTGTTTATTTCAGTTAGCCTATGGTAAAACTGGTTTCCTTATATGGCCTTTTACTTAAAATCACAGAATGTATTGATGACATTGAGAACTTACTATATTTCATGATTGCTGTAGCTGAAGGTACTAGAGGCTTTGATTTCTCTTATGTTCATATTTTTATCTCCTCTTGACTTTGGGGTTCCCCAAGTTCTCGTCCTCAGAGAGATTCTGTGCCTTACAACTTGTTGAGCTGTAACCCACCATTATTACCCTGTATCTCTGATGATGGCTGAGGTATTTGGGAGAAGATTGTTCAATAATATTCTTATTAAACTCAGAGTTTTAGTGGGTTCAAGGGGTTGTGATCTTTACAAGTGTTTCTCGAGGAGTATATTTTTTCTTTTCCCCTACTTTCTACTCCTTTCTTTTGCAACAACATCCTATTGTTTTGAATAGCAAAGAAATTTATTTCTTTAAAGCCCTGATCCCTTTTGACCAGTTTTCCCCTTAGTTGAGATAAAGACTGGAGGGAGCCGAACTGGGAGGAATTCCCTTATTCCATCTGAAATAAGGCTCTAGTCAAACCTTTTCACTTAGAGAGTAGACTTTTGTTATAGAGGAAGTTCTGGGCTTATTTCACAAATATGTCCTCTCTTTTTTCTGACAGAACCACAAGGAAATCATTCTTGGATCTTCACTGGGAGAACATGGATCTTTTCCTGGAGGTAAAACCCAATGAAGTGTGAGCCTCCTGTAAGATTACAGCACCAAGATTGTCACTCTAAAGATGGTCCATACCCAGCTTCCAACAGTTCACCAAAATTACCATGTAAGTATTGCTACCAGATTTTTGCTCCAGTGACGTCGTTTCCAGGTAAGCTAATTCTGACTCTTTGGAATCTCTTTTCTTTGCTTATTTAAGGGTGACACTTTCCCCTGAGTTCAAGAAAAGTTATTGATTTTCAGTTTTATAGCTCTTTCTGTTATAAAGATAGGAATGATATCTTCTAAACTCTTTACATATTGGAGCTGAGATTTTGTGTCCCATCATGCTAGTCCTAATGTGTCTCTAGTTATATTTTTTGATTCATCTTAGAATTCAATTTCTAAATTACCTTTTAGAAGTCACCTCAAATATTGCCACCTCAATGAAATCTGCTCCATTTTCCTGCCCACTCTGTACCCCTAAAGTGTTAGTTGTGCTTTTCTGTGGCTCTTAAAATATCTGAAATGTTAAAACATATTTATTATAATACTTAATATAATTTTACTATAATACTTATGTTTTACTAACGTACATGTTTGCATCTTTCATTGTGACCTATGTATTTAACACCTCTCTGTATCCCAAGTGTTTAGTACACACTCTCGATAATATTTGTTAAATAGATAATTTCATCATTATGAATTGCAAGGCTTAATTTTGTACATCTCTCCATTGTTACAAAACAAGCCTCTCCATTATTTTTGGTCTAATTAACCATAACACAATGTGGCCTAAGGAAGCTTCATTCACCTGGATATCTGTATTTCTTTCCATTAAAAACGTGTAATTATGTAGACAGCTGCATCATGTTATACCAAATATTTGACATGAAGACAACTGAACTTATGTCCCTGTTCTTTCTCCCACTTTAGCTGATAGTCAAAAAAGTATTATAAAATGGAAAGTTTGTTCATAACACAAGTCTTTAAAAAAAACTGTGATGAATTTTTTGAAATATGACATTTAATTAGAATGCAAGCTGCTATACATCACATGGTTTTATATAAAGCTCATTAAAATATTGTATCCATCTCTCCCTGAGTAGTGGGGCTTCTTTGTGGTAAAGGCTGTGTTTTATTTCACCTTTCTCCTCTAAAGCACCAAGTAGAATGACAGGAGGATATTAGACACTCAGTGAGTCACTTTCATAAGTGGGCATTAATCAATTAGCTTAATGTTCAAAATAAACTTTTCTGTCAGTATCATAATAGTAATATTGTAAATGACATCTTACATTTAAATCTCTATTAGATGTCTTTATGCTAAGTAAGGCACCTCCTTTGACCTGCTAATAACTAGCTCCAAATAGAATGTCAGTTTCTGAACCTGTACATCGGGATCATCAACTGGAAACATGAAGGCATGACAAGCTTTGTTGTAAAACACTATGGGTGTATTCCTTATATACATATGTTCTTCTATATTAAATTTCTCAATTGTTTCACAAATAAAAGCAGTGCTTTTCATGAATCTGCCAGAAGTTTACAATTTGAATTATTTATGGGTGATTTAGGTCCTGCGGTAATTTCCTGCTTGAATATTTCATGTAATTGACTGTAAATATGGAAGCAGAGAGAATTGTTGGGTTGATTTTTCTCATTCTGAAACAAATCTGGGCTTTCAAATTATATAACTTCCCTTAGGAATATCATGGAAATGGTTGTGTTGAATTGCTACATCCTGTAACTGGAAGCTGCAGTTGGATAATTTTTTAAATTTTTATTATTTATTTTATATTTTACTACCTGCTTCTGTTTATCTCAATTCCAGTCTCTATCCCTCAGAGCTATCTGTCATTTGTGTGTTTCCAGAAAGTTAGCAAGACTGATCATGTAGAAAAGATTCATCAGAGTAGAGAACACTTTATTTGACAACATTTATGATTGACTAATATTTCAGAAAAAAGATGACTTCAATATGCAAGTAACAGTGTTATAAAATTTTCTAGAAATGAAAGATCAAAATAATATAAAGATAGAATAAGATATCATCGAGGGGGAAAGCTTCTTTGAACATAGAAAACCAAGACTTATTTGAAGCATTCATAGTAGTACTTATTTCAATTAAATTCAGATGTACTTCAACTGCAACCCTAATTGTTTTTTTGTGATGTCTCAGTCCAAGCTCACATCTTCCTTCATGTTTTGGAGTCATAGCAGGTGGCTGGCTCACTCTTCCTTCCCTCCTCCTTTTCTTTCTTTCTTACTTTCTATTTTTTGGATTGATTTGAATATTTTATTTAAAGAAGCATTCTGAAGACTGTATTTTATTGATTGGAAAAATATAAAGTATACATGTTTAAAGATCATTTTGCATTATAACAAATAGATTTATCAAAATAACGTAATTGGTTTTGTAGTACTACTAGTGAGTACATTCTGCATAAATGTGGTTTTACCTTTTAAACTGAGCGTATTGCCCTAACATCAAAAATAATAATAAAAAATACAACTCTTCTTAGTTTAAATTTTAATAGCCCATATCTGATTTATTGAAAGGTAAGTTCTTTTATTTACCTCTTCAAGGAAGTGATTGAGCAGAATAGGAATATACATATATGCATTGCTATGGCCATGTAGTTTCTAACTTGAGTTCCAGAGACCTTCAAGGACCCCATAAATAGATCAATATTTTAATATAATTGGCCTATGTTTTAATCACAAATTTGTATGTATTTAAAAAAATTATACTGGATAGGTTCCACATACTTCTCTAGGCTGCTTAAATAAATAAATAAATAAAAGTAAAGGTTGCAAGCACAAATTGATGGCAAAATAAAACTTCCTTTTTAACTGTCATGAAAGCAAATAGTGCATTGGCTTATTTCCTAAATAGAATTAACTGATCCTTTCTCTAACTTTAAACCCTATAGATGCAGTATAATTTTTTATTATGTCTTAAATATTTAAGTATAGCTGGTAGGCAATATCATATTAGTTCAGTATACAACATTGTGACTTAACATTTATATACTTTCCAGTGTGATCACCACACTAAGTTTAGTAATCAGCTGTCATCATGCAAACTTATCACAATATTATTGCCTGTATTCTTCCTCACTTTTTTCACCCATCCCACTTGCAATCGTCAGTTTGATCTCTGTTTCTATGAGCCTGTTTTTATTTTGTTTTGTTTGTTCACTCGTTCTTTTTAGATTCTACATATAAGTGAAACCATATGGTATTTGTTTTTCTCTCTCTTACTTCACTTAGCATAATACCCTGTAGGTCCATCATGTTGTTGCAAATGGCAAGATTTCATTCTTTTTTATTGCTGAATAATAGTCATATATGTGTGTGTGTGTGTGTGTGTGTGTGTGTGACATCTTTATCCATTCATATATTGATACCTAAGTTACTTTCATATCTTAGCTATTGTAAATAATCCTGCAACAAACACAGGGAGACATATATCTTTTTTAGTTAGTGTTTTTGTTTTCTTCAAATAAATACCCAAAAGAGGAATCCTTAGGTCAATGGTATATCTATTTTTAGTTTTTTGAGGAATGCGCATACTCTTTTCTTTAGCGGCTGCAACAATCTGCATTTCCACCAACAGTGCATGAGGATTTCCTTTTCTCCACATCCTCACCAGCACTTGTTGTTTGTTGATTTATTGATGATACCCATTCTGACAGGTGTGAAATGATATCTCATAGTGTTTTTTATTTACATTTCTCTGATGATTAGTGATGTTAAACATCTTTTCATTTCTGTTGGCCATCTGAATGGGAAAAAGTTAATATGGATTTAGGGAACAGATATAAATCTGTTTTAATGTACTGTGTCTCCTAGTTTCCAATAATTCCCACACGTTTCTTTTAGGTTAAATCATTTTAGGTCTCTTAAGAGACACATCTGTTCTTCTAGGGTTAATGTATTACTTAATATCATCCCTTAATAATATAGAATTTTATCTGATTTAACACTGTCCTCTAGTAAATTATTTTTCAACTGTGTACCATAATATATTTCTAAGTTATAAAATTAAGTTAAGGGATCATGACTATCATTAATTACTAAATGGAGTAGTCTATAATAGAATAGAGTAGAATAGAATAGAATAACTTGTCAATTCTATCATATGAATTAAAGGTAAATATTGTTCTTTAAAAAGTTTTGTGTGTGTGAGAGAGAGGGGGTTAGAGAGAAGAATTACTATATGTATATGTGCTGAATTGAAATATAAAATATTTGGGAATGTCAGATAAATTAGGATGAAGCTGAAGGAGAGTCAAGAAAATTTAGAAGCAAACAGATAACTTAGGATATGGGAAGGTAGGAGCAATGGCAGCTAAAGACTGGCAAAAATGGTATCAAGTATTAATAACATAAAGTTTTGTTATTATACCTGATTTTCTGGAATGTGTACTGAGTGCCAGCCACTGTTATAAGAAATTTACATGAGTTAACTCATTTAATGTCCCCAATGATGCTTTAACTTAAGTAGATAATATTACTATTTTCATTTTAATATTCAGAGAACTAAGGTACAGATATAGTTAGTAACTTGACCAATATTGTTAAGCCTGGTAAGTGGCAAATTTGGAATTCAAATGTAGGCTCTACAACCACAAAGTTTATGCTCTTAAAACTTATAGTAAATTGCTCCCCACGTTAAATGGGATTGAAACATAAAGATAAATGAAAACTGCCTACATCAAATTTATTTTTCATGAGGACTATATACAACACTATTCTCTAAAATAATTTTCACATAGTGGTCAGGCATACAGGTTTAGAGCATTCAGTACCTAACCCATTTAATATAGTAAATGAGATTTTTTTTTTTTTTTTTGCAGAAGCCTTTAAAACTGTCTACAGGTTAATGAGCTTGATACAATACAATGGAGATTTATAAAAGAACTGTACTAGCTGACTAGAGAGCTATAAATTTAGCTCCTCTCAAGTTGACATGTTGTACAACTCAGATTTCCCAATGTACTGACTTTTAAAATGACAATGAGATTTAGAAATATTTACTTAAATGCTTTTAACTTTCTTAACAAAGGCCCTAAGCTCATTAGAAATACAAACAAAACCAAAATCACTCTTTGAAACTTCAGGCAGCTGAAGAAGTCTGGTGCTGCTGATGCAGCAACCTGAAGTAAAGAGGAAGTGATTCAGTTTGATGTTTTCCTAAGTATATACATACACTGTATACATTATGCTTCTATCAACTTTTATACATATATCTCTTGAGCAGCAGTAACAAGCAGCCACAGCAAGCCAGGGTGAAATGGCCCTAAGGTTTCAGAGCTGCTGTCTTCAACCCCATGGGAGCTGATCTTGTCCATCTCTCTGACATCTGCTCTCTGCATATCAGAAAATGCTGTCGATCACATCAGAGTATTCATGAATCCAGTTTTCCTTCACCAAATGTTTTAGTCTTTTTAGATCTTTGTCAGTGGTGTCACAGCTGAATGCACAATTCCTGGTTTACTGAATTTCCCTGGACGGCTGAACTGTCAAATCTGTGTGTCATGAAACCTTAAACTTGAGGAAAATTATCTGATTTTAATCATGATTTTATATGTAAAATGAGGCCTCTTTAGATATTTTAGTTTCCTGAGTTTGTCCCTTCATGAATTTAGTTAGTGTAATTTTTCTAGAGTGATTGTAAACCCCCCTAATAAAAATTTCCTCGTTTTACTTCCTTTCCTTTCTCCCTTGTTTCTTCCTGTTTTTCTTTTCTTTTTTAAATTTTCTTTCTTTCTCTCTTTCTATTCATTACTACTCTATCACTTTTTCTTTTTTTTTCCTTTTCTTTCATTAAACTTTTATTGAAAAATTACTATGTGCCAGACACCATCGGTGTTCCTAGGGATGCAAATGCCCTTGTCACTGAAGGATTCACCTTGACCTCTTGCTAGTCATTCTTTTTTTTTTTTTTCTTTTATTATTTGGTTTTTCAATTACAGTTGTCCCATTTCCCCCCCATTTCTCCTTCCCACCCAGCTCACCCCTTCTCCCGCAATCATATCCCTCCCCATTGTCCATGTTCATGAGTCATCCATACACGTTCCTTGACTAGACCGTTCCCTTACTTATCCCCCTTCTCTCCTTCCCCCCTCCCCCCCATTGACTACTATTCTACTCTTTGTCCTATTTAGTTCGTTTGTTTGTGTTGCTCTTTAGTTTCCTGTATTAGGTGATATCATATGGTATTTGTCTTTCTTTGCCTGGCTTATTTCACTAAGCATAATTCTCTCTAGTTCCATCCATGTTGTCGCAAATGGCAGGAGTTCCTTCTTTCTTTCTGCTACATAGTATTCCATTGTGTGAATGTACCACAGTTTTTTGATCCACTCATCTACAGATGGGCATTTAGGCTGTTTCCAGTACTTAGCTATTGTAAACAGGGCTGCTATGAACATAGGGGTGCATAAGTTTTTATGAATTAAGGTTTTAGGATTTTTCAGGTATAGTCCTAGCAGTGGAATCACTGGTTCAAAAGGCAGTCCATTTTTAGTTTCTTGAGGAAATTCCATACTGTTTTCCATAGTGGCTGCACTAGCTTGCATTCCCACCAACAGTGCAGTAGGGTTCCCGTTTCACCACATCCTCACCAGCATTTGTTGTTTGTTGATTTGTTGATTATGGCCATTCAGACAGGTGTAAAGTGGTATCTCATTGTGGTTTTTATTTGCATCTCCCTGATGGCCAGTGATATTGAGCATTTTTTCATGTTTCTATGGACCTTCTGTATGTCCTCTTTAGAGAAGTGTTTGTTCAGGTCCTTTGCTCATTTTTTTTTTTTCCTCCAGTCCTTTGCCCATTTTTTAATTGAGTTGTTTGTTTTCTTGATGTTGAGTCATATAAGCTCTTTATATATTTTGGAGATCAGTCCCCTGTCTGTGATATCATTGGCAAATATGTTTTCCCATATGGTTGGTTTCCTTTTCATCTTGCTGATGTTTTCTTTTGCTGAGCAGAAACTGTTTAGTTTGTTGTAATCCCATTTGTTTATTTTTTCCTTTATTTCTCTTGCCATAGGAGATGTATCTGTGAAGATATTGTTACGTGGGATATCTGAAATTTTCCTGCCTATGTTTTCCTCTAGGACTTTTATGGTGTCATGGCTTACATTTAAGTCTTTGATCCATCTTGAGTTTATTCTTGTGTGTGGTGTAAGTTGGTGGTGTAGTTTCATTTTTTTGCATGTCCCTGTCCAGTTCTCCCAGCACCATTTGTTAAAGAGGCTCTTCTCACTCCATTTTATGTTCCTTCCTCCTTTATCAAATATTAGTTGACCATAGAGGCCAGGGTTTATTTCTGGGATCTCTGTTCTGTTCCACTGATCTATATGTCTGTTCTTATGCCAGTAACAGACTGTTTTGATCACAGTAGCTTTGTAGTATTTTTTGATGTCTGGTATCGTGATTCCTCCTGCTGTGTTCTTCTGTTTCAAGATTGCTTTTGCTATTTGGGGTCTTTTTTGGTTCCATATAAATTTTTGGAGTATTTGTTTGCTAGTCATTCTTAATCATGAAATAAGTAGCTTCCTTTTTTCACTTCTTTCTAAACCATTATTTCTGTCTACTCTGTCTCCTGTTTTATGCAAGTGCTCAGCTGATTTGTGCCAGAGTACTGGGTATGTCTGGTTGGGTTTATCTTTTCTCATGCCAGAAATGATAATTAACTAGATTGATAACTTGTGTTTTATTTCAGAAGAATAAAAATTGGCCTGAGTTTAATGGATTCTATAATGAAGAGGAAGGAAGGGGCTTGGAAATCAGTCCTGCAGGTTGATGCTGCAGTCCCTCATTGACTACCCAGTTGCTTGAGATTATATGTGTCCTAGCAGGTGTAAAAGCTTTGGATGCATATTTTTTTAATATATTGAATGCATATTGATAGTATTGAAATTATGATATCCCTTATCACTCTTCACCCCAGTCCATTCTTTACATAATTGTTAAAGTCACCTTTATACACACAAGTCTGATTATGTTGCTCCACAATTATTAACTTCTGGCATCTGTTTGCCTAAACATAAAAAGCAAAAGTTTACTAGCTTCAAATGTTAGACACCCATATTATAACCTCTGCAACCATTACAGCTTCTACTCCATTCCAAATAGAAAGATCTGCTTATAATTCCCTGAAGTTTCCATGTGATTTCATATGATAAATGAGGAAGAGAATTAAGTATTCATGGGTAATCTCTTGTTTATCTATCTTTCACATTTTGATTGAAACCAGAATGTTTTTTTTAATAAGCTTGGCTATTTATTTACATATATATGTATATTTATTTATAGATTGCACCAATAAGAGTAATCAAGCAGTGTTTGTCTTTCTCTAACTTATTTCACTTAGTATGATGCCTTCACGATCCATGCATGTTGTCACAAAAGGCAATATTTCATTCTTTTTTTATGACTGAATAATATTCCATTGCAAACACACACATATACACACAATGGAATATGTATGTGGTGCACACTCACAATTTCTTCATTACCTCATTGAAATACTCTTAGGATGTTTTCATATCTCGACTATTGTAGGATTTTTTTAAATGAAAATAAAACACTACCAGGATAGAACACTCACTGATTACTGCACTTTCCTTGTGGAGAAAAGTCTACATGAATTTGAAAATTGTAATCTGAAGGTAGCTTTAAAAACATTACTAAATCTGTACAAGGAGAATGTAGATTTTTGCTTCACCCATTTCTCTACACATAAAGTTGCCATTAGGGTAAGAGAGGTCTCATTCCTGAATATTTGTCTAAATGGTCACTCTAATGTTGATTTCTTCTATGCCATACCTTTTTTGTTGTTGTTCTCAAAACTGATTTTTAAAAAAATTTTAATGAAGTGGTAGCAGTATTATTTGCAATAATAATATTATAGGCAGAACCAGCAGTGATGGTATTACAAACCCTACACCAGTATCAGAAGAATAGCAGCAATAAAAATAACATCATCATAACTAATAATACACAAGTACTTGGGGTCCTTTTGATAGCAGGTGCTGATACTGTCAGCAGCAGAAGTGGAGGCAGAATAGAAGGAGGTGCAGATGTATATATCACTGTTTAAGAACCCAAACTCAAGCCAAACTGCCTGAATGAAATACCAAGCCTTCTACTTATGAGCTGTATGGCCCAGGGAAGGTTGTTTCATGTTTTTGTGACACAGTTTCATTGTATAATGGCACCTACTTTTTAGTTTTGTTGTGAATATTAAATGAATATATATATATATATATATATATATATATATATATATATGAGTCAGGGTGTAGGAGAAGGGACCAGGCTCTTAGAGGCAGAGTATGAATTATTCTTTATTCAAAGAAGGCTACTAAATTAGAGTCCCCTTTGCCAGGTCTACAGTGCATTGCTGCACCATGATAGTAAGAATTAGATCTAGAAAATCAAGGATGATTTTTTTAAATTGACATTCTCTATAATACACAGACTCTAACCAGGATATTAAAACCATTATATATTTTAATAGAAGAAAATGTAAAACAGTTAATTGATTATATACGTGATCATAGTAATGAGACCCTGCTGCTTCTGGTCAAGATGGAGGTATAGGTAGACACTCTTTGCCTCCTTGCACAAACATAGAAAGAATTACAACCAGATCTCAAAAACAAATAACAACTAGACCATTAGAAAATTGAGCTATACGGAAGTCCAATAAAAATGGATTTAAAAGAAGCCACATTCATCTAGATGGGTAGGAGGGGCAGAGTCATGGATAGGGGGCAGAGAGACAGTGTGGCACAAGGAGGCAGCAGAGGTGGAACAGACGGTTCCATATTTATGTGTGATGGATAAAAATCAGGAGAGACACCCTGGGAGTCAGTGATCCCAGCCTCAGGCCAGACCACAAAGCGTGGTTCCAGCACTGGGAAGATAAATCCTCATTACTTCTAGCTGTAAAAATCAGTAGGGGTTGGTGTGGCAGAAGAAACTTCCAGATTTTTTCCTCTTAAAGGATCCACATGGTCTTAGAATGTACACAAACCCCAGGGCAGCAGCTGGAAGAGTGCCAATTGTATATGGGAAATGGGTGAAGTGACTGGAAATGGGGAGAGACTGGGGAAATCACCAGAAGCCCTCTCTGAGGACCCCACCACAAACAGAGCCACAAAACAGGGAAGTGGGTTGCCCCACCATGGCAATTGTCTAAGGCTCCACCCAACACAATTTACAGGTTCCTTTGCTACATAAGCCATGCTACTAAGACAGGGAATAAAAGCTGCTCTACCTAATACACAGAAACAAACACAGGAGGCTTTCAAATTGTAGAGGCAAAGAAATATGGCCCAAATGAAAGAACAGAGCAAATCCCCCAAAAAGAGCTAAACAAAATGTAGATAGTAAGCTTATCAGATGCAGAGTTCAAAACACTGGTGATAAAAATGCTCAGAGAACTTATTGAGGAGGATGATGATGATGATCATGATGATCATGATGATGATAATGGAAGAAATGAAGGTTACACAATTAAAATAAAGAAAAATACACAGGGAAACAACAGTGAAGAGAAGGAAGCCATGATTCAAATCAGTGCTTTGGAACAAAGGAAAGAAATAGACATTCAACCACAACAGAATGAGGAATCAAGAATTAAAATAACTAGGAGAGTATTAGGAACCTCTGGGACAACTTTAAATGTACCAACATCCAAATCATATGGGTGCCAGAAGGAAAAGAAGAGCAAGAAAGTGAAACCTTATGTGAAAAAAAATAATGAAGGAAAACTTCCCTAATTTGGCAAAAGAAATAGACATATGAGTCCAGAAAGCACAGAGAATCCCAAAGAAGTGGGCCCAAAGAGAACCACGCCAAGACACATCACAATTAAAATGCAAAAGGTTAAAGATAAAAAGAGAATCTTAAAAGCAGTATGAGAAAAGCAGAGTTACCTACAAAGGAATTTACATAAGACTATCAGCAGATTTCTCCACAGAAACTTTGCAGGCAAGAAGGGACTGGCAAGACTTATTCAAAGTGATGAAAAGCAAGAACTTACAACCTAGATTACTCTATCCAGCAAAGCTATCATTTGGAATTGAAGGGCAGATAAAGTGCTTCCCAGACAGGTAAAGCTAACAGAGTTCATCATCGCCAAGCTCTTATTACATGAAATGTTAAAGGGACTTATTTAAGAAAAAGAAGATCAAAACTATGAACACTAAAATGACAAAAAACTTACAACTATCAACAACTGAATTTCAAAAACAAAACAAACTAAGCAAACAATCAGAATAGGAACAGAATCATAGATATGGAGATCATTTGGAGGGTTATCAGCTGAGAAGGGTAAGAGGGAGAAATGGGGAAATGGTGCAGGGATTAAGAAGCATAACTGATAGGTACAAAATAGACAGGGGGACATTAAGAACAGTATATGAAAGGGAGAAGCCAAAGAACTTATATGCACGGCCCATGGACATGAACTAAGAAAGGGGGGGGGGTTGCTGGAGGACGGAGGGGTACTGGGTGGAGGGGTGCAAAAATGGGACAACTGTAACAGCATAATCAATAAAATATTCTTTTGAAAAATAAAAAGAAACAAGACTCCCAAAGGAGGGGTCACTGGGATTAGCGTTGGGAGGAAGTAGCTACCATGGGAGGCTGGGAAGAGACTTTTCCAGAATCTGGAAATGATGGCCATCCTGTAAGAGCCAGAAGCTCAGCTGGAGGTGAGGTTTGGCTGAAGGGAAATGAATCATAGAAGGTGCAACTGTATCAAGGAGCCATGGAAGCAATATAGGCACTGCTGAAAGATACTACAGGGGGCAAAAAGAAAGAGCAGAAGAAATGCATTGATTTCTCCCTTACTCTCACCTCTGATCTTCCTCCAGTGCTTTGCAATGGCTTGAAGTCCTTGGCAGAAAGATAGCAGAGATGGAAATGAGAACAAATTGGCATTGGCCAAGATTCTTCTTTCTTTAGACATGTTCAGACATTACATTTTATTAGCAGTCAATTTTCATAAACTATTTAGGATTCTTCATTCCTTGCAAGGTTGATTAGATTGATATATCTATCACATTTTAGGACCTCTGTCAAAGAAATTTTAAAGGCAATATACATAAATTGTGAGGCATTTGATACTGTTTTCTTCCTTATGAATGCATGTTCCCTAGTCCTGGAATAAATACTTTCTTTTTATTTTAGCTGAGTCTGTGCGTAAGTTTATATCCAAGAAAAGATCTTGCTTTTGGAATTAATATTCTGTTATCCTGTTCATGCTAATGGATTCTGATACCTTCATTTAAGTTCTAAGAGGGGATCAGAGGAATATTAGAGGAAGGGCTGTGCAGCAATTATGGTCTGTCCACCCCGTTCTGGTCAACTTCCCTGGCAGAGAGAAGTGATCCAGCTGTGTGCATGATAGCCTTAATCCCCATGAGTTAGAGATGTGCATTGAAATTAATTTTTTCATGGAGCTGCTAAATTTAAGGACGCTGCCAACACATCAAGATTTCAGAGGAATCCAAAAGGGCCTTGCATCTTGATAATGGGCACTGTCCCTCCACTGGTGACACAAATTGATATGCTTAGGCTTTTATTTCTTGACAATCTTTTCTTCAGTGATAGAATGAATTATTAAGTCATCCTTTTCTAATATTCTTTAGTGAGAAGGCAAAAGGGTAGCTCATTTATACCATATTTTCAAGAAAATAAATCAATGTGCCACTTTTGACATTTTATCATTATACTTGTGGAAGAGAGTATAGAATACTTACAATTAAAGCTGTTTATTATATTCTGAGTGTGTGTATTACTTTGCTTATAGGAGAAGGGTAAAAAGATTTTGAAGATCACATACTTGAGGTTGTGGGTAGGGAGAAGGGAAGAGAAATAGAACCTTAAAACAAGACAAAACTGTGATCCACAGAACAGCTTCTGTTTGTTTTAGGCCCTCTACAAGATAGAGAACTTTCATCAAAATATAAATGTTCTAGGCCACTAAGCAGCACACTGTTTAGTTCAGCTCATAAGATTTTATCTAGCAAGATTTTCTCTACGGAGGAAGCAGCAAGAGATTTTCAGTTTAGTGTAAGCTCTTAGCTCATGACAGACATCACTTTAAGTAAAATCACCTCAAACTATAGGAGAGAGCCTAGAAAAAACAGTCTCTAGGGAACCAAGGAAAAGCACAGCTCATTTCACTTTCAGCAAACTAGTTGAATGTGTTTCTCTATGCAGGTTGTTAACTACCATTCTTAACCTTTATTTATTGGTTCTTATACTGTCCTCCAGCTATGGGACTTCCCTAAATCTTCCCTCAACCCCACCCCATGCTGAGTTCCTCAGTTTCTTTAAGAAGTCTCTTACCATGCCTGGGTCTCAGACCCTCCGGCATCATTAGGCTAGAAAAGTGATGGAGAGAGCATGAAGGATCCAATCCTGAAGGAAACATTGAATTCTTTCTGACAATAAAGCAATCCCTGTAGAAATATGCATCTTTATTATTAGAGATTACTCCTTCTACTTCACTTAATTATGAACTAGATTAGCATCATGGCTATCATAGAGATTCAGACTGTGTATCTCCTACCTCCTACCAATCCTTGTCTCTAGCCTGGATAAGTAATTTGTTTCTTAGTGAACAGAGCGATGGGAAAAAATTGACTCACAATTAGTGTATAGTGGAAACTAGGAAAATCAGTTTAACTAAGAATAAAGAAAAAAATGTATTTGGAACATAAAAATTCTTTTTATAATCATTTGTGCCTTTATAATTTATTAATCAATGGCTAGATAATGTTAAAAAAGTATAAATGGCATTTATATTTTTGTTATAATTGAAGGTAACTAAATAATATGATTGATTCTATTCAAGCTTTGAGACAAATAGAATATTGGTAAACCAAATAAGGATGTAAATTATATTCTCTGGCTACTAGTACTAAAATTGATAGGAACCACAAGAATATAAATAAAATATGCCATTAATTGTTGTTTATAGTTTTTCCACTATATCTAAAACTTAAAAAAGAATAATACTTTTCATGTATAATGCATTTTGTAGCTTATAAATCACACGCTTGGATATTTTTATTTGATCCTCAGAACAATCCTTCCAGGAAGGCACTTATTATTTTTCCAAACAGAGACTGTGAAGAGGTTGAATGAATTTCACAACTATTTATCAGGCTGGCAAGTAACAAATGAGAACTTGACACTGTGATTTCTTACTTTCTGTGTGATGTTTTGTACACCACACCGGGCTACCTATGTTGTTATATTAGTCAGAGACACTAAATTTCAGTAGTTCTATCTATCTATCTCACACACATCCACCGAGTGTTGCCTGGGGCTCTGCTCCATTTTTCTTCATTCAGAACACGATCCCAACTGAGAAGCCCTGCTCTGGTGCATGGTCATCATGACAGAGGGACAGAGAATATGACCAATTCCACACAGATTTTGAAAGCTTCTGCCTTGAATGACACACAGTATACATGTCTCTGCACCACTGGTCAAAGTGAAGCAGTTATTGCTAGCTTCAGAGGAGTGAGGAAACAGCTGAAATATTTTTAAGCTTCCTAATTATTATTATTATTATTATTATTATTAAAGTAGTTAAATATCAAAGTTAAAACAATAATAAAAATTTAGGAAAAAAAGACATATCTTTTGTTTTAAGAAAACAAGTTTGTCTTTTACCTGAAGCTCACATATTAATTTCTTTGTATGTTTTTTAATGAGCACAGTTTCTTGTCAACTCAGTACAGGAGTTCTCAACATGAGAACTGTTATAACTGAGCCTTGGAGATGCTCTGTGATTTAAGGTTACATATGGTTTGAAATTCTACATACCAACACTTTCTTGGACAATCACAGTTATGTTAGCATGTAAAACCCAAGAAATCCTGATCAAATCCAAACTCACTTGAAATTATGATGAAGTCCAAACTCACTTCTTGTGCCGGTGTGTCACATCCACACAGGCTCCTTGAGAAATGCTGCCTGAATCCCTCTTTGATGTCCTTCTCCACTGTCCTCACATTCAGTCCACAAGAAAGTCCATTCGGACTTCTCTTTTCCTGTGTTTTGACTGCAAAGATTATGAAAAACCTATTACTCTAATCATACCAGTTACGTGCCACAGCAAGTGACTTAAACTTTCTGAACCTTATTTGTTTTTAAAATGGGTTTAATAGTTGCTGTGAGGATAAAAATGCAACATATACCATGTACCTGATCCATCAGGCAGTCAGGTTTGATTTCCCTTCCAGCTCTTCCTTTCTCATTCCATTTACATATTGGGAAAATAAGAGTATGGAAAAGACTTTCTATTGGTTTTACTTATTTAAATAAAATATTTTATTTATTTATAAATTATGCTAATTTCTTGTAGGGAACATTAGAGACAGAGAGCACTGAGCCAACAAAGTATGGAAGTCATGATTTCAGACATTAGCATGCGTCAGAGACTGAAAGCTAAAGGACTTTGGTCAGCATGGCTGACTGCCACTTTCTGTAATGAAGGCAGATTTCCAAAAGGTACCTTGAGTAGTTGCCAGAGCAGGAAATCAGAAACATCCCACTTTAACATTCTGTTTAGATTTGCTCAACTCTATCTTTCTAGGTAGCAAGAAGAGAGAACTATTTGTCAGGATGAGGATTGCTTGTTAAAACTAATTTCTTATTGGATTTAACTTTGAGGCATATATAATGAAGAAGAGGCTCTTTATGGGTCTTTGGGAATGTTGAGCAAGATAACAATCATAATAGACAAAGGCAGCCACCACATGGATGTAATGGAGTAAATAATAATAATAATAATAATAATAATAATAATAATAATAAACTGAAGATAACAAAGATGAAAGAAAGTAAGCTTTTCTACTGTATCACTTCCCAGGAAGGCGGCTGCATGATTATCTTATTTGGAATCAAGTATTTATTTTCAGATCTGGCCCAGAAGTAGCTTATTCTGAGATGTAAGAAATTATATTTATTTTCTCTTTATTCCATGCCTGGGCTTTACAGACCATGAAGAAAGAGACTGGTAGTGAAATCTACTGAAGGACTTACTCACAAATTAATCATCTGCCAACCTGACCAGGATGTTTGGATGTTATATTCTCGTGTGCAGTAAATCTGTGTTAAAAAAAATCTGTAAACCTCCCTTATCTTTAGGTGGAATATTATGAATGTGGTGCGTGGGGGACTAGAAAGAATAATGACTTCTTTTCAGAAGCACCCTACTCTGGTTCTCTGTAGCACAGCACATGTGTGTCGTTTTTTCTTTGACTTTTTGATTTTGTCCTTAAATTATCCTCAGCATTGGATTGTTATTTACTTCTTTACATGAGAGATCTTTCCTCTGGCTGTGGTGTCTCCTGAAAGCAGAAATCTTTATCAGTTCTCCTGAAACCAGGAGTGATATTCTAATGCTAACTTTAGGCCTGTTTCCTGGAGTCAAGTACAGAGTAGTCTTATTTCCACTCTGTAGCATTGATGAAGAGCACATCATAATAGCAAATGACTAGGAATTGTCAGCCTCTCCTTGACAGAAAAGGCTCCAAAGCTAGCAAAGAATGAACTAAGAGTTTAGAATCTAATTCGGTGATCTATAAATAATTACCCATTCATTTAATAATTGTGTCACTTATTCTGTCAGTCTTCAGACATTTGCTAAGGTCTTTTCTATGTTCTTTTGTGTAATGTACAGAGTTTATTGCAGAAGCCACACATTGCAGAGTCAGGCAGTCCTGGAGCCAAAATCTGACTTTTCCTTTTCTGTGTGGGGGGAGGGGTGGTGGGTGTCATGGTGAGTTATTTCCCTCTTGGTGCCTTAGTTTGCGCATGTATAAAAGGAAAAGAAATAAATATTATAGCATACTTTTTAGTGAATTAAGTGGTAAACTTAAAACCATCTAGCAAACAGTGATTTAAACCACACTTGCTAATTCTCAGTGCTTTTTGATCTGTCCTTATGATTTTGGAAATGATGCAGATATGACGTATTTTCTGCCCTTGAGGAACTGACTGAAACTGATGCTAGGCAAAAAATATGGAAAACCTTTCAAATAGATTAGATCAGAGGTACACATCATAAGAAGACCGAGGTTATAACACATATGTGGGGAGCAGTCACCAAGACTTATCACAATTCCTGTCACTTAGTGCTTTCCAGTAAATACTGAATGGATGAATGGGTGAGAAAGAGATATAGATCAAATACAGTAGTCCCTCACTTATCATGGGTATTATATTCTAGACACCCCTGCGATAGGTGAAAATCCACAAAGTAGGAACCTTACATTTATTTTAGTATTTATATATATTTTAAGGCTTTGTAAACCCTTCCCACACTCTTATAAATTGTTCCCAGTCTCTTATTAACCTTTTCCACACTTTTATAAGCACTACTTATGTTCTTTTTTTTTTGTTTGTTTTATTGATTAAAATATTACATTTGTGCCAATTTCCCTTCCCTCTGCTCCCCTCCACCCGGTGGCCCCCCTCCCTCCAGTTGTCCCCCCCTTTAGTTGTCCATTAGTTGTGCATAAAGTTCCTCCCAACCTCTCTCCGTCTATTCCATTCCCTCCTACCATGATCCCCAATTCCTATATCATCTCTCTCCCTCTCCCCACTCCCCCTCCCTGTTGACCTCCCCCCAATATGCTTCCCGTACCCACAGTTCCTTTTCCACTCTCGTTGCCTGTTTAGTTTGCCTTTGTTTCATCTCCCTAGCTTCTGTTTTTTAAACCAGTCCCTTTAACATCTCGTATAACAGTGGTTTGGATCTAATGAACTCTTTCAGTTTTATTTTGTCCTGGAAACACTTTCTCTGTCCTTCTATTCTGAATGACAATTTCGCTGGATAGAGTATTCGTGGTTGTAGGTTTTGGATTTTCATTACTTTGAATATTTCTTGCCAGTCCCTTCTTGCCTGTAGTGTTTCCCTTGAGAAGTCAGCTGATAGTCTAATTGGGACCCCTTTGTACATAATTCTTTTCTTCTCTCTTGCTGCTTTTAAGATTCTCTCTTTATCTTTAATTTTTGACATTTTGATTATAATGTGTCTTGGAGTGGTTCTCCCTGGGTCCAGTCTCTTGGGAACTCTCCTTGCTTCCTGGACCTGCAAGTCTATTCCCTTCCCCAAGTCTGGGAAGTTCTCCTTTATTATATTTTCACTCAATTTTTCAAGTTCTAGTTCATCTTCCTCGCTCTCTGGCAAACCAATGATTCTTATGTTGGGCCTTTTATAGCTGTCTCAGAGGTTTCTGATCCTCTCATTGTTGCTTCCCATTTCCTCTTGCTGCACTGGTTGACTGCTTGTTCCTTCTCCATATTCCAGTTTGTTGAAATGAACTCTGGATTTTTTTTCCTCACCATCTGTCTCGTATGCGGTTTTGTTCCTTTCGTTATGAAAGTTTTTCGCTTCTTTCTTATCTTTTTCCTGCTCTTTTGTAAATTCTGTAAGCCACCTGATAACAATGGCCCAGAACTGAGCCTCTGACAGGTTTCTTATCTGTTCATCTGTCAGGTTCTCTATCTGTTGCCTGGTGAGTTGTGTCACTGGGATTTCTATAGTTGTCTGCCTCATTTTGACAGATGCGTTTTGTTTTCTTGGGCAGGCTGTCGGGGGCAGTGCCTGTGTACGCGTCACAAGTCAGCGACCGGTGCCTGTCTGCGACCTATTTCGCAGCCCTGTGGTGCTTTCTTTCTTTGGGGGCGGGGGTCCAAGATGGATTCACACAGTTATTCCACTAGGAGACCGGGATCCGTCCTCCCGCACCCCTGGGCCTCACTGTTCAAGGCGATGCGGTGGCCGCTCTCCCCAGCGCTGGGGTCGCGCACTGCCAGGGGCTTGACTGCCGCCGGGATTTTTCTCCGCCCTGCCGCTCCGCAAACAGCTTTGCCCTCTTTAACTCTTACCTGCCCAAATGGCACCGCTGGTTTATAACTTCATATGTTGGGCTTCCGTCTAGTTTTATTTTCTGGAATTTCTAGTTATCCTTTGTTTTGAAGTAGTTGTATTCCTCTCTAGTTGTAGAGGGAGACCTAGCGTGTCCGTCTAAGCCTCCATCTTGGCCGGAAGTCCAGCACTACTTATGTTCTTAAACATATTGTACACCCTTAAACCTATGTAACTTTAACAACATATGTATACAGTACCACAAAATCCCACGATATAGTGAAAAATCCGCGATAAGTAATTAAATATAATATTTTAAAAAATCCCGCGATACAGTGAGGCCGCGATAAGTGAACGGCGATGTAGAGAGGGACTACTGTAATAAGTCATTTCTAGTGAGGTAAAAATCATTTCTCTAAATGAGACTGGGCACCAAGGACACAGATTCAGAGACTGAGATATGTGTGCAGAAATATTAGAGAATGGTCATGGGATTAACACAGGGAGGGAAGGGAACAGGATGGGCAGAGAGAGAAATGGGGCTGTGTTACATTCATGACAGAAGCTGAATTCACTGGGAACTAAGAAGTTAGAACCAGTATTGAAGGTTCTCCTGAGCACCCTCATACTGACCAGACAAGTGGGCTACCCTTAGGAAGTGGATACAACATTTAGCTGAGGGAAGTTCCTGGATAGGGCTGGCTGCTGAGGGCTGTCGGAGTGCCCACTATTCGGCAATAAGAAAAATGGCCTTTATTTCTGAAGGGAGGGTCTACAGGTGCTGTACAGTGTCCACTGCTATCGTCTGCCCTTATTCTGGTCAGTTATCCTTCTTCCTTGTATCTGGGAGCAGCTACTTCAGGATATTGGTGCCCCTCTTTGCCCCTGGAAAATACAGTAGAAATGTTAGTGAGATGAATAGACTCTGCTGCCACAGCTTTTGTTCAGATCAAAAAATAATATTCATCATCCCCTTCCTCTATTATCCATTCAGCCTTTTCCTCAACCTCAACTAGAACCTCTGCTAGCTTCAATGACATCCCTGCTGATGTGACCAAAAATCTAATTTCTGAGGGATCTGAACTTCTTGTCACCAAGTTGGTCTCAGTTTTTAGCTGTTACACTTGTCTATGTAACATCAAAACTGGACAAGTAATTATCTAGAGAAGGCTAAGTAGATTTCCTGAGTGTCAATATATTATTCTCTTCCCCCATTACATAACAGCATTTTTCTTCTATTGATTAGGGTCAATAACCTCTGCCAGAATGGTGGCTTTTCTTGCCTGCAGGTCCTTTGACATAAGATAGATCCTGAAATGCTTGGGTATCACCATACCTTAAAATTTAACTCTTGCTCTAAACCAACAGTGAACAGACTTGTAGGAAGAGAAGCAAGCATTTCCCCATTGGTCCACTTCATTGCCTGGAACCAGGTAGTCTACCTACTGGGGCCATGGCATTATATGATGGCCACTATTTTCCATGTATCATGAGTCCTGGAGAATGATACCCCATTTTCACAGAGTTCGAGTTTTGAATTGGTTTCTCAGTTGTGCCATCAACAGGCCATTCTATTGCTATGTCAGGCTAGCAGCTTCTGGTTGGTGAGATTTGTAATAGGACCAGTGGAACTTACAGTGATGTGCCTACTGCTTACCTCCCCTGCAGTAAGGTGTGTTTTTTTGTTTTGACAGAGTGTTGTGTGTGATTCTGTCAATGGATCAGACACTGTAAGCCCTTTGATGGTGGCACTGACCGAAGACCTGCTGGTAGGAAAAGCAAATCCCTATGAGGAATATGTAACTGTTCCAGACGAATGAATCAGTGTCTCTTTAAGGATGGAAGAAGGTTATTGTGATTAACTTGCTCTCAGGTGGATAGTTGGTGTCCTTGAGGAATGGAACTGTATCAGGCAATCATTGTTCCATTGTGGCCCTCACCATGGTACCACCTAGCAGACTTTGTCTGAGACCATATGGATCCCTCAATTTCTCTAACTCCCTTGCTTCTGTACCTAGGAATAAGAAGCATAGGAATATTTTCTAAGTATGGGAATACTGCTTCCTAAATTTTCAGCCCCCTTATGTATGCTGTAACAAGTCATACCCTTGTCTTAAAAAAATGTAGGAAACATATGTTGACTCCTCTCTCATTTTCCCTGTCTAGGAAAACTTTCTCTTCTCTCTATTGCTTCTTTCTAGAAATCATATCCTTTGATCTCTTTGGAGACATCCGAATAATTCATTTCATTAGTTTCTGCCTAGACAGCTAAAGAAAGAGCCCTGGACTTCAAACTGTTTCTGATTTTAGCCCTGAAAAAAAGAAGTTTCAAAGGCAAGAAAATACTATTGGCCTGCCTTCCTTATTGGAGAAGGGAAGGAAAAGTACAGCAAACAAAACACAAGTTAATGCATCAAAATTACCACTGTAGTGGTTCAGTGCTATGACTCCAACAGACAGAAGAGATGGAGGAAGGATGGTCTAGTGGGAAGGGAGGTGACAGATAGAATAATCATGTTTCAGCACAATCTGAATGAGATGATTTTAGGGGCCAAAAGACCCTGAAGATTAGCTAACCCATTTTTTCCTTTTACACAAGGCAGGATCTGAAGCTCAGAGTTAGAACCAAAGTCCAGGGCTCTTGAATATCAGCCCAACCTCCATTTCTCTTCTTTTAACTCATATTTTCATGTCTCAGATACCTGCTTGCCTGGGTTTTTTTGTTTGTTTGTTTGTTTTTGTCTAAACCATGGTAGAGAGATATGTTGAGTTCTTTCTTGTCAGCTTGGCTGTAAAATTCATGCTACAGCCAATTTATGGTTTAGATATTTTTTCTGCATGCGCATTACCATGAGACCACAAGGAACTGTGAGATATTATCTGCAATCATAAATCAAGCTAGAAATATTGGACAAAGGCAGTTTGTACGGTGAAAAATGAAAGTACTGAAAGTGCTATGTACTGACAAAAAAACTTTTTCCCTCCCTCTTCCCTGCTAAAGCCGAAGGTTGCTACATAATAAAAAAAATGACCCTTTGAAGCCAACAGTGCTAACCTTCCCAAATTGATAAGAATATTCATTTCCATCATCACCGCACTGGGCTTAAAGGAAAGCATAATTCAGACATAAAGAGACCAGGCAAATGGTTCCAGGGCTCTTTCTGTTTCTGCCTTACCTGCCAGGATTTTTGGCATGGCATCAAAGAGTCATGCATACCCCAGCCCAGATGCTTGTCTGGAGAACGGATGTTTTAAAGAGGTTACCTTCTGTTCTAATTAGTTGACTGATAAAGGAAAACTATCTGGCAGTTCCATCCTCATGCTCACGTTAAAATTACAGTGAATATGTGAACATGCAAGGACAGGCATATGTAATATACATTTATATTTTTCCACTCCTGCTTCTTCTAATATTAGTACTAAAATTCCCTTTGGAAAATTACGTCTTCCATATTATGTGTCATCTGGGCATTGCTCTCCATTGATGCATTCTGTACAATAGTTGATGAATAGCTCAGGCTCAGCCAAAGAAACTCTCTCCTGACTTTTAATCTTCAGTGATAATACAGGATAGAAAAATGAATGGGGCTGATTCATACAAGAGGCTGGCTCATTCTAGCAGTGTCATCCAATAAATATATCTACTATCATGGAAATATTATACATCTGTGCTGTCTAATATAATAGCAGGAGCCACATGATACTACTGAGTGCTTGAAATGTGGCTAAGGTAACTAAATAAGTGAATCTTTAGTTTTACTTAATTTTAATTATTTAAAATATAAATAGCCACATGTTCGTAGTAGCTTGTGTAAAAGGCACCCAGAGGAAAGACATAGGGAGATGAAGGGAAGGTATTTGAAGATGGAAGAAGAGATTGGAGTTAAATTGCCACAAGGTAAGGAATGCCTGGAGTCACCAGAAACTGAAAGAGGCAATAATGGATTCTCCCTTCCAACTTTAACAGGGGTCACAGCCCTACCAACATTTTGCTTTCAGACTTCTGGCCTCCAGAGTTTTGAGATAATATATTGAGGTTGTTTTAAGCCATCATGTTTGTGGTAACTTCTTGTGACTGTCCTAGGAATGAATCTATCTATCTATCTATCTATCTATCTATCTATCTATCTATCTATCTATCCTCTATCTATAGAGAGGGTAGAGTAAGGTGTTCTATTCCAGGTTTCCTATCATATCACAACCCTGCCTTAATTAAACCCAGCTTCTGGGTTGTCACTTGGAGATTCAACCTTGATTTCAGAGATGCTAGATGTTTTTGTTCCACCTCAAACTATAAAGCATGGTTCTCCTGCAACATAGATGGGATATATCCATCTTACCTTTGAATATTGTCCATTCAACTATAAGCTCTATAAGCGAAGGGGTATTTGTCTAGTTTGTTACCTACTTTATTACTAGCACCTAGAAGAGTTCTCAACACACATTAAATTTAAATGTTTATTAATTAATTAACTTGGGTTTTTGCTGCTGGTCCTTCCCCATGGAATTTGCCAAATGTTTTCTTTTGTCATGTCCACTTTCAACATTAGTGCTAATCTTGGTAATGTTTATCGTTTTTTTCCTGGGTGAATCTTATTACTATTTACTTAGGAGGAGCACAACCATGGAATTGACTTAGTTTACCCTATTTCAATCTCAAATGGTTCCTAGATTTTTGCTTCTTTTTTATCATATCAAAATATTCTGAATAAAAAGCATCTCTAAATCACAGCTAAATAATCACATCTTGGTGAGAATTTGGGACTTTGTTTCTGCTATATATAAACAGACTATTTTGATTAAAATATTGTTGAACTAATGCTAAATTTATTTATTCTCTTAGACATACTGTAATCTCAAGCATAATCTCAGATTTAAATTGTATCATGCCTTATCCATCATACCATACAATCTATACATTAACTCCTCAGTTCTTTATTTATGAAGAGATCCTCAAATTCTCATTAGATTTTATTAACTCTTTTTCAACATTTACTTTCAGAAAGTTTGATTATATTTTTTTCGTCAGCCCATAAAGCATTTAAGTAGCTAGTTGCAATGACTCATAGGGTGACACAATGACAAATCATAGCCTAATATTGAGATAAAAGACAGTTATACAATAGATACAAAAAGCAGTATGCAGCAGACAGAAGTCATTTAATGCAAGGGTTAATCATTCTACATCCTTCAAAAATCTACAGTACTATAATGAGGGTTTATTAAAATGAATTAATCATTGCCCTGGTTGGGTGGCTCTGCTGGTTGGAGCATCATCTCATTTGTCCCTCCCTCCCTTCCTTTCCCTCTCTCTAAAGTCAATAAACATATCCTCAGGTGAAGATTTTAAAATAATAATGAAATTATTTAATCATCAGAAAAAGACTCAGGTTATAAAAGAGACTATGCTTCATATATTATATTTAAGAGACTAGAAAGGTAGAAAACATTTTTAGAAATGTCATGAACTCATCAATTTAAAAAGTAATATTTGAAATGATAAATCTTATTTATGTGGATAATTCTCTTAAGTGTTCATGCTGAGAAAGACTGGGGAGCTCTAAGAGATTCAGGAACAATAGGCTTGCTTGCCAGGTATGTACCTTGAGATTTTGAAAACAAAGTCAGATTATCATATCAAACTGGAATATACATTATGATTGAAAACACAAGTAGGAATTCACTGAAGGTACAAGGGATTATCTCCAACCAGATAGGCTGATAAATGTTTCTCTCTCTCTCTCTCTCTCTTTCTCTCTCTCTCATGAATGCACACACACACATGCATTCACACACACACACTAACACACATATAGAAACATCACTCAGGACCACATTTTGGGGGGGTGGAGGCCTTGAAGCAAAAACAGTCTTGTATGTATCTTTATTCTGGCACAAAGACAGGCAGTCTCAGTTGGTCTAAGGTCGCATTACGAAATCACTTGGTCTTCATTTCACCTTCTTTGCTTCCATTGTGTCTATAGGAATCATGCTGCCTCCTTTTCTCTCCCAGGGCCATTCCTCTCCCTTATTGGACTCCAGGTGTTATTTGCATTCTTTCAAATATTACAAGCTCCAACCCCAGTCTAAAAATGAAAGCTCTGATGGCATTACTCTAAATTTACCTGAAACATATTTAGTATCTAGCCATAATGTAACATTATTATCTTTATCTCTAATCATAGATTTGTCCCATTAAATGAATGTCAGATAATAAAGGAAGATGTTGAACTTTTAAAGGAGTTAGGAGATTTGAGTGTTAAGAAATTTCATATTATCCAACTGACTGACAAGCAAACAGAAACTCTGGGTTAAGATTGAGTCCTCCACCCTTTAAATGGACGTGTAAGAGCATTGGGTATTTCTGTTACTGTTATTACTATGCTTATAATGGTGGTGAGGGTAGAGTGATTAAATCATGTGTTGTTAATGAAAATTGTGGATGCAGAACTGACAAGGCCATCTTCTGTAATTGGTGTTTGAGGTCCATACTCCTTAAGAAATTACATTCCTCTTCCATATGAAAAATATATAAATAAAAATAATTAAATGTAAAATCTTGAAAATTTTAATTCTTTTCAGTGATTTTCATAGTTTTAAAAGCCTTTGATTGTGCAACCATGTCTTATCATTCAAACTAGTTTGTTTTACCCTAAGGATTTAGTGCTGTCTTGTGAGACTGGTTTTCATTTTGCCTGATTGTTCACATCTCAGGTTTTTACATTAGAGGAATAATGGGGAAAACTGCTTGTTTCTCATAGAATTTTAAAAAATAGTTGTGATATAGTCATTTATGTTTATTCCAATGATAAGTGAAATCATATGATATTTTTCTTTCTCAGCCTGACTTATTTCACTTAACATAATACCCTTTAGGTCCATCCATTAAAAAAAAAGAAAAAAATATATATAATTTTTTCTGAATCATCAGAATAATTGAACCAGTGCATGGTTACCTTGGCTGAATAATATTACTTCCTTTTAATAAAACTAACTTAAATGAATGGAGGAATAAATTAAGTCATCTATTTAATAAATATTTATTGATTGCCTAGTGTGTGTCAAATTCACTGGTAGGAAAAGGAATACAAAAGTGAAAAAAAACAAACAACAATCTCTGCCCTTATTGAGCTGAATATTTGCTATATTCCCATATTTGCAAAATGTTATGGTACTTAAAATTTGGTGTATCTATGGTTATTTCCCTTAAAATTTGAGGTCTCTCTCAACTCAAAAGAGCTAAATGGAAATAGTTATAATATAACATTTATAGCCCTGGCTGGTTTGGCTCAGTGGATTGAGCGTCGGCCTGCGAGCTAAGTGTCGCTGGTTCGATCTTCCAGTCAGGGCACATCAGAGAAGGAAAACTCTGATTCCAAAAAACCTCCTCTGCCTTGTGGCATACCTCTTCAGGGAAAGGCTAAGGGAGTAAACCCCGACAGAAAATCCGGAGCCAGAGTCCCTAAGGCGGTTTGACGTTGTAGTCAACACCGGCAACTCCTGCGGCGCACCTGAAGCCAAGCTGTATTGACTCCGTCTTTCCCTTGGATCCTTCAGCTGCGAAGAGAGGGGTGGTCTGCTGCATGGGCAACAGCAGACCCTCCATATCACCCTGCCCAGGCTCTGTAGCTTCAGCTTCACTGGAGAGGACACTCCAGTGTCATCGCAAGATGTCGATTCAACACGGGAGGAGACAGATACCGTGTCACTCCCGAGTCGGACTGCACAGCCATTCTCGGCGGTGCAGATAGACTCTTAAGAAGCTACACCATCGTCTCTCGAGACGGACGGCTGCCGACGACGACATCCATTCAGTAGTTAATAAATATATCAGTTGAAGAAAGGAGTGAAATAACCTCTTTGTAGTCTTATGAATTAACATTCTATACACACATTCAATAAGTATGTTTTTAAGAAAATACTTCTTAACAGTTAAGAACACTAAATTAATTTTGAAACTTAGGCCTTGAGTCTCAAGGCATTTTCTCCAGTGTTGGGTAATAATGATGTGGTGAATGAGGTAGATTCAATTATTGCTTTTGAGTTTTGGTTGTTGTTTGATTGCTAAAATCTCTGCTGTTTTTAAACATATTTAATTAAAAGTATAATCTTCATTTTAGCACATTAATTAATTAAACCTATGTCTGTAGACATAAGGCGAACTCTCCTTTTATTTTCTCAAAGAGACTTTGAAGTTCCAAAGTCATTTTTGCCATAACTTCTGAGAAGAATGCTTAATTAAATTTATATTGTTTTCAAATATCCTCATTACCAACAGCGCATTGCACCATAGTGCTGGACATGCAGAAGGAAAATCAAATTATAATTTGAAATGTTGCAAATACACATTAAAAATTAAATTCTATAGAAGTTACTTCACTTGGAAAAGATTAATGTCAGAAGATATACCTTAATATTTCATATCTCCTATAAAATATTTAAAAATCAGATTTCTTTTCTCTTGAGAAGAAGAAAAAGTTTCAACATCCACAAAATATAGTGACATATATGGAGTACATATTTTTAATTGTAAGTATTAAAGGGAACTATCAGAAGGTAATATGTTTATTGCTGGATTGGAAGTAGTAGTTATTGTGTTTGCATTAGTTCTTTCTGGAAATTTTTAAGACTTTAAATGCTTGCTCTTGTGACATTCAGTCAAGTTATTGTTGCTTCCTCTTCTAACTTGACTCGTTTTCATTCTCTTTCCATCAGAATCCTCATCTTTTCATTCTACCATTTTTGTGTTTTGTTTAGAACTAATCACTTCAAACAAAATAATTGAATCAGTTAAGTGTAACTTCAGAAATGTTTTAAATCAGAGAGAGGGTGAAAGTATATTTAGCAACAGTCCTTTCTACAAAGAAATTCTTAGTGCAAACTCTAATTTCAAAACATAATCTAGAAAGAAACAGTACTATTGAACAGCATGCCGTATTTTGCTAAGAATATCATGGACTCTATTAAAGCTTTTTGTGTGATACCACTGTTAAAGGAAAGCATGCAAAACAAATAAAAATTATAAATTCAAATTTTATTTTTTTAAGTATATTTTATTGATTATATTGTTACAATAGTTTCAATTTTTTCCCCTTTGCTCCCCTCCGCCCAGCACCCCCCTTCCCCGACAATCCCCTCCCCAAGTCCATGCCCATGGCTCACCCTTTCATATATTCTTCTTCTTTTTTTTTAAATAATTAATTAATTAGTTAAATATTTTAACAATAAAAAAAACAATCCCTCCCTCTCAGACTTGAGACCCTTTACAATCTTATAAAGGACAATGGACGAAGGTCTCGAGCTCCTCTAGCTGCTTCAAGCTGAACATGGTCGTCGTCCTACCTACCCTTGGGTCAAGAAATCCCTAATAAGAGTGGGGGTGTGGAGGGGAGGGTGGCTTTCCCACAAGGGGAAGGATCGTGCAGACTCCAGGTTGGTTGGCTGTCTCTGGACAACGGCATGCTTGGTTTAACAGGCTGGCATCCTTGTTGTATTCTGGGGGCAACAGAGTTAAAGGACATCATTCAATCCATAACCACTAGATGACAAAAGACAGGTATTAATTTTTCAATGTCCCACATTAGGGAAAAGAAGGGTTTCTTTGGAGGAAGGTATGCCAGGTACATCTCACCTGTCCATAACCCTTTTGCCCATTATACTTAGTTTGGACTGAGGGAAATATTTTAGGTATCCCCCCTCTCAGGCCATCTGGGCTCTTTCTATCCAAGCCATTAGGATAGAAAAGAGAAACCAGTTTTAAAGTGAAGCCCACAGACCACCCCATTCTTCACCAACCCAGCCACTTAGTTCAGCCAAACCATTGAGTCTCAGGAGGCAGCGATGCAGACAGGATTAAGTGAGGCCTATACGTACAGACAATCACTCAGGTAATGAGATCATAGGCTTATGCCCTTTGAAAACAGAAAACACATGTTAATTTATGTAACATAACCCACACACAAGTTTATAGATCTGTAGGATTGTCTTATCGGAAAGACATCCAGTTGCAAGGCATTTGACATTCTTCTTGCCTGTAAATTAAACATCTTTGATAATGCCACAGACATAGTTTAACTTTCAAATGAAAACAAATTTTAAATGAAAATAAACTTTAAAGATGGTTAGCTGCACTACTTTATAGTCTACCACTGGGCATTGTGATCTTCCTTGAATCTTGGTTTTTCTCCCTAAGATTACCCTCCTTGTCATTAAAGTTCATTTTTAATTTATCCTGTTCATTTGCATAAACACAACAAGAGCAGCAAATGATCACTTATGATCTTTAGTTCTGCTTTGCTGGAACTTACGCAAGGAACATTTAGGGTGACCTTCAGTCTGCCCTTCAGGGCACAGAAGCTGAGCCACATACCTGGCATTCAGCCTTGCCTGTAAACACCTGTCTTTTCCAGGTCCTTCTGGTTTTCCATTGTGCCTTAAAGGTCCCTTCTAGCCATCTTTCAGGAAAACAACCTTCGTTCCTTCCCTGGAAAGATTGCTATGGACCGCTCATCCATCCAAGGTACCAGGCCTTTTATCTCATGGACTTTTATTACCTTTGAAGGACAGTCCCAGTAGCTCAGGGCTTTTTGGTAACAACCAAAGCCCAAGCATGACTCCTTTAGGCATGACATTCCAGTCAAAGTCTTAGTCAAAAAAATCGTTATTAACAACTGGTCTTATTAGTTTTATGCAAAGAAACTTAGGTCATTACTTACTTCTTTAGAATGCCAAATTCTGGAGGGATCAGATAGGGAGAAAATATATACAGTGTGAAGGAAAATTCTTGTCCTTCTAATATTCACTGAACTTGCATTTCTATTCTTTTTATTTTTATTTTTTCCCCCCACTAAAAATTTTTCTGTTTGTTTGTTTTTCCATTACAGTTGTCTCACTTTTTTCCCCCTCTTGCTTCTCTGCACCCTGTCCCTCCCTTCTCCCACATTCAGTCCCCACCCAGTTGTCCATGTCCATGGGTCATTTATACATGTTCTTTGACTAGACCCTTCCCCTTCTTACCACTTCTCTCCCTCCTATCTCCCCCTTTGTTACTGTTAGTTTATTCCTCGTTTACATACCTCTGGTTCTATTTTGCTCATTTGTTTGTGTTGTTCATTAGTTTCCTTTAACAGGTGATATCATAAGGTAATTTTCTTTTGTTGCCTGGCTTATTTCGCTAAGTGTAATTCTCTCTAGTTCCAATCATGTTGTTGCAAATGGTAGAAGTTCCTTCTTTCTTTCAGTACTTATTCATTGTCATTTTCCCCCTTTGTACTCGTGTTCCTCTCTGTCTCTCTCTGTTTCTTCATCTTCTTAAAGCAGACCCTTTAGCATCTCTTGCAATTCTGGTTTGGTGGAGATGTATTCTTTTAACCTTCTTTTGTCTTGGAAACTCCTTATTTCACCTTCCATTTTGAATGAGAGCCTTGCTGGGTAGAGTATTCTTGGTTTTAGGCCTTTGTTTTTCATTACTTGGAATATATTTTGCCATTCCCTTCTGGCTTGTAGTGTTTCTGCTGAGAAATCTGATGATATCCTTATTGGAGCTCCCTTGTATGTTGTTAGTTGTTTCTCTCTTGCTGCTTTTAGGATTCTCTCTTTGTCTTTGAATGTTGCCATTTTAATTATGTTGTGTCTTGAAGTGGGCCTGTTGGGGTTCATCTTCATTGGGACGCTCTGTGCTTCCTGGACTTGCATGATTCTTTTTCTTTTCATGTTAGGGAAGTTTTCTGTCATTAGTTTTTCAAAGAGGTTTTCTATCCCTTGCTCTTCTTCTTCTCCTTCTGGAATTCCTATGATATGGATATTATTACGTTTCATGTTGTCCTGCAGCTGTCTTAGAGCCTCTTCAGTCTTGTTCAGCCTCAGAGATCGTATTCGTCATTTCCTCCTGGCTCTTATTGATAGCTTCCATGTCCTTTTTGATGCTGGTATAATTCTCAGTAAGTTCCTTATAGTTCTTCTGGAGTTCACTGTAGTTTTTCTGGAGTTCTTTGTAGTTTCCGCTGAGCTCATTGAGCTTCTCCATAATCCATGTTTTCAATTCCATATCTGATAGTTGGCTCCCCTCTATTTCATTTAGCACTCTTCCTGGGGACTCTACCTTCCCTTTCGATGGGGGGTTCTCTGTCTCCCCATTTTTGTGACTCCTATTGTTTGTTGGTACTTCTTAGAATGATCTGCACTTCCTGGATCTGCCCCTGGTGGCATCAGATCCTGTACCAGTCTGGGCCTAGGTAGCCTGTTGGAGACTTTCAGGGATCTATTGCCTTTGTCTGGCTTCTTGTTAATCTATTCAATCTGTGATTAGCTGTCAGGCTTAAGGACCGTGGGTGTGGCAGCTTAATTCCTGTAGGCAGGGCCTTTGCTTCCCCTCAGGCTGACGCCACTTGGCCGGGAATGGTCTGCCTGCAGTGTGGGGATGAGTCAGCACTGGGACCCGGCCGGCCACTTCCCCAGCTCTCCCCTCAAAGCCACCACACCAAACTCTCCCCAAGCATTTCCAGTCCTCTCTGCCTTCCCTCTGCTTGTGCCCAGGGTAAGTGGGGGCCAAAATATTTTTGTATGTGATCCGCTTAAGAGCTCTTTTTCTCCAGCTGTTTCTCTCCGGCTAGCAAGAAACCCTGTGGCTTTTCACTTTTCTCAGCTGGATACTATTTTACTTTCCACTGTGTTGCTGTAGGCTGGGGAGCCCGGCTGGGGGTTTGGACCCTGCCCTTCTCAGGGGGAATCCCCGGCTGCTGAGCTGTTTCTCAGTCCCTTCAGCTGCCACCCGTGGGAGCCCAGCCAGCCTTTCCGCGTCTCCACACTCCCTACCGGTCACGTTGTGATGTAGCGGCCTTTTCTGTCTCTCCGTGGTTATAAGACTTCTCTCCAGCTGGTGTTCGGTTGGTTATTCCAGATGATTTCTCCAAAATTACGTTGTAAATCCAGACTAGTTCTGGGAGGAAGTTAGTGTAGCTTCCACTTACTCCTCCGCCATCTTGTTTCTCTAAATTCAAATTTTAATCCAGTGGTTGTTGAAGGTCTTTTTATATTTTTAGTTCAAATGAGGTAGAGGTGATATTTGTGGGAGGGTTGAATTGTAAACAAATATAGCAGTTTTTGTGAGACTGTGAATTGTATTGGCATCCCAAGGACATGTAGTTGCTGGGATAGCTTTCAAGACAAAGGAGGATATTTAGAAAGTGGGACATTAGAAGAGTTGAAAATAAGAACCTGAGTCTTCCATAGTCTTTCTTAGTCTCTGTTTTTTGTTTTTTTGTTTTTTTAAAAACAACTTTCTTGAGGTATAATTGATTTGCGAAACTACACATATATGCAATTTGATGAGTTCGCTTATTTGCAAACACCCATAATATCATCATGCTGGTCAGGAAATAAACATACCTAAGAGCTCCCCAAATTTTCTAACGTGTTTTGATTCATTGTGTGTGTGTGTGTCTGTGTGTTTTAAGAATATTTAACATGAAATCTACCCTCTTAACAAATTTTTTTGTGGTGAGAATACAACATGAGATCTACCTTCTTAAGAAATTTTAAAGTGCACAGAGCTATAACTATGGATACCGTTGTAAGCAGATACCTAGAAATTATTCATCTAGAATAACTGAAATTTTATACCCATTGAAAAACAACTCTCCATTTCTAAACATTCCTGCCCCCAGCTCCTGGCAGCCACTATTGCGTTCTTTGCTCTCTGAGTTTGACTTTATTAGATGCTTCATATAAATGGAATCGTGCAGTATTTGTCCTCTGTGACTGGCTTATTTCACTCCACATAATGTTTCCAATGTTTATTCATGTTGTCCCATATAGCAAAATCCTCCTCCTCCCTTTTTAAGGCCAAACAATATTCCTATGTGTATACACCATAATTTTTTTTATCCATTTATCTGTAGATGGACAGTTGGGCTGTTCCCACATCTTGGCTGTTGTGAATAATACCATAATCATAATGGGAGTGTAGATATCTCTTCCAGATCCTGATTTTAATTATTTTGGATTTATAACCAGAAGTAAGATTTCTGGATCATATGGTAATTCTATTTTCAATAATTTTATAAACCTCCATACTGTTTTCCATACCTGCTGCACCATTTTTACACATCTTTTAAAACTAATATGCAAATTAAGTTTCAGGATATAAAATCAACATATAAATATCAGATGTGTTTCTATGCACTAACAGTGAACCATACAAAAAATTAAGAAAACAATTCCATTTATAATAGCATAAAAAAAATACTAAAGAATAAACTTTACCAAGGAGGTGAATAACTTGGACACTGAAAACTATAAAACATTGATGAAAGAAGTGAAGGAAGATAAATAAATAGAAAAAGACCCTGTGTTGATGCATTAGAAGACAATGTTTTTAAAGTGTCCAGACTAACCAAAGCAATCTACAAATTCAATGATACCCACATAAAATCCCAAAGGCATTTTTATAGACATAAAAAAAAAAAAACAATCCTAATATTTGTATGCAACCACAAAACACAGAATAGCCGAAGTAATCTTGAGAAAGGAGAACAAATCTGGAGGTATCACAGTTTCTGATTTCAAAATATATTACAAAGTTATAGTAATTAAAACAGTATGGTAGTAGCATGAAGACAGATATTAGTGAGGGGAACAAAACAGCCCAGAAACAAACTCACATATATATAGTCAATGCTGGAAAAATTTCAAAATGCTGATGTTTTAGTGAAGGAAATAAGGCAAGTTTATTAAAGGACTGAACTTTATTCTTCAATTATATCCATCTTAAATAGTGAATACTAAATGATCTATCCCATATGAGAACACATGATGATGTTAAAGAGCACTTAAAAATATTTTTATGCAGGAAAAAAAAAAAGTTGGCAGTTCTAGGTCTGTCCAAAACAAAAAACTAGAAGTCTTAGGACTTTAGCTCCATCACTTCACTTGTTCTACAGTTCTGAAACCTCTGTGATTAATGGGTGTGGTCTTTAGCAAGTCTAGAGCATGAGAACATAACCATTTTATTAATATGAAAAGCCCTAGCATGCTTTTTATGGTCCACATTGCCCAGACTGATTATTATGACGTTATCTACTCTTACTGTTCCCTAAACTTTCTACTGGAGACCTCTCAGTTTTAAAGAGATTTGATGACTTAGTTCCTGGCTAAGATAAAATTCATAGTAGTTTTTTTTAAAAATTTATTTATTTATACAAGTGACATTTGTTTACTTACCTTTTTTCATTCACAGCAGGCATATATTTCAGTGTATAATTTCAGGTGAAACTTGACACTTCTTTAGAAAACATATCTGTCCAAACCTGATAAAAGCATATAGTTATTAATTCTGTGACTTTTTTCATGGGCTTTATGTTACCATCACCTTTTGTATGAAAAGGTAAGAACATACACAATATTACTTTTTTTAGGGCTGGGGGTGGATGAATTGAAATAAACTATTAAATTTCAGAACCAGAAATGGCCTTAGAAATCCTTCAATCAAATCTTTTTTTTTTTTTTTTTTTTTAATCTAGGAAGGCTTTTAGTGGCCCAAAGGCATTTAGTAGAAGTCAGAATAATAAAAACAACTTTGTTAGAGCCCAAATCTCCTACACTCAGTCTCTGTCATTTTCTATATTCTAGCATTCTTGGGTCAGCCTCCCTTTTTTCTTTCATCATCTCTCTTCATAAAAATACACATTGGAGTACAACATTGGAGTGCTGCTCTCAAACAATAATACCCTTAAGTCCATCTAATATCCTTAGATCCCCAGATCCCTACCCTGGGCCTTACACTGCCCTGCATGGCTCTTTTGTTTGGGTCCAGTGTTACACATGTGCAACACTGAAGCTGAACTTTTGACTGATTGGAAGTGGGAAAGAGTGAATATATTCTTTTTTTAATTGGTTTTAGAGAAAGAAGAAGGGATGGAAAAAGGTGAGACATGTTTGTTGTTCCATTTATTTATGCATTCATTGGTTGGTTTTTGTATGTGCCCTGACTGGAGACAAACCCACAACCTTGGTGCATGGAGGTGACCCTCTAACCAACTGAGCTATCTGGCCAGGCCTCTAATGGTGAATATATTCTTAATCGTTCCCCTACTGGACAGACTCTCTTCAAATGCAGTGGTAAATATGCCTTCTCAGAAGCCAGACATACTAAGCAAGCAAGCAAGTTGTGCTGGATTTCAAGCAGTGACCAGCTCTTAAATATTGACACTTTCTGTTCTACTTACTCTCCTTTCTTCAGTATCTCACTCTCCATTTCCCTCCTTCCTGTTTTCTTGGGATTTCTTTCACCAGTAAAGAACTAACATATAAATTTTTGCCTTAAGGTATATTTCTAGAAAAAATAAGCTAATATACCACTACATTTCTCAGACATACAGGGTAGGGCAAAGGTAGCTGTACAGTTGTGAGTACATGAAACACAGTTTATTCTTATATTATTATTTATTAATTATTATATTATTTTCCATATGAATAACTGTAAACCTACTTTTCCCCTGCCCCTGGCTGGTTTGGCTCAGTGGATTGAGCGTCGGCCTGCGAGCTAAGTGTCGCTGGTTCGATCTTCCAGTCAGGGCACATCAGAGAAGGAAAACTCTGACTCCAAAAAACCTCCGCTGCCTTGTGGCATACCTCTTCAGGGGAAAGGCTAAGGGAGTAAACCCCGACAGAAAATCCGGAGCCGGAGTCCCTAAGGCGGTTTGACGTTGTAGTCAACACCGGCAACTCCTGCGGCGCACCTGAAGCCAAGTTGTATTGACTCCGTCTTTCCCTTGGACCCTTCAGCTGCGAAGAGAGGGGGGGTCTGCTGCATGGGCAACAGCAGACCCTCCATATCACCCTGCCCAGGCTCTGTAGCTTCAGCTTCACTGGAGAGGACACTCCAGCGTCATCGCAAGATGTCGATTCAACACGGGAGGAGGCAGATACCGTGTCACTCCCGAGTCGGACTGCACAGCCATTCTCGGCGGTGCAGATAGACTCTTAAGAAGCTACACCATCGTCTCTCGAGACGGACGGCTGCCGACGACGACTTTTCCCCTATTCTGTATACATCTACTTCTTATACCTGCACTAGTTTTCTTTTCTTTTTTTCTAAGTGGAGAAATCCTGATCATTCTTCAAGTCCTAGTTCAATGTGCTTTGTAACACTTTATCCACTCAAGCAGAATTAATCATTTTCTGCATTGTGTTACTATTAATTTCCTAGCACGTGTCTTCATTGTATTTGCCATAATGTTTTACAACAGTATGTGTTACTGATTAACACGAACTCCTTGAGAGCCATGTCCTCTCCCTCTTTGGATTCCCTATAGCATGAATGGACATTTTTAATGGAATGAATTAATGAGTTAATTAAAATTTACTATTAAGACCATGTCCTAGTTTAGTGTTTGTGTAAATGCAGAAAAATGAGCTGAAGATACATACTACACAACCACCTACTATGTAATTATATGTACCTATTATATATTTATATATTATATAGAATATCCAAAAGTGTTGATTTACCTATACATTTTATCTGTCTAGCTGTGTCTTTGACCTCTCTGTCTTTGTTTTGTCAGTATATAACATCCCTCTGAAATGGTGAAAGAGAACAGACAAGTGACATTGGTAAAGCCATAGAATGTGAGGCTGCTTGTTCAAAGTTAAAGCATTATATTCTTTGGGGAGATGATTTTTATTGCTTTAGTTAGGTAGTGAGCCTGCATTGCTCTTTTGTTTGGGTCCAGTGTGTTTTGGTTGAGACAGAGATTTTGTTGTTATAATGGTCTCACTGCAGTACTTAAACGAGAAATAGCAAGTCTGAGAAATGACATCATTTTCCAAAGTAACTGAGATGACAATAAAGAAATTTCATTTGCAGCTGAAATAATTGAAGTTCCAAGTCAAAACTGGATTCCTGAGCACATATTTATTTAATCACAGGTTTTCCTCTAACATACCCTCTGTCCCAACCTCCATAACCACCTCATATAATCGTTATTTTTCTGATTGGTAGGTGTCACTGCTCATTTATGTGCCACAGGTTACTTGCTAGTCCAAAGCCAGTTATTGCATAAATCCATGGAGTGAGAGTACCGTCCACTCACAGTCAGAGCTTCATCATTCAGTGGCATACTAAGCTTCTCATCATTCAGCTTTCCTTCAAATTTATCCCTCTGGGTTTGCCTCCAAAATAACCCCCCAAAAAGCTTCAAATCCTGAGTGCTTCAGAAGTGCAAGGACTTTGGTTTCTATGTCCTAGAAAACAGTTACCATTTATTATATAATAATAAATATTCAGAAAATATACAATGATAATTTTGTATCCACTTGAAAATAAACTATTAGTATGTAATTATTCCCTATTGAATCTATTTCTGACCTGCATGTGTTATTTGTGGGTGAGACTAAACAAAGAAAATCATTCTTTGCTTGTTCCATTTACTTCTTTATGATTTAACCAAACTACTGAATTTAGTGTGGTTTTTTTTTTCAGGACTGTACATTGAGATAATGCATCCTGGGAACTATTTGCATTGTGCTTATCCAAAATATTTATTTGAAATTAATTAAAGATTTTCAAGGCTTTGTTATATTTGTTCTTTATCATGTGTTTAAGAGATTGCTCAGTTCCTATCAAGATACCTAATATTTTTTGTTCTGAGTGTGATGTAAAATGCCACAAAACAGTTCTAGAAAAGTGTGGGGAGTCTCCACACTGTCAAGGAAAAGTCATCCTCATTTTTGATGAAATTATAGCTACTTATTTTAAGCTTATAAGCCCATTTTTTTCCTTCAGTTTTCTGTTCAATAATGATACATTAAGCAAAGGAAATATAAATAGATGGAGACAGAAAATCAATGAATACAATCACTTTATTAAAATAATCTAAAAGGGGCCATGTAAGTTTAGAAAAAATAGCCTTACACTTGCATAGTAAGTTCTGCAGATTTTTGTCTGCATTTCCTATACTCTAAAATGCCAAAACAATAGCACACTTGATGGCAGTGACCAAGACTTGTTTAAGTAATCAACTTGCCAAACATGACTTAACCTTGTCCTATTTTTTACATTGATTTTGTTTTAACCTATGGAGATACAAAGCTTCTGTGGGTGTCTCAGACAGATTAGGCCCCAGAAAGAAGGTGCACAGGCAAGCAATGAAAAAAAGATTTGGAACTGGCTGGCTTGCTTGTGAGTCGCCACTCTTAAGCAAATCTGATACTAGTGGTAAACTAGGACAGTGAGGCCATGGGCATTGAGTTGGTAAAATTCAGGGGCAAAAAGAGGAAAAGGAGCACATATACTTAAGGAAAGCATGCTACTTCTGATCTTAGGTTAAGCAGTGAACACATGCCCCATTTCACAGGTGAGATGAAACCAATTCACAAATGTCAAGATTGAATGTGCTCATTTGTGAACATTTTCCTACCCTTCTCTCTGGTATGTTCTCCTACATTCCTTATTATGACATTTGTTCATTTATACTAAAATGGAGCATCTCAAAATTGGCACTGTTGACATTTGAAGTTAGTAAATTTTCTCCTTGAAGAGTGGAAGCTGGAGCATATTCTGCATCATAAGCTGTTGAGCAGCATCCCTGATTTTTACTTATTTTAGATTCCAATAGCACAACTCTCCTCCACCCCAGTTATGACAACCAAAAGTGCCCCTAGACATTACCAAATGTCCCTTGGGGGACAAAATTTCTCCTTGTTGAGAGTCCTTGTACTAAAAGAAGAATTTTAGAAACTGCATTAAATATAATGATAATAGCTGTTCTCCTCAAATCTCAGTGAGTCAACACAATAATTGTTTATTTCTTGCTCACTTTATAGTCAGGTATTCCTGGTCAGACAGCCTTCCATAAAGTAATTAAGGAACATAAGCCCCTTATATTTCTTTTTTTTTTCAAGGTTACTTTATTTTATTTTTATTTTTATTTTATTTATCTGTTTTTAGAGAGAGGGAAAAGAGAAAGAGAGGGAGAGAAAGATCAAGTGTGGTTGCCTCTCACACACCCCCAACTGGGGGCCTGGAGTGCAACCTAGTCATGTGTCCTGACTGGGAATCGAACCAGCAATACTTGGTTTGCAGGCTGACGAAGCTCCTTATATTTCATAGTTAGACCTTCACTGGGGATGGAAAACTTGCCCGATTTTTAAATGCTTTGAATAAGAATTTGTACCTCCTTACATTCCATTGAGAACAATAGTCATTGGCATCAATGACATAAACTGGGAAATTTAGTCCCTACATAGGCAGATATTTGCAAGAAATAGTTCTATTTTTTAAAAGAGGAACAAAGCATAAGTACTTGGGGGTGGTAGTGAGGCATCACTCTTCTTTGTCCCATTAAACTTGGAATAGTTTTTTCTTCTCCAAGTGCCTCCTCAATTTGGGCTGCTGACAGAGATTTGGGAGAGGAACCAAACTGTGCCAGTGTACAGAAGATATATTAAGGTATTAACCCTGAAGAGAGAGGAAAAAATGTCTCATAAGCCTACAGACATTATAATTTTATAAATAGGTTAATGATAAATGTAATTTTTGAGACATTTAAATACCTATGTTTCATATTTCTTTAAATTGGATTTATACAATTTAGTGGGTTTAGAAGAACAAACACCTGAATTTTTATTTTCATTCTGTCCTCACTGGCTTCTGATTTGGGGCAAATCATTGAACTCCCCAGCATGCTTGTTCTTTATGTATAAAATAGGCATGAAACCACTTCTCTTAACTTCCTTACAAGGGATTGAAATGGGAGCTATGTTTGTAAACTTATTTGAAAAAAATTTATTCTATCAAACTTTAATGTATTCTGTGTATATTTCACTAATTATTATGGGTCACTGTGTAGGTCTGGTGACTTGAGTCAGATATTGGTCTGCTCTCTGGTAGAGATAAAGATTTTGAATTACCTGAATACAGGAAGGCTGAGAGGATGCATGGTAATCTTGTGAGGCCAGTGAACATTTGAATATGTTTGTGGAGACCCCAGTCAGACAATATAAAAGGAATCTCCTCTAATATGTAAGGACTATAAAGGCCTCTATGGCAGTAGTTGAACTATACAGATGAACTTCTGTAAACCAGAACATTCTTAGTAACCAACAATTAGGTTTTAATTTTTTAAGTATATTTTATTGATTAGGCTATTACAGTTGTTCCAATTTTTTCCCCTTTGCCCACCTGTGCCTAGTACCTTCTTCCCTCCACATTCTCTGCCTCCCTTAGTTCATGTCTGTGGGTCTTGTGAATATTGGGTGCCTCAGTAATGCCTTTGTTACAAGACTCTCAGGGGAGCTATCCATGGTTCTGATAATCTGTTTCTGACTTCTCTGTGTCAAATGGCCAATATTCTTATTCTTGAACCAATATTTGCCTTGAATGTTGTCCCCCTGATTGTGAATAACCTTAACAATACTGTCCTCTAGACAAAAAGTGATCTGTAATACCATTTTTATAACTTTAACAATTTCCAATTTAACTTCCCTTAAACTTCATGAGTTAATGAGCTAATCTGCTGCCTAAGTTAATCACTACATAGTCTGATATTTATATTTCCAAGATATGCCCCAGACATAAATTCTGGTTTCAAACTGGATTAGTTACACAATAAAAAATAAACATAGGCCCTAGCTGGTGTGGCTTAGTGGATTTAGTGCCAGCCTGTGAACCAAAGTATGGCTGGTTCAACTCCCAATCAGGGCACATGCATGGGTTGTGGGCCAGGTCCCCAGTTGTGGACATGCAAGAAGCAATCATAAATTGATATTTTTCTCCCTCTCTTTCACCAAAACTTCCATTCTCCCTGAAAATATATAAATAAAATCTTTTTAAAAATAAAATAAAATCTTTAAAAATAAATATATTGTACATATAGTCAATGGCTAGAGAAGCACCTTCTTAGTGAATCAATAACTATAGTGCAAAATCTGGGGGGAGAAGATGGCAGAGGAATGAGGGGAGGCTGTGTTCTCAGGCTCCCGAGACCCATCTGCAGTTTGGGCTAATTGCAGACAGAACATCTCAGTGAGCAGCTCGACACTGGCAGAAGTCGAGCCATGGCACTCCTGGATTAGAGAAAATCCATCTGGGAACAACCTGTTTAGTGAGGATAGTGGAGGAAAAGGGGATGAAATGGGATTCCTGACTGGGGCGGCTGCCCGAGCTGCAGCTGGAAGGACACAAAGGCTTTTTGGTGACCACAGGCTACCCCAGAGAGGAGTCGGGAAGAGAGCGGATCTCTGCCCACTGGCACAGACGGGACTCGACCAAGTAGCATTGGCGCTGAAGGACAGGAGACAGCGTGCTCCCGGGCAAGTGAGAACATAACTCTCCTTTATATTTTTCTATAGTGGACGGTGGAGAGGGGAGGAAAGTTTGGGGGTGGTAGGCCATTCTTGAGGAGCGCAGGTGCAGAGGCGTGCTCATCCACTCCCCAACCCTACCCTTGGGTCCTGGGGGCACGCATAGGGAAGTGCTCTCATTCACTGGCCCAGGTATGTGGGGCAGTGAGTCCAGGCGTCCCTCTGACACTCCCCAATGGACATAAGATCAGTGCCCCAACGGGCACAGGGAGGGCCCACTGAACAGGCAGAGGACCGTGCGCAGATACCCCTAGACAGCTCCCGTGGGTGCTGGGCCCCAGGCCGGAAAGCAGACCACTAGCGCAGGCTCTGTTCGTGCCGCCCAGACGGGTGAGGGAAGGTGGGCGGCTGCAGCACGGGAACAGCGGGAGGCAGCGACTCACAGACGCTCACTTCCACTGAGCAGAAGTGTCTGGGGCCCCGCCCTAAGAGGCGAGAGACCAACTCCCGGAGCTCGGCTCAGCGGGACTAAGGGCACCGGCGTGCCAGTGCGAAAACACCTCAGCCTGGGGACAATAGGCACCAATCACGGGGCAAGCTATCAGGCTGCCAGCGCATGCAGGGACGCGCGCGCAGGGACACCTCAGAGCCGAACGTGAAAACACACACCGCAGCCCAGCAACTATAGGCGCCAATCGCGGGGCAAGCTCTCGAGCCGTGCAGGGACACGCGCATGTGGGGACACCTCGGCTGGCTCCAGCGGGCAACAAGGGAACGTGCCGTGCTGGCAACCACAGGCACACACCAGTGCTGCAAGAAACAAGAACCTCTGAACCGCCACACTAGACCAGCTGCAGATGCAGAAAAAGAAGGCAACACACCAAGGCTAAAACAGAGTAAAAACATCCCTTTTTTTTTCTCACTTTTTTTTCTCTCTTTCTTCTTTCTTTCTTTCTTCTTTATTCTTTATTTTCTTTCTTTCTTTCTTTCTTTTTTCTTGGGATTTTATTTTTTTTTAATTAAAAAATTTTTTTTTCTTCTTTTTTTCTTTCTTCTTTCTTTTGTCTCTTTCTTTCTTCTTTTTTTGTTGGTTTTTTCCTTCCAAAAGAAAAACAAACTTTATCTCTAACGTCTTGCATATAACCTCTCCTTCTCATCCTTTCTCTTCAATCGTTGTTTATTTGTATGTGTGTCTAGTTTAGCCCCCCTATCACTCTAAATAATATAATTACTATATAAACCCAATACAATACAATCCCACTTTCTTACTACATTATGCATTTTCCATCCTTTTCTTCTATTTTTATTAACATACAATGTAAATATTACCTACTGGCTTGCATAGTCTCAACTATTATTAATCTATCACCCCCTCTATCAAAAATTATATTTTTCTTCCCTAAAAACAACTCTTATCTATTCTTCTTATAGTATAAAAGCTCTAATATCTTTACATTTATATTAATATGGGCTCATTGGCAGACGATAGCAGGATAGAGGGTGGGGGATATTTTTTGAGGGTTGGGTCTCCTGCCTGGGCTGTATGTTTATGTTTTTAACAGCATCTCCACAAAAGAACTCAAGACAAAGTGCATAGAGTGACTCCTAACCAACTAGCAAGAAGGAAGATCCTACCAAAGAACATCTGAAATATAACCAGATAGCATAAACAAATGACATAAAGGGTAACTCAAGAACATCAGGCTCAGGATATCAAAGAGACTGCACCACTGAAACCCCCAGATTTCCCATAAAGAATCTCATACCACAAAGGAGGGAAGTTAAAGCAGACCATCTCCTCACCCCCCAAAAAACAAATAAATAAATAAAAACAAACAAAAAGAATTCAACATGGTAAGACGCAAAAATAACCCCTCAATGAAAAGAAAAGAGGAATCCTCAGAAAGAGAGATAGATGAAATAGACATAGCCCAAATGTCAGACATGGAATTCAAAACAATGGTGGTAAAGAAGCTCAATATACTCGACATCCTTAAAAACAACTATGACAACCTCCAAGAAAGTTACCAGCAGCTCCAAGAAAATTATAGGGAACTTGTAGAGAACTACACCAGCATAAAAAAAGACATAGAAACTGTTAACAAGAACCAGGAAGAACTGAAGAATTCAATCTCTGAACTGAAAAACACAGTAGAATCAGTCAAAAGCAGACTAAACGAAGCAGAGGATCGGATTAGTGAGTTAGAAGATAATGTAGAGAAAAACTCCCAGACAATACAGCGAAATGAAAAAAGATTAAAAAAATATGAACAAGATGTAAGGGAATTACAGGATAGCATTAGGAAAAATAATTTAAGGATCATCGGAATACGAGAGGGAGAAGGAAAGGAACATGGAATTGAAAAACTGATAGGAGAAATAGTGACAGAAAATTTTCTGAACCTGATGAGAGGAAAAGCTATGCAAGTCCAAGAAGCACTGAGAGTTCCAATCAAGAGGAACCCCCAAAAACCCACTCCAAGGCACATCATAGTTAAAATGGCAACATTCCAAGACAAAGAGAGAATCCTAAAAGCAGCAAGAGAAAAGCAGCAAATAACATACAAGGGAGCTCCGATAAGGCTATCAACTGATTTCTCAACAGAAACATTACAAGCCAGAAGGGAATGGTCAAAAATATTTCAAGCAATGAAAAACAAAGGCCTACAACCAAGAATACTCTACCCAGCAAGGCTCTCATTCAAAATAGAAGGTGAAATAAGGAGTTTCTCAGACAAAGGAAGACTGAAAGAATACATCTCCACCAAACCAGCATTGCAAGAGATGCTAAAGGGACTGTTCTAAGAAAAAAAGAAGAAAAAAACAAGAGAGGAGAGGAACAGAGGTACAAAGGGAAATGAATAAATACACGTCAATAATAACCTTAAACGTAAATGGATTAAATGCTCCAATTAAAAGACATAGGGTAACGGAATGGATAAGAAAACAGGACCCACATATTTGCTGTCTACAAGAAACACACCTCAAAACAAAAGATTTACACGGACTGAAAGTAAAGGGATATAAAAAAATATTCCAAACAAACGGACCGGAAAAAAAAGCTGGGGTAGCAGTCCTCATATCATACAAAACAGATTTCAAAGCAAAGGCAATAAAAAGAGACAAAGAAGGACATTTCATAATACTTAAAGGAACAATCCATCAAGAAGATATGACATTGATAAACATATATGCACCCAACATAGGACCACCCAAATACATAAAGCAAATACTAGAAGACCACAAGAAGGATATCAACAACAACACACTCATAGTAGGGGACTTCAACACTCCATTATCAACAATAGACAGATCATCAAAACAAAGAAACACCAAGGATATACAGGCATTGAACAACACACTAAACCACATGGACCTAACTGATATATATAGAACTTTCCACCCCAAAGAAGCAAAATATACATTCTTTTCAAATGCACGTGGGACATTTTCAAAGATAGATCACATGATAGGACATGAAACAAGCCTCAACAATTTCAAGAAAATTAAAATCATATCAAGCATCTTTTCAGATCACAATGCCTTGAAACTCTAGAAATCAACCTCAGAGAAAAAAATCAAAGACACCCAAACTCATGGAGATTGAATAACATGCTATTAAATAATGAATGGATTAACAATGACATCAAAAAAGAAATCAAGTAATTTCTAGAAACTAATGATAATGAGCACACAACAGCCCAAAACCTGTGGGATACAGCAAAAGCAGTCCTGAGAGGGAAGTTCATAGCAATACAGGCATATATGAAAAGGATAGAAGAATCTCAAATAAAAAACATAACCGTAAAGCTACAAGAACTAGAACAGCAACAACAAACAAAGCCTAGGGCAAGAAGAAGGAACGAAATCATCAAGATCAGGGCAGAACTAAATGACATAGAGACTAAACAAACAATCCAAAAGATCAACAAAACTAGGAGCTTGTTCTTCGAAAAAATAAACAAAATCAACAAGTCTCTAGCCAGTCTAATCAAGAAAAAAAGAGAGAAGACCCAAACAAACAAAATCAGAAATGAAAGGAGAAATCACGACTGATACCACAGAAATACAAATGATAGTTAGAAATTACTACAGACAATTGTATGGCAAGAAATTTGACAATCTAGAACAAATGGACAAATTTCTAGAAACATACAACCTTCCAAAACTGAATCAAGAAGAAGTGGAAAGTCTCAACAGACCAATAACAAAAAAGGAAATTGAAACAGTAATCCAAAATCTCCCTGCACACAAAAGCCCTGGACCGGATGGCTTCACAGGCATATTCTACAAAACATTCAGGGAAGAACTAACTCCTATCCTCCTCAAACTGTTCTGAAAAATCCAAGAAGAGGGGAAAATTCCAAACTCTTTCTATGAAGCCAGTATTATTCTAATCCCCAAACCAGGTCAAGACACAACAAAGAAAGAAAACTACAGGCCAATATCACTGATGAACATCGATGCTAAAATCCTCAATAAAATAGTGGTAAACAGGATCCAGCAATACATCAAAAAGATCATACATCACGATCAAGTGGGCTTCATTCCAGGGATGCAAGGATGGTTTAATACTCACAAATCAATAAATATAATACATCACCTAAACAAAATGAAAGACAAAAATCACATGATCATATCAATAGATGCAGAAAAAGCATTTGATAAAGTACAACACCCATTCATGATGAAAACACTCAGCAAAATGGGAATAGAGGGAGCATACCTTAACATAATTAAGGCTATATATGAGAAGCCTGAGGCCAACATCATACTCAATGGACAAACATTGAAAGCATTCCCCCTGAACTCAGGAACTAGACAAGGTTGCCCACTCTCTCCACTCCTATTCAACATAGTGTTGGAAGTCGTAGCCACAGCAATCAGACAAGAAAAAGAAATAAAAGGCATCCAAATTGGGAAAGAGGAAGTAAAACTTTCATTATATGCAGATGACATGATAGTATACCTAGAGAATCCTATAAACTCCACTGAAAGACTACTCAATATAATAAGTGAATTTGGCAAAATCACAGGGTACAAAATAAATATACAGAAATCTAAGGCATTTCTGTACACCAACAATAAAATAGCAGAGACAGAGACAAAAAAGAAAATACCATTTACTATAGCAACAAGAAAAATAAAGTACCTAGGAGTAAACTTAACCAAAGAGATAAAAGACCTGTACTCTGAAAATTACATAACATTGAAGAAAGAAATTAAGGAAGATACAAATAAATGGAAGCAAATACCATGTTCTTGGATTGGAAGAATCAACATCATCAAAATGGCCATACTACCCAAAGCAATTTACAAATTCAAGGCAATCCCTATTAAAATACCAATGACATATTTCACAGACCTAGAACAAATACTCCATAAATTCATATGGAACCAAAAAAGACCCCGAATAGCAAAAGCAATCTTGAGACAGAAGAACACAGCAGGAGGAATCAAAACACCAGCTATCAGACAATACTACAAAGCCACTGTAATCAAAACAGTCTGGTACTTGCATAAGAAAAGACATATAGATCAGTGGAACAGAATAGAGAGTCCAGAAATAAACCCAGGCCTCTATGGTCAACTAATATTTGATAAAGGAGGTAGGAACATAAAATGGAGTGAGAAGAGCCTCTTTAATAAATGGTGCTGGGAGAACTGGATAGGGACCTGCAAAAAAATGAAACTAGACCACCAACTTACACCACACACGAGAATAAACTCAAGATGGATCAAAGACTTAAATGTAAGCCGTGACACCATAAAAGTCCTAGAGGAAAACATAGGCAAGAAAATATCAGATATCTCACGTAACAATTTCATCACAGATACATCTCCTAAAGCAAGAGAAATAAAGGAAAAAATAAATGGGACTACATCAAATTAAAGAGTTTCTGCTCAGCATAAGAAAACATCAACAAGATGAAAAGGAAACCAACCATATGGGAAAACATATTTGCCAATGACATCACAGACAGGGGACTGATTTCCAAAATATATAAAGAGCTTATACGACTCAACATCAAGAAAACAAACAACCCTATTAAAAAATGGGCAAAGGACCTGAACAAACACTTCTCCAAAGAGGACATACAGAAGGTCCATAGACACATGAAAAAATGCTCAACATCATTAGCCATCAGGGAGATGCAAATAAAAACCACAATGAGATACCATTTTACACCAGTCAGAATGGCCATCATCAACAAATCAACAAACAACAACTGCTGGTGAGGATGTGGAGAAAACGGAACCCTACTGCACTGTTGGTGGGAATGCAGACTGGTGCAGCCACTATGGAAAACAGTAGGGAATTACCTCAAAAGTTAAAAATGGAACTGCCTTTTGAACCAGCGACTCCACTACTAGGATTATACCCGAAGAATCTTAAAACACCAATTCAAAAGAACTTATGCACCCCTATGTTCATTGCAGCACTGTTTACAATAGCTAAGTGCTGGAAACAACCTAAGTGCCCATCTGTAGATGAGTGGATCAAAAAACTGTGGTACATTTACACAATGGAATACTATGTAGCAGAAAGAAAGAAGGAACTCCTGCCATTTGCAACAACATGGATAGAACTAGAAAGAATTTTGCTTAGTGAAATAAGCCAGGCAAAGAAAGAAAAATACCATATGATATCACCTAATACAGGAAACTAAAGAACACAAGCAAAAGAACTAAATAGAACAAAGAGCAGAATAGCAGTCAATAGGGGGGAGGGGGGAGGGAGAGAAGGGAGATAAGTAAGGGAAGGGTTTAGTCAAAGAGCCTGTATGAAAGACTCATGGACATGGACAACGGGGAGGGATATGTTTGCGGGAGAGGGGTTGGGTTGGGTGCGGGAGAGAAATGGGGAGAAAAGGGGACAACTGTAATTGAATAAATAAATAAAAAATAAAAAAAATAACTATAGTGCAAAATCAAGCAAATTTTTATGGTTTGTGACATTTTAAAGTACTTAAGAAGAATATGAATTAAGATCACAGTTAAATCTTTAGTAATCGTTAGTTATGAGAAAAATGACTTAGTTGTAAATTAATACTTTTGCTGATTGTTTAAGTTTCTTATCTCTGGCAAGAATCTGAACTGACTCATGTATTTATAGCAGGTGATGAAATAATATGGGCTATTTTGATATTCATTATATTATCTCACATGATTTTATTGACATGTAAATTTTCTACTTTGGTATAAGTAAAGAAAAGATAAAAGGTCCGTTTTCAGTATTGTGGTTTGATCATTGTTTTTAGTGATCTTTAAGAATCTGAGTGTATTATTTATGCCATTACACAAACCACACCACCTGAACTAAGAAGAACTGTATTTTGCAGGGTTGATTCCTGCTAAAGAGTGAGTTTTAACAGCTGAGGGCACAAATAAACCAACTTGTGGTATATTGATCAGGGAGAATTGTAGCATTGGAGCTGGCTGGAAAGTGCAATTTTGATACAATCAAATACAGCAACAAAAACAAACAAACAAAAATAAATAAAAACAAACCTAGGGATATTTCTTAAAATACAAAAAATGTGCAAAAAGCTCTAACTCTCATAAAAATTAATTTAGGTTAAATCAGGTACTTTCAAGGAAAGAAAACATGGATAAACTGACAAGGTAATGATTTACCTAAGACACTTTACTCATTTTCACGGCATCTGGTTAACCTTTTTCCAGAGAATAATATAAAAGTGTACTTGGTTTCTATATGTTTTTGTTAATATAAAATAAATATAGATATTTTAATCCATTTCATTAGACATACTATAGTACCATTACTAAACACTGTAACATTTAGAAGTGTATGTATAGTTACCCTTGCTAGATTTTTTATGGCATATAAGAAGGAAATTGATAGATATATAGCAGACTTGCTATATGTAGCTAGAACCCATGATATTTTAATTAGGGAAAGGAAGAATGCTACCTATGTGGTATTAACAAAAGCATATTCATCAACAATTATTGCTTTTTATTTTGACCTTTTCTATACTGGATACTGTATGAACAGTATAAATAAGTTTATTAAAAATTTGGCTTCATTTTCATGATTTGAATAGCATATATAAATTAAAGGCACACACACACACAAAAAAAATCCAGGCATTAGGATGATTAGTTGAACTTGACAACAGCCCTGCATTGTTGATTACGTGCTTTGAATTTTGCACATTTCTTTCATTTTATTTATACACACATTTGGCCTTTTTGTTTTTTACCCAGTACACAATTAGGTTGAAGGCTTAGGAAAAATATTTTAGAAGAATGACATTGTTCACTTCTTAAAATCAGGTAATAGGTGGCCATTTTCTTCCCTGCATGTCTATGTTCTTTATTAATTGTTCTTTGGGATAGCTCTTTACAAACTTTAATGTGTATGTGAATCATGTATGCATATTGTTAAAATGCAGAATTTCAAAGTAGGTCTGGACCAGGGGGAGGCTAAGATTCTGCATTTTTAATAAGCACCCAGATAATGCTGATGCAGCTGGTCTGCAAACCTTACTTATGGTAGTGATGCATTAGTCTATTGTGCAATAACTTTTATATGCACAGCTATTATAGCAAGCTTTGACCTTACTATTTCAGGACTCTCTTATTTACAATAGGAATGGTGAAGTGTAATTATAAAAAGCATGGCTCTGGTCAGGTGACCTGAGGTTTACATCTAACTTTCACCTTTACTTAGCTAAAGGTTTAACTAAATAGTTAAACCTTTCTAAGCCTCAGTTCCCAATATAATGTCTGCTCCTACATCATGGAATTTTTTTAAGGATTACATGAGATATTAATTATAAAGTACTTAGCCCACTGATTGTCACATAGTAAGCACTATCACTTATATTTGCATATACATAGAACTGAAGGGGCTTTCAGAAATTATGTCATGTAGCTCTTGATTTTTAAAGCTTGGATATAGAAACTTGTAAAATAAACTGAATTTCCTTGTACCACTCAGCAGGTGTTGGCTAATAACCTAAAGAGGTAGCATATCAAGCAAGATCTGAGAGGAAACTTGAAAGGATAAAAACAACTGAAACAAAATGTATTATTTGGAAGATGTACTAATTTAAAAATGAATTCAATATATACCATATTACTTAATATATTTTTATAATCACATTTTTTCAAACATTTTATTTGTGACATTTTAAACAGTTTATATTACAGCTCATACATTTTAGCAGAAAAAATCTTGAAGTGCAAATAGAAATTTTTGACATACTTTGACAGAATAATTGCTTGGCGTATATCATCAAATTCTTTTATATTTAAAAATCTCTTGTCCATCTTGAATTGGATGTCTAGCACTGTCTGGCACTGAAAATCAAAAGAAATGCATTTTAATTCTACCTGTTACTCACTGAGTATGGGTTCCTGGGTAAGTCAATTTATCTATGGTTCAGTTTCATCAACTTTAAAATATCTATTTTTCCTCTAAGCATCAAATACAAGTCTGGGTGTGGATCAAAAGTATGTCATTGGGTAGTCATCAATATGAGTTAATTATTTAAATAATACACCTTCAGAAAATAATTAAGACTATCAATGATATACACACTTTTGTGTAGGGAATCCAAGTCAATGATGTCCGCAGTGATAGAAAGCAAGGACACATTTCTTTAAATCTTAAAAACACTGAGCAACTGAGTAGCAGCTGTCAACATTGCACAAGCTAAATTATTAACCGTATATCTGTAGACCCAGGTACTTCCTTTAGTACCTACATCATTGTAAAACATGCTGGCATTTACTTTATTTCCAGATAAAATTTAAAAATACTCTTTAATATTATTATAATGCAGATAGAAGTTGCCTATGAGGCTTTCCAAAAGATTTTCTTGTTCATGGAGTTGAAATTATCTTTTTCATACATTTTATGTCTTCATGTTTTTATTTCTTCTCTCTCACAAAAGGACATCCAAATGCAAACATATGTGAAGAGAAAAGATGGCTTTAGTGAGGTGGATCCTCAACTTTTCATTAGAGATGGATTAATATTGATTGAATTATTTATCAGATATATATCTATAGGAAATGTGTTTCAACATTCTGGATTGTCTGTGAGGTATCTTTATGTTTCTGAGAATATTCTTTCTAATGAAGATCATGATTTATCCAAGAAAGGTTTACTGTACTTGAAATTGGAAAAACATAAGAAATTGATTTTTTTCAGTTCTCTCAAAATTATTTTGGCAGCCTTTCCTTTTTTTTTCTTTCTTTTTTTCTGGAGCTTTTGCATATAAACTCCATGTACCTATTGAAGATGTCATCATTTTCACATTCCCCCATGTATCTGGTGCTGGTATTTCTTGAAACCCCATCCTTCTCACTGTCAGTTTTCCCGTTGTGGGAGTGTCGATCACTCGGGAATAGTGATACAGCTGTTGCTTTTATTTATAACTGTGTCTTAAGATAATGGTTGATGGGAATGTAAAGAATATCTTTGCAAAAAAGTTGGCACTTGAAATATAAATACATTTTACTTCAGTAGTACAATATCTTTCTTGGTCTATTCATTCAAAAATAAAAGCTGTTATTTTGAATTAACACTTTTATTCAAAGCAAAGAACTGAAAGATGTTGTGACCTCCCTGATTAAGCTCTTTTCTTAAGTTAGATGGTTTTGATTTTTAAATATAAAACATTCCAAGTAAGTAATATATCAGGATTTTCTCAGTCCATTTAAAAATCTGCAAGAAAAGATGTATGGGAGTCTTCTTTGTTTATAAATATTTCTCTAAGCACAGCAGCCTTCTGCTTGAGTCCTGTATAACATTCTGAAAGATGCCTTAACCAAGCCTCAGATCACATGGTCAAAATTAGGAAAATAGTTTTTTTTTCAAGTGAAAATAGGCTTTGCTTATTGATCAAAATGGGGAGTTGTCTGAAAAATATTTATCAAAGATATAAAGTGATATAAAAATAAAACCCTCTTCAGAACGTATGAATTAAAATATTTTGCAATAATCACAAAATCTGCCTTCTTGCTTGATATAGATATAGACCTTTGGATTTAAGTCATAGGGACAATGTGGGATGTTGTAAGTATACTAAGCAGTTTCTCAGAGCACATATATGAAATTTAATAAACTTAGAAATAAAGGATCTCTACTGACAAATCACCTGAGGGGTGAATACTGAGATCTGACAAATTTGAAGTTAGCCTGTGAATGTGAAAAATATCATTTTTGTAAGTGCGTAGGTAACACTGCTTTGTGACACAATGATGATCTATTGGAGGAAGTAGCCACTGTACCAGAAAGATTTACTTCCTTTGATCTATATATTCGCTGAGGGGCAGAGCTTGATAGCTGTTTCATTTAGAAAAAAAAAAACACCATTAATACTGAAATTCTTGAACTTTGGCTTTTAAAGTCAAACATGAGCCCAATTTCAGCTAATATTAGTACAGAGACCCTACAGCCCTCATTGTCAGACTGCTTTCCATACCCATAGGAGCTGCTATTTTGACTTTATTCTGGGAGCTGGCTTTGATCAGAACTAATTTATGTCACATAAACAATGATTTAATAAGCTTCCTATGTTCCGTACTTGTCCAACTATGATAGCTCATCACTTTAGAATTATCGTGGAATGACTAGGCCTGCAAGACCTGCTCAATTAGTGTTTTCTTTCACAAGGAACTCAATCCGCTGGAAACAGGAACATTTACTACTCAAGGTAGATCCTGAAACAAAGCCTTAAAAAATCATAACTCATAATAACAAATGCTGATATTAAGATATCGCTATTCATTCTTCAGGGTCTATCAATGATGCTTTTTTGTCCCACAGGCTTTGGTTTTCTTATTAGCGAGGGGGTGGTCTCTTCCCTGTCAGGACTCTAACATCCTCCTGTCCGGGGAACTGATTTGAAGAGACTGGGAGAACAAGTCCCGTTGCTCTACCAAGGGGCCTTTGAGCTCTGTTGACTTTACATTCTCTTAGCCTGTAGCTGTTACAAGTAAGTCCAGGTTTTCTGCTTTTTTTTACATAGCTGGACTCCAGCTTGGGATTTGCAGAACAAACTGCAAGAGGCAACGGCAATCAGGTCTTATACTCCTCTCCTGGCTTTTATTCTGAGAGGTCATCTTGTTAGCTTTCCAGATTCTCATGATGTCTCAATGGAGAAGAGGCTCCTAAGGACCTATAATGTCAACAATAAGAGTAGATTTTAGTGAAGATTTTATTTGGGGAATGTATGACTGAAGCATTCAAAATACAAAGGTGAAACAGGGAGATTATCATGAGAAAGTGACAAGAGACTTCCAATGTGTGCTTTTATAATAAATGTTATATTAAAAAGTGATCTGTATGGAGATGGGCTGTGGTCATAAGCCCAAATTTTGGTATGCTGTAGATGCTAGTGCCCTGGATGTTAAAGTCAGAAAGACCTAGCTTCAGATCATAGCTCTCCATAATCTTGTATGCCTCAGGATAATACACGTAACCTCATTTATAAAAAGTGGATGGAAATGCCTAAATTATGGGTATATATGGAGGATGTGAATGTTTCCTATATATAACATTTTGATAGACAAAATTATAGAAGTAAAAATATAAAAAGGGAAATGGAACCAGCTGATATTTTACTAAACACAAGCATATTTTGTGTGAATAAAAAAGTCTCATTATATTAAAAATATAAATTGTTTTTACATGATACTAAACACTCAGATGAAAAACTAAAACAAAATTAGCTAATCATTGCTGATTATATAAACATCAGATGTTAGGCATCAAATAGATAAAACATCTGGCTCATGAATTGAAATTTTTAGTTTTCATATGCAAGTTTTGATGACACTGCTTGGTGTATATTTCTACAATTTTTTTTCTTTACAAAGTAACAGGCATATGACTCATATAAAAGAAATGTATAGATCAGGGAAAATATATCAACTTTAAATAACTTTTAATCTTATAATTAATTATTTTTCTTTAGGTTCACACTGTGTTCACTTTTTTAAATAATAATTTTGAATCCTTTTAATATAAAACCATGAAGTAGGCAACATGGGTTTAAAAATCAGTACATAAACCTAACCTGTAGATAGGCCACATTTGAAGGCAGAAAACAAGTGTTTGAAATAATAAAAAATTAACATCAGCACTGAAGGAGCATTGGTATGCCAGAGGAACACAACAGCTAGAGGAAGTGGTGAGGAAAACAAATGTCTTGGAAGACTTTCAAGAGGAAGATGATATTGGAGTAGAGTAATAAAAACAGATAGCTGTTGCCAGGTGGATTAGGAGGTAAAGGTCATTAAAACAGGTCATCGGCTTATCCCTGGAGCTAGGATCTACATGTAGGGTGTTGTGTAGATGCGATGCAAGAGGAGAGATCCTGAGTGACTTTCTTTCATAGCCAATGGGGTGATGAGGTGACAACATAATGCAGGACATGAGAGCAGTAATGTGAAGGATGAACTGTTGAATAATTCAATGATATGTGTCTTTGTATATAGTATCAATTATTTTGTGATAGAGATATTTCTGGCTAGAATACCAAACATTAGACTAGTCCCTAACTATTGACTCTGTTTACCTCATCTTGAATTTCTATGCTAATATCGGCCTTAAGTGGAACTAAACAGTGATGTTCATCACCAGACTTCAAAGCCCAAGCCTCACTGTCATTTGACTTGCTCTGTAGAGCAAAGGAGCTTTGAGTTTGCCTAGAGCTTGGCAAGAGCCACTGATACATATCTCTGAATTTGAAACAAAGCTAAACTTTCTTTTAAATTTTTTAAATTGCAGTTGACATACAATTTGTCTCAGATGTACAACATAGTGATTAGATATTTATATAACTTACAAATTATCCCAATACGTTTAGTATCCATCTGGCCCCATAGTTATTAAAATATTATTGACTATAGGTCATTCATATACTTTCCTTGACCTGACCCTTCCCTTACTTATCCCCCTTCTCTCCCTCCCCCCTCCCCCCTCCTGACTACTATTCTAGTCTTTGCCTATTTAGTTCGTTTGTGTTGCTCTTTAGTTTCCTGTATTGGGTGATATCATATGGTATTTTGCTTTCTTTGCCTGGCTTATTTCACTAAGCATAATTCTCTCTAATTCCATCCATGTTGTCGCAAATGGAAGGAGTTCCTTCTTTCTTTCTGCTACATAGTATTCCATTGTGTAGATGTACCACAGTTTTTTGATCCACTCATCTACAGATGGGCACTTAGGCTGTTTCTAGCACTTAGCTATTGTAAACAGGGCTGCTACAAAAATAGGGGTGCATAAGTTCTCTTGAATTAGGGTTTCAGGATTTTTCGGGTGTAATCCTAGCAGTGGAACCACTGGTTCAAATGGCAGTTCCATTTTTAGTTTTTTGAGGTAATTCCATACTGTTTTCCATAGTGGCTGCACTAGTCTGCATTCCCACCAACAGTGCAGTAGGGTTCCGTTTTCTCCACATCCTCGCCAGCAGTTGTTTGTTGATTTGTTGATGATGGCCATTCTGACTGGTGTAAAATGGTATCTCATTGTGGTTTTTATTTGCATCTCCCTGATGGCTAATGATGTTGAGCATTTTTTCATGTGTCTGTGGACCTTCTGTATGTCCTCTTTGGAGAAGTGTTTGTTCAGGTCCTTTGCCCATTTTTTAATTGGGTTGTTTGTTTTCTTGATGTTGAGTCGTATCAGCTCTTTATATATTTTGGAGATCAGTCCCCTGTCTGTGATATCATTGGCAAATATGTTTTCCCATGGACAATGGGGAGGGATATAATTGTGGGAGAAGGGATGGGCTGGGAGGGGGGAGCAATGGGGGAAAAAATGGGACAACTGTAATTGAATAACAAAAAATAAAATTAAAAAAAAATAAATGAAAAATAAATAAATTTATTTTTATTTACATATAAAAAATATTATTGACTATATTCTCTATGCTTTATTTTACAACTCCATGAATTTTTATAACTGGCAATTTTTTACTTGTTCATTCAGTTCCCCAACCCTCGAACCACCGGGCAACCATCAATTGGTTCTTCTTATCTATGAGTTTGTTTATGTTTTCTTTGTTCATTTATTTTGATTTTTATATTTAATAACAAGTGAAACGATATGGTGTTTGTCTTTCTTTGTCTGATTTATAGCACCTAATGTAATACTCTCTAGATTCATCTAAACTTTTGATTATCCATTTTTAGGCCAGGACTTTGCAACCCTCCACAGCAAGATCTGAGCTGTAATCTTCAATATTATTTCACTTCTTCAGTGACAGAATCTGAACTAGATCTTATTTTCCTAATAGCCAAGGTATCTTGGCTCTACTTTTTTTAACACTAAATTTGTGAAAATCAAAATTATTCTTGCTCTGTTTTATAGCTTAAGCAATGTGAAAAATTAAAATTATAGTTTTTTTTTTAAATTAAGGACTAATAGTACATTTTAATATCTGGCAAGGCTAGTTCAGTCTCATAACTCTTCTTTTTCTTCCCAACGCTTCTTTATACATTGCCTGTTACACACAAAATTCATACTAAATTCTTTAACATATACTTTTAAAAAATGAGAAAAGTCTTCAAATCTGCACAGCCATAATACTAACATTAAAAATAATCCTTACTTTTATCTAACATCTAGTTTATATTGAAACATCCTGGGCTGCACCCTAAATTATACTAAGAGATTTCATACTTGATAAAAGGAAGACAAAAATAAGTAAGGATGTAGAAGACTTCAACAACACTATAAATTTTACCTACCAGATATTTTTAGAACCCTCCACTCAATAGTAGCAAAACACACTTTCTTTTCAAATGCACAGAGAGTTTTTACCAAGATAGACCATATCATAGTCCTAATGCATGTCTTAGTAAAATGCATTTAGATCATTCAAATACACTACATAACAAAAACAAGGTTATATTTGAAAACAACAGGGAAAGAAATCTGGAAAATTCCCAAACAAAATAAAACAATACGCCTGTAAATAACACTTGGATCAAGGAACAAATCAAAATGAAAAATAGAATGTAGTGGGGACTGAATAAAATGAAAAACAATACATACAAAATTCTTCAGATGCAGTTAAGGTAGTACATAGAGCAAACTTATAGCTTTAAACACTTATGTTATTAAAAATATGATGTCTCAGATTAGTGACCTAAGCATCTTTCTTAAGGCATTAGAAAAAGTAGATCAAGTTTAACCCAATACAAGCAAGAGAAAAGAAATGACAAAGATAAAAACAGAAATAAAAAATGGAACACTAAATAACAAGAGAGAAAAAATTACTACAACTGAAAGCTGGTTTTTTGAATATATCAATAAACTTGATAAAACTTTTAGCCAGATTGATCAGGAAAAAGAAGAGACGTTACCAATACCAAGATAAGAAAGAGAGCAATGCCATAGATCATACAGACCTAAAGAAGGTAAAAAAGGCAAATTTATAAACAACTCTATAGCAACAGTTTGAATAGTCAAATTTCTTAGAAGATGCAAACTACCAAACATTACTCAACAAGAAACAACCTGAATTTCCCTGTATTTATTAGAGGAATTGAATTTGTAGTTAAAAATATTTCTACTCATAAAACTTCAAGCCAAATGGTTTCATTGATAAATTCTACCAAACGTTAAAAAGAAGAGACAAGACCAATGATACAAACACTAGAACATTTGGCACATAGTAATTATGTAATTAATATTAATTGAATTAATAAATGTATTTTAATTTCTCTCTCTGTACAAATACCTATTTATAGGCACAAACTTAGGGATGTGTGCTTTATAACGTTTTTATTTAGGGGATGATACTCAGTTAAAAATTTCTACAGATCCAAAAGAGAAATCCTTTAGATTTAATATTGAAATATACACCTACTTTTGAATTTCAAAAAAAGAAGAGGTTACACACTTGGAATCACACTTTGCTCTCTCCATATCATTAAATTTCCCTACATTCATCACTGTACTCAAAAAAAATTAATTATGTGTGTATGTATATGATGTGTATGTATATATATATAACCATGTTTTTATTCTTTATAATAAACTATATGACTTTTCAGTATTCTTAACAAGTACCAGAGTCACATCTGACCCAAATAGGAACATTGACCCAATTGCATGGCACATTTTATAAAACCAATTTTGTCACCTTGTTATATTTTTGGACTCCAGCAAAGAAGTCATAGCGAAATACACATAACTAATTTGGGGATTTGATTATTTTGCTTTTTACCCCAGCCATGCTCTGCTTCCAAGTTTATCTATGTAATAGCAACTGACTTGGTGTGATAGTTTCTGAAAGTTTCTCTTCTTTTCTGCTACCTTTTCGAAGTAACTCTTGCTAAGGTCATTTAACAGGCATCAATTTTAACAATGTGGGTGTGTTCTCAGGGTATAACTGAAGAGACCAATTATAAATGTTCTGAATTTAACAGACTCTGAAGACTACACTCCTACATAGAACATTTATTCATTTACTATTGGGTTGGCAAAAAAGCCCATTTAGTTTCTTCCATAAAATAAGAGACACATTTTTCATTTTCACCAATACCTTTATTGATTTGGATATTTTGTGTATGTTGGCTATTTCCCACTATTGGATTCTAGTGGGCAGAGGCCAGGGGTGCTGATAAACATCTTTCAATGCATAAGAGAGCCCCACAGCAAATAATTATTTGGTCAAAATGTCAATAGTACCAAGAAACTTCACAAACCACTTTTGAGACATTCAATCAGCACAGCACCTTCTCTATATACTGCACAAACCTTTTGTTTTAATTTACTTATTTTTGTGTTTCAGTTGTGTTTTTACCTTTCTTGAAATAATAAAGCATAATACACTAAAGATGTTGCATATTTTCTTCCATCTTCAATATTAAATGGCTGCACAAAAATTCACCAATTTTGATAAGTTTTTTTTAATGTATGCTGATATGACAGCTGTCTAAATGCAACCTAACAAAATCATTTTGAATGAAGTTAAAAACAACTAAACACTACTAGAGCCATTATACAGAAAAAAATGAAAAAACTTTTTGACCAATCCAATATGAGCATATATATGAGGACAAAGTGTGAGTTGGAAGGGGAGTTCATGGATGCAAGTTCCAGGAGTCCTTTCAAAGATGATGTCCAATACTTATCCACTTTTGTTTTTTAAAGATACATTTTAAAAAATAATTAAAATTTTAATTGTAGTGATTTCAAATTTTAATAGTTTAGATTCAAAGTTGTAATAAGTGTAGAATTGGGTCTTTATGTGCTTTTAGTTATATGTTTTGATAACAAGAGATAAGTGCAAATAGAAGAAAAGAAATTATGTTCTTCAAATTGAATTTGACCTTTTTTTCTTTTTTCTTTTTTTAAATGTGTTTTATTGATTACAGTGTTACATTTTTTCCAATTTCCCTTCCCTCTGCTCCCCTCCACTCGGTGGCCCCCCTCCCTCCCCTTGTCCCCTCCTTTTAGTCCATGTCCATTGGTTGTACATATAGTTCTTCTCAACCTCTCTCTGTCTATTCCATTCCCTCCTACGATGTTTCTTAATTCCTATACCATCTCCCTCCCTCTCCCCCTTCCCCTTCCCTGCTGACCTCCCCCCAATATGCTCCCCATACCTATAGTTCTTTTTCCACTCTCATTGCCTATTTAGTTTGCCTTTGCTTCAATTCCCTAGCTTCTGTTGTTTCTTGTGATGCAGTTTTCATTTTAGTGTTCATAGTTTTGATCCTCCTTTTTCTAAACCAGTCCCTTTAGCATCTCATATAATAGTGGTTTGGATCTAATGAACTCTTTCAGTTTTATTTTGTCCTGGAAACACTTTCTCTGTCCTTCTATTCTGAATGACAGCTTTGCTGGATAGAGTATTTGTGGTTGTAGGTTTTGGATTTTCATGGCTTTGAATATTTCTTGCCAGTCCCTTCTTGCCTGCAGGGTCTCCCTTGAGAAGTCAGCTGATAGTCTAATTGGGACCCCTTTGTACATGATTCTTTTCTTCTCTCTTGCTGCTTTTAAGATTCTCTCTTTATCTTTAACTTTTGACATTTTGATTATAATGTGTCTTGGAGTGGTTCTCCCTGGGTCCAGTTGTTTTGGAACTCTCTGTGCTTCCTGGACCTGTAAGTCTATTTCCTTCCCCAAGTTTGGGAAGTTCTGCTTTATTATATTTTCACTTAATTTTTCAATTTCTAGTTCTTCTTCTTTGCCCTCTGGCAATCCGATAATCCGTATATTCGATCTCTTATAGCTGTCCCAGAGGTTTCTGATCCTCTCATCATTTTCCTTGCTTCCCATTTCCTCTCTCTGCACTGGTTGACTGTTTGTTCGTTCTCTATGTTCTGGTTTGTTGATTTGAACTCTGGATTTTATTTCCTCACCATCTGTCTCGTATGAGGTTTTGTTCCTTTCAGTATGAGTGTTTTTCAATTCTTTCTCATCTTTCTCCAGATCTTTTGTTAATTCTGTAAGCCACCTGATAACAATGGCCCTGAACTGAGCCTCTGACAGGTTTCTTATTTGTTCATCTGTCAGGTTCTTCATCTGTTGCCTGGTGAACTGCGCCACCGGGATTTCTATAGTTGTCTGCCTCATTTTGACAAATGCGTTTTGTTTTCTTGGGCCGGCTATAGGGGGCAGTGCCTGTGTACTCGTCACAACCCAGTAACCGGCGGCAATCCGCAACCTTTTTTGCTGCGCTGTGGCCCTTTGTGGTCACAACCCAGCGACCGGCAGTGGTCCAGCAACCTTTCTCGCCATGCTGTGGCACTTTGTCGTCACTGCCCAGTGACCAGTGGCTATCTGCAACCTATTTCGCAGCGCTGTGGCACTTTGTGTGGGGGCGGGGGTCCAAGATGGATTCCTGCAGTTATTCCTCTAGGAGACCGGGATCCGTCCTCCCGCCCTCTGGGCCTCACTGTTCATGGTGATGTGGTGGCTGCTTTTCCCAGCGTTGGGGTCGCAAGCTGCTGGGGTTAGACTGTAGCTGAGATTGCTCTCCCTGCCGCTGTCCCTGGTGCTACCGCAAACAGCTCCACCTCCTTTCGCTCTTCTTACCTGCCCAAAGGGCGCCGCTGGTTTATAAATTTGTACGTTGGGCTTCCATGTAGTTTTATTTTCTGGAATTTCTAGTTATCTTTTGTTTTGAAGTAGTTGTATTCCTCTCTAGTTGTAGAGGGAGACCGAGCGTGTCCGTCTAAGCCTCCATCTTGGCCGGAAGTCCTGACCTTTTTTTCTTTATGTTCAAATTTCTTAAGTTTTGATTTCAAGAAGATAACTAATAATGAAAAAATGTCAAAAAAAGTAGCTACCTTTCTTTCTAACACAACCTTTAAAATATGAAATAAGGATAGCAATATTAGCATTAAATATTTTGATCAGTGCTGTAGGATCAGATTGGAGTTGTAGTACTTAGATTATTTAATATGCAAAGTGAAAGACATTGCTGATTCATGTATTATCAGCATATATGAAAGTTTGCAACAGCCACCTCTGTTAAACTTCCACATATCCACACCCATTGCCATGTGGTTTTGCTATTCCTCTAAAATCAGAGCGAGCACCAGTTTTCCACCCCTAATAATGGACAAGTTTTGCAACTTTATTTGACTCATAATTACAATCCCTGCATCAAAGCAACTTTTTAAAATTTTCAATTGCTCATTATTGATCTCTTCTGTGGCCATGAGAAAATGGCCATGATGGTGAAAGATACGTAGGATAATTCCCTGTTCCCTGTTGCCTTAGACAAGGCTATTACCAATATGCCAATAGAGAGTCCATCCCCACACAAATGAAAGAGTCAAGCTAAGACCAGCAGAGCTGTCCAGCTCCTGAGTGAGCCCACCTAAGATAAGCTGGGCCTTGAACAGATCAATTAAACTTTGAGATAAAGAAAAGTTGTGTTGTGTGCCACTGAGATTTTTGTGTTTGTTTGTACCACAGCTATGCTTTTAAAACTTTTTTGAAACAATTATAAATTATAAATTTACATAAGAATTGTAAATTTGCAGAGTTCCCATGTATCCTTCAGTAAGCTTCTTTTACCCAAATTAATAAATTTAACATTGGCCTAGACTTTATTCATATTTTACCAGTTTTTCCACTCATGTTCTTTTTCTGTTCCATGTCAGCCCATGATAAGCCATTGCATATAGTCCTCATTTATTATTATTTATTTAGCAGGTGACCACTTGGATGCACTTAATTGTACAAGGAATAAACATGTGCCCTGTATGATGCAGTTTTCCCTCTTTATAGTTCAGGTTAAGGCATTACTTCTCAAACTTTAATGTGCATATGAATTACCTGGGGAGCTTGTTAAAATGCGAGTTCACATTCAGTAAATTTAGGGTGGGACTGGAGATTCTGCTTCTCTAATACGCTCTTGAGTAAAGTTAATATCATTGATCTGTGGACCATACTTTGGGTTGCAAGGATCTAAACTACTATGATTAGCTAGTCTGAGCTGACTCTAGAAGGAATTAGTACCAGACTTAGTGTTCTAGCAGTGCAGTCTTGTGGCTGACAATTTGAGGAAGTAGGAACTGAGGAACTTGCAGAGCACTGTGCTAAGAAAGAAGATACAGCAGATGTGAGGCCTCTAAGATCACACATCTCATAAGACAAATGGAGATGGAGTTTCCTGGATGATAATGAACATCTCGGGCATCCAGCTATTAGAAACGAGTCATTAAATCCAACTCATACTCTCTTACTGCTCTATATGTTAATTATACTCCCACATTATTTATTTTATCATTAATGGGGCTCTTTTTCTTCCCTGTAAACATCCTGATATAGACCCATATAAGAATAATACCCTCAATTGTGACAAGAAATAAAAAGAAAAAATATATAAAATAAAATACCTCTGGGAGGAATTCCAGCCAAGATGGAGGTATAGACAGACATGATGCAACTCCCTCCACAACTAAGAAGGAATACAACTACCTCAAACTAGAGACAAAACCAGAAGTTCCAGAAAATCGAGCTGCATGGAAATCCAACTAATGAAGATATAAAGAAGAAGTACTAATTCAGACAGGTAGGAGGGGCGGAGCCAGGATGGAGAGGACGTGATGTGGTGGCAGCAGCAGCAATGGCAGTGGCAGGCCTGCAGAAAGTGCAGTCATACATTTTAAAATCAGGAGGGACACCTGGGGAGCATTCCCAGCTCCTCACTGGACCTAGCAGCTTACAGTCCCAGTACCAGGAAAAATCAAGCCTCATTGCTTCTGACTGTGCAGACCAGTGGGGGTTGGGGTGGAGGCAGAAACTGCCAGTCTCTCAGCAGAGTCTGCTTGTTTAAAGGACCCCCACAGTCCTAGAATGTCCAGAGACCCACCCACACTGGGAATGACAGCCAGGGCAGCAGCTAGAGGGACACCAGTCCACTGTGGAAGTGGGAGAGGTGCCTGGAAAAGGGGCAAGTGCTGGGCAGGCATCATTGTTCCCTCTCAGACCCCTCCTGCACATACAGTGACACAACATGGTGAAACAGGTCGCCCTGTACTGATTAATCCCTAGGGCTCCACCCCTTACAACATAACAGAAGTGACAGCTCTACCTGGGGCATGGAGGCAAACAAACACAGGAGCCTGTCAGAATGAGGAGACAGAAAAGTATGGCCCAGAAGGGGGAACGGATCAAGGTTCCAGTGGGAGAACTAAGCGAGGAAGAGATAGCCAACCTAACAGATGAGGAGATAGACAACCTAACAGACACAGAATTCAAAACACTGGTGATAAAGATGCTCACAGGCTTGACAGATATGCTTGAGTATGGCAAATGCATAACAGAAGTGAAGGCTATGCTAAGTGAAATGAAGGAAAATCCACACAAAACCAATAGTGAAGGGAAGAAAACCAGGGTTCAAATCAATGATTTGAAACATAAGGAAGAAAAAAAGTCAGTGCAGAATGAGGAAGCAAGAATGGAAAAAAATGAGGAAAACTTCCCAAATTTTGTGAAGGAGATGGACATACAGGTCTGGGAAGCACAGACCGTCCCGGGTGAGCTGGACCCAAAGGGGACCACACCAGGATGCATCATGATTGAGATGCCAAAGGTGAAAGATAAAGAGAGAGTCTTATGGGCAGCAAGAGAGAGGTGGAGAGTTGCCTACAGGGGATGCCTATAGGACTATCAGCTGATTTCTCAGAGGACATTTTGCAGGCAGGAAGGTACTGGCAAACAGTATTCAATGTAATGAAAGGCAACCTGCAACCAGTACTACTCTATCCAGCAAGGCTATCATTTAGAGTGGAAGGGCAGATGAAATACTTCCCAGACAAGGTGAAGCTAAAGGACTTCATCATCACTAAGCCATTATTATATGAAATGTCAAAGGGACTTACTTAAGAAAAAGAAGATCAAAACTATGAACACTAAAATGACAACAAACTCACAACTATCAACAACTGAATCTAAAGCATAAAAACAAAATCCAACTACGCAAACCAGAATAGAAACAGAATCATAGGTATGGAGATCATTTGGAGGGTTATCAGCTGGAAGGGGGGAGGGGTAGAAATGGGGATATGGTGCAAGGATTAAGAAGCATAATTATTGGAACTACTGTAACAACATAATCAATAAAATATACATTTAAAAAAAAGAAGCATAATCAATTGGTACAAAATAGACAGGGGAAGTTAAGAATTATATAGGAAAGGGTGAAGCTGAAGAACTTATATGCACGACCAATAGACATGAACTAAGGGGGGTGGAATTACTGGAGAGAAGGGGGGTACTGGGCAGAGGGGAGAAAAGGTGAAAAATTGGAACTACTGTAACAACATAATCAATAAAATATACTTTAAAAAATACCTCTGGGAATATATAAACCTGGAACTATAAATGGATTTTTTTTTAAAGCTCATAATTTCTACTCATGCAATACCTTCCTCCCGAAGTTCAAAATACTTCAGACAAAAAAAAAAAGATCCCTTCAAAATAAAATGGTATTTTATAATTCAAACTTAAATTTTAGTATAAAATTAAAAAGCACCTTTATGTAAAATATATAAAATGATGGAAATTTGTAACACTAGTCCAGTGTGTTTTTTATTAGTTCAATATTTCTCTTAAGATGGTGTGTGGCTATAGTAGAACTTAAATCACAGTTATAGTTAGCCTCTAAGGTAAAAGCATATACCAGATAGTTCCTCAAAATTTTACCTCCTGTTACTATTATTTAAAAAATTGGACAGACATTGCCACATGTTAAGTAGGCTTTGATCACGTATTTTCTAAGTGAGGGCAGCACAACAGCATATCGTCAAAAGTACCTGATATCTTCCCTAGGCTCTACAATAGTATTAGTGAGTACAGAGATCACTCTTTTGTCCCCTCCTACCTGGAAATTTCCTGTCACTTATTATCTGTACCATTTGTTGAATTCCTTCCTTCCTTCCTCCCTTCCTTCTTTCTTTCCTTTTCCTTCCTTTTTTCTTTCCTTCTCCTTCCTCTTCCTTCTTTCTCTTTTTCCTTCTCCTTCCTTTTCTTTTCCTTCCTCCATGTTTCTTCCTCCCTCCCATCCTTCCTTCCTTCCTTCCTCACCTCTTCTTATTCTTCCTTTTTTCTCATTCCTTCCTTCCTTATATATTACATTATATATTATATATTACATATTTTATAGTATTTTTAATTGTGTGTTTATTTCACAATTTAAATCTGAATTTACAGGACTCTTATTTTCGCATGTATTTCCCAAGCATTTGGGATTTGGATGTACAATCAACATTGTTTTCTATCCTTTTAAAAATTTTCTATTCCATATTGTGCATCATCTTATATTCCACAGTACAAACCTGGCCCTGAGGGCTCAGGTAACAATCTCATGTGACCTCTAAATGTCCAATGCGTCATTGATATGTCGATTTCTATTTGTTTTTTTTTTTTTTTACTTATATTTCTCTTTATGATTTGTGGGGAAAAGCTTTGAGCTCCTTTTCTCAAATTTTCCCTATATAAACCTGGTGAATTTGAATAACATGTTTATACATATTTATGTTCCTCTAGGTACACTTCCTAAGTATACCTAGAATGAGTTGCATTTCTTATCAAATCTTGATTGTGATTCAGTGTTGAACTCACTACTAATGTTGTTTCTGGGTATGCAAATGTTAAGTTGATGTGCCATATAAACTTATCTTTCAGCCACAGGGTCACATTGACATAAATAAGTATAACAGCTGCATTGTTAGGAATCAGGGCTCCTGCATGGAAAGATGTTAATAGAAGCTGTTTAAACTGAGGTCATGAAATAACCAATTTAAAATGTTCTCTGTCAGATACATGACACTGTTTCTGCTTTCTGTCACAGAGAAGCATATTGATAATCTACTCTATTTTCCATGTATGTTTTTCAAATCTGAGAGTTTTCATCAAAGTCTCCTAAGGCATTTTCTTCTGATTTAATAACATCATTCCTCAGCACTTTGAAAAATAACAGCAGCCAACATTCATTGTGATCATTTATTTCAAGCATATTTTCTCAGATTGGCTCATGGTTTTTGAATAAATAAGGCGTTTTATTTATTTATTCCATAAACACCCATTATTTTTTTCTCCAGTAGCATAAGGTCATAGTCTAAGACTCCTTACAATTTCCTGAAGATATAATTGAGACTTGCTGGGGCCATCAAGCAAATTACTGAGAGCAGCCTATGCACTGTTAGCTATTACGAAGTCAGTGAATGTGTTACTATTTCTTTAAAACAAGGAGGCTCCTCTATTGCTATATTACAATACCCAGACTATTTTTTAAATTTTACTTTTATTGAAGCAATAACTGACAAACACAACTGTATGATATTTAAAGTGTACATCATGGTAATTTGATATATGAATGCATTGTGAAAGTATTCCCCCATCTAGTTAATTAATACATCTATCAACTTGCATAATTATCTTTTTTTGAAGACATTTAAGTTTGATTCTCTAAGCAAATTTTAATTGTACTATACAGTGTCATTAACTATAGTCACCATTTTATACCTTAGATCTTCAGACTGTATTCATCTTATAACAGAAAATTTGTACCCTTTTATCAACCTCTCCTTATTTCCCTACCCCCAGCACCTGGTATTCACTTTTCTACTCTCTGTGTCTATGAGTTTGATTTTTTTTTAATGATCACACATGTAAGTGATACTAATACTCAAGAAGGTTAGCATTCCTCAATAAATATTTTGATTGCCTACCTTCCCAGGCTATTTGAAAGCTTATTTATTGGCAAGTCAAATTTAATAAACAACTCTGAATAGATGCAAAAATCCACATAGTAACCTATATTTTTTAAAAATTATAGTTGAGTGGCTATGGAAAATCTGGTCTGATCAGGAGAATTTGTTATCAGTAAGCAATATCCACTCATCTTAATGAAGAAGCCTCTTTTTTTTTTTTAAATCACTTGTAAGAATTTAATTAACTCCCCTCCATGTGTCTTCAAGCTACCAAGACACAGACCCCACCAACACCCTTAATCTTCTCTTCAGCCCTTCTGCAGAAGACTTTGGCCTTCACAATGACAGGCTGCTTTAGGAGCTGTCCCTTTCACAAAACTTTGCAGTAGACCAATCGCACAACATCAGTGACAGAAGCAGCTCCAGTCTTGTTTTTGGCAGTATTTACATGTGTCTGTTCACTGACAAGGTTCACAGTTGATCAAGTGGGACAGAAGCTCTGGTTACTCTTTATGAAGTAGTCATGCCTCATACTGACTTTTTCAAAGTGACCCGGGTGATATTTGTCAGAGCTGATGCAAGCCACCAGCATCACCTGGGCCTCCCAGGGGCTTCCTGTGCTTGCAGATGCAGCCGAGGCTGCGGCTCACGTGGCTCCAAAGTTTCTGGGTCTTCCTAAGTCTGGATGGCATGTTGGTGGCCAAGATGCAAGAGGCATGCCCCATAAATAAGCATTCTTAAACATGGCCCCATGTGGTCTGACTTATTCCTAAAGGATCAAAGATGCAACCTCATAGAGAAAGCACTTGTGTGATGTGAAACAGCTAAGTTTGGATGACCAATGACCTACAGCCTACTTTGCTTGCTCTTCTCTCCAGTTCTTAGCTTCCCATATTTTCATCCTCTTGTGTTCAGAAAGCTTCCATTTTGGTTGAAACTAGTATATCAAACTTTACAATCAAAAATAAAGCACAGAAAAGGTTGTGTGGAGTAGTGGTTAAGAGTGCAGGGTTTGAAGAGAGACAATGTGGGATTAAACCCTGTCTCTATTATTTACCATCTGGGTAAGTTCATTAGCCTCCCTGTTTTAGTGTGATTTTCAGTTTAGTAAACTGACCAAATCATTGGGTTTTGTGATAATTAAATAAATTAATCCATTTGAAGACCTGTCATATAATAAATACCTGATGAGTGTTAGCCATTATTATTATGTTCATCTTTTACAAATTACTATAATATTAACTTCTGTTAAATTTCTGAGAGATATACAAACATTAAATATTATCTGTGATAAGGTCATGTCATGTTTCTTCAAGCATTAGAAAGACAAAATGGGAGTATTTTACAGAATTTTCAGGTCTCTGCTATTTCACATACCTTTAGTGAGGTGACGTAACTATACAAGGTCTGTCTAGAAGGTATTCAGCCATGTAATACTAAAAATAGAGACATTTATTAAAGAAGATACAAGAAACATTGTACACAGGACAATGACACCTCAGCCCCCTTCGAAGTAGGCATCTTGGGACCTCACAGAGTTCTCCCAATCACCATCAGCTGCCCTGCTGTATTTTCCTGAATCTCATCAATGGTCTGAAATCTCTTCCCTTTCAAAGGTTATTTTAGTCTTGGGAAAAGCTAGAAGTCATAGGTTGCCAAATCTGGGCTGTAAGGAGGTTAAGTCACCTGTGTGATTTGATGTTTCATCAAAAAGCTCTGCACAAGATGTAATGCATAAGCGGGTGTGCATTGTTGTGATGAAGCTGCCAATCACCAGTTGCCCGTAGCTGTGGCCTTCTGAATCATTTGAGTAGTTTCCATGGAGGAATGTTCAAGCGTAATGCAAAATTTGATGCAGAATTGTTGTTCTACTCATGTAGCCATTTTGAATGCGATGGCCACACAGTATACATGCTCATTCAACAAGCGTCTACTGCCCCACTGACTAGTATAATGAAGTCGTCATTGTTTATGCATGCACATTCCAGTCTGCTCTCCTTGGCTACCAGGTTACATTGTTCTCATTATATTATCAATGGCTCAACTTTTTCTGGACAGACTTCGTATATCTCATTTAATCCTCCAGAGGAATCACTAACGTGATTTTTGCATATTTTCAAGGTAAACATTGACTCTATTAATTTTAGGCCATGATCACTGCAGAAGACCCTCAATATAATATTTGAATTGATTAACATTTATACATATTGATATACCCCTTGGTTATTCTCACCATAACTACTGTCTGTAGATTCTTAGTTACCCCCTCTACCCCCCTTTTGTAAATGACTTCCTGCTGTTCTTCACTCAGGAGTGTTTAAGTCCCATATTTAAATGGTGAAGCATTTGTGACAAATACCCTATGTCCAGAACTCTTGTACCTGTTGAAGAGAAGCCTTGCTGTACCTGATAGGTAGCATGTCTGCAAATGGGTTGTTCTGGCATTATCATTCATAATGATTTGCAAAGGGGTGAGTAATTTACCTATCAAACATCCTTCTTGAGGTAAGAAGTTCACCAACATTAAATTTTAGATCAGGAAATGTCTTCAGGAACCATATCTCAATTTGAAAGGCAAACAAGTAACTTTTTTCTGACAGTGTCACCTTTCATATTTGAAGTGATATTGCTGACTCGGATTCATATCTCATTCAATCATCATTATAAAGCTGAATCAATTATTAGGGTCCACATATTATTATGACTCAGGCACTTTCAACATGCCTCATATCCAGGGAGATGTTTTGTGGTGGAGAAGTGCTTGTTTTATGGTGGAGGAGTCCTTGCCTGTGGCCTGGCATTGTCAGCGAGTACAGTGTATCTATTTCAGTGAGGCTGGCTCTGTAGACCAGCTGTTTGAGAGTCTAGCTCAGTATTCCCCACTGTGTATTCTGCAGAACAAAACTAGTTCTGTAGCTGCTGTTTTTACTGCCAGTTTCTCAGAACATTTATTTTTACTAACATATATTTGTAAGTGTACAGGGGAAAACCATAATTTTCAACAATGCCCATATTTATTTAATCACAGAACATCTTTTCACAAAAACAAAATAACTTATGGCTCTAAGGTTTTATGCAATGTACTCCAGAAAACACTGTATTGAGACCTGGAGAAAATGCCTATTAAATTAGGATGGAGAAAGATAGAGATGAAGCATAGTATCACTTCTAGTGAGGCCTAAACATTATGTTTGATTGAGTACGAAAGTGAAAATAAACATCACTTCATCCACCATAATTGCTTTGGTAAAATAATGGTGAATAACAGTATAGCCGTTTTTTAGTCTTTATGTTTTATTCACTTTATCATGATGTTATGGAGCTGAGGCCAGTTACTGCCACGACTCCTTTACTTCTGTATTGCTGTGCTTTTAATTTGATCTTCCAATTCATTTTCTTTTTTTTGCCCAACTTCTCATTTTGCTTCAAGTCTGGCAGGATGGGGAAGATTAGCCCTTGTTCATTCCCTTTCATACCAATACCATTTGATCAAATTTCGACGTTTAGCTCTTTGGATATTTATCTCCAATTCTATCACTTCAGTCCACTTACCTTAGTCCCAGCTCCTTCAGTGCAAGTGACCAAATTTAGAAGTGAGTTATTTTTCTTTAGAATGTGGAGGGATCTTCTGTTGTTTGCTTTTAAAAGATCCACTTTTAACCATTTTTTCATGTGAACTTTTAATTTCCCCGTGGAATTTTGTGGCAGAACATTAAAGATAGAGAAGAAAGTAGAAAACGGCCTTTAAACAACTGTCAATATTTTTTTGTTTAGCATATCAGAAGTCCATCCTACTCTAATAAACCTCCAAAATGATGGATTTAGTTGAGAGCGAGGAACACAGGAGCATTGCGAGGTGAGGACAGCTGTTAGATTTCCATGAATTAATGACAGTTGGTTGTTAAATAGAGTCCTATAAAGATTAAATTATATAAACTTATAATTATAATAATAAATTGTATTAAAAATAAAGGTAATAAATACTCAAAACTCACTACTTTCTACTATTTTGCTGCATGTTACTATTGCATATGATCAGGTTTATTTATGTCTATTTGCTTGGTGGAAATATTGTAAAATAATGCACTGTTATGCAGCTCTTCCCAATTTCATGGTCAGGTTGTAGCATGAAATTAGTCATGAGGGATTCATACCACAGATACAGCAAATATTACACATTGAGACTTGATTTGTTGTTTTTATTGATCATCTATACCAGAAATTGGCAAACTTTTCCTGTATCTCTGTATCAAACTATTTGCCAATGTGGGAGGCCCACGAGCCCAAGTTTGCTGATCTCTAGTCTACATTTAAGAGAACAGTGCTGAAATGTTTATAACATATTTCAAAATTAAAAGTGTGTTATATCTGTATCTATTACTTTGTGAATAGCACAGAGAATATCTCAGTACTTGAAAACTATTATTCCATTTGAAAAAAAAGCCATTCACATCATTGATGAGCAAGTACCACTCTTACATACATCTTAGTTTCACTGTTAATCATTAATGTAAATTAAAATATTCAACATTTTGGTCAGAACTACACTCATTTGTCAGTTGCAATAACAGATTGGCTGTGGACACCAGCATTTGAAGAAATTGCTGGGAATCAACTGGTTATATGGAATTATGCATTGTATTACAATAGTCACTGTCTATATTGCGGTTCACTTATCATGGCCTCACTGTATTGCGGGATTTTTAAAAATATTATATTTAATTATTTATCGTGGATTTTTCATTATATCGTGGGATTTTGTGGTACTGTATATGTATATTGTTAAAGTTATGTAGGCTTAAGAGTGTAGAATATGTTTAAGAAAATAAGTTGTGTTTATAAAAGTGTGGAAAATGTTAATAAGGGAGTGAGAAAGGTTAATAAGAGAGTGGGAATGGTTTATAACTGTGTGGGAAGGATTTATAAAGCCTTAAAATATATATAAATACTAAAATAAATGTAAGTTTCCTACTTCGTGGATTTTCACCTATCGCAGGGGTGTCTAGAATGTAATACCTGCAATAAGTGAGGCAATACTGTATTTTTTTATTATTTGTAAATTGCGTACTGTACATCCTTTATATTGGTAAAGGATTTTATGTGCCAGAAGGTGTATATGCATATTTTTTTCTGAAGAGTTTTTGTTAAACATTTATCAGTTGACCATTGAGGTAAAAAATAAATCACAATGTGGAGGCAACCAGAAGTAGCCGCAGAAAAGGAACAAGGTAGGTCAGCCTCTGAGCCCTCAGAAGGAAAGGAAGAGGTTGCCTAAGAGAACATGGGTTTTTTGAGCAAGGACTTGTGATCCCTCTGAATTAAGGTAGGGAATAGGACCATTGTGTTTTTAGCAGGCCAAGGAAAAAGTATTTCTGCTACATGCAATGAAAGCACCCCGTTCAGCACTTGGTCTTGAGGTAACTTGTATGTTGAGTAGAAGTAAAAACCCATTATGTGTATTCTATGAGACTTTTCACCCTAGTTTCAATAGGAAAAATACTCCAAGTACCTAACAGACAACTTAGATGTTTTGTGGTAATGTGTGTCTTAAATAATCTGGATTTTAAATGATTTAAGCAAATTCTTTCTCATGCACAGCATGCATTAGATATTGCATATTCTGTTGCCATTATTGTCTTCAATGCTGACTTCTCTTTTGGAACTCCACTGGTTAGGACATAAATTTCTCTTCACAGCTTCAATTAAAATGCTGTATGGCCATTTATCAACATTGGATTACACAGTAGCTCTGGGCTTTCTGCATGCTGATGAACCGTGATGCATACTATGTGGAAGTATAGATTTATTCTAGCCCAACTTCCTTGTCTCTGTTCAATTTTCCTAACAGTGTTCAGGAATGTATGAGCTCAGACAGTGCCATTATATATTATTTAAACCCTAAATATAGGGAATTATTCTTATTGCCCAAATAAATGTTATCTATCCTCAAATAAAACACCAATGATTTTTCATTTTGGTTGGATTGCTGTTTAGATTACTTATCCTCCATCATTTTTTTTTCTATTGCACTCAAAATTCCCCTCTATTAAAAGATTATTCAGCATTGACTACACTACTGTTTAACTGTCCATCACAGTTGCTGGGTGCTTTCCCAGTAACTGATTATCAACTATCACTTTGCAAAACAGAGCCATTATATTTGTCCCTCTTTCCATCCTGCATAGTAGAATCTCCAGTTTCTAAAGGACCCATTTGATATTCTCTCTGCATGATTTATCACCTAGTGTGTTGTTGCTAGGAGGTGGCAATGGCAGCAATCTAGCTCCTTGGGGACTTGGTAAGAGCAGTTTAGGAAGTGTGAATGGTGTTTGTGCTTCAGGTGAATAAAATGAAGGGTACTTTCTGCAGTGTTGTTTAAAATGAAAATGTCCTGTACTAAATGGCCAGTTCAATAAAATAAAACAGTACATACAAATGAAACACTTAGTAATAATATAAAATTAAATACAATTTAAGAAAAAGACAAAATAATTATCATATATTTAGTAAAAAATAATAGGATTAAAATTATACGAACAAAGCTGTGGCTGCTGTAGCTCAGTGGATTGAGCGTTGGCCTGCGAGCCAAGTGTCACTGGTTCGATTCCCAGTCAGGGCACATGACTCGGTTGCATGTCAGGTCCCCAGTTGGGGGCACGAGTGAGAGGCAACCGCACAGTGATGTTTCTCTCCCTCTCTTTCTCCTTTCCCCTCTCTCTAAAAATAAAATAAATAAATAAACAAAGAAACAAATTAATTAATTAGTTAATTTTTAAAATTATTTTTAAAATTTAGTATATGAAGCTTATCAATCCTGGAAGCAAAGATTCATGCAGAAACCCAAATAGTGTCCTGATTGCAGAGTGAAATTGAGAAGTTTTATAATAAAGAGCATAGGAATAATTACACAAAAAGAAGAAAAAATCCTATAAAAAATTATATGGACATATTGATTCTATTTGTATAAACATATGTATATGTGTTACCTATGAATGAGAAGCCTGAAAAACATCAAATAATTTTTAATGGTAGTATTATGGGGCATTTTAGTTTTTTCTTCAGTCTTTTTATAATTTTCAAATTTCTATAGAGTTCATATCTCTTTTTGTAGTCAAAATTTAAAACATCATTACTACAAAAAAGAAATTGCCAAACCAAATAACAGCAACCCCGCCTATTTTCTGAAACACCCCTCATTTGCTGAAGAGGAAATCTGCTTAAATGACTCAAATTTCTTCATGTGCTTTTATGGAACCATGGAGTCTTTACAATACAGGGAGCCATTTGTTCTGAGTCTTGAAGAAACAAATAAAAAGGAGGAAGGAAGCAAAGATTATAAAGTGTTTACAAGGCAAATGTTATTGCATCAAGTTAGTACCTAACTGCAATTCAGTAGTAAAGTAACTGGGAAAAAGTGGAAACTTTCGTGATCAACATGAGCCATGTCATGCAATCAAGCGTTCTGATTAAAATCTGGGAAAGACAAGGACACAGTCCATCACCATCAATAACTAAATCTTTCCTGTAGAGTCAAGAAAACTCCTAGAATCCATAGTTTGGTGCTATGGGCCATAATATTTTCTTCCTCTTGGAATTGCTATTTCCTTTCTTATTCTCCCCACACAAGTTCTGCTTTATCCTACCCTTACTTATGCTCAATCTGACAAACCAATTTTTTGCTGTGTCTGTATCACCAAATCTAATTCCCCTTCACTATTCACATTCTTTTTCAAAATATAGTAAATGCATAAGGAAGCCATATGAAAAGGAAATGTCTCTCTTATTGTGATGTTAGAAAATGGGAAGAACACAGGGTTGAAGTATGTATAGATTATAATTTCATCTGGCCACACAGGAATGGACTTCTCAGTTTTGCAATTGAGTAAAATGTAAATCTGAACCATGGTAGAAGGATGACTTCAGGAAAAGGGAGGTGGGAGTAGGTGACATTTGCATCCTTGGCTTCTGATTCCAGACTCCTCTAGCTTTGACTTAACTCTTTATGGGGACCTGAATAATTCTTCCTCATGAGAAAATTCTTTTCTAGTATTTTCTAATTCTTCCTTAAAGAATTATTTTGTCCTCTTTTGGTGAGGAAAGTATGCATTTATTTTGCAAAGACCATCTCTGTGAGAAGCATTTGATATTATTAAGAATTCATTGCTGGACTCCTTACTTATAGAAAGTTATGGTTCTTTTTTTAAAGTATATTTTATTGATTATATTGTTACAATAGTTCCAATTTTTTCCCCTTTGCTCCCCTCCGCCCAGCACCCTCCCCTCCCCCAACAATCCCCCTCCCAAGTCCATGCCCATGGGTCGTACATACAAGCTCTCCTGCCTCATCCTTTCATATATTCTTCTTCTCCATTTTTAAAAAATTATTAATTAATTATTTTAACAATAAAAAATAACCATCCCTCCCTCTCAGACTTAAGACCCTTTATAATCTTATAAAAGGACAGTTATGGTTCTTATTGGTTTTACTGCTGCAGCTGGAATGACTTTAAAAATTAAAATGCATTCTGGTTGATTCAAAGGCTAACAATGATGAGAAAATCTAATGATGTTTTAGCAAACAGTCCTATACAACATTAAATCTCTAAGGTTAAAGGTAAATGATGTGATAATGAATAACAGAGGTGGACTGTCTGTTTTCTTCATCCACATTCCATTATCATGTTTTTATAACATATAAAAATACAGGCAATCTCTGAGATAATATATAAGAAGATCCTTGGTCTTAGTTACAGCTAAATTAAACATAAGACTTTACTTGCCTGCAGTCTAGCAAAAAAAAAAAGAAGAGTCATTTCATTTCCATTTGGTCCTGCCCAGCCAGCTCACAATGAGTGCTGGTGTGTTGAGCATGTCCTCCTTGCAATTACAGCCTGGATTTGGGACGGTGTGGACCATCTTCAGCTTCAAATGATGATGTGGGCTCTGAAAGGACCATCTCGTTGATTTTTATATGCTTTCAAGAAGTAGATGAACAGTGGGTCAGGATGGTGAGTTTTGTACTCATTAGATCATAGAAATTTGAATGATGATTTGTTTCAACTGAGATGGAAAATAGAAAGCTAATCTCTTTTTGGTTAGCCACACTCCTTTTATCATCACCAATTCTCAGACTAAAATAACCTATGATTTTATTCCACATGTTGATTTTTTCCCCTCATATATTGTACAACAGAAATTTTTAAGCTTAGCTATAAGTTCTCATTCCCATCCTCTACCCCTTTTCTTGTATAAACAACAGTTTTTTTCTTTAGATTTTATTTTCTATCCTCATGCCATCTTCTCTGTAAATTTTTGTTTTTTTTTTTTTTTTATGTAGAGATGCAATTTAGTTTTTTTTTTCACAAAAAGTTTAAGTAAATATTCTTAGTCCTATGCACCCTTATGCTTATTTTTATTTTATTCTAATACATGTATACTAGTTTTAAGTTATTTTTCTCAGATGCTTGAAAACAAGATTGCATAGTTTTCTGGAGACTAGTGTTACTGAGAAAAATACTGATGTCAATTTGATTCTCACATGCCAGTCAATATATTTTTACTTTTTATTTTTAATGAAAGCTGTTGACTTTTTCTCTTCTATTTAGATTTTTGAAGAATCACCACCATGTGTCTCAGCTCAGGATTGTTTTGCATTATATACAATTTTCAGACTTGAGGTTTTATTCATATATAGGATTTGACCTTATTCATTATTATTCCTTCTATTCTATTTCCTCTATATATTCATTCTGAAACTCATAACTGAAACTTCTGGATTTATCTTCTTTGTGTCTCAGTTTTTCACTCATATTTATCCTTCTACAGGGCCTGCCTCTACTTACCATGGGGAAGAATGTGGTGCAGGTTTCAGAAAGTCCCTGCAATAGATTTGTCTTCTTAGTGTGGGAGCTCTTGGTTCCTCCAGAAGCTGTAAGTCACCTGGGGTTACTGTGTTAGTTCTTTGGTGCCTGGGTCTTCTCTCATGTCTGAACTGATACTTCACAGAACAAGCTTAGTTAACAGGGAGAAGTCTTTTACAACTTTCTGTCTTTTAGAGACTGCTTTTGTCTTTCAGTGCCTGCCCCACCTACCCCCTGCCCGAGCCTCCCCACAAGAGCCACAGGCTTTCAAGCAGCAGTTCTCAGAGCATCCATGCGGGGGCAGGCGACACCACGCCCATTGGCTCTGCAGGCTGACCAAGAACAAGTGTTAGGAACACAGCAGTTCCGAATGCAGTTCACCTTGTCACCTTGCCTGCCTCATGGATTTGTGGCCTCCAAGCTTGGAACGTCTCAAATTACTTCATTGCACCTCTGATGTTTTAGGTCTATTTTTAAATCTATTTTTTGTTTGTTTGTTTGTTTTTTCTATCAACCTGTTTCACTTGCTTTCTGTTCTTAAGGTAGTTCTAAAATCTCAAAGATATGAATGACATTGGTTCCCTGTAATGTAATAGAATTTTTCTTTTCATCTGTTTTCATTTTAAAGAGATTTTAAGTTGTAGGGGATTTAGACATTTGGGCTCAGTTCAGTATTCAGACCATAAAAATTCATAGACAAGGAGCTGTGTGCTCAGCAAGATTTTCCAGGCTTAAGGCATTCAAAAGGCAGATCCATGGTGGATGGTTTACCCCCAACACAGTCATGGATGATCTCCAGGGAGCCCCCTTCTCAGATCTACTGCAAGGCTTAGTAGCTCTCCTGGAGTAAACATCTAAGTTACATTAAATGTTATATTACAGTCTGGAGCCCAGAATGTCTTTTCCATGCTACCTTATACTCTTAATATCTTATTTTACCCACATACTTCCTGAACTGTGGATCCCAAAATCAGTCTCACAGCTAATTACAGGCGATAACTGGACCCCAACGGTCTGATTCCAGAGCCTGTGTTCTAAACCAGATACTGGCGAACAAAGGTCTGTGGGCTAAATTGGACCAGCTGCCTGTTTTTGTTTTTTCTTTTTTAACTGCCCATGAACTAAGAATAGATTTTACATTTTTTAATTAATTACATTTTAAATCGTTATGTAAGTACCTGTGTAATATCCTCAATTTTGCTTCTTGGCTTCACAAAGCCTAAAGCATTTACTATCTGGCCATTGAAAAAAAATATGCCAACTCCATCAAGCCTAACAATCCAGCTATAATTCACACACCTCTGCATTTTATTGTGCGGTCCCATTACTTGGGCATAGCCCACTGTTAGTGGGTTGAGATATGTAGTTGAGAAATGCTCCATTAGTGTACACCACTGAGTCTAGAAAGCCAAAACAGGCAATTTGTGACTTTCATTACTTCTCTTGCCCATTTCTTCCTTCTTCATCAATAAGGTCTTAATAGGTGTGTGTGTGTGTGTGTTTTAATTATTATCATGAATTGATGAAATTTCTCCTTCTTTCTTTATCCCTTTCTAAACGTGCCCAGTTTTTTTTTCCTAAGCAAACAGTGAACAGATTGTATAGAGAATGAAGAAATATAAAACAAGTCAAGAATTCTACTTCAGGATTTCAGCAATTGTTTTCAGAGTTTTCAGCAATTATTCTGGTGTCAGAGGCTCTGGAAAAGAGGTTGGATATGTATCTAGCCTAGAATCTAGAACAGGCCTTATGCGTTGCTTTGCAGGTAGGTACAGCCATGCCGAAGCCCATACTATGATCATAGGAGTGCTTACTAAACATGCATTCAGGGGAAAGGAATTTGTTTATAAAGAATATCTTCAACTGTAAAGTATCACAGGTCATGCTTTCATGGAACACTAATAGTCGATTGGTGTTGGGAAGGCAAGGCATCCACATGGTTAAATAAGTTTGAAAAATTCTTAAAGTTAATAAGTTCTTTTTCTTTTTCTTTTTTGTCAGAAATTTTCCTAGAGCTCATAATATGCTAATGTCCATTATCCATTCATAAGCGGAGTGCACAACATACAGTGTTTTCTAAAGTTAACTAGATGATGAACTGTGTTTGTATTTTTGGTTTTAATCGTATGACTTGTGCTCCAGGAAACACGGTTTGGGAACCACGGGGGGACACTACCCATTGTTTTCCACACTAGAAGTGTTTTCTGCCCAGTGAATCAGTAGCAGTTGATTAGAGACAGCACATCATTCCTGCTGGGCACTGTAGAACAATATTTATAAATCCCTCTCCTGTCATTCCTCTTTCCTACTCTTGATGCCATGCAAATGACCAGCCTCTGTGTGCATCTGATATTCAGTCACTCTTTTCCATTGCAACATACTTGTATAATCATAAAATATTGAAGTTGACAAATCATTCCTCATTACTTTTCTTCTTGGTTTAACTATCTCATGCACACTCAAAGAGGTACCTTAATTGAATCACCTGTTCTCTCTAAATGACAACGTAATATAGTGTCAGTTAATTCTTACCAAGGTGGTGAGTTTCTGTTAACTTAGATCTGAGAGGCATTCCATAAACTGGTAGTTATGCTTGGAGGTTTATAACACCTTACAAGTAGGTATAGAACATTTTGGCAACTGACCACATTGTTCATCTACAACATAAAATGTCACCCAATATAAAAAGACAGCTCTTATTTTTGAAGCTCTATTTTACATTCTACTCAGGATTCTATTCATTGTCTGAAATGAATGTCGGTGGTTTACATTTTTAAACTGTCTTCAGTTGCAGAAAGTTACTAAATTCTCTAAATAAAGATTAGCCTCACCTGTCCTGACAATCTTAGCCATCTTGCCCCCACCTCTGTGTGGCAGAAATCAGCATTCCCAGTTTACAGCATGACTTCAAAAACGATACCAATTTTGTTGTGCAAATCAATTTCTCCTTGCGGATGGGCAGCCTATCTCAATAATCAGATCTGTCAGTTCTTTGCGAAAGAACTGAAAAGTTGTCTTACTCATGTGGAAATCTAATAGCAGCTTGTCACTCCCTCTTGGCAGCACAGGACCAGGCTGTCAATGTAGTGTCCTGCATCAGGATGCTGCAATGGCCTGCGTCCCTGCCTGAAAAGATGCTGCTGAACTGGCCCACTTTGCTCATTCTTGCAGAATTAGTGATCTACCTCGTGCTGTCCCTCTCATGGCTGACTTTTAGAAAATAAGGTTGCTAAATCCTGATTGTTTATATGTATGTATAACTGGTACAAATTCTTGCATCATAATTCACACAATGAAAACCAATTAATGAAGGCAAGCCAAGATTGGTAATGTGTCCATTACAATTTTTCTTGTACCTTAAAAATGTGGTACCCTGTTGTACTAAATTTTATCCTAAGTCTCTCTCTATTATTCTACTTAGAGATTGTACCAAGTGACAAAAGTAAGATTTTTTAAAGAAATTATATATGTTATATATATCCCAGGCAGCAGTCATTCTCTCAAACATTAAATGCCAGCTTATTGATTTTTAAATTTTTACTTTTCAGCTTCATTACACTTTGCATGTCAGTATTTTGGAGACAAAATATCAGATTTCTAGCTTTTAGTAGAACTCTTCAGTATATGAATTCCTGTTAACACAGCTGTTAAGTATTGAGATCATACTCCATGTTAAATGAAATTGATTTTAAAAGTAAATTAAACCTCTGAGTGAATGTGGGTGTATCTTTCCACATGAAGGAAGAAATGTTAAGAGAGTTGCACATATAAGCAGATCTTGGGGAAATAAATTGAATTGTCTATGGAACAGTTGTGTTACAATGCAGCAATCCTATCTTTCTCAAGTGCTTAAAAAGTAAAATATATTTCATTCAAGTTCAAACATAAAAGACAAATATATAGATTTTGAAAATGTAATGGCTTTGTCTGACATCTCGATTGGTCTATAGTCAAATGCATCCAGATTCCTTGCTCATTCTTCCAACCAGGAAAGAAAAATTAGGTTGACATAAGTAATATCAAGAAAGCAATTATTACACTTTAATTAGATGGCTGTGGCTTAGTTGATGGATTGATAGGATTTGCATACAACTTATACAATACTGAATGTTATATTCTTCTATTAAACCTGCATTATCTATTGCACTCCTAAAAGTAGGTTTTAACCTTATATTCCTAGTTTTTCCCTGTTTTTCCAATTTTCTTTTCTATAAAGAAAAAAAAATTAACAAAACTTTAAGCAATGTGAAAGAATAGAATACCTCCCCTAGTTTTCCATTTTTATTTGGCAATAAACCTAATGATTATGTATTGTATGGATTATAGAATATATAAAATACATCATAAATAATTCATATTCTTGTTGAACCATATTGCTCAAAAAATCTTTATGAGGCATCTTTATTTTCATATATTCCATAACACTATGAAAATAGTCAGCCACTTAGCAATATTTGTCATGTGGTCTTGAAGCAGTATTCAGTAATTCAGGGTGAAACAATGAAATAAAAGTCAAAGGAAGGGCCTTTATGTAACTTGTTATCTGGCTGTTAAGAGATAAAACTTACTAAGGTAAAAATTCTTGGAGGGCCTTCAGTCCTTTCTCAGGGGGAAACCTATGTGGACTCTTATTTTGTGTAATTCAAAACACAAATAAATATGAATAAAGGTGAGGCAAGTTGAGGACTTGAGATAGAATGATCAGAGCCAGAGAAGGTACTAAGGAACCACTGAGGAGCTAAACTTGCTGATAAAAGAAAAACTAGGAAGGTGGGTACATTGACTATTCCAGTGAGAGGAATGGTCTAAAGAAGGGGTTTGCAAATTATGATTTGTGAGCTCACTCTGGCAAGTGGACAGTATTTGTAGACCACAGTTAAGGATAGCCTTTTACTTTTTAAGGCATTAAGAGATAGAAATATGAGAGAGAACATATGGCCTAACCCCTAAAATATATTATCTAGCTCTTTATAGAACATTTTGTTGGCCCTTGGTCTAGAGTAACCCTATTCAAACTTTCTGTTTCAATGAAAATGTTTCATATCTGTGCTGATCAATGTGGTGGTTGGAAGTTACATGTGACTACTGAGAACTTAAAATGTAGTTTGTGTGACTGAGGAACTGAATTTTTTTATTTTATTTCATTTAAAGTCAAATCACTGCAAGTGGCAGGTGGCTACCATTTTGGATAGCACAGTTCTAGCCACGTGTGAAAGTGAGGGCCATTTTATATAAAAGCAGAAATCCTAGGCTGATTCGTATCCCATACCTAAGTTTGGCTATTCTATATGACATTAGCTCTGAAGCAAGGTGGGAGTTTCAGGAGACCAAATTGAGAATAAGAGATAATATTTGGAAGCTTGAAAAGTCTTGGCAGGAGGAAGTGTCAGGAAGACAACCCCACAGAGTTTCCCATACCAAAAATAAAGTCTAAGTTCTAACTGAGATTGCCAGAATCCATCTGTTTCCAGAACATGTGCTAAGAATCCAGAATTAAAGATCCGATCTGGAAGAATGGAAAGCAGGTCAGTGTTAAGATTGCAGCAAAGATGATTGCCTTGTCAGGCAAAGGATGAATCAAGAAGAGGGATTGGTCTACAATAGAAGAAGGCCACAAACGTGATTCAGATCTTCAGAAATAGGACTGGCAAAAGGCAGATGAACAAAGAGACCTTTCAAGGCAACTAAGGAATAGGAAACTGTTCCTTCTTTCTGTGACACCAGTATTCTGACAGGAGGAGCTATGGAATGGAGGAGTGTTAGAATCTAAGACACCCTGTCATTGAACACCCACATGGATTTTAGAGGTGAATAGGAGCAGTGAGTACCTTGGACCTCTGTCCTATTCCTTCAGGGAGCAAGGGGAGGGTTGCCAGACAAAATACAGTACACTCAGTTAAATTTGGACTTTACATAATAATAAATACTTCTAACATATAAGTATAGTTAACATATTATATAGGACATACTTATACTAAAAACCTGTTCTTTATCCAAAATTCAAATTTAACTATGCATCCTATATTTTTATTCGCTAAATCTGGAAACCCAAGTAAGGACCATTGACACTGCTTGCTGACGTTATTAATGGCTCTATGAAAGAATGGGATAGTTTACTGGAGGCTCCATCCAAACGTCTGGAGTCAGGCTAGGGTGGACACTTATGAGACATATACCTTTGGCTATGTTAGTTAAACTCTCTTAGCTTGCTGTTCTTGTTAGTGTGGAGCAAAGAAATTCACCAAGTGAGAGTTATGCCTGTCCTTTCTTGAATAACAAAATGGTAGCTGTACACGGGCCCTTAGTTATTTTCTAATGCTCTTGTTTTTACAGAATAGAAAGAAGACTTGAAAAGGTAAAGTGAGTCTTCCAAGACCCCAGATTTCTACCTGTGATGACATGACTATGCTTGGAATCTGGGATTCTTGCTCTGTTCAATGCTTTTATTCTCTATACTGTACTGTCTTCTTTTATCTTCAGAGAACACAAGAAATAATGTACCTGAAAGTGCTGTGTAAGTTTTAATATGTAAAATATAAAGTGCATAGTATGATTGTTTCTAGACTGATATCAGAGCATAGGAAGCACCTTCCTAATTAGCTAATTTACAGTTCTCTTTCTGGAAAAATGTTTGAGTATCAGCACCTCAGGAGTCCAAAGTACTAATCTTCTTAAATTGTTTTTGAAAAGCACAACTGTTCAATTAAGAACCAAGTTATCAAAACAAGTTACCAATTCTAAATCTTGTACAATCTGATCCCATGGAAAACCAACCAAAACTATTTGATAATAAATAGCCTTAGGTGCACACAAGCAGCATTTTGTATTTAATTGTTGGCAAATCAGGCGAGATGTACAACTTGTATATTGCTGCCTGCCTCACAGGAGACAGATACATATTACAAGGAAAGTCGGATCTCTGCCAACATTTATAGCTGCTCTGCCATGGTGGCAGTGACGAGCTGATACCTCCCAGGTACCTGGATTTCTTTTCCTCCAGTATAATAAACAGTTGGGATGGGGGAGGAAAATGAGGTAAAATAAGATTACTGTCCAGGTAGTTGATGCTAAAGAAGCATTTAAATAAAGGAAGAGCTGATTTGAACATGAAAAAAGATATCCAATGGCAATGTTGAAGATCCATCCAAGGATTCTTTAGAGACCTCTCCTTAGAGGGGAGAAATTTGAGGCTCTTTGGTTGCTGCGCCTTTGCACCATCACTGTGGACTATGCCCTCTCTTTCCTATAATTGACTAATTTTGGCTCAATTAAGAGTTTGGGAAATTTTAATCTTATATCATGATGTATCACTGCTGGGTGATATAACTGGTTCATTGTCTTTTGAATATGTTTGAGATTTCCTCTTCAGTGGGAGTTGAGTTTATTTTTATATTGCTAAATGTTTTGTTACATATGCAAATAAAGTTTTGCTTGAGGAATTTACAGTGGAAATATTTTAAGATATGTAAAGCTTTTAATCCAACACATTATTTTGGTAATAAAAGGATCTTTCCTCCTATGTGCTTATTGTTTGCTCAAAATTGTGTATGCCTCACATAAATACCATGAATATATTCACAGAGACTTAACACAGCTCCCCAAATTCTTAATTTCTTATATAATTTCTTTTTAAAAACTCTATTTCTTTGTGCTCTTTTGCATATAACAAAACATTTTATATTTCCACAGAAGTCTAGAATCTAATTTTCATCTGTATTGCATTTTAGTGGTATCTAAGTCTTTAGAATTATCTAGATAAAATATTGCTTTTTTTTTTTTGCCCTGTAAGCAGAGATTTCAATTTACAAATTGAGTGCATATATATGTATATGCATTGGAATGTATACATACATATCTATATATATATACACATATGTATGTATACATTCCAATGCATGGTGACTGTTAAGGGTTTACTTTTCTGACACCGAGTATCTTGTGAGAAACAGGGTCCTAGACTTCTGAGCTGTAGTGATGAGGTTTGAGATACACCCTTTGCCTCCTATTGGTGAAAGTGCTGTCTTTAAGCAGAAATGTCAAGTCTAGTATTTTTGATGAATACATTACAGTACATTTTTCTGTGAGGTGTGTTTTGTTCGTTAGGGGAAAAATATGAATTTTTAAACATACTGGGTAAAGAACACACAGACACATCACTAAGCCTCCATCTGATGTAGAAACAGTTTGAGGCTGTGTCACCTTGGGTTTATGGCTATGAACACCTATTGTGAGCTAATCATTGAATTGAGTAACATTATTTGAATTGATTAAATCCTTGCTTGATTAAAATACGTGTGTTAAGTCTGATAACTTAGGAGCTCTATAACACTTGCGTTGGTGGGCTAGGATTAATATTAGTAATAGTGCCTGGGAACTTGCAAAAGCATGTAGATGAGAAATTCTTTTGGAAGGAGTGAAATATTACTCATCTTTTAAATAGAATGTTATGGAACTTCTGTTTCGGTGTTTTAATAATTTATTCCTCTCTTCTCCTTTTCCACCCCCATTTACATTTTGACCACTCTTCTTACCTGCATCATTGTGAGATCAGTCTAATTAAACTTCCTGTCTCCATTCAGGGTCCACACCCATAAAATCAATTAAGCATCCCTTAGTATGCGGGATTTTTCATAAGGTAAGGGGTACGTTTTCTTATTAGTAATTCTCAAAATTTATTATCATTCATTTCACACTTTTTTCAGAAGCACATGAACTAAAATTAGCTTATAATCAGGAAGTATTTAACAGCAACCCACAAAGAATTCCAAGAGTTTCACGGAGTACTGATTTTTAAATTGATTTCCACACACCACCATAGAAGGGCACTTTGAAAGCCGATGTGAAGGTGTTTGGCGTTTCATTCAAAGCTGGCCCTGTTCTCACGAGAGACTGGGGATCCACAGACAGAAAAAGGAATCACTGCTGGCAACAAGGTTGCACACTCTTCAGCAGAGATTGCGGGATTATAGACACTGTGTCTTTATTTTGTAGCTAAAGAAACTAAGAATTAGTGTTATTTAATGTAAATTTCTTAAGAGGAGTGGAAAATACTGTTATATAATAATGACTAATGCAATATAAAAGGAATTATTTTGGCACAGTGATGATGTTTTTCCCTTGCAGCTTTGTAACAGTTTCCAAGCTATTAAATAACGATGTCAGCAAAGTTGCATTTGATTTTACTTTCAAAAGAACTTAAAACAGTTCATTATTTTTGTCCCATTTCAAAAGAAACCTTCAATTTCTATGTCTTCAATGAAAGTGATTTCACCCATAGTTTATTATACACAACGTACCACAATCTGCACCGTCACCCAAGAGAGCTCCTGAAGTCTCGTGGCTCCATCTCCCTCCATTTCAAATTACCACCCACATCTGTGGCTCTCCTCTGAGATTTCTCTTGCATGTGTCCCCTTCCCTCTGTCATCACTGTACGCGTGCTCTGCGGGACTCAATCTTCTCACTGCTGGATAGCACAACAGGCTCCTCACTATCTTCTTGTTTGGTTCTTCCCATGCTCCTATTTATTCTCTTCATTGCAGCCATGGCAATTTTTCCAAAATGCAAATGTGAACACCTCACTCCTCCCCATAGAAACTTCCCTGTCTCTCTGGCCTTTAGTCTTAAATCTAAGATCCTCAGAATGGCAATCAAGGCTCCGCAGCTTCATTCAGTAGCCCATCTCTCCAGTTGCATCTTTCACTATTGACTCCCTCATACTTCTAGATTGAGAATTTTTGAAGAACTTATAGTTTCGAGATTCTTTCCTGTTTCTGTGCTTTTTCCCCTCATTTCTTCATCTCATATCCCCATTGACCTTGCTAACTTCTGTTAGCCTTTCAAAACCCTCCCCAGGCATGAGATGAATCACTCCTCTGGGAAGAGATGAAAAACACCCCCTCTTCTGTATTGAGGCCTTTTACTTGGTGCTCCGGAGTCATACTCACCGGCATCAGATCCTAACATCATCTTATAGTAGCTATGGTACCTTAGATAAGTTATTTTCTTTCCCTGTACCTCAGTGGAGGCCTTGTATTTAAAATAATACGAATGACTTCATCGTTGGGTATTATCAGGATACAATAAAAAATAAGATAGAAGACTTCTTGTTATACAGTAAGGGCTCCATAAACATAACTACAACCACTAACTTGTATATTATTATCACTTTTCACACTGAATTATAATTAATTTTTTACAGTCCAGTATCTGACACGCTAACATTTAATGAGGACTTTGAGGACAAACACAGCATTTTATTCATCTTTATATCCTCAGAAGTTGCTGTAAAGCTAGGAACATAGTAGACAGTGGGTGTGAAGTACTTTAAAAGAACAGAATACTATGTAAGTATGTGGCAGTATTATTCCACCAAGAGAAAGAAAGCATAAGAAGACTCAAAATGAGAAATGACTCAAGGAGAGTTAAAATTGGTATTGGTTTAGATTTTAAGATGAACCTTGTTTAGGCTAATATCAAAATATGATTCAGTTTGTCACTTAAGTGCCTCTAATGATAGAAACAGTGTTCTGATGGGTAACAGTAAGAAAAAAAATCCATAATTTACATTTTTTGTTGGCTAATACAGAAAGCTCATCAACTGTCACAAGGAAAACCAACTGGTGACTATGGTGCCTCCTATGCAGTCCTAAATGCCTGACTTCCCTACAGTCCTTCTGTCAGGGCCTCACTCCAGCTGTCATTAGTGCATTGGATCTATCGTCCCAGGAGTCTGTCTATATAAACCCATGGGATTATTTTCCTAAGGCCCATACCCCTCTCTAAGTTTCCATCCTCCTACCAGAATACCCATACCTCCCATATGCTCCCAGTCCCTGGTAATGAGCTCAGGCCACAATGCCTCAGAGCCCTCTCTTCAACCCTAAATTTAGGTTGTGTTTGAAGTAGGCTTATTTGGTGGCAGGCACCACGCCCAGAATTCTAAACAACCAAGTCTGAGGGGGGTAAAAGGGGAATAAATGATAATGGGCAAAAATACAATAGATCTAAATAAATAAATAGCTTTTTCTTGGATGATTTACAAGTTGAATACAGTGTAGCTTTCTAAATCCATTTAAATCGATCATTGAGAATAGACTACGTTTCTCCAGACTGTACATTTTTACCTAAGTACAAAAATGCCAGAAGAGCACAGCTGCTTCTTCAGATGCATCTTTGCAAACTTTGTGTATTTCCATGAAAAAAATATAGAACTATTTAAATGGATGATTTAGCTAAAATTCTGTTTGCCAAGACAGGAGGAAAAGACAAGGGATTAGGGATTAAAATTAAACTAACACAATCATAAGTAGCAACCATGAAACTACAGAAGTCCTGCATGGCACTCCGAGCTGATGTATACCTGAATTCACATGTCCCAATGGTCTTTTTTTGAGACTGAAAATTGTCAGAGACTATGAGATTGAGAATAAAGTCATACTCTACCTTATAAATGCAGTTAGGAAGGGACACAGGGAGAATGGCTAAATGCAGCAGCAGCTTTAAAAAAAGGTATTGAATAATTCACAAAACAAACTGACTTTGGTGAGATTATTTGATTTTTGTAAAATAAAGACAATTTTATTTAAATAGTAGTAATAATATTAATAATAATAGCAATAAAATTAAGAAAAAAAGCATTCTGACAGTATTTTAATAGCATATGTATTTTTTTAACTCCAAGAAGATCTAATGCTGTGCATGTAATTTTATGTTAAATTAGAAAAAAAACCTAAAAATTTGCTATTGGCCTGAGGTACATTCCCAAATTTAATGCTGGTTTTGGATTTTGCCCCAGGGGAAAAGATATATAATTTTGGATGTGAAAGGTTGTCTAGTGCATTTGCTGTGCAGGATTGTTCAGACAAGTATTAAACTGATCAATAGGAAATTTTGTAGACATAGTGAATCTTGTTTAATAATCAATTGCTGCAGTTTTCTGGCTTCGTAATGATACGAAGTTCCAATATTAATGTGAGACAAGTGATATGAGTGTATTTAAAAAGAGAGGGAGAGACTCCTGTTGACAGTAAGTACAAGACAACATATGATATCGGGGGCGCACATACCACATGGCTGATAAATATTCAAGGCTTATTTCATGTCAGAAAACAGAGCCAAGTAAGAACAGTCCCTTCCAAATGCAGACAATCACACAGAAGCCAACAATCCAATGCAATATTCTCATTAAGCAAGCCTGTTTCCCCTGCTCAATCTTCTTGAATAAAATAAAATTGATGTTCAATTTTTTAAAATAGAAGATTGGTGAAATTTAAGAAAGCTGTTGGCATATGTTTAGCCGACACCATTGCCTCCTCAGCATGAGCTGTTTTCAGGAAAAATACCAATGACACTAATTAATACTAATTACTCATTTTGCTCTTATTCTTTGAATTTTTCTGGCCTCACCAATATGTACTGTTCAAGTTAAATACTTGCTTCAGGACTGGAGAATTTTTTCAGCTCTGCCCTAATACATGCTATTTTCCTACCAATGTAAGCAGGAAAAGGAAGGGGAAAAAAAAAAAAAGGTCTGTGATCATGTAAGAGCAAAGATGTGCTTAGGCCTCAAGGCAGATTATAAACTTCTTAAGATTTAGTGTTTTCTAATGGGATTTATTTCAACTTTACTTTCTATACTGTATGGTTATTACAAGTAGGCAATGCTGAAGCTGCTACTATTGCTAATTTTCTTATTATTGCTACTATCTTTGCTATTATTCTATTATTTGTACTATTCTCATAGCATCTTAACTATATTGTACTCTCTGTGTTTAAAAACTATCAATGACTCTTCATTGCCCACTGAGTTAAGAATAATATTTCCAATTTAGAGAATAAAACATTCAGACACAATTCAGTCCAATTCCTACCTCTCCAACCTCCTCTTACATTATCCCTTGTCATAAACTAGGTTCCCACTAATTAGACCAATCATGACTCCCAACCACATTCTGGGCTTCTTAGTTTGTGTACCATTCTTACTCAGGCTTGGCCCTTCAATTTTTTTGCTTCTTTAACCATTTTTACTCATTATGTATATACAATTTCCTTCATTTACAATTCATATAGCATTTTATACTTTTGTTAATAGTATACTTTAATAAAAGATAAATTTTGTATACTGTGTCTGCTTAGTGTCCAACACAATTTGTCATATTAGACTTGAAATAAAGATTTGGCAAATCAGAGCATCTAACAGGTTAAATATATTATATGTCCTTTATAAGGAGAGGTATATATATATATATATATATATATATATATATATATACATTAATGCATTTTCTTAGTTTTAGATATATTTGTGTAATATAAATACTTACACATGACTATAGCAGCTATATTTTTCTTGTATATACCTAAGCACATCCTCCTGGAACCTGCATATTTGAAGTCTCTCTAAATTTTGTAACTGACATTCTTATTTTTAATATTTCATCATGGTCTCCAGCATATATCTAATGAGGACTGCTGAATGAAAACTGACCACCCAACTATCCTAGTGGGGACTTGGTACTGAGTTGGAAGTTTTGTCCCAGCAACTGCTATTCATTTATACAAGTGGCCGTTTCAACCTGTATTAGTCTATAAACATGGCTTTTTCCCTACTATGGTCCATACCCGGTCTAGGTTGAAACTTTATGACAACTTTTATAGACAAGAATTTAATGGTAGACATTTGTAATTTTGTTGTCTTACCATTCAGTGTCAGTTTCTTTTTCCCTCAGATCTTTCCCACAAGATACCCCAGCAGATCTGTGTTCTGTAAGATCTTCCATAACTTAAACCCTGTTCAACATCTAACTCTTAATTTTACTCCTATGCTAAGGGAATTCAATACACTCTATTCTTTACCCATTGATACAATTCTTTGGTTAATAGAATTAGTCACTGCACCTTTGTTTACTTAATGCATAGCCCCTATTTATGTAAACCCTTGTGTAGCTCAAGGAGTATGACATCAAAGCACAAATACTGTGCATGTGTTGCATGTGTTACAAATACCAGTGTGGTAATTGTCATGGGGAGGTTGGGGGCACAGAGTGAGGATGGTATAGAGGGGATGAATGGTGATGCATGGAGACAGAGACTTGACTTGGGGTGGTGAACACACTGTGCAGCGTACAGATGAAGCGCTGTAGAATTGTGCACTTGAAATCTGTATAATTTTGTTAACCAGTGTCACCCCAATCGTCGTCGGCAGCCGTCCGTCTCGAGAGACGATGGTGTAGCTTCCTAAGAGTCTATCTGCACCGCCGAGAATGGCTGCGCAGTCCGACTCGGGAGTGACATGGTATCTGTCTCCTCCCGTGTTGATCGACATCTTGTGATGACGCTGAAGCTACAGAGCCTGGGCAGGGTAATATGGAGGGCCTGCTGTTGCCCATGCAGCAGACCCCCCCTCTCTTCGCAGCTGAAGGGTCCAAGGGAAAGACGGAGTCGATACAGCTTGGGTTCAGGTGCGCCGCAGGAGTTGCCGGTGTTGACTACAACGTCAAACCGCCTTAGGGACTCCGGCTCCGGATTTTCTGTCAGGGTTTACTCCCTTAGCCTTTCCCCTGAAGAGGTATGCCGCAAGGCAGCGGAGGTTTTTTGGAGTCAGAGTTTTCCTTCTCTGATGTACCCTGACTGGAAGATCGAACCAGCGACACTTAGCTCGCAGGCCGACGCTCAATCCACTGAGCTAAACCAGCCAGGGCTGGTTTAAAAAACACAGAAATCCATATACATAATATCCCTGCAGAAAAGTCTTTGATTTACATAACTGATTCTGTTGAGAAACTTTAATGGATGAGGAGAATTAAAGAGCAAGAGTTGATAAGTATTGATACCTCAAGAGAGACACATAACATGGACACACCTTGAGAACTGATCGGTGGTAAAACAGATGTATATATAACAAAAATCATAATCTTTTGTTATTCTTTCTCTTTTCTTCCAAACACTCACAGAGAAGTAAATAACCATTATATTGCAAACATACAAACATCCTGCAGTCCTGAGATTTCATTGTCATTTTACGATTGAACTTAGGCTATTTCTCATGTAAATATTTCTAAAGAGGAGCTCTATAGGAATTAACTCACCTCAGAGATGGCTGATCAGCATTGAGTACATTTACTCTCCTAGACACAGAAAGGACTTCTGTTTGGGACTGCTTATCTGCACATGACGGATATTTGATCATTAGGACCTTATTGCTCTGTAAGAGAGAAATTACTCTGGAGGTAAGTGAGGTGGTGAATCTATATGAGATGTTTTCAAGCAAGGGAATAAGCAAGGTAATAGCCTTCTTTATTATTAGTATTTATTCAGAAAGCCATTTGGAATCTTATAGCCAACTGCTGCCATACCCTCAAAAACTAGAAATTATGGGATGGAATACTTCCCTGCAGAAACACTACCTGCTCTTCTGGGAGCCCTAACCCTTAAAATGAATTCTCTCCTGTACAGTCCAAGAGCTTTCAGGACATTTCTAATTAACACTTTTCTGATGGCCATTTACATTTATCAACAATTGCTATGAGGACTCAAAAATGAGAACAGCATAAAGCTAGGGATATAATACTTCTCATTATTGCTAGAATCATCAATAACATTAGCGACTATGGCTTCAGCTCTTTCCTCTCAAACTCATGCATGTTTTTAGAAAAAAAAACAATAAAACAAATAAAAATCACGGGAGTTGGAAGAGTTCTTCAGAACAGGAATCAATTATGTCATGACCATGGAGGCAAAAGGGTGTAGGTGGTGCTGAATTAACAGACATGGAACCAATTTTGATATGTCCAAGCACATCCCATTAAGTTAAGCAAAGCTTAGTAACTTTCTCTCTGGTAGGCTTTATTGGTATTAAAAAGTGAAAAAAGGTTGATGCTAGGAGCAAGTCAGCCTCCCGGTAGAACCTCACAATATTTGAGCACAGAAGACAGTCTCATTCTCAGCTTTGTTGTCCCAGAATTATTTTTTCTTCCATGGTACACAGTTACACAGTTTGGTCATTTTTAAGGAGACTGATAGAAACTAAACAAAATTAGAGGGAACTAATATGTAAGTTAGCCCAATCAAAGGATTTACAAAAGGCAGGCAGTAGTATTATTCATAGTATAGATATTTATGTTTGCTCTCTAAGAAAATTTCTGTAGATATCAGGGTATTTAGAAGGCTAACTCGATAGTCATATGTTGGTTGTGGAGAATGTCATTATAGGTAATTTTTCTTAAGGGCTATTTTATTCATTTGATGAAAACAATAATAACAACAAAATGTGGTGAAAGTTAGCCCTATCCTTTTATAATTAACATCTCAAATGACAGGCATTTGAGTGTGCCAGACTTAATAGTGTCCTGTCTTGTTAATCAGTTCTGGATAACAGTTTGATAAATTTTACTTTTTGCTCACCTTTATTTAGGATCCTTGCATATATTCCAATTTTTATTAATGTTAATAGGATCCTTCAGCCAGGGTATAATAAATAAATGGTAAGGTCCTCCCTACCTTTTTTTCCTCCCTCCCTCCCTTTCTCCGTTTCTTCCTCTTATTCTTCTCCTGCTTCTCCTTCCCCTTCTTCCTCTTCCTCTTCCTCCACCTCTTCTTCTTCTTCTTCTCCTTCTTCTTCTTCTTCTTGTTTTTCTTCTTCTTCTTCACCTCTTTCTCTCAAAACTAATCAAATCTTAAGTATAAAAATATGTTGAAAATAAAACAAAATGTATAAAATATAAAAGATACCCATAATATATCAATCTTCCAGCTTAAAAATGTATAGTATTTTGTCATATTTGGCATTAAATGTGAACTTTGAGTAGATTTCTTCTGTCAAATTAAAAAAGTTCTTTACTACCCCTTGCTCACTAACAGTTTTTATCCTGAATGGGTCATTTTTTTTTCATTTTCAGTATTGGCACTACATGTTGAAGAGGTACTTTTTACTACGATAAACTTGATTAGTTCCTAATTAGAAATTTTGCTGTTTTCATGTATGTAATTGTATATCTTTGCACAATTCTGGTTATGGAATATATATTCATTATAGAATGACTTGGATACATTTTCTTAGTTTTGTAGTCTTTGCATTATATAAATTATCTGTTTCTCAGAGGCTGAGATTTGGGAAATGTGTCCTTAAAATTATGTGGCCTAAGCCTTTTGGGAAAGTTACATGTGCATATATCTGTGTGTGTGCAACAGGTTGGATGGGTGGTTGTGGATGAACCATGAATAATGAGCTGGGGAAATGGAATTTTAACACCTTATCAAATTCCTTTAATGATTATTCATTTCTTTTTATTATTTAAAATTCTCCTAAGGTCAATTTAACAAGTGCTTATGTATTTTAATTGTCCATTTCATCTAAGTTGTCAAATGTATATAAATTGTTCATATTATTCTCATTTTTAACCTTTAGTTTGTAGATAAGTTCCAGTTTTCAACCATATATTGGTTATTTATACCGTTTTTTATTTTACTAGAAATATCTATATTTTATGCATATTAATAGTTCTAAAGAATCAACTTTTGGTTTTATTAATTTTCTCTTGTGTTTGTCTATGTTTTCATTGGTTTCTGTTTTTTACATAAAAACATAGTATTTTCTCTTCTCTCTAGGTTTATTTGGTTAATTATTTTTCTAACTTTCTGAGTTGAATTCCTAACTTCCTTTAATTTTTCTTATTATATAATGAGTGCATTTAAGACTTTACCTTACCACTAATTAAGACTTTAGCCATTTTTTTATATAATAAATTCAATTCTGCATAGGTCTTTTTTGTTGTTGTTGTATTTTCACCAAAAGCATTTTATTTTTTAAGTATATTTTATTGATTATGCTGTTACATCAGTCCCAGTTTTATCCCCTTTGCTCCCCTCTACCCAGTACCCCCCTTTCCCTAGCAATCCCACTCCCCTTAGTTCATGTTCATGAGTCATGCATGTAAGTTCTTTGGCTTCACCCTTTCTTATATTATTCTTAACTTCCCCCTGTCTATTTTGTACCAATCAATTATGCTTCTTAATCCCTGCACCATATCCCCATTTCTCCCCCTCCCCCCTCCCAGCTGATAACCCCCCAAATGATTCCTATACCTATGATTCTATTCCTATTCTGGTTTGCTTGGTGGGATTTTGTTTTTACTTTTTAGATTCAGTTGTTGATAGTTGTGAGTTTGTTGTCATTTTAGTGTTCATAATTTTGATCTTCTTTTTCTTAAATAAGTCCCTTTAACATTTCATACAATAATGGCTTGGTGATAATGAATTATTTTAGCTTTAACTTGTCTGGGAAGCACTTCATCTGCCCTTCCATTCTAAATGATAGCTTTGCTGGATAGAGTATTCTTGGTTTTAGGTCCTTGCTTTTCATCACATTGAATACTTGTTGCCCATCCTTTCTTGCCTACAAAGTTTCTTTTGAGAAATCAGCTGATAGTCTTATTGGCACCCCTTTGTATGTAACTCTCTGCTTTTATCTTGCTGCTTTTAAGATTCTCTCTTTATCTTGAACCTTTGGCATTTTAATTATGATGAGTCTTGGTTTGGTCCTTTTTGGGTCTAGCTTGTTTGGGATTCTCTGTGCTTCCTGGACTTGTATGTCTATTTCTTTCACCAAGTTTTGGAAGTTTTCCTTCATTATTTTTTCACGTAAGCTTTTAATTTTTTGTGTTTCCTCTCTATCTTCTGGTACCCCTATGATTCAGATGTTGGCATGTTTAAAGTTGTCCCAGAGGTTCCCACCTCTCCTCATTTTTTTCAATTCTTATTTCCTCATTCTGTACTGGTTGACTGTTTTTTTCTTCCTTATGTTCCAAATCATTAATTTGAACCCTGGTTTCTTTTCCTTCGCCATTGGCTTTGTGTGGATTTTCCTTCGTTTCATTTAGCATAGCTTTCACTTCTTCCCTTATGCGTCTGCCATACTTAAGCATATCTGTCAAGTCTGTGAGCATCTTTATCACCAGTGTTTTGAACTCTGCATCTGTTAGGTTGGCTATCTCCTCATCTGTTAGGTTGGTTATCTCCTCGTCGCTTAGTTGCCCCACTGGAACCTTGATCTGTTCTCCCTTTAGGGCCATACTTCTTTGTCTCCTCATTCTGACAGGCTTCTGTGTTTGTTTGCCTACATGTCCCAGGTAGAGCTGTCACTACTGTTACATTGTAAGGGGCGGAGCCTTAGGGATTCCTCAGTACAGGGCGACCTGTTTCACCACATTGTGGGGCTGTATGTGGGGGAGGGGTCTGAGAGGGAACAGTGCCACTTGCTCAGCACTTGCGCTTTTCCAGGCACTTCTCCCACTTTCGTATGAGACTGGCACCTGTCTATCTGTTGTCCTGGTCGTCAATCCCTGAGTGGGTGGGTCTGCATATGTTCTCACAGACCATGGGGGCCCTTTAAATAAGCCAACTCTACTGAGAGACTAGCAGTTTTTTCTCCACCCCAACCTCCACTGGTCTGCACAGTCAGAAGCAATGAGTCTTGATTTTCCCTGGCACTGGGACCGTGAGCTTCGTGGTCTGGTCAGGAGCTGGAAAGGTTCCCCTGGTGTCCCTCCCCACTTTTTAGAATGTGTGACTTTGCTTTCTGCCGGCCTGCTGCTATTGCTGCTGCTGCCACCACACCGCATCCTCTCTGCCCTGGCTCCACCCATCCTACCTTTCTGAATAAGTATTTCTTCTTTATATCTTTGTGTTTTGGACTTCCATTAAGCTTGATTTTCTGGAACTTCTGGTTTGTCTCTAGTTTTGAGGTAGTTCTATTCCTTCTTAGTTGTGGAGGGAGACCCTGCATATCTGTCTAGGCCTCCATGTTGGCCAGAAATCCCTCACCAAAAGCTCTGCATAGGTCTTTAAGTTCTAGGTATGTTATCATTTTCATTGTAATTTCCTCCTTTATATTTGCATTAGGAGTTTATTTTTACTTGTGTCTAAAATTATATAAACATTTTAAGAATTTCCAATTTCTAATATAATTTGATAATACATAATCAGAAAATAGGGTAACATTAATCTTTAACATTTGCTATTTGAATAATCTTGAATACTTGTGGACCAGAAGACAGATTTGAAGCTATCTAAATAGTTAGGTACAAAGACAATTCTGCATTGTGAAGGTTAACATAATTTAGTTTCTGGTTCAACCCAGAATGCAACATTAAACTTCTCTATTTAGGAAAATAAAATTTTCAAATATTTTTTTTACTTATTATCACTTCAGAGTGTAGATGTATAGGTGTGATGTGGAGAAGTACTTTACAGAGCAAAAGAGAATGAGCTTTAGGCACCAGGCAGCCTTGATTCACATCCAACTTTGATGATACAGCATTGAGCAAGTAACTTGAAACTTCAGTGTTTGCTCTTTATTTTATCCATATGGAGCTTATACATTTTTAATCATCGTCTGCAGTAGAAATACATGCATTGATTCATACATTGATAGAACAACTTTGTGGAAAAATGATTTTACTAGAAGAGAAGGTGTTCCTTTTTCATTGCTTTGTGATCTTCCCTAGTGTGACATTATGGTGTCATCAGAATTTGAAATGGCTACTTTTCTAGACCAGGTATAAACTTCCTACTAAAATTTGCTAGGAAGAGATATAAAAAGGCAGTTTTCTTTCCACTTTGATATTGAAATAAAAAATGTACAGACTTCAGCTTTTCTCTCTTCTTCTCTAATAAAGTGGTAGGAAGTGGGATTTTTCACTGTTGGTTACCTAAAACACTGACCTTTGCAGTTCTTTAAATCTCCCTTTGGGTAGCCCTGAAATTAGCTCTGCTCTCCCCAAGTATGAGGCAGTATCTTTTTCATTATTAGCTTTGTTTTCATCAGAAGCTATTGCTATTTTGATGGGCACAGGCCTCTGAGTTCTGAGTCTCTGATATGCTGGTCACACTATGGTAAGCCGGGGAGCCTGGCAGATGTACCAGTTCACTTGCAAGGCCGCCGCAATGCACTAATGTCCCTGTGAGGCAGCAAAGTCCATGATGGTACAAGGCCAAGTGGCCCACAGCTATGACTAATTAGCTGGTGTGTTCTCTGAGACTCCTGCAGAGACACTGAAGTGGGTGGAAGTGTGCATATTAAAAATTTGGGTGCGTAATTACTATATGTTTCTTCATAACCTCCAGTTGAGTGAGGGTAAACAGGTAAGGTAAGGAAATATTTTCTTCCCTTTTTCGTGGGTATCCTCATGCCAGGCCTCAGGAGGGGAATAGATCTTAGTCTTTTCCTTGTTTTCAGAAAAATGTTTATCCTGAGTTTGCCATATTTTTGTGGTTGTTTTAAATAGTTGTTGTTAAAGTTCTGTTGGGGGATTGAGTATCTTGCCAGATTCCACATCAGAAAGCATACATCAAGCTGTATAGACACTGAAAAATAGCGAGACCATGAATGCTTGAACTTTTTTCTAAATGACTGATGCGATATAATTAGAAATATAATACTAAGTTTTTCATAATTGTCTTAGGAATGCACTCTTTTTGTGGAATATGGAGAGCAGAAATCAAGCAGTTTTTCCAAGATGAGGATTTATCTATAGCTTTTAAAGTAATTTTTTTATCCTAAAGAATATGTAACAAGAACAGCAGAATTGTAGGACCCCTGTAGAGGTCATGTCTGAGCAAATACATCTTCATTTGTTGTTTACATGTTTATAGCAAGCCTTGCTCTCAGCAGCAGGCAGAAAATTCCCACCCAACTAAATGTTGCCTTTGCACAATCATTCTTAGTTTCCAAGTAATCAAAAGGAAATTGCATATTCATTTCAAATTTGTTATTTGGCTTACTGTGACTAGAGACATACTCAACTATGAATTTTTAAATTCATGGATTATTAAAAAAACAAAGCTTTGCTAATTCTTTTAGAAATGTGAAAAAACAGCTTGGGGAATAGGAAAATATTGAGCTCCGAAAGATAGGATGGGGAGAAATAGAAGGAAAAAGAAATGAGTGATTGTTTTCTGTAGTCAATACATTTGTCTTCGAAGAAGCAATTCTGAAGTGGAAAAAAATGGCTTTCCTTAAGCCCATGCAAGTTGCCCAGATTTTAGCTAATATTAAAAAGCATGACATGTGTCAGGATTCTGAGGTAAAATTAACTTTCATTTCATGGCAGTGCTCTGCCACTACTGATTTTACATTTAACAGAGTCCATTTCTTGATCTCACCTTCAGAGCCACTGAACTCAAGTTTTATTGATCTGATGTCAATCAAATATGCTTTATTATCTGAGCCCTTGCCTCGCCTAACTGTCTAGAGTCCCTTGAACAGAGGGCACTGTTAAGGTGAATGTTTTCTGAAGGCTTTGGCAAGTGAGGGAGGAAAGGTTTAACTAGGTCAGTTTGGGTGGAGTGTAAGTGCTAATTGAGAGAGTTCAAGGTTGTGGAGCTTCTGGGTCCCGGTGCCTCACCTACAGTGAGAGTGAGTGTGTCCAGAAGGAGAACCTGTGAAGCAGCCCCCACATCAGGAGGGACAACAGTACTGATTACAATGCTGAGAAAAATGACACAATTGCCTTTTTTTTCTTTTGAGTGTTAATGTAATATTGGCATTTTATGAAAAAGTGAGCAGAATTTAACAAATATCAGACCTCATTACTTAATGCTTTTTAAATAGTAACATCTGAACAAAATGTATCTAATTCAAGTTATGAAAACATAAGAGTTAAATAAACATATCATTTAAATATAAATTACAAGCCACTAACTGCCATCTCTGGGCTCTGCTGTTTCTTTGGGCTGTTCCACTCCATCCTGGCATGAATGAGATCACTCAGAGCTGTGGTCAGTCCAATTGGCCTGCAGTATCTTTCTGTCATTTAGTTCCCCCAAGTGGAGTTGTCACTGCTATTGCCTCTGGGTAACTTGTCTGCTCTGGCAAGAGTGTCTGGTTTTAGTAGTTTTGATTGCTTTGCTAGTCTCTCCTCTTTGTTCCCAGCTGAGGCATCTGCCTTTGCGATGAACTCCTCCAGCCAGCTCCTTCCCAGGATTTTTGTGTGGGTCTGCTGTGGGGTTGGAGAAAGGACAACATATTGCAGCTGGTACAAGTGACAAAGAGTAGCAGGAAAGGCTTGCATTAATGATGTCAGGAGAGGGGGCTGGGAAGGAAGCAGAAGAGTAGGCTATTAGAGACAGAAATAAATGTGGACAACTAAGTTGCTGACCAATGTCTCAGACGTTTGCATGACCATAACAAAAGTACGGGGTTTCAGTTTTTAAAAATAGCAACGTAAAAGGTTGTGGTTTTCAATCATGGCTGCACATTGGGAAACTTTAAAAACACTGAGGCTTGAGTGCCCCATTCCCCCAAGGCTACTTTATCATCCAAAGTTTAAAATTTTTCCCAAGAGATTCCAACATGCAGCCAATATCATAAACTGCAGTGATAAGTGAATATCAGGATTTTGAAAATCAGTATTACAATCAGGAAATGGAAAGTATAACTATTACTTTTATTTCAACCAAAAGGAAACAGGCTCATTTATAAGGAGCATCTTCCAGGTGCCAGGCACGGTGCTGAGTAGTTATATTACCGTTTTCATTTTCATAGTAATACTCTAAAGTGAGGATAGTCAACCCTATTTAAAAAGTGAAGAAAGAGAAGCTTAGGAAGGAGAAATAATTTGGCCAAGGTGACACTGTTTGTAGAGGTCAAGTTAGTATCTGGTCTACTAACCCCAGGTCTATGTGATTTGTCTTTGTCCTTACATTTTCTTGAAGACACCATTGTAAAATATAATTTGTTCTGGATTGCTTGAAGACCTACATCCTTTTGTGTTTTGTATCTAGGAATAAGAAACAAAATCTATATGTTCTATAATCTGTAAGATTACTCAAAATTAAGGGACAGCAAATCAGAACCTACTGTCTGTTTCTAGGTGGCCTGTGAAGTAAAAATGATTTTTACATTTTTAAATGGTTGAAAAAAATAAAGAAGGATATTTTGTGGCCCATGAAAATGATATGAAATTTAAAGTTGTTGACCACAAAGTTTTATTGAAACCTGGTCACACTCATTTATTTGTGTATGGCCTCTGGCTTCCTCTACACTACAACTGCAGGGCTGAGTAGCGGTGACAGACCATTTGGGGTACATAGCCTAAAATATTTGCTATTTAGTTATTTACAAAAAAATCATTGACTTCTGCTCTGTAGTAAAATCTGATAGGATATCTTAATATAAAAAAACTAACATAAAATGTAAAAATACTTGTTCACATTTAAAATTTTATATCAATAAAAAACAATTTGCAAGGTTCTTCAAAGGTATGAGCTACCCTAGTTCATGTAAGTGTTGGTTTAAAAATCCTTAGGTGCCCCTGAGGGTGGTGCTTAGATAAATGTAAAGTGAAAACACAGTGACCATTGTCCACAGAAGAGCAGTCATAGAGAAAGGTAAAATCTTTGTGAAAGATATCACTAGCAATTCATGATTTATTGTAATGACTTCATTCTTTTTTAGCTTTACTTGTAAAATAAGTAAATCACTGAATAGCTTTTTTTTTCTAATTTTTCTCTAAACTTCTAGTTCCAAAATTTTTATTTTTAAAAAATATTGGTATATTCATCAATGTTTGAGAAATCTACAAGTTCAGTAATACAAACAAGAGGGGAGGAACATATATATATCTTCTGGATGGTGGGCCCCTGTAGTACAGGCTTCCCCCACTAGGTGGGTGTTCTAGGAACACATCTGTATCAGTGTACTGGCTGGTGGTGTTGTGAAAGGCTGTTTTTGGTTTCAGTGAATTCTTTTTGAAGACTCTCAGCATGTTTGCCTATTTCATGATGGGTGATTTATGAGCATACCTGGCCCACTGCTCTGAGTGTTCAGCAGTTTGTGACCCAAACCAGTATGGCCCCCATACCACACCCTCCCTATTCACCTGATCTTGCCACAGTTGACTTTTGTTTGTTTCCTTGGATGAAAACAGTCTTCAAAGGGAAACATTTTGCCAATGTGGAAGAGGTAAAACAAACAAACCAAAAGAAAAAAAAAAAAGGCAGAAGCACTAAAAGGAATCAAACTTGAGTTCAAAAAGTGTTTTGAGCAGTGGGAAGGTGTCTCAACAGGTGTATTGCATCAAATGAAGAGTACTTTGAAGATAACTGAAGTTTAAACATGTAAGAATAAATACACAAATTTTTATAAATAAATTCCAGGGTTTTTTGCACAGCCCCCATATGCTTTGTTGTAATAGCTATACCAGAGTTTCTCAGCATGTGTTTCTTGGATTGCATGCATCAGAATCACCTAGAATGCGTGTTTTAAATACAGATTCCAGGTCCCAGGCCACTTACTTATGTAAAATCTCTGAGGGCACAATTCTGCCTTTCAACAAGCTCCCAATGTAAATTTCATGCTCCTGTAGAGTAAGGACCCCATAGCACACCATGGGAGAAAACATTTATGGTTCCTACTATGAATAGAGATTTAGTAGAGCAAGCAAGGGGGATGTAGAGATTCCCATAGAGAAGTGGGACAATGTCAGGTCTGTATTCCCAGGGCACAGGATTGAAAGCAAATATGGAGACAAAATTGTTAACAGGAAACAGATACACCCAAGTGGACAGAGAAATAATAGAAACGAGAAAACACAGTGAAAGAATGGAAGTGGGGATGGATTACTGCTATTTTTGTTTTGTTTTGTTTTGTTTTTTACTTTATCAGAATATGATTGATCTAAAAGCCATCTCCCTTCCTGACATCCCCTCTTCATCCTAGAAATAACCAAGTATGTCAGGCATTTTGTGTTTGCTCCTTCAGATCCATTCTCCATCCCTTTCCATCTAGTTTGTCTGAGGAAGCTAAACTGTTTAGTCTGTGTCAAGAGGCTCCCCTATCCTGTGGCTTCCACTTACTGTGTGGTCAGTGGGGGGCCCCAACAGGTAACCACAGGGAGGGTGGAGAGTGAGGCCCCCTCACTGAGCAACCAACTCAGGCTAGCTGGTTCTTTGTGCTGAAAGTCATTGCTCTAGTCAAGGTGGCCTTTTCTACACAGTACTCCACTGCTGCCTTCTACCACATGCTTTTGACTTGTCTGTTTAGGTCTGAGAGTGGTAATAGATCCATGATTGCAAACCCCAGGTTATTTGCAAAATCCTTTCTGTTCCCCTACAACCTGGCCACATGTTTATATATTCTAAACTCTCTTTGCATTATCCTGATATAACTAGGGTATCTATCTCTTGTTTGGACCCTATGAAACCAAAACCAAATGTCTACAGGCAGGATCCAAAAGGAGAGGGTCATCATTTCCTCAGTGAGCAAAGGCTTAGTTTATCAAATAGACAAGTTCCTTGCTTCAGAGCCTTACACATTCTACCACCCCTGCCAAAAACCTTCTTCCCGCCCCCTGTAAAATGACCACTGCTGGTCATTTTAAAAATCTTACTTTGAATGTCAGCTCCCAGGCATGCCTAAATGGCTTTGCAAAACCAAATTGTAATCATGCATGTTATAAGTAATGGATCTTATAATATCTTTGTGTATCCTTCACATTGGACTGTGATCTCTAGAAGAGCTTTGACTATTTTGTGTTTAACACCTGCCTTTTATAAGTGTTCAGTCCATTTTTGTTGAGTATGTGAATTAATTAAATATAGTTACCCTAGCAAATTTCACTGCTCCCCTGGGAGAACCTATGGCATACATAAAAACTGCATATATAACATGTTATTTTCTGTGTGTCCCTACATCCACAGCCTTTCATGTGACCAGTTATACCAGTGCCCACAAGTGACTGTCTCAGGTGAATGATTCTACTTGTCTCCCAGAATCTCGTCTGTTTTTTTGAAACATTTTTTATAATAAAGGAGGCAGAAACCTATCAAAGAAATTGTAAATAATTGATACAGGAATAATAAATCATACAAAGTGAGAATAATTGCCTGCTAAATACAGGGCTGGTGCTGAGTTAAACTCAGTGCATGGGCATTTATATTTTCCCAGCAAATGGGAAAAAGACCAACTGGCTTCCCATATTCCCCTTGCCCTCTCTCCAAATAATTTCTAATCAGAGACCCTAGCAGGCATCTATCTATTGCCAAAGGTTTCTCTTTAGAGAACTAGAGGGTCAGAAATTTTGGGGTAGTAAATTTAACAAAACTGCAAGTTTTCATTTGCTGATGGGTTTGTCTTTCTGGAAACTTAGTAACATTTCCTAAATGAGTAGCCTGGACTAGATGAAGAGGGAAAAAAAATTCATCACTCCATATATTTAGAGATAGAGTAGCTAGTGAGAACTTCTCCTGATAATGCTGCCTATTTTTTCCATTCTAACTCCTCATAGTGTGAATTTCACTTTCTTTATAGCCTAAGACTTTGGGGGACATGAATGTGAATAAGTTGCCCCTGTACATCATAAGGATATCAGTCTTTCTTCCATTTCCATTCCCCATTTTGTCCACTCACAGTTCTCACCTCATTTCAGTTTTTCCCTTCATGGAACAAAGTGTCTGGCCCCAGTTTTTCCTGCCAGCTGCCACGTCATGCTGAGAAATCATGCAGATGACTACCCTTCTCCAAGTCATCACGAGCCAGAGATGATCTTTCTGCATTGTACCAAATGCCACTGTGAAGCAGTAGAAAACCAATCAGAATCTTCTTGCATTTCAGTATGGGCCGGCTTTCCCCTTCTCTGAGTGATTTCAGGGGTCAAAAAAAAACTATTCAGGTTTCCATCGATTTGCTAGTATTTGAATTTTGTTAAAAATTTAATATTATAGGCTATGCTTAAAAACAATTTTTTCTGCATGTGGTAACACATAGCACATAGTTACCACTTAGATGTCAAGGTGAATAGGGCCATCAGATGAATTTTGAAAGTAGGTATCTATAAGGAGTGAAAGGCAAGAAAACATGAGGACCCTGTAATCACAGAGAGAAGCAGAAAGGAGACATCTTTGCTCTAAATAAAAAGATTGTGTTTTGCCTAGATACATCTGTGACTTCTGTTCAACCCACTCAGTTTTACAAAGAAGAACTTAGGCCACACCCATGGGCATTATCTGCAGCAGGGGGTCACCCACTCTTGTTCTCCAGTATACACATTCTCACAGTACAAAATAGAAAACTGAGCTTCTCTCTCATCTAAGAACTAGTTCTTGTTTTCTGTTTTTTGAGGGAGAAATTACAAAAAAGTTTTTTTTATTGTAAATGGAACTCACAAGAGTCCATTTAACTATCTCATCATATCTCTAGGAATTAATACTTGCATAGCACCTCAAAATCAGGAAAAAGAAAGCACTGTTGAAAGATAAATTTTCCTGCATTTCTACTGTGTAATATGTATTAGATTTATTTGAAAGTGCCTTGAGGACAAAAACCATGATTTCCCCCCCTATTATATATAGTTTAGTGTTTAAATACATGCTGTGAAAACCATAGTAGGCAAATCTTCCCAGGACCATGCTCACTTATTTTCCACCAAAAATAGAATCCCTTATATTTGATACAGGCTACAGACAGGTCACCTGCCAGTTGAAGAAGCCTATTTAAAGAATTAGCTGCAGTTCAGTATATATCTTTCAGCTTCAGCTCTAGATGGTTTATTGTACAAAATAAAAGGCTTAGGTATTCAGCAGACAGGAAGTAGAAACCTCTGTGTTTGTCGACAGGTATAAAATGTCTTGTCATAGGTGTTGATATCACATATTAATCACCCCGGCTAGGGAAAATGGGCACCCTGGTGTGTTGTGCTATAAATATTGATATGATCACCCTGAACTGGCAAGGCACCCGGGAAGCCTTGAGAGGTAGAGAGAAAGGATTTTCATAAAGGTACGCTCACGTGTGCTCCACCCTCCTTTTTGTTGTCTTGGAATCTATGCACCTCCAACTAATTACTTCCCTATTCAGTCCCCAAAAGTCTAAAACGCCTTCCAGATATTTCAGGAATATGGTTGAACCGCTCTGTCTTTTCACACAGAACACCTAATCCTTTTATCTTTTACACTATATATAGTTTTTGACAGCCCTCACAGCTTCCCCGGCTGGCTGCCTGTCTGGGAGAGCAAAAGGTTGTCTGCCATCAGCTGCTGGTAAGGCAACATCCAGGCCGTTTCAGCTGCAGGGGCAGAATTTTGTGCTGTGATGCTATTTTCAGTTCAGCGGACACTTTCCAGTAATCAAGTCAACAGTATTTATTAAAGTTACATGCAGACTAGAAGAAAGTTGTTCTGTTCTGAAGACTGAACAAATGTTGATTCTCACAAGAGCACAATACTAGTTATAGTATATATATTGTTGTTTTATAACTGTTTACATATCCTTTCAAACCGCAAGACCAGACTGAAGTCAAAATAGGGTCCCGCCATAAAGTTGTACGGGTGTGTTATTTAAGCAGACCACATTATGGACTCTGTATGCAATTGTGTATATAATTTTCATCCAATAAATATTTATGTAGCATCCAACATACATTAGATACTGTTCCAGGTACTTTAGATACGGGGCCAGACAAGTGAGGCAGACAGACAAGGTCTCTGCTCTCCGGTTATGTTCTCATAGTAAGACCTCCAAAGAAACAAGAAAACACGGAACACATCAATTGTAATGATTATTCAGAACAGTAAAATAGGATGGGAGACGGAGTGGCTACTATAGATCAGGTAGCCAGCAATAAATAGTCTGAAGTGTAAATTTTTAAGTTACCAGCAGATTGCTGATGGTGTAAGAGATCATTCCAAGCAACATGTATAGCTAACGCAAAGGCTTTAATGTGGGAACGTTTCACATTTTGAGGAACAGTTTGGTAAATATCTTTACCTGTTTTTGAATATTATATGACAGGTGAGGCAAAGTTGATTGAGGGGATGTGAAAAGAGAATGGGGAAACCCAAAGAAACTGGGTGAAAGTAGTTCTTTAGGAATATTTCACAAAGAAAGAAAAAACAAATAACTTACACCCTTCCAAAAGCTAGGACCAAGAGCAGATAACAAGATTACCCAGTCTTATTTAAGATTAGGATTTTGTTGGTACCCAGGAATCTGGGATGGGTTCTTTATCTGAAAAGCCTATTCCAGCACTTTACTTTGGATAAAACCCATCTGCTTTTGCACCTGTGTTTTGTTGTGTGGCACTTGAAGAAATTAATAAAAGTTGGGTGCTCCGATTTTATAGGTGATGCCAGTAAGTAAACAAATTTGAAAAATCTGACTCCTTACCACAATTTGGACATCTAGACCAGCTGGAAAGATATGTAGAATGTCTTGTCCTAATCTGCGCCATTTTTGCCATTCTTCAGAACTTGGAGAGAGAAATGTTTAAGGAAGAAAGAGGCAGAATATTGCTTAAAATTGCTCTAGATCTTTATTTTCCAATATTTGAAAAAGAACATGCCATGGGGAAGATGGATGAATTGAAGTGACTGGGCTAACTTCATTTAACTTCCTTGTATGATCTCATAAATATGCTTATTCTAGGAGAACTAAAAAAAAAAAAATCGTAATGTGGAGTAGAACATGCTTCAGAGTATTCTCTCAGGGAAACATATATTTAAAAATAGGTCATATTGACTATTTGTCTGACATTATTTTAAAAGAGAGGTGTTTATTTGAGGCAACTTCTTGGGTTTAGATATTTTTTCTGAACCTAATCTATTACATTCCCCTAAATTTTTTTATGAAGCATGACTGTTATATTTAGGAAGGTTTTTTAAAGAAATGGCCTGGGAAATTCACTTATGCTTTATTTATTTATTTTTAGTTAGGGAAGCAGCTCAAGGGATTAGGGATTTTCTGTGTTCAGGGTTTGATAATAACAACTAAAGAAACGTTTTTATACTTACATGACAATTGACAGCTTAAGAAAGACAGATTGATCCCTGCGCCTATCTTCAGAAGCTTAAAGCAGAAGAGATAAAATAATTTTGACTGAAAGCCATATTAAAGAAGCTGGCTAATGTGGGATAGATTATAGAGTCTGATCATGGGCTTTATGCAGAAATTGGATTTCATATATATAACATGAATTACGCAAAACAGTATATCCAGCTGGGGAAGGACCTGACAATACTTAGAGAGTTCATTTGGAAGATGTTGAAATTATTGAGTATTTCAGTTTAAGTGGTAGATGCATGGCAACAAGTTAAGTATTTGATATTAAGTATCTTTATTGAAATAAAATTATATTGAATTATTTTAAAAATTCTATAAGAACTTTAGCAGCACAATAGAAATTTGAATTAATTCTGTTCTTTGTAAAACATAGTGTCATAGTGTTTCTGTTACAGATCTGTGAGATAGTAACCATTTGTGAATATTTTCAATCTCTGCTGAAATTTTTTTTATTGTTTTTCTATTATAATTGTCCCACTTTTCCCCTCATTGCTACCCCCCACCTAGTCCACCCTTTCTCCCACAGTTAATCCCCACCCCCTTGTCTGTGTTCATGGGTTATTTATATTAGTTCCTTTACTAAACCCTTCCCCTACTTACTCCCCCCACCAATAACTGTTACTCTCTTCCTTGTTCAATTTTGTTCATTTGTGTTGTTCATTAGTCTCCTGTATTAGGTGATATCATATGGTATTTTTCTTTTGTTGTCTGGCTTATTCGCTAAGCATGATTCTCTCTAGTTCCATCCATGTTGCTGCAAATGGCAGGAGCTACTTCTTTCTTTCTGCTGCATAGTATTCCATTGTGTAAATGTACCAGTTTTTTAATCCACTCATAGGCATTTTGATACTTTTTATGTTCTTTTCCTTGGGCCTTCGGAACTTTTCAAAATAGAGCTGTCAATTAAATTAAATCTTTTATTGAATATTTTCTAGTTAAAGGGCTTGTACCAAAAGAAACATTTATTGGGTTTAGAAGAGCAAAACAATATCCCTGCCCTTAAGATGTTCATTCTAGAAATCGCCCTGAGGAATAAAGTAACTGAAATGAAAATTACATTTCAAAGAATCAACATCAAATTTGCTAATACAGCACAGATCAGTGACCTGAAAGACAAACTAGTGAAAATCAACCAATCAGAACAGCAGAAAGAAAAGAAGTTGTTGTTTTTTTAAAAACAACGAATTGTTTAAGGGACCTCTGTGATGACATCAAGTATTTAAACATTCACATTATGAGGATCCCAAGAAGGGAAAAAAAGAGAAAAAGATACAGAAATTTATTTAAAGGGATAATTACTGAAAACTTTTTAAACCTGGGAATAGAAACAGATGTCAGGATCCAGAAAGCACAGAGTTCCAAATAATATGAACCCAAAGAGACCCACACCAACATATATTGCAACTGAAATGGCAACAACAAAAAAATAAATAAATAAAGATAAAGAGACAACCTTTAAGAAAGAAAGAACAAAACAATGAGTTACATACAAAGGACACCCCATAGGTCTATCAGCTGATTTCTAAGCAACAACTTTGTAGGTCAGAAGAGAACAGTGGAACATTTTAATTTTTTTATATTTTTAAATTTTTTTACTGTATTTTTTTCCATTACCATTTAGTCCCCTTAGAACTCCCTGCTCATGCCCCTGCAAATACCACATTGTTGTTCACGTCCATGAGTCCTTATTCCTTTTGGCTCAACCTTCACGCCCTAACCTCTCACCTTAGCTATCATCCTGCTCTCTTTCTATGAGTCTGTCTCTGTTTTCCTTGTTAGTTCAGTTTGTTCATTAGATTCCACATATTAGTGAAATCTTTCTCTGACTGGCTTATTTTATTCAGCATAATGTTCTCTAGGTCCATCCATACTGTTGCAAGGGGTAAAATCTCCATTTTTATGGCCGAGTAGTATTCCATTTTTAAATGTCCCATAGTTGTTTTATCTACTCATGTACTGATGGACACTTAGGCTGCTTCCTTATCTTGGTGATTGTAAAGAATGTTGCAATGAACATAAAGGTGCTATGTACTTTTGAATTAATATTTTGGGTTACTTCGGATAAATCCTTATGAGTGGAATCACTGAGTCAAAAGGCATATTTATTTTTAATTTTTGAGGTATCTCCATATTCCTTTCCACAGTGGCTGCACCAATCTGCATTCCTACTAACATGGCAAAAGAGTTCCCCTTTCTCCACATCCTTGCCAGCACTTGTTGTTTGTTGATTTATTGATGGCAGCCATACTGATAGGTGTAAGATGATATCTCATTGTAGTTTCAATTTGCATTTCTATGATGATTAGTGACGTTGAGCATCTTTTCATATGTCTAATGACCATCTATATGTCCTCTTTGGAGAAGTGTCTGTTCAGGTCCTTTGCCCATTTTTTAATTGAGTTATTTTTTTTGTTGTTCAGTTTTGTAAGTTCTTTATACATTTTGGATATTAATACTTTCTCAGATATGTCAGTGAATATGTTCTTCCATTCTATGGGTTATCTTTTTATTCTGTTGATGTTTTCCTTTGCTATGCAAAACCTCTTTAGTTCAACATAGTTCTATTTGTTTATTTTTTGTTTCTTTTATTCTTTTATAACTGATAAAATATTATATGAGCAATGTATGAGATTTTTCTGCCTATGTTTTCTTCTACGACTTTTATGGTTTTTTACTCTAACATTTAAGTCTTTAATCCATTTTTAATGTCTTCTAGTGTGTGGTGTAAGAAGATGGACTACTTTCAGTTTTCTTCATATATCTGTCCAATTCTTCCAACACCATTTACCAAATAAACTATCTTAAGCCTATTGTATATGATTACTTCTTCCGTCAAATATTAATTGACTATAAAGACATGGATTTATTTCTGGTCTCTCTACTCTGTCTATTGACCTGTGCCAGTTCCATGCTGTTTTGATTACTATGACCTTAAAGTATAGTTTCATTTTAGGTAGCATGATTCCTCCAACTTTGTTCTTTCTTGGGATTATTGTTGCTTTGTGTGCTTTCTTTGGTTTCATAAAAATTCTTGAAATAGTTGTTCTAGTTCTGTGAAATATGTCATTGGAATCCTGATAGGAATTGCATTGCATCTATAGATTTCTTTGGATAGTGCAGACATTTTAATGATGATAATTCTTCCTATGCATGAACACAGTATGTGCTTCCACTTATTTGTATCTTCTTTAATTTCTTTCTTCAGTGTCTAATAATTTTCCCAGTACAGGTCTTTTACATCTTTGGTTAGGTTTACTTCTAAGTATTTTATCCTTTTTGAAGCAATCATGAATGGGATTGTTTTCTTAATTTCCATTTTTGATAGTTCATTATTGGTGTATAAAAATGCAACTGATTTCTGGATATTAATTTCTGGATATTATTCTGCTACTTCACTGAATACACTTATCAGTTCTAGTAGTTTCTTAGTGACATCTTTGGGGTTCTCTGTGTACAGTATCTTGTCATCTGCAAATGAAGACTATATTACTGCTTCCTTTCCAAGTTGGATGTTTTTTATTTCTTCTTCTTGTCTGATTGCTGTGCCTAGGACTTCCAATACTATGTTAAATAAGAGGTGAAAGCAGACAGCTTTGTCTTGTTTGTATCTTAAGGGGAATGCTTTTGCCCATTGGGTATCATGTTGGCTGTAGGGTTCTCATATGTGGCCTTTATTATATTTAGGTATGTCCCTTTATTCCCACTTTGCCGAGAGTTTTTATAATAAATGGATGCTAAATTTTATTAAATGCTTTTTCTGCACCTATTGATTCAATCATGTGTATTTTGCCTTTCATTTTGTTTATGTGGTGAATCTTATTATTGACTTGTGAATGTTGTACCAACCTTGCATTCCTGGAATAAATTCTAGTTGATCATGGTGTAAGATCTCTTGATGCATTGCTGTATTCAGTTTCCTAATATTTTGTTGAGGATTTTAGCATTTATGTTCATCAGGGATATTTGTCTATGATTTTCTTTCTTTGTAGTGGTGTCTTTATCTGATTTTGAAATTAGGATAATGCTGTCCTCATAAAATGAGTTTGAGTACCTTCACTCCTCTTAAATTTTTTGAAAAATAGATAGTTTGAGAAAGGGAGATGTTACTTTTTCTTATAATTTTGGTAAATTCACCTGTGAAGCCAATCAGTCCAGGGCTTTAGTTTATTTGAGTTTTTTTTTATTACTGCTTCAATTTTGCTTGGTGTAATCTCTCTATTCAGATTCTCTTGTTCTTCCTGATATAGTTTAGGGAGACTGTATGTTTCTAGAAACTTATCCATTTCATCCAGTTTGTCCAGTTTGTTGGCATATAGTTGTTCATAATATTTTCTTATAATCCTTTGTATTTCTTTAGTGTCTGTTGTTATTTCTCCTCTTTCATTTCTGATTTTATTATTTGGGTCCTCTCTCTTTTGTTCTTGATAAGTCTGCTTAAAGGTTTATAAATCATGTTTATCTTTTCAAAGAACCAGCTCTTGGTTTCATTGATCATTTGTATTATTTTTTAGACTCTACTTCATTTATTTTTATCTGATCTTTGTTATTTCCTTCCTTGTACTCACATTGGGCTTCATTCATTGTTCTTTTCCAAATTCCTTTAAGTGTAAAGTAAGATTGTTTATTTGAGGGTTTTTTTTTTGTTTGTTTGTTTGTTTTTTAGATAGGCATATAGCACTGTGAATTTCCTTCTTAGGATTGCTTTCTCGGTGTCCCACACATTTTGGATCGTTGTGTCCTTATTTTCATTTATTTCAAGGTATCTTTTGTTTTCTTCTTTAATGTCATAGTTTACCCATTCATTGTTTAATAATATGTTATTTAGCATCCATGTCTTTATGTGTTTTTCAGTGTTCTTCTTGTGATTGATTTCTAGTTTCATAGCATTATGGTAAGAGAAGATGCTTAATTGATTTTAATCTTCTTAAATTAATTGAGACTTGTTTTGTGTCCTAACATGTGGTCTGTCCTAGGAAATTTTTCATGTGTACTTGAAAAGTATGTAGTCTGCTGCTTTGGGGTGAAATGCTCTGAAGATGTCAATTAAATCCATTTGATCTAGTGTGTCACTTAAGGCCACTATATCCTTGTTGATTTTCTGCCTGGAAGATATTCCATTGAAGTCAATGGGGTGTTAAAATCCCTGACCATGACCATATTTCTGTCAATATTTCCCTTTATGTCCATCAAGATTTTGCTTCATGTATTTAGGTGCTCCTATGTTGGGTGCATAAATGTTTATTTACTAGGTATATATCCAATCATTGGATTGTTCCTTTTATTATCACATAGTGTCCTTCTTTGTCTTTTCCTATAGCCTTGGTTTTAAAGTCTATTTTGTTGAATGCAAGTACTGCTACCCAGCTTTTTCTTTTCCTTTTCATTTACATGAAATACCTTTTTCCATCCCTTTTCTTTTAGTTGGTGTGTATCTTTTGATCTGAAGTGCATCTCTTGGAGACATCATATATATATGTGTGTGTGTGTGTGTGTGTGTGTGTGTGTGTGTGTTGTTTTCTTATTCATTCAGCTGCTTTATGTCTTTTGGTTGGAGCATATGAGCTATTTACATTTAAGATGATTATTGATAGATATGTATTTATATAGTGCCATTTTATCATTAGACTAGTTTCCTCTGTTTTTTATCTTCTCTTCTTCTTCTTCTTAAAGCAAGCCCTTTAACATTTGTTGCAGTACTGGTTTGGTATTAACAAACTCCTTTAGCTTTTTCTTGCCTGGGAAGCTCCTATTTCCCCTTCAATTTTCAATGGTAGCTTTGCTGGGTAAAATAGCCTTGGTTGTAGGTCTTTGCATTTGCATTTCATCACTTTGAATATCTCACACCACTCCCTTCTGGCCTGAAATGTTTCTATTGAAAGATCAGAAGACTATCTAATTGGTGCTCTCTTGTATGTAACTACCTGCTGTTCTCTTGCGGCTTTTAGGATTCTATCCTTGTTTTTAAACCTTGTCATTTTAATTATGATGTGACTCAGTGTAGGCCTCTTTGAATCCAACTTGTTTTGGCTTCTCTGAACTTCCTGGACTTGTGTGTTTTTTTCCTTCACCAGATTAAGGAAGTTTTTGGTCACTATCTCTTCAACTAGTTTCTCAGTCCCTTCCTTGTTCTATTTTCTTTCTGCTTTTCCCATGATGCAGATATTGACACACTTCATGTTGTCCAAAATGTTTCTTAAGATCTCCTCATTTAAAAAATTTTTTGTTTCCTTTTTGTTGCTCTGCCTCGGTGTTTATTCCTACCCTGTCTTCCAAATCACTGATTCAATTCTCTGCTTCATCCGACCTACTGTTTATTCTTTCCAGTGTATTATTTATTTCAGATATTACATTCATTATTTCTGACTGGTCCCTTTTTATGGTTTCTATGTCTTTTTTTTATGCTGTTTAGTATTCTTAAAATCATTATTCTAAACTCTTTATCTGATAAATTGCTTGCCTCCATTTCATCTAGTCTTCTTCTGGAGAATTCTCTTTCCTTTCGGATCGGTTTCTTTATCTTTCCATTTCGACTACTTTCTTGTATTGTTTCTTTGTGTTAGCGAGATCTGCAAAAACTCTGAAATAGACATTTTTCAGACACTGCTTATTACTGGTTCTGGGCAACCTGTTTGTAACACTCAGCAATCCACAGCTTGTAGCCCCCTCTGCTGGGTCTAAAGTGACACAGATGAGAAAGATACCTCTATGCAAATAAAAGTATTATTCTACTATGTCATTTCTTTAATCTTTTATTCTAGAGTCCTCTGGGGCAGGATATTAATTAAACTGACTTCTTGGGAAGCTTCTACTCCAAGAGAATATGGGGCAATTACCATCATGGAAGGTGGGTGTCTAGTGAGACATTTTTAATGTTCTGAAAGAAAATTACTTAGAACCTAGAATAATTTATCCAGCAAGGTTATTATTCAGAATTTAAGGAGTGATAAAGAACTTTCATACAAGCCATAACTGCCGTATAATCCAACAATTCCACTTCTGGATATTTATTCAAAGAAAACAAAAACACGAATTCAGAAAGATATATACACTGCAGCTTTACTAGTAACAGCCAAAATATTCAAGCAACCTAGCTTTATTCAGCAATAAAAATAATGAAATCTTGCTGTGTCAACATGGATGGATCTAGAGGGCATTAGGCCAGGTGAAACAAGTTACATAAAGAAAGGCAAATACCACATTATCTCACTTATTTCTGGACTCTAAACAAAACAAAACAAACCAATAATAAATGAATTAACAAAAAAACAAACAAAAAACAGAAACAGACCCATAGACATAGAGAACAAACTGGTGTTTGCCAAAGGGAAGGATGTAGGAGCACAGGAAATAAATAAATAAATAAATAAATAAATAAATAAATAAATAAAATAACTAACAAAGTCCTGCTTGATAACTTGATTGGAATAGAATTGAATCTATCTAGAATAGAGTGTTGATTTTTCCCATCCATTAATCTTTACACTTATTAAGATTTGTTTATATCTTCTCATAATGCTTTGCAGTTTTATTCATAAGGTTTTGGATACCTTTTGTTATATTTATTCCTAAATTCTCTACAGCTATTTTTGTCTCTTTATTTGGAATCTTTATTCCTATTATGTTTTGTTTTATTTTAGTTATTTATTTAGTTATTTATTTTAGAGGTATGAGGACCCATGTATTTTCCTCTATTGACCTTTTATCATGTAAGCCTTCAGAAGGTTGTAACCTACAGGCAATCACATGATTATCTAGTGATGTTAGTTAATCTCATTTTTATTCTTATAGTTATTCTTTTTTAGTATAGTGGTTAAGAGCACAGTCTTTCACCCTGACCAGGTAGCTCAGTTGGTTATAGAATCATCCTGATACACCATGTTGGTGGTTTAAACCCTGGTCAGGGAACATAGAAGAATCAACCAATGAATACATCTCTCTCTCTCTCTCTCTCTCTCTCTCTCTCTCTCTCTCTCTCTCTCTCTATATATATATATATATATATATGTATGTATATATCAGAGAAGGAAAACTCTGACTCCAAAAAACCTCCGCTGCCTTGCGGCATACCTCTTCAGGGGAAAGGCTAAGGGAGTAAACCCCGACAGAAAATCCGGAGCCGGAGTCCCTAAGGCGGTTTGACGTTGTAGTCAACACCGGCAACTCCTGCGGCGCACCTGAAGCCAAGCTGTATTAACTCCGTCTTTCCCTTGGATCCTTCAGCTGCGAAGAGAGGGGGGGTCTGCTGCATGGGCAACAGCAGACCCTCCATATCACCCTGCCCAGGCTCTGTAGCTTCAGCTTCCCTGGAGAGGACACTCCAGCGTCATCGCAAGATGTCGATTCAACACGGGAGGAGACAGACACCATGTCACTCCCGAGTCGGATTGCACAGCCATTCTCGGCGGTGTAGATAGACTCTTAAGAAGCTACACCATCGTCTCTCGAGACGGACGGCTGCCGACGACGATATGTATATATATATGTGTGTGTGTGTGTGTGTGTGTGTGTGTGCATGTGTGTGTGTGTGTGCGTGTGTGTGTATATATATTATCAACAACCTCTTCCTCTCTAAAAATATTTTGAAATTAGACTGCCTGGTCTCCAACCCTTATTAGCTACATAATCTTGAGATTCATGCCTCAGTATTCTCATTTGTGTAATGATGATAATAATATCTAATTCACATTACTATGTGTAAATCACTGGAAACAGTGTTTCACACATAAATAAGCTTGCAATAAATAATGCTATTATTACTTTTGTTGTTGTTATGATTAAAGCATATAGGATCATGTAGAAAAGAAAACTGTAATCACTGGCATCATTTTATTTTCTCAAAAAGAAAAAGTTTCGTTAGGACAACATTGTTTTATACCATATGAGGGTATAAATTTGTGGATAATTTAAATGTTGCATGAGATCTAAAATATTTTTCTAAAAATATTACTGCCTTTCTAATAAATGCTCACCTGTGGGCATAGATAGATCATCAGTTAATACAAAGGAGAATAATAGATGGTTCATCAACTGTTATAAGAAAGATCCGTCTATTTACCTGCTCATTTGGTTCCCAAAGCATGTGGAGTTTTCTTCAATACACAATCAGTAGAGAAATTTGCTTTTCAGTCTTCAGTTAGAGGGTATAATTGAAATTTTTACCATTTCATCTTAACAATAGCCTGGCTGAGAAAAACAAATTATATATCAAGAACTTGCTATATAAGTTCATCTCATAGAATCACCTTCACCCAGTTACATTATATATTTAACCAAGTACCATCTCATGAAATGATCATGTGTTTGCTGTAAAACCAAATATAACCATTGATCAAACAGGATTTCTTATATAAATCCCAAATGAAAAATCCAGTCTATAATTAATAACTGGAAAAATCTTTGTCTCATGTAATTAAATGGTGAGTTTCCCACCACACTTCTCAACATGTGTTTAAACTTACCATGTTTGGCCTTTTGGCTGCCTTTCAGGAAGTCCAGAGGCACATTTAGAGGACAGTCATATAAACAGCATTAACTATCATGGCTAGTATCTTTGAATTACTGTTTTTATTTAGGTTTTATTTTCCTTACCCAATTCATTATCTCTATTCCAGTGTTCTCTTTTTGTATGTTTGCTATGAGGGGGCACCCCAAAAAACTGGAATTATATTCTGGAGGGTGGGCCCTTGTAGTACAAGCTTCCCCCACTAGTTGAGTGTTCTAGGAACCCACCTGTAGCACTGTACCAGCTGGCCTTGTTGTGAGAGGCTGCATTTGGCTTCAGTAGTTTTTTTTGGAAGACTTTTTCCATGCGTTTGCCTATTTCATAATGGGTGAGGTATGAGTGCACCTGCCTGCACCCACTGAGTATTCAGCAGTTTTTGACCAAAAATAGCATAACCCCTGATCCCTACCCTCACTATTCACCTGATCTTGTCCTGAGTGACTTTTTTTTTTTCCCTGAAGGAAAAACATCTTCAAAGCAAAATGTTTGCTCACATGGAAGAGGTGAAACAAAAACTGGCTGAAGTATTAAAAGGCAACAAAAGTGATGAACTCACAGACTGGTTTGAGCAGTTGAAAAAAATCTCGATAATTCCGGCCACGATGGAGGCTTAGATGGACACGCTCGGTCTCCCTCTACAACTAGAGAGGAATACAACTACTTCAAAACAAAGGATAACTAGAAATTCCAGAAAATAAAGCTACACGGAAGCCCAACGCATGAAGTTATAAACCAGCGGCGCTCTTTGGGCAGGTAAGAGCAAAAGTAGGTGGTGCTGTTTGCGGTCGCACCTGGGACAGCGGCAGGGAGAACAATCCTGGCTGCAGTCAAACCCCAGCAGCTCGCGACCCCAACGCTGGGGAAAGCAGCCACCACATCGCCTTGAACAGTGAGGCCCAGGGGGGCGGGAGGACGGATCCCGGTCTCCTAGTGGAATAACTGTGTGAATCCATCTTGGACCCCTGCCCCCACAGAAAGCAACACAGGGCTGCGAAATAGGTTGCGGACAGGCGCCGGTCGCTGGGTTGTGACGACAAAGCACCACATCGCAGCGAGAAAGGTTGCCGAAAGGCGCCGGTCGCTGGGTCGTGACGAGTACACAGGCACTGCCCCCTATTGCCGGCCCAAGAAAACAAAACGCATCTGTCAAAATGAGGCACACAACCATAGAAATCCCAGTGGCACAGTTCACCAGGCAACAGATGGAGAACCTGACAGATGAACAAATAAGAAACCTGTCAGAGGCTCAGTTCTGGGCCATTGTTATCAGGTGGCTTACAGAATTAACAAAAGATCTGGAAAAAGATGAGAAAGAAGCGAAAAACACTCATAACGAAAGGAACAAAACCACATACAAGACAGATTGTGAGGAAAAAAAATCCAGAGTTCATTTCAACAAACCAGAATATGGAGAAGGAATGGGAAGCAACGATGAGAGGATCAGAAACCTCTGGGACAGCTATAAAAGGCCCAACATAAGAATCATTGGCTTGCCAGAGGACGAAGAAGATGAACTAGAACTTGAAAAATTGAGTGAAAATATAATAAAGGAGAACTTCCCAAACTTGGGGAAGGAAATAGACTTACAGGTCCAGGAAGCACAGAGAATTCCAAAAAAACTGGACCCAGGGAGAACCACTCCAAGACACATTATAATCAAAATGTCAAAAATTAAAGATAAAGAGAGAATCTTAAAAGCAGCAAGAGAGAAGAAAAGAATCATGTACAAAGGGGTCCCAATTAGACTATCAGCTGACTTCTCAAGGGAGACCCTGCAGGCAAGAAGGGACTGGCAAGAAATATTCAAAGTAATGAAAATCCAAAACCTACAACCACGAATACTCTCTCCAGCGAAATTGTCATTCAGAATAGAAGGGCAGAGAAAGTGTTTCCAGGACAAAATAAAACTGAAAGAGTTCATTAGATCCAAACCACTGTTATATGAGATGTTAAAGGGACTGGTTTAGAAAAAGGAGGATCAAGACAATGAAACCTAAAATGAAAACTGCATCACAAGAAACAACAGAAGCTAGGGAATTGAAACAAGGGCAAACTAGACAGGCAACGAGAGTGAAAAAAGAACTATAGGTACGGGGAACATATTGGGGGGAGGTCAACAGGGAGGGGGAATGGGGAGAGGGAGGGAGATGATATAGGAATTGGGGATCATGGTGGGAGGGAATGGAGTGGATGGAGAGAGATTGAGAAGAACTATATGCACAACTAATGGACATGGTCTAAGAGGGGGTGACAACTGGAGGGAAGGGGGCCACAAGGTGGAGGGGAGCAGAGAGAAGGGAAATTGGGACGGGTGTAATATTATAATCAATAAAACACATTAAAAAAATCTTGATAAGTGTATTGCATCAACTGGCAAGTACTTTAAATGTGACTAAAGTTTAAACATGTAAGAATAAATACACAATTCATTTTTTTATAAATAAATTCTGGGGTTTGGGGGGGCCTACCTTTTACATTGTTTTAAAAGAACTGTAGTATAAATTCAAGAACTTTAAAAACTGAATATTCAAGCTGCCTTTATCAAGACATTGAAACAGCATTAAGGAAATTCTAAATCAACTGCAATAAAAGCAAAAACAGAACAAAAACAAAGACCCAATCCTGCCATGAACTGAGGGGTTTTATTTTCTTTTTACATTTGCTTACTTTATTAAACCTTTCATCTAAAGTTCTAAATAAATCCTTTATTTTTAATACAGTTAATTTTCATTTACAGTTAAATATAGATTTAGTTATTGTGTTAAAAATTTCCTAAATTATCTCTTCCATTAGTGGGTAAAGTCAAACATAGTTCTCATTCTTTCTTCAGATGGTATAATTATCTTTAAAATGTTAGCATGAGGCTTTTATAAAGAAGACATCTTTGCAGATAAATATACATTCATTTTTCCCTCATTGGGATGCTTTTCTAACTCACAGCAGGGACCCTAATTTCTTTTATCTTGGGCAAAGTTTCTTCAGCTCCCAAAGGGAAGATGGTGCAAGTTGGAACCAAAGTACTATGATTAACGAATGCATCTTCTTCAATGTTACAACTCAGAATTGGCATTTATATTGGGTAAAGTGTATTCAACTCACAGAGGAAGAATTGGGCTTTAAAAAAGATTCTAAAAAATAAATAAGTCAAATTGGTTCTGTTTAGTAGTTAAAATTCTAGGCAGGCCAGCAAAGAGAACTGACTGATTTTTTTTTTTTTCATTTATTCTTTCTTCTGTTGTCTTTGTCTTTTTTTTTCTCTCTCTTCTGTAGTCTTTGTCTTAAAATTATCTAGGAAATCTACTGGCAGCAATTTGGTGTCATAAAGTGGCTGAGAGCACGTGCCAAGAGATTCAGTCAGTTCCTTTCCCATCCAATAAAGAGCTCCCTATGTATCGATCAGTGTACAAGTTTTCTCTCTTGTATTTATTGCTCTAAGGCAGCAATTTTCAACCTTTTTCATTTTATGGCACACATAAACTAATTACTAAAATTCTTCAACATACCAAAAAATATATTTTTTGCCAATCCGAGAATAAATAGGTATAATTTTGTTTCATTTACACTGGATGGCTATTTTTGTGTTGGCTGTTGTCATTATTTTATTCAACAAACAAGGGAAAAGAGGTCAGTGCCCCTGACTAAATAGTCAGGTATCACATGCTTTAAAAATTCTTGTGGTACATCAGTGGAAAAGCACTTCTCTAATCTCATGAACCATTTGCTGAGGCCTCACTTCACAGACATGAGCAGCAGCAGTGGTGATTTGGGGCTCTCAATATGTGTTATGTCTTGTTGGTATTGTTCAAAGAATCATATTCTAAACATCATTAAATTCATTATAGCCAGAAGGATGAAATATAAGGGGCAGAAGACTTTGGTACCCAGTGCCATTGGTACCTACTTAACTCCTGTCTTGATTCTATCTTCTCTCTTAAGGAAAGTGATCTGAGTAGAAAATATAGAGAAAGACTGCCCAAAAGGATGAAAACAGACAAGCATATTCCTAAGGACATCTACATTTCAGTAATATGGTTTGCTTATCTATCTTAGGTTAGCTCACTAAATCTACTTGAAAGGAACAAAGCATTGTTTTCTTATTTAAAACTTACAAACATGTCACCACTTCACTAATTAATCTTGACCCTCTTGGTTTGTTCATTCATACATTTATAATCCAATATGTATTTGAACCTATGTGTCATGAGTTGGGTTAGATAGGGATGCAGAAGTATGGAAAACCCAGTCCCATTTATATACTAGGAAGGCAGATAGCTTTTGAACAAGTAATTGCTCATGAGTTGAATAATATAAAGTTGAAGTACAAGGTGCTGTGAACACTTACAACAAAATGTTTTAGGTTGAGTTAACCAAGAAGCAGACTCTGAGACAAGAATTCTTGTCCAAGGGAGTTTCTCTCTGGAGAAACCAGAAAGCAAATGTGAAGAGCATGAACAAGGGAACAATTTGGAGGGTACCTTCAGCCTCAAGCTGCAAGGAAACTAGAGCATCAATTACACCTCAGAGTTTGTCCTGAGCCAAATCAAGTACATACTTGTAAAGTGGCCTTTCATCTTGCCACATGATCTGTTGCTCTTACAGGACTGGATATAGAGCAAGAGTGTGGTTCTGGTGATTTTCTTCATCCTTTTCCTCTGTCACCTATTTTAAATGCCTCTCAATCTTAGCTAGTACTTATATTGGTCCTGGTGGCTTATCAGGTGCTGCAACCTAGACTTTAATCCCATGGTTGTCATGCTATTAGCAAGGCTGTGGTTACTGTAATTGCCAATTTATAGTTGAAACTAAGCACAGAAACACCAAGCTTCTAGCTTGTGAAGTATTTTTCTTTTGTGAATGAGTAATGATTTTTGCCAAATATTGATCTGCATCTACTGTGATCACCTAATTTTTCTCTTTCATTTGGTTATTGTGGTGAGTTCCATTTATTATTTTTTTTGTGTTGAAGCAACCTTGCAGTCTCAGATTTGGTTTGCCAAAATCCAATGCAGGGATTGATTTGGGATGACAGAAATTTTTAGGGATCGACTGTGAAAATAAGTGGAAGGAGGTTCTCTTGTTAGGTCTAATTATATCTAGGAGTTATATCTTCCTAAGGAATTGCTCATTAATAATTTTGAAATGTTCCTCTTTGTATTTTATAATATTCTTGCCTTAAAGTATACTGAATTTTATATTAATAATAGTAATGCTGTCTTTCTGTATCTTGTCTGGATGATATCTTCTTTCATCTTTATACTCTATTTTTCTGCTTCTTTTTTTAAAGTCTTTTTTAAATTCATTTTATTTTATTTTTTTAATTTATTGTTTTTTCTATTACAGTTGGCCCATTTTCCCTCCATTACTTTCCCCTACCCCACCCACCCCCTCTCCCACATTCAATCCCCACCCTGTTGTCCATCTATTTAAAGTGCATATCTAAGCTTGCTTTTAAAAAAACATATATGATAATATTCCCTTTCCTGAACAACATATAATTATTTATAATTAAAAATTTTCTTAGGTTTTTAATTAATAACATTTAGAGAGAAGTTTTAGGTCTACAGCAAAATTGAGTGCAAAATGCATGGAGTTTACATATACCCCTTTTCTTATCTTAATGAATTATCTAGAACTTCCAATACAGTGTTGAAAATCTATGGTGAGAGGGTACATCATTGATTTATACCTGATCTTGTAGGAAAGCTTCAAGTTTTTCACCATTAAGGATGATGATACTAGCTATAAGTTTTGCAGGTCTTCTTTATCAAGTTGAGGAAGTTCCCCTCTAGTCCTAGTTCACTAAGAATGTTTATCATGAATAGGTATTGGATTTTGTCAAATGCTTTTTTGAATCAATTGGTATGATCATGTGAGTCTTTTCTTTAGGCTGTTAATGTGATAGATTTTATTGGTTGATTTTCAAATGTTGAACCAGCCTTGCATACCTCGGATAAATTCTACTTGGTTGTGGTATATAATTATTTTATTATTATTATTAGAGAAAGGAAAGGAGAGAGAGAAAGAAACATCAGTTTTTTTGTTTCACTTATTTATTCATTCATTGGTTGCTTCTTTTATGTACCCTGACCAGGGATCAAACCCACAACCTTAGTGTATCCAGATCACACTCTAACAAACTGAGCTATCCAGCCAGGACAACAGTTTTTTTTTTTGTTTGTTTTTTTTTATTTATTTATTTATTTATTTATTTATTTATTTATTTATTTACTCTTTCTTTCTTCCTTCCTTCTTTTCTTTCTTTCTTTCTTTTTCTTTTTTTGCTTAATTTTCATTCTAACATACACCTAGAACTTCCATTTCACTAAATCACCAAATAAAGTTAACCAAAGAGGGGAAAGCCCTGTACTATGAAAACTGTAAGACAATGGAGAAATAAATTGAAGAGGATATATATACTAAATGGAAGGATACACCATGTTCATCGAATGGAAGGCTTAATATTGTTAAAATGTCTTTACTACCTAAAGCAATATACGGATTCAATGAAGTACTATTAAAACACCAATAGCATGCTTCTCAGAACTAGAACAACTCACAAAATATGGGGGTACCCCTATGACTGGTTCTCCTGGAGTTTTAAACTCTCAAACTTGCCCACACTGAGCCTCCAGTATTCATTAATTACACGTCAGGTTTTCCTGCACTGGCACTGGTTGGTTCCTGCGGAGGTTTCTGCTCATGGGTTTCCTCTCCAGAAGTTGTAATTTTGTGTATTTGCCTGTCTTTCCAATTTTGGGGGCAGCAGTTTGTCCTGTGTCCTCAGTTCTCTGGTGCATCTAAGAAGAGCTGTTGATTTTTCAGTTTCTTCAGCTTTTTACCTGTTAGGATTGAGTTATGACTTCTATTTTTCTTACATGCCAGACAAAAAACCAGAAGTACAAACTCGACTTTTTAATTAGAGTTCTTGCTCTAGTAATTCTACTCTTTAGCTATGGTGTGTTTTCCAAGTGGGAACATCTCCATTCTTCTGATTGTTTATGCCAAAACCCTTAGAAACATTTATAACTTCTTTTTCTCTCTCCCTCATATCTAATCTATCAGAAAATCCCATGGCATCACCTTTAAAATATATCTATTATCTCCAGACCTACTTTTCTGGTGTATTCCACCATGTTTTCTCACCTGAATAATTGGAACAGCTTCCTATCTGATATTTCTTCTAGCCCTGCTCTCCAGTGTAGTCACACCAGAGCAGCTAGGGTGAGCGCCTTACAAAATACATTAGAACAGTGGTTCTCAACCTTCCTAATGCCACGACCCTTTAATACAGTTCCTCATGTTGGGGTGACCCCCAACCATAAATAAAGCATAGTGATTAATCATATATGTGTTTTCCGATGGTCTTAGGCGACCCCTGTGAAAGGGTCATTCAACCCCCAAAGGGGTCGCAACCCACAGGTCGAGAACCACTGCATTAGAATATACCACTCCTTTCTTCAAAACATTCCATTGACTTCCCATACACTTACACTAAAATCCAGAGTACTTATAGAGGCTTCCAAGACCCTCTGTTACCTTCTGACCTATTTATATATTACCATATCATTTGCTTTTAGTTATTAGGTTGTATGTAGAATATAAGCTCATGAAGTCAGAGGCTTTTTTAGTCCACTCATGTGTTGTGTGGCCAGAGATACATTTCTGAATAAATAAATTGATTATTGTCATCTTCAAATGTTTTATTTTTTTAATCTGTACTACAGAAGAGTAGTTCACATTGTTTAATGTAGCAGATGAAGGAGCAGGGCGTGTCTAAACAGCATCATTGAAATTGGAATTCGATTACACCTTCCCAGTGCCCAAAAGCAAAGAAACTAAACTGATCACAACAAAAATAAAGTCCCATAAAACTAATAAACAACAACAACCAGAGGCAACAAAAAACCACCCTTGTGCTGCCATAGTGGGTTTTATCACCACAACTGTTGATATACATTGTAAATTCTTCCACAGAAATGATTTTCATGACAATCTGTCCAATTTCTGACTTATTACATGAATCCATAAAAATAACATTGGAAATACCCCCCAAACCACAGAAAAACATAACATAAAAAATAAACAAAACTTTGTAGCATGCATATAATTTATAAATAACATATGAAATGATACATTATTTTCATTATAATATTAGGCAATTTATAGCAAAGTACAAATTAGTAAGTACTAATGCTCTAAAAAATACTACAGTCTAATTTTTTTTGCAATTGGCATTTGAAATTAAATACTAATAGCATACTGACGCTTTGTATGCAAGTGTTAACTCGTGATGGTTCTTATTTCCTACAGAAAGATTTCAATCCCAAGTTTTAAAGATCAATGGCATCCACTGGAAATCCTCTTTAATTACTACAGTATTTCTTTTGCAGTCTAAAGGGACTCTTATAAATGGCAAAGCAACTAACATTTTATTTTGACAGTTATTTGAATTATAATAAATAATAAGCTCTTACACAGTATGTTTATGGTTTTGGAGAAGCCATCTGTTGAGAAATGCATTTTGTATAGCTTCTGTAGAATTCAGTAGGGCCACTGCCAAAGAGAAAATGAAAGGAGTTAATAGAAGATAGAAAAGTCACTTCACTTTTGAAGTAGTGCTTTTGCTTTTTGATCAAACTAGAGATTTCATCTCTTCACCTTCTAGCCTTATCACCTGGGATGAACCTCTTTTTTTACTAATTGAAGCCTTCTTTACTTTTCAATCCATCCTTTAAAGTTTCCTAAGCAGTAAAGTAGTTAATTCACTAATCAAATAATTAATTAATTAAAATAATATCTGGTGTGCATATGTGTGTGTGCACATGTGTGTGCTTTAGAACAAATATTTTTGTGAAGTCTCCTGTCTCTTTCAACACATGAAATTTTTCTTGGAAGTCCCTGGCAGGTGGTATGAACTACTCTATGATAACAGACCCTTTGGCCACTTCTCAGGCCTGTCATCCAAGGTACCAAAGCTGTATGGGGTTTAGGAGTAAATAAGGTAGGATTTGGTATTCTCTTTGTTATGTATGCAGCTTTCTCCATTACACAAAAGCAGCCTGCATTGAATATATTTCCTCATAAGGATTTAATCTTTCCCCTACTCTCACCCTCAACTTCCACTACCATAGGATTAGAGGGAATGGAGCAGCAGGCAAGAGTGAGCAGGAGGCACCACACCATGCTTAAGACTTGGTTAATGTGTCAAGCTTGCTGTGATGGGTTCCTCTTCCCTTAAAAATTATGTTCTTACCCCTAAGTCCATGGGCCTAAATGGACTGCAGTGGCTATATGAGCCTTGTGAATTTGTAGAAACATTTGTGGTAATGTGTATTTAACTAGAGGCTTTTCAAATGCCCCTAAGGTCAGTAATCAAAGCATTAGCTTTCTGTCACCTCATGAAACATGTCTAGTTTGCCCATCCCATCAGTTTTAGAGACATGCTAGAAATATCTGAATTCTACAATTTTTGGTTCCAACTAGAATTACCCAGCACTTCTACCCCACTCCTAACACCACATCAATACAAAGCACTTGGTAGGTAGCTAGTTACAGCAAGAGGTAATGTCTGATAACACTTAGGAGTACTCTCTGAAGCTAGGCAGAGCTGGACTTAGTACCAACTCTACCACTTTCTAACCAAGTAGTGTTGGGCAAGTTACATGCATAGCTAAGCCTAAGTTATCAAATGGACATAAGAAGTATACCTATCTCATGGGGTGATTGTGAAGAATCTGAAAAATGTGTGGAAAAGCACATGCTTGGAATGCATGGTAAAGTGCATGCTTCAGAATAAAGATAAGTACTTAAAAATATATTGATGGACTCATTGACTGAAACATCCCTTATAGCTCTTCCCTGCCTTTTACATATCCTCGGTAATCTTCAAAAGACAGAGAAGAAATAATAGCCAAAGACTGGATCCAAAAAGAAAATGTTCCTCTGTACCTACAAAGCTTTCTAGTCTCCCTACATAAAGCAGAAAAAGAGACCCTGAGAGAACTGAGTGCTCAATATTTATAAACACATAATGATAATTTATCTGCTTTTTATAAACTCTGATTCCTCTTTATTTCCATGGTTTGTATTGTAAAATACTATTAATAATAGACTGTACAAACATTTAGGGCAAAAATAGAGTTCAGCTTTTTTTTTCAACATTGTCTTATATTGAGATTTAAACAACAGTTACTGAGTTCTGATACTGTGGGAGTCACATGCAAATATTAAATATTATTCAGTATTAATAAGTATTAAAATAGTTCTAGCATAAAAGTGAATGAGATCATTTTCATGGTTAATAGTCATTACTTTATAGAGACAGGATCTTCTTTAAATGTCAGCATTATTGGGGCACCCAGGTGTGTCTGTGTTTAAGTGATTTGGAAGGAGATGAAGCTTTCCAGCTGGATGGTTCCAGCTTCAGTATTCAACTGTTTAACGGGCAGCTCTTCAGCCAAGAACTAAATGCCCTTGTGCTGGTGCCACTGGCAGGCATCTCCGCCTAGCCACAGGATTCCACTGAAGCCTCCGTTTTGAGAAACTTTGACTGCAGGTAGTTGGCTCAGAGTAAAGTGACAAGTCTTGTGATTAAGGAAGAAAATTACTTTCCAGTTGGAATCAAATAGGAGACCTGACTGATTCCACTAGCGTGCTACATAGAATCACATCCTCTAAGTTGGCTCCCTTGTTAACATCAACTTCTTTCTTAGTCTATACCTTTGTCTTTCCCAGATCCTCACAGCTGTCTCTATGGGCAAACACATGAGCACAATCCTAGGTGGAATTCCTGACTCTGGAAATACATCAGTCTTATCCCAGTTAGGCCCAGCCTTAACCACTCTGGGGCAACTCTGCAGCAATCAGATACAGAGTTTCATAACATGCCTCTGGACCTAATCCACAGGGCCACACTTTGATTGAGATTTCTTGTCTTTGTCACCACATCTCCCTCTAGAACTGAAAGCTATAACTGATGATCAGATTCTAGTTTAATGCATCCAAAGTCAATGTTCATTGTAATATAGTTTGATACTATGTTGTAAAATTTTTGAACATGTTGAGCTAGATTTAGATTAGGAATATAAATCAGATTTAACTCCAGGTTTCATTTATTCAGGAAATTGGAGAATAAGAATGTTTCTGTCTTCTATATTAGTAAATGTACTGATTATATATGGATTTGATTCTGTTTAAAGTGATTCACTAAAGATTTTGATTAGGTAATAAATAATGGTCCATGCTAATAGTACATGGTTCAGTTTAGTTGAAATAGCTAGGTGGAAGCTTTAAATACAGATAGTTAGAGGCAGCTCTTTTATGTTCTTCTTTGTTCTCAAGCATCTACCTGCATCACAGATACATGACATCAAATTATTGAGACACTTCATTCTTCATCAGACAGACCTGGTACTATCAGGCTATAACGGATCAGATGGCACATCCATGCCTTGAAAAATAAGTCTTAGAATAAAAGGCAATAGATGCCTTTTATATGCAGGGGTTGCCTTCCTTTCAAGGAGCAAGCACCTGGTGTTTCTCCTGAATTTTCATTTTGTTGGCTAAACATTGAAAGAAGAGGTAAGGACTTTCAATGTTCTTCAGAGGGTTTGTCGTGTACTTCTACTGCTAGCATAAATCAAAAGGCTGACTCCCCAGAGACACAATAAAAAGTATAAACATGGCAAGCAACCACAAGAGTGTCAGTGTCACTTTTTGGGAAGCCACAGATTGATGGAATCACTGCCAAGCAGGGCAGGAGCTGAGCCACCCTGTCTGCGGTCTACCTCTTCAGATGGCCCTTTTGGCAGCAGATAAGTCATTAATGAGCTGAGGGTCTCCAGGGACAGAGAGAGAGCATACAAGTTCTGATGCTCTGTTGGTTCCCAGGTGCAATATCAAAAGGTGAGGGAATCATAACTCTTTGTCTAGGCCTTCCAGCTTGGCTTATGATATATCTTGAGAGCCTTAGGGATTTCCTTGTATAATGTCATGGCTCTCAGCGTAAGTTAAGACTCAGAACTGAGAAAATAAAAAGCTTTATTGGTTGTGAAGTTGCTGACTTTATACTGGTTCTTCTTGAAACCCACTCGTAGCTGGAAAGGCCAATGCCTAAATCATTTGTTCTTAAATGTTCATGTGCAGAAGAATGAGCTGAGTAGTTTTTCAAATGGGCCTCACATTCAGAAATTCTGGTATTTCTGGCTTATGACCCACAGGCATGTATTTTGAATAAGCACCCTGAGTAATTGTGACCTGCCATTCTAGAACCAGTCTGGAAAAGACTTCTTAAGAAAGCAAACCCCAAATGCTTATGGCTCCAGGGGCCTCATTTCTCATGGTTTAGGTAGCCATTCGGAAAAAGAGAGATTGTTTTAGGTGCAGATCATGGAGGACATAGCTCTGAGACTATCCTCAGAAGACCATCACCCTGAAAACTGTTTTATGACTCTTGACACAAGTATGGCTCAGTTGGTAATGTCTTGGACATAGGATAGAGGAATGCTATCATAGCATGTTGTGCATTTTCTGCTACTCATCTGTCTTCCTGAGGCGCTCTCCAACACTAGACATGGAAAAGTGGCCCAAACTAAGTCAGGAGACTTAGTGTGAAATTGAGCAAGTCATTTTATTTTTCTGAGTCCTAGTTTCCTTGTATGTAAAATTAAAAGGTCAATACAGATAATTTTAAAATTCTTTTAAATCCTGTGTTGTGTGAGCATGTTTATCTTCCTTTAACAAATTTTTCTGAAAGTCTAAAATTAGGAGTGAGGGCACTAATATTCCTACATTGTTTCCTTGTCGTTTTTGTCATTGTCATCATTTTCCTCCCCAAAGAATAAACTGTATATAGTGTTTATGAAGTCAAGAAACTGACCTCACAGCTGGTAGGGTAGCAAAATTTTTATTTGTTTTAGATTAAGCAAATCCCCATTGACTTCTTAATGTTTTATTCTCCTATTCCAATTTGATAACATATATATTGTTTTTGTCCTGCACTTACTTGGTTGCCATAATCTTATGAGTTCAGAATATAGCAGAATATACTAAAAAACAGCATAATATAATTGCTGAACATGTTGACTCTTGGGCCATAAAGACCAGATATAGATTCTTGCTTCTGAAACTTACTGGCTATTTAAAAGAATAAATTCTTCTAAGTTCAAATGTCTTATCTAAAAAAGGAGCATAATAATGATAACTGCCAAGTAGAGCTACTATGAGACTTGAAAGAAAAAAAGTGCTTATAAACAGCATATAGCAACAGCTCAATAAAAACTAGTTTTTGTTTTTTTTAATATGCCAGAGGTTCTCAATTCTGGATGTACAATAGAATTATTAAACGGGAAGTTTTTAATACATTTTAATGTCTTTTCTCCACCTGAGACTAATTAAATCAGTACTTCTGAGAATGGAGTCAGGGCATAGGCATATTTTGAAAGCTTCCCAAGTGATTCTATGTACGGCAACGGTTGAGAACCTCTGGTATTTGCCAAGCATAATATAGAAATCAGAGAGAAGATGGTTCTTTTGGCCTCTTATGTACATATGACTATTAAACACTGTCAACACAACTGATACAGACCTCTCAAAGACTCAGGAGTGAGGTCTTTGGTAATCACTACAGTATTAGTCCTTAACTGGTCCCTGACTGGTGCCCTAGAGTCCAAGGCCATTTAGTGGAAGAAAACAAGGTAAGTGTTGGAGTCTATTTTAGCCTTTAGAGCCCAACATATTCTTCCAAATTCTGTGATCTCTCATTTTTATAGGCTTTTTCATGATCCTTCTAATATTATTGCTATTTAAAAAACACAGCATAACAAAAAAATAATCTATCAAAGCTGTGAAAGTCATATAAGGAAAGTGATTTTTTGTGAAGGTGAAGGAAGATGTGTTAGGGTGTCTTGGGGGTTCAGTATGATTTTTCACTGGTTGTTGGTCCCCTGGTTCAACTCCGAGCACAGAACAGGCCCAGAGATATCAATTAATTAGATTCTGGGGTTACTTTCCCCAGAGAGAAGGCCATGACCTGACCTTCAGCAGCCTGACCATTAGGGAAAGCTCTGTTTCCAGCCCCTGGTCTCTATTGCTGCGATCCTAATAAAATTTTAATCTAGCCTGAATAGTTAAGGCAAATGCGAAATTTCTAAGACTTGTGGCTGTACTTTGCCAGGGCTCACCTCAGAGAGGATCTTGAAGCTTGACATGAATTCAGATAAATGAAATGACACCTTTAGCCTGGAACAGGTTGAATCAGCACATACTCACTGATGCAAGACCATCCATTGCCTACGTAAGGACTTTGCTGGGCTCAAAGCCTCCCCTTTCACCAGAGGAGGCTCCAAACATTTTTGTGACAGGCTCCAAATTTATGCCCTTGATTCTTGTTGGTAGGTGAGCTTTGAAAACTACAGTTGAAGTATGGAGTGGAAGGAAGTAGCGTACCTACCCATGCCAGAAAAGCTGAAGTGTGTTGGATAGTGTGCTGGAAGAGCAGCCAGAGGGCAGTAACTGCCTGGAGTGGGCAGGGTGAAGAAGGGCTGCAGTGGGAAGCCTAACACAGCTTCAATGTAGTGGCCTCTGGTGTTTTCCCTTCCCAGCAGCCCTTCCTCTCCTTTGTCACCAAAATCAGATGGTACCAGAGGACTTGCTCCCATTCCTGACTCCTGACATAGTGATGGCTGTGGAGGTGCATATGTAACTCAAGGAGAGTCCACCAGGGCCCTTCTTTGGAACTGGTATAAACAATGAAAACCACATGCTGATGATGATGGTCTCAAGGAGAGAGTGTGCCTTAGAAATGAAACAAAGGTGGAAGCAAGGAGAGAGATGGAGGGAGAGACTGGATGATTCCTCTGTGTCTGACCCTGGCCCACCCCTTGGTGTTCCCAGCAATGTGAACCAATCAGTTCCCCCTTTTTTCCCCCAAACTACGTGAACAGACTATCTGCCACAAAAAGTTCCAGTACAATCCATTTCTCAATTTTCCCAAGAACTGTCCCTCCACAGGGCAGGAACAATAGAACTTTTTCCTCAGTTATCTTGAAGAGGCTGCCTCTCCTAACAGGAAAGTTCTTAGGCAACATAGTTCATCCAGAACTATTTAGTTTGTAAGGATTTTGCTATCATCTGTTGTTCACAGTTATTCTGCTCCTGGCAGATTGAAAGCCCTTCAGTTGCATTTCAGATTTAGACCGAGAACCACTAAATTCAGGGCATGATAGCTGTGCCTACCCACTTTCATTCTTTTCAGCTGAAGCAGCTCTCCAGTTAATGCAGCTCTGTGACTGGTGCTTGTATAAAAGGTAGAGGAGGGCAGACACAGGACCAGAGCAGTCAATACATCTAATGATCAGAAGCCTTCCCTGACCTGACCGACTTCCTCTTCACAGGAAACCTGTGCTGACATTGTTTGGATTCAGGAACTGAAATAATACACCAGGGATCTTTCTCTGGGGCCAGAGGGGGGTCTTTAGAATGAGACATACTATACACTATATTTTCTGTAGCGAGATAGAGCTAATTAGGTGTTTTTGAATAAAAGCACTGAAAACAGATTTTTAAGGAATTTAACCCACCCCCTCACAAGCAACCTGGTGCTAGAGTGGGTGAGCACAGTTCCTGGGGACTGACTTAGCAGGACACGGTTCAGAAAAGGCAGCTTTCTAAGCAGTCCAAGCCAGCAAGAGCCTTAGAGTAAATGTCAAGCTAAGAAGTGGTCCTTAACCAGGGGTGATCTGCCTGCCAGGGGACATATGCTGTGTCTGGACACCTTTTGGTTGTCACATGGGGAGGGAGCTGCTATTGCTATTAGTGAGGAGCGGCAGTGCACAGGACGGTCCCCACAATTATCGGGTCCTAAGAGAAACTGGGCTAAAGTCAATAGTGACATCTGGGAGATATGGGGACATCAAGGACAGACAGACATTTTATCCACCCCCGGAACAAGAGACAGTTTATAGTTAAGGGAAGGAAGTGTTAAAAGGTATACATATGGACCAGGAATACAGAGGTCCTGTGACAGCATGAGGCATCTGTGTTGGTTGGTCTTAAATGGGAAGGTTGAGCTCCTTAAAGGTCCAGAGTAGACTTTCTTTCATTGTTTCCTTTACAGTTAATGCTAAAATATTTCATCCCCAGTTAATGCATACTAAGGTAATTCAGTAAAGTTACTGCAGCAGGGGCCACTTTATTTCCTTCTGTACTCTCAGTCCCTAGCACAGAGTAAACTCAGTAAACGGCTGTTGTTAATTGACTGGAAATAAAAGGAATGCTACATCACTGGGTTCTGTAAACATAAATCCATTTTTACATATAACTATATGAATATTTACACATGTACATGCATATATATTGTTTTCAAGACATACTTTGGGTCATTAAATCTGAGCTAATCAGCTGTGCATTTGTTAACTTTGTGACCAAGAGTAAATCACTTAAATTTTATAATCTTAGTGTCCTCAGTTATATACCAAAAAACATTAATATTGATATTACAAAGTTTTGAAACTTTAAAAAATTGAAATATAATCTTAAGGTTACCTTTTTAAAAAGTACAATTCTCTTGTACTTAATATATTGAAAAAGTTGTATATAACCATGACCATCTAATTGAAGTACATTTTCATCACCACAAAAGGAAACTTTGTACCCATTAGCAAGGACTAATGGACCTTATTTCCTCCATCCCCTGTCAGTCATTAATCTAATTTCTGTCTCTATGGAATTCCCTATTATGGACATTTCATGTAAGCATATCATACCTTTGGCAATATTAATTGAATATATCAGTAATTCATTTCTTTTTAAGGCTGTATAATAGTCTGAGGGTACGAATATGAGGTCTGTCTGGAAAAAAAAGTCCAGCCACTGTTAATATAACAATAACTGTTTGTGTTCAACATCAATATAAACTGGCAGCCAAGGAGAGTGGACTGGAATGAACATGCATGAACAATGGTGATTTCACTCTACTAGTCAGTAGGGGAAGTAAATGCTGTTGAGTGAGCATGTGTACTGTGTGGCCATTGCATTCAAAATGACAGTGAGTAGAGCAATGAATCTGCATCAAATTTTGCATTAAGCTTCAACATTCCTCTGTAGAAACTATCCAGACAATTTAGAAGTCTTTTGGAGTTGATCAGTGAGAGCAGTGCAAATAAAAATGTGGTACAAATGCTTCAAAGATGGTCAAGAATCTGTTGAAGTGATCCATGTTCTAGAAGGCCTGAAATCAGCAGAACATATTATAATGTTGAATGTGTACAGGTTGCAATCAACAAAGATCAGAAGTCATGGTGCAAGAACTAAATGCTGATCTGGGGATTCCAAAACTACCATGTCTGAGATTTTGGTGCATGATTTTGGCATGAAAAGTGTCATGGGAAAATTTGTTCCATGGCTTCTGTTACCAGAGCAGAAGGAATAATGTGCTGCAGTTACTAATGACTTGATTCAAACTGCTACCAATGAACCAGATTTCCTCAAGAAGGTCATAACCAGAAATGAAACATGGGTCTACTGCTATTATATGGAAACAAAAGCCCAGTTGTCCCAATGGAAGTCACTCGGTTGTCCATGCCTAAAAAAGGTGCAGCAAAGTCTCAGATCAAGACCATGTTAACTGTGTTCTTTGATTGGGAAGGTGATATTCATCACGAGTGCTCCTCCAGGAGAAACAGTTAATAAGGAGAACTACCTCAATGTTGTTCCTTGGTTGAGAGATGCAATATGGTGAAAACAGCTACAACTCTGAGCAACTGCTGATTGTCATATTCATCACAACAACATGCTTGCTCATGCATCACATCTTGTGCAGAGTTTTTTTGGCAAAAGATCAAATCACAGGTGATTTAGCTGCCCCCTAAGCCGAGATTTGGCACCCTGAGATTTCTGGCTTTTCCCAAAATTAAAATCACCTTTGAAAAATGAAGATATTTTAGATCATTGATGAGATTCAGAAAAATATGATGGGGTAGTTGATGGTTATTGGGAAAACTGTGTGAGGCTCCAAGGGGCCCACTTTGAAAGGGACTGAGGCATCATTGTCCTATGTACAATGTTTCCTGTATCTTGTATCTTCTTCAATAAATGTCTCTGTTTTTCATAGTACGTGGCTGGATAATTTCTGGATAGACCTCATATACCACATTTTGTTTATCTATTCCTCAGTTGATGGACATTTGGATTATTTTCACTTTTTTGGCTATTATCAATAATGCTGCTTTGAGAATTTGGGTTCAAGCTTTTGTATGGATATATGTTCTTTATTTTCTTTGCTAGCTAACTAAGAATAAAATTTTTAGGTCATATGGTAACTCTGTATTTAAACTTTCAAGTAACAGCAAACTATTTTCCAAAGCAGCACAATTGTACCAGCACTATATAAGGGTCCCACGGTCCCACTCTCTCCACATTCTTGGCAACATTTGTCATTGTCCATCTTTTTTTTATGGCTATCCTAGTGGGGATGAAGTGGCATTTGCTGTGGTCTTGATTTACATTTCCCTAATAACTAATGAAATTGAACATCTTTTCAAGTGCTTGTTAGTTATTTGTGTATATATATATATATTTTTTCTTTTTTGAGAAATGTCTATTTGAGTCCTTTGCCTGCCTTGTAATTGTGTTTTTTTGTATTTTTGTTGTTGAGTTATAAGGTTTTTAAAATATATTCTGGATACTAGTTCTTTATCAGATGTAAGCTTTGCAAATATTATTTCCCATCCTGTGGGCTTTCTTTCATTTTCTTTTTTCCTTCTCTTTTTCTAGCTTTATTGAGATAAAATTAACGATAACATAATTAGTTAAAGGCATTGATTTTCAACCTTTTTCATCTAATGGCACACATAAACTATTTACTAAAATTCTGTGACACACCAAAAAATGTTATTTTTATTTTATTTTTATTTTTTGCCGATCTGACCAAAAAAAGGTATAATTTTGATACATTCATACCAGACAGCTATTGTTGTATTGACTGTTGTCATTTTTTAAATTTAACAATCTAAGGGAAAAAAAATCAATGCCCTGACTAAATAGTCAGATATTGCACATTTTAAAAATTCTTGTAGCACACCAGTGTGCCATCACACACCTGGTTGAAAATTGCTGGTTTAAGATCTAGAACATAATGACTTTATATTTGTGTATATTGAGAAATGATTACCATAGTAAGTTTAGTTAACATATATCACTTTACATAGTTACAATTTTTTTCTAGTGATTAGAACTTCTAAGAGTTACTCTCTTTTTCGTGGCATCTTGCAGGTGGTTGGCTGCTTCAGGATGAAGCTGAACATCTCTTTCCCAACCACCGGCTGCCAGAAACTCATTGAAGTGGACAATGAACTCAGATGTTATACCTTTTAGAGAAGCATATGGCCACAGAAGTTGCAGCAATCACTCTAAGTGAAGAATGTAAGGATTATGTGGTTCAAATCAGTGGTGGGAACAACAAAGGTTTCCCCGTGAAGCAGGGTGTCTTGACCCATGGCCATGTCCACCTGCTTCTGGGTAAGGGACACTCCTGTTATAGATCAAGGACTGGAGAGAGAAAGCACAAATCTGTTCAGGGTCTCATTGCGGATGCCAATCTCAGTGTTCTCAACTTGCTCCTTGTAAAGAAGATATTCCTGGTCAATTGTACTACTGTGCCTCATCACCTGAAGCCCAAAAGAGCTAGGAGAATCCACCTCCTTTTTTTTTTATTTTTAATTTTATTTTTTGGTTTTTCAATTACAGTTGTCCCATTTTTTGCCCCATTGCTCCCCTCACCCAGCCCACCCCTTCTTCCATAATCATATCCCTCCTCATTGTCCATGTCTATGAGTCATTTATACATGTCCCTTGACTAAACCCTTCCCTTACTTATCCCCCTCTCTCCCTCCCCCCACCCCCTATTGACTGTTATTCTGCTCCTTGTCCTATTTAGTTCATTTGTTTATGTTGTTCTTTAGTTTCCTGTATTAGGTGATATCATATGGTATTTTTCTTTCTTTGCCTGGCTTATTTCACTAAGCATAATTGTCTCTAGTTCCAAGAAAACAGACAACCCAATTAAAAAATGGGCAAAGGAACTGAACAAACACTTCTCCAAAGAGGACATACAGAAGGTCCATAGACACATGAAAAAATGCTCAACATCACTAGCCATCAGAGAGATGCACATAAATACCACAATGAGACACCACTTTACAGCAGTCAGAATGGCCACCTCCTTTTTAATCTGTCTAAAGAAGCTACGTCCACCAACATCAAAGAAAGTAAGAAACCTAGGTCCAAGGCACCCAAGATTCAGCATCTTATTACTCCATGTGTCCTGCAACATAAATGCTTTGAAGAAACAACATATTTTAAAAGATAAGGAATAGGCTGCAGAATATGCTAAACTTTTGGCTAAGAAAATGAAGGAGGCCAAAGCAAAACACCAGGAACAGATTGCCAACAGATGTAGGCTGTCCTTTCTGAGAGCTTCTACCTCTAAGTTTGAGTTCAGTCAAAAATGAGATTTTGTAAGAGTAACAAATAAATAAAAATACAGATTAAAAAAATGATTTGCTTTCCTATCAACTTTCAAATATACAATACAGTATTGTTAAGTATAGTCACCATGCTGTACATTCCATCCCATCCCCAGGACTTTTATCTGATAACTGGAGATGTGTAACTTTTAACCAACCTTCACCCATTCTCCACCCATACTGCTCTTCTGGCAACCACCAATCTGTTCTCTATTTCTGAGTTTGGTTTTTTATTAGACTCTACATATAAGTGAGATAACATAGTATTTGTTGTTCTCTGTGTAACTTATTTCAATAGCATAATGCCCTCAAGATCCATCCATGTTGTTTAAAATGGCAAGATTCCCTTCTCTTTAATGACTGAATGCCATTCCATCATTCACTCTCTTGATAATGTCTTTTGAAACATGAAGTGTTTAATTTTGATGTTAAATTTATCTATATTGTTTTGATTATTTTTGCTTTTTATCTATAAAACTATCGCCTAATCCAAGGTCACAAAGATTTAAACTTCGTTTTCTTCTAAGACTTTTATAGTTTTAGCATATTTGTTTAGAACTGTAAATTTTTTGGCTAACTTTTGTGGATGTTGTGAAATAGAGTTCCAATTTTATTGTGCACATAGTCAAAAGACTATTCTTTTCACATTACATTTTATGTACATCCTTGTCAAAAATCAATTGACCATCAATGTATGGATTTATTTCTGGAGTCTCAATTTCATTTCATTGATCTATATCCCTATTCTTATTATTGTACCACAGTCTTGATTATAGTAGCTTTGTAGTAAGTTTTGAAATTAAGAAGTGTGATTCTTCCAACTTTATGTTCCATTTTCAAGATTAGCTATTCTGTATCCCTTGCAATTCCACATTAATATTAGGGTCAGCTTATCAGTTTCCACACACCTAAAAAAATGTAGCTAGGATTTTTATAAGGATCACATTGTACCTGTAGATCAATTTAGGGACTATTATCATATAATACTATTAAAATATTAATGGAATATCTTCCCATTAATTAGCTACTTAATTTCTTTAAGTGATGTTCCATGAATTAAGTGCTGCAGCAAACTCTTGTTTCAAAGATAAAATATTTACATTAATTTATGATGTAGTATATTTTGAGCCTCATGATAGCTCAATATAAATACTGAGTTTACTGCATATATGGCCTGATTTCCTAATAATATGCCAGATACTGAGATCCCTTTCTGATTCATGGAACTGGGTCAAGAAGGCTCCAGTGAGTCATATGCACAACTTCTTGTAATAAGACAGCCCAATTGTGCTAAGTAGAGTTCAGATAATAAGAAGTAACTGATGAAGTCTTGAGAAGATTTTTGTTTTATGAACATTTTCATTTTAATAGTGTTTATTGTTAAAGAATTTAGCCCATATACCAATCTCAGGGTTCAAATTCCTCTTTCACTTGAATGTGAAATACTCTACTGTTTCCAAATATTACTATCACTAATGCTGCTGCTACTATTACTACAATACTACTACACACACACACCTGCTCTTTAACACTATTACATGTTTTGCACTATGCTGTATAAGTATCATTTCATTTATCCTTATGACGGATTTTTGAGTATTATTATCCTCATTATGCAGATGAGAAAACTGATGTTTTGAACAACTTAGGAAGTCGCTTAGAATTACACAACTAATAAGAGTATGAACCTATATGTGAAGTCAGGATTTCTGGATTCAAGTCCAGTTTCCTTTTCACTTATCTGCTGTCTTCTCTATAAAACAGAGATAAGATAGCTCTCTTACCATCCTCATAAGGCAGAATGAAGAGTCAAATTATATACATATTTTAAAACATCATTTGAATGTAATATATTAAAAGACTATTGAGGGAAAAACAGAGGTGGAGAAAGATAAGAAAAGAAAGAAGTATCAACAATGCAAAGACTAGGAAGCCACCAAACATGTATTCATTCAGGATGTAATTACAAGCATTCATTATGTGCCAAGTACTCTTTTAAGCACTGAGAATGCATGGAGGGCAAAGAGAGACAGGATCCCTGCCTCTATGGAACTAACATGTAAGTACAAGAGCCAGACCTTAAGTAATTAAATGGGCTATTTACCAAGTGTAATAGATTCATTGAATACAATGAGTATGGTGATGTTATAGTGACCAATAGAGAGGGCCAACTTTGATAAAGATTACCACTTAGGTGAGGGGATTTGAGCCCCATAAAATGTTTCTTTCACACTAATAATAATAATGGTGGCAGTTTTTAACATAACTTACCACCATCTTCTTCTTGAAATCTTCTCCTCTCTCTTTCTCTTTTTACTTCTTTGAATTACCTTTTTACTTATTTGAATCTCCTTCTCTCTCAGCCACTTTAACTGGTATCTCTTCCACCACCCAGCCTCTAACCATTGGTGAACTTCAGGAACATGTCTAAATGGACTTTTAATTTCATTGTCAAAACTCCCCACAGTCTTGCAAATTTCAGAAAATAGAAAATGCCTCAACCTGGAGTTGTTCTTGGCATTTCCTGCTCCCTCATGTTCATATCCAACCCATCAGTGCTGTTCCCATTTCAGGTCCTCAGGTTACCTCAACTCCTCCATTGCTCTGACCTCATTAGGTGATAGTGATAGATTTCTTTCCTGGACGACTGCAGTTGTTCCCAGAATGGCTCCTACTTCCCTTCTTGTCCTCCTTCTTTCACTTAGTAGCCCTTTAAGAGTATAAACCAGATCATGTTACTCTGTTTAAAGTTATTTAAATGTTATCCTTCCCACTGAAAACAAACACACCTCCTCTATCATCCAGCTCCTGTCTATCCCTCTGACTTCATCTTTCTTCACTTTCTCCCTTGAGTTCCATACTTGAGCCAATGACCTAGTTTCCTTTCAGGGAAAAGTTCACACAAGTCTTTTGTTTTGCTTTTTCTGTTTATGTGCCTGTGTCCTTCTCATCCTTAAAGAGGAGCCTGAACTGAATGTTCTAGCTAATGCAGACCAATCCTTTATTTGAATTCCAGCCCTATTTGCTTCTTTCAGAGAATTACTTAGGACTTGTTCAGTTACTAGCATATTGTCTCGATTCTCTGTAAGTTATAAAATCCAAGAGAGCAGATACCAAAACTGTCTTGCTCACTAGTTTCTTCCTGACATTGGCCACCGTGTCTGCCTAGAGGTGTGCCAGTAACTGTATGTTGAATGAATGAAAATGTAAAATGCTTATTATATGCCAGCCACCATCTCAAGCACTTCGTATTATCTTTTTTCTTCTCCAAAATGTCATTGTGGTGGATACCAATATGACTCAATTTGTAGATGAGAGAATAGAGGAGCCTATGTGTGCTCCTTAATGACACGTGGCCAGTAAGTAAGAGAAACAGACTCTCAACCCTGGTCTTTTTAATTCCAGAGCTCAGAATCTTAGCTATTGTATGGCTCTCACAGCCTGCCAACTTTGGGGTACTAGTTTGCATTGGTTACATCTTTCTTTGCTTTGCTTGTCTCTTTAGATTTCTGAAATCCTTGAAAGTTTTCCTCCTATATTCTCCAAGATGACTTACCCAAGTAGAATATATGTATGCCTGTACATGGGGATGGATGGTAGTAATAAAATGTCTTGAAAGTATTATCAGTAACCAACTCAAGAAGCTTACTCTTGTAACCTAAATTTCTTTTTGAAAACCTCTCTCACTTTCCCAAGGATGTGTGTTACTGGGGAAAATTGACCAAAACCACAGCACTGTGTATATTATTCACTGAAAGTACAGTAGATTTAAGTCATTGAACCAAGCTATTTTACTTACGTTATTTATAATCCTCACTTTGACTTTAATGAAATAGGTACTTTCATTTTTATTTCACAGCTGAGAAATAAGATTCAGAGTGGCTACACAATGTGGTTCAAGTTACACAGTTACTTAGTACTAAAGCTAGGTTTCACTTCCAGTTTTTGTCAGGATCCAAAGTATACACTCCTTGCAATATTATTACATATTGTCCCTTGCTTCTCTCTACCAAAGTTTTCTAAAAATTTAGAACTTAATACTTATCTGTGTAAATGTTATAATACAAATATATGTATATATATATGTGTGTGTGTTTACACACACACACATATATATATACATACCTGAGTACATACACACCTCATTTTCAAGCTGAAATATTTTGAAGGCTATTTAATCCACATGTTTTTATTTTCTGTTTCTTTATGACAAATTAAAAATATCAAAATCAATTAGACAGCTCAGGAACTGGCAAACTTTTCTGTGAAGGGCCAAATAATAAATATTTTATGTTTTGTGGGCCATATGTCTCTGTCACAACTACTTAACTTGGCTGCTGTGGTATGAAAGCCTCTATAGATAATATGAAACACATGAGTTTTTCTGTGTTTCAATAAAAGTTTATTGACACCAATTTTTAATTTTTTATAAATTGTTATATGTCATGCAATAATCTTACTTTTCAACTATTTAAAAATATAAAAATTACTCTTAGCTCGTGGGCTATACAAAGACAAGCAGTGAGCCCAGTTTGGCCTGTGGGTCATAGGTTTCAACCCCTGAGTTAGACTGAGATTCTGTATGTTCCAGGGTAGTTTTGACTTTCTTAATTTTTCTTAAAATTCTAAATGCTCTAGAATGTGTTTTGAAATGCCTAACCCACCAATGAACTGGATACTGAATTAAAGCACATGATTATATTAATTTGTTCTTCAGTGTAAAGGGGTAAAAGCAGTATGGAGGGAAGCATATCAGTGATTGAAATTCAATTATAGTATATCGTCAATGCCACCTACCGCTTAGAAGAGTCAAATCAATGAATTCACAACATTTATATAATGTCCTTTTCACAGTCCTTTTACCTTTTTAATATTACCTTTGCATATAAAATAAAATGTCAATAAAAATAAGTAGAACAAAAAGTAAGGAGGCTACTAAAATTTAAAATGTCACAATGGAGACAGGTAGTGTTGGTGAAGTAAACTGGCTCTCATGTCGTCTTTAGCTTTCCTTGCTAGCAAAATTTGAGTCGGACTTCATTCCTTTTCTGTTTTTTTGTTTGTTTGTTTGTTTTGTTTTGTTTTTGTATGTGCACAATGGTATACCTTTAGCTTTAAAGAAATAGGAACTTTAACTTTGGGTGAGCAAGTTTCTAGCTGTGCCTAAGCTGAGGTTCAGTCTGGCTGTGTCCAGTGAACTGGAGCTCTATCTAAGCAGCGCTCAGGCTGCTCTGAAGGAGCTCATTGGCTTGGCCGGTGGGTGGAAAGCACCCTGGCTGGGAAGAGCGTTGTGCCAGGGAGGGTGGAAGGGAATGTAAGCTGCTGCCTCTTTCGGTCCAGAAACTCCTGAAATCTATGTCTGAGCCTTAACAAGAGCACATTTTCTTCCACGTTTATGCAAAACACTATATACTAGCCCCTTATCCCTGGCTGGTTTAGCTCAGTGGATTGAGCGTCGGCCTGCGAGCTAAGTGTCGCTGGTTCGATCTTCCAGTCAGGGCACATCAGAGAAGGAAAACTCTGACTCCAAAAAACCTCCGCTGCCTTGCGGCATACCTCTTCAGGGGAAAGGCTAAGGGAGTAAACCCCGACAGAAAATCCGGAGCCGGAGTCCCTAAGGCGGTTTGACGTTGTAGTCAACACCGGCAACTCCTGCGGCGCACCTGAAGCCAAGCTGTATTGACTCCGTCTTTCCCTTGGACCCTTCAGCTGCGAAGAGAGGGGGGGGTCTGCTGCATGGGCAACAGCAGACCCTCCATATCACCCTGCCCAGGCTCTGTAGCTTCAGCGTCATCGCAAGATGTCGATTCAACACGGGAGGAGACAGATACCGTGTCACTCCCGAGTCGGACTGCACAGCCATTCTCGGCGGTGCAGATAGACTCTTAAGAAGCTACACCATCGTCTCTCGAGACGGACGGCTGCCGACGGATATACTAGCCCTGTGAGGCTTGAGGTTAAGGCAGTATGCTTGACCATATGGAAAGTCTTTCAACCTGAGGAACACCAAGGACTGGTGGGTAGAGCAGCAGTCCCATGGAGGTCGTGAGCAGCAGTAGCAGCTGCAGACTCTGCTCTCCAGTAGCTCTGAAGGCAGCAGACATCCTCAGAGGGACAGAAGGATAAAAAGAAATACTTCAGAGTGAGCCCATGATGGGTCACTTAAGTCTCCCAGAGGACCCCCTGTTAAGTATGAAGGAATGACAAGACAGATTCACTGAGTATAAATAAGTACCTCATGTTACTTCATTTAAGTCCACAGGCTGGAATGGGGTCAAAAGATATACCAGGAAGCACAAACCAAGAATAACTTGAGAGCTAGGTAGTTGAAAACTTTCAAATTAAAAAAAAAAAAAAAAAAAGGCTTATTGTTTTTCTAGAGGATTTGCATTTAAACAGACTGGCCATGATTAGTTTTGAGCTTTTTAGGATTTCTTCATCTTTGAATTTGGACAATAATAGTACTTAATTTGCAGAGTTTTTAGGACAATCAAATTATGTTATACTTATGAAAAGAGGAGCATAGTTCCTGGACTTAACGATGTTTCATCAAACCTAATTCTTGTTTTTGCTGTTACTATTATTAGCATAAGTAATAAGATTCTTCCTACATAGTCCAAATTGACTCAGAGGAAAGCTAGAGCCCCTATCAAACCTTATCCATAAGTTTGCAAACACTGTTTCTAGGCAGTCAATTGAAAGAAAAGAAAAATGTAGCCCAGGTAAATGTCAGAACTCTTGTCTTACAGGCAATCATATGAAATCAGACATTCTCAACCCCATGCTACATCTCTTCACTGGACACATTATTTTCAGATTATGACAAATTTACAAGTCTCAATTCCCTGAGTTCATATCTTTTATATTCCAAGTGCCTCCAATTATTGTCTTTAATTATTATAGTAAGACATGGGCAGAGAAGAGGATTTGAGCAAACCACATTTCCCAAAGGGAGAAGTTGAGCAAGGAAAAGTTAACGAGGGTAGGCTGTCCATAAAGCAGTCAGGACACATTTCTACGAGGCTAGCCTGTCCAGCGGGCAGTTGCGAAAGCTGGCAGATCAGTCACTTCCTCTTGGACACCATGAACATACCTGTTGCCTTTGGGCTGATGCCCAGGGACTAACCGCCACCAGTTACTGGTATAGAATTGACATTTTCCTCTTTGTCCAATGATTTATCTTCACTTGCAACTTTATTAAGACAGCCAAGTTTATACCATTCTGGGTTTTATTTTTAATTGGTTTTAAAATTAATTTTTTATTTCAATAATATGTTCATTATAGAAAACTTGAAAATGTACGAAAGCACAAAAATCTTCCCATTCCAAATCCTCAACAATAAAAATTGTTATGTTACAGTTTAAATCTGTTTTTCATATAAAACATTATTATTATATATAATAATGTATCTTCTTTTATAACAAAATGATATCACGTGTACATATTTTCCCCTGCATGCTGCTTACCTTTTTATTGGCTTACATTAAGATACATAATGAATCACAATACTTTTTCCACACCATTTAATATTCTGGAGCATGATCATTTTCTTGGCTACATTATATGAATGTACTATAATTTATCAACCAATCCCCTATTTTTCGACATTAGGTTTTTCAAATTTTTTTACTATAATGTCTAATTCTTGGATGAAGACTTTTATAGATAAATATTTGCACATCCTTGATTATTTTCTTATAATACATTTCTGGAGGTGAATTTTTTTGGAAGAAACTATATGTACATGTCTAAGGTTTTATTTCAAAAATGTTTTATAGAAAGATTAAGTCAATGTGCATTTCCTCAGGCATTGTGTAAGAGCATTTGCTTTCATACACTTGTTAATACTGGTAACTATAATTTTTAATTATCAACTTGATAGACAGTGAATGCTATTTTAGTGTTTATGCTATTTTTATTTTCAATTTGGTTACTGATGAGACAGGATTTTTCATATGATTATTAGTGATTTTTATTTCCTTTGTATATTGCTAATCTGAGTCTTCTGATCATTTTTTTAAATTGTATTAATTTTATTATAATCTGTATGAACTTTTAAATTTAGCAGCTACTGTTTGTCATATATCTTACATGAAAGGACGTATTATATTTCCTTATATTCTCATTGCATTTTAATTTTCCATATGGTTGTTATTAGCTATGTAGAAATTTTTAAATGTACTTAAAAATATTATGCTTCATTTCTGATTTCCTTCTCTTAAAAGCCTTTTGTTAACTTGATAAAAATAAACATCACTGATGTTTTTCTCTGTGATTTTATTGGTTACATTTTTTTACTCTGTTGTTCTTAGATCCATAGATACTTTATGACAATGGATTGCTTTTCATTTTTATGTAAGTAGGCTGTGTTTAAGTCTGCTCCACCTACTGAAGATACTGAATCTTTCTTTTGTGTCTGTGTGCTGTCTGTTAGTGCTGTGGGGACATGCTAGTGCTGCACTATTTTCCATATTCTTGAATTGGCACAATTTTTCCTTGTTTATCAAATTGACTGGCTCTTTTAAATTCCCCTGAAGTTGCGATCTTGAAAGCGTCATCCTACATCCTTTCTCCTGCATTCTTCTCTGCTGCAAAGAGTATCCTGTGGAGTGGTTTTAGTGTTGCCTCTAGTTCCATCTTGGGGAGTTGGTTCTGGTAGGGATTCTGGTCCTCTTCAGAGCATCTGCTTCCTGGATCAGCCCCAATCCATCACCTTTACAGACATGTGCATAGGCCTCAAAGTGTCCAATGTTATCATCTCTTTTTTTATGAGTTATGTTTGTGAGGTTTTTATCACATAAAGATGCTTTTGGAAGATGTTTAGGTCCAGGTACCTATTGTAGGTAGAATTCTAAAAATGTACCCTGCCCCCAAGAGGTCCCACCCTGTGGCTTGAATAAGATATCATACCATGAATGTTTTGTTATCTGTCAAAAGAGACTTTGAAGATGTAATTAAGATTTCTAATTATTGACCTAAAAATAGGGAGAGTATCTTGGCTTATCTGATTGGTCCTAATCTCCTCATATAAGCCCCTTAAAGGCAGTGAGTTTGTTCTGGCCAAAGCAAGAGAAGTCAGAGATTTGAGGAATGAAGGAGATTTTGAGGAAAGATGGAGGGGATCTTGTGCTCAAGAATGCGAGTGGCCTCTAGGAGCTGAAAGCAACCTCCACTGACAGCTAGCAAGGAAATGGGGACCTCAGCCTTATAACCCCAAGGAACTGAATTTGGCCAATAATCTAAATAAGCCTCCAGTTAAGGACCCAGCTTGTCTGACACCTTGATTTTGGCCTTGTGAAACCCGATGCAGAGAAGGGAGCTGTGCTTCTTACCTACAGAAACTGAGACAGTGAGTGGGTATTGTTCTAAGCCGCTAAGTTTGTGGTGCTCTGTTTTGGCACTGGTAGCAACCTCATACAGTAACTGCATTAGGGCTCTTATTTTCACAAGTGCAGAGAGGACATGTCATGGGGTGGCAGGGTTGGGGGGTGCTGGGCGTGGGTGGGAGACTATGACTCAGAGCTCTTGTCTTCACCAAGGGAGAGCCCCCTCAAACAGTGATGGGTGGGCCAGGAGAACCCTGCCCAATGTGGCCAATGATATCCCATCTTAACATTTTTTATTTCTTTAATAGGTAGCCCTGTAACCTAAATAGGGATAGACCATCTCCCAGAAACCCAGGCACGTTGCCACTTGGTTGCAGTGCTGACTTTCGGAGGCTGAAAGCGTTTGTACCACACATCACCAGCAGCTTGTTTGGCAATACTGAGAAATAGCTGCATCTGCAATTCATAGCAGAGAGAACATTTCAGCAAGTAAACCGTACTGTGGAGGCCACTCAAATTTGACTGCAGTGGGTAAAATTGGTCTTGGGCTCCAGGTGCTGCTCTCTGAAATCCACCCCCGCAGCCTTCCCACACTGCGGCCAGCCAGAGTCTGAGTGAGGCAGGGAAGCTCCGGCAGCTGGTCTCCTGGGAGAAGCCATTCTCCTCTGATGGCAGACTGCCTTGAGCAATGGCCTTGAGCAATGGCCTTGAGCAATGGCCTTGCCACCTACCAGCCTTCCTTGTTCTTTCCTTGGAGTCGGGCCTGCACCCATGTCTGACAGTTCTCCAAGCCTCTTCCAATTTCTCCTCATCTTCTCTTCCTGGCATTTCCCCGAATAATTTTCTCACGCATGAAGTCCTGCCTTGCTATCTTCATGTTCACCTGAAAACAAAAAGCCTTTTGAAGTGAGAGAACAAGCCTTTATCTGAGGTAAAAAAAACAAACAAACAAACAAACGAACAAAAAAAAAACACAGCTATTTGGGAATCTCTGAGTCAGGCAGAAGCCCAAATCGTGTTCCAATGAGAAGACAAAGGCAATGGTTACTTATAAGAAATGGAAGGGGACAATCACATCAGCAGAAGGAAGACATTCCTATTGGTGCAGATAAGCTAACACAGTGACGCTAATTCTAAACAACGTTTTTCATTTTCAGTCCAGTGGCCCTCCGTCCAGTAGTCATATCTGTGTTCTTGTTATTTTGTAAATAGTTCTTTGGGACCTAACATCGCTTTAGGTTCAGCCCAAAGGTTATTTTGCCCTCTTTGAACATTCCAAAGGTTTGAGGCATAAGATGTGCAAGGCAGTTCTTCTGGGATGGCAGCTCTGGCTTCATTTTAAGGTGATTCCATTTGTTTTATTTTATTTTATTTTACATTTGTTTCTTGGGAGACCCAGACTAACACGCCAAGCATGACTAAAGCAACTCCTCGGGAATAAGCTCACTGTGATCCATCCAGCACCAGGCAGGTTCCCCAGACACAAGGCAGCTTTTAGGTTTCAGTAGAGAGGCCCCAGCTATGAACCTCACGCTTTTAGTGTGCTGAAGAGCACAAACACTGACGGTATAGGAACTGGCCCTTCATTTGTACCCTTGTCCCAGACCCCACAAATGTCATGGGCAGGCCTGCACAGGATGTGACAGGTCTGACCCACTCCCTCAAACCCAGTTGTCCATTCTCATGAAGAAGGAATGTCAGAAACCATTCTTTAGGTAGCTATGTGTGGTTGGGCCTCACAAATGTTATTTGTGAGTTCACTCCAAAAAGATCTAGCTTGGGGGTTAGCCTTTGACTTCTGGGTATCAGGGAAGGTCTGGGAAACCCAATTAACTTAATGAGGATAATTAGTGTTGGTTAGGCTTCCTTAATGAGACAGAGATTAGTTGCTTAAACTGATCATGGAGTGATGCTTCCCGGAGGGCACTATTGTATAGATTCCGACACTGAAGATTTTTAGCCTCTGTGGTGCTCAGCCAGCTTTCATTCTGGTAATGAAGGACGTAGTCAGTGAACCACTGAGATGTTTCTCATGAAGAGCATACCACAGCAAACACAGACTCTGCACTAAAATGGAGATAGCCTTACAGTTGGGCAAACTGAGGCTCAAGAGAGGTTAATTGATGTGAAATAGGCCACACAGCTACTTACTGACATAGCAGGCTGAAGGCCATTGTTTAACAGATAATGACTCACTGAGCATTTTCCCATGCTCTCAACTGAAGGTGTATTTGGTTAAAGGCAATGCGAACAAATGAGCAGTAGGTCAGGGGTGATGTGAAAGGGAGTGTTATTTAGAGTCCAGTGTCACTTTGCATACGATTACTTCAGCTCTGTCACTGGGTTGCCATAAAACCATTTGCTGATTTATTCTGGGCTCCTGGCCCTGTCTCATAAAAGCATCTTTGTAATTCTCACCAGAGATCATCCTCTGCGATGACAAATAACATCCATCATTAAAAATGACATCCATAATTTTGCAGCCAAGAAAGACGATCTTTTAAAGCTGTCAGTGAAACAAAAGGGATTGTAGGAGATGCTGATGCAATCTCTTTAAAATCTTGGGAAGTTCTAAGTACAACGATGAACTTTCCATTTTGGAATTGCAGGATTAATTGTGTGCTAAGCCATTCCCTCCCCCCAACACACACACACACACACACACACACACACACACACACACACACTCCCTGCTGTCCCTGGAAGAAAGGTTTGAGATATCCAGAGTTCCCTGTGGCTCAATCATTAACTTGCTGAATGGCCTAGGAGTCAAAGGAGTTAATGAGCTTCATCCAGAGTTGGAGGAACAGAGAGCAGGCAGGGAAAAGGGAGAAAAACTCACTGCCTATTGTAGGAAGAAGAGGTGAGAAGCAAAGCCACACACACAGCAAGGGAGATAGAGCCTCTCAATAGCACCAGCTCTGCTTTGGGAGCTGCGGGTCATTCACACAATGAAGTGCACTCTGCATCTCAGACCCTCAGTTTTACAGAAGCCTAGTCACCTTTACGTGAGCCCTGGCTGGTTTAGCTCAGTGGATTGAGCGTCGGCCTGCGAGCTAAGTGTCGCTGGTTCGATCTTCCAGTCAGGGTACATCAGAGAAGGAAAACTCTGACTCCAAAAAACCTCCGCTGCCTTGCGGCATACCTCTTCAGGGGAAAGGCTAAGGGAGTAAACCCCGACAGAAAATCCGGAGCCGGAGTCCCTAAGGCGGTTTGATGTTGTGATCAACACCGGCAACTCCTGCGGCGCACCTGAACCCAAGCTGTATCGACTCCGTCTTTCCCTTGGACCCTTCAGCTGCGAAGAGAGGGGGGGTCTGCTGCATGGGCAACAGCAGACCCTCCATATTGCCCTGCCCAGGCTCTGTAGCTTCAGCGTCATCGCAAGATGTCGATTCAACACGGGAGGAGACAGATACCATGTCACTCCCGAGTCGGACTGCACAGCCATTCTCGGCGGTGCAGATGGACTCTTAAGAAGCTACACCATCGTCTCTCGAGACGGACGGCTGCCGACGAGTCACCTTTAGGAATAGTATTGTCTCCTTCTCCTTCTCATTAAATTTTCCAGGACAACAAAATTGCTGCATCATCAGCCATGTCAATCTCCAGAGCTCTGCCAAAAAAATAAAGGGAGAGAAAATAAATTAGATGTTCATTTTGTTTTTTTTAAAGAGGGAAAAAGAGAGGAGTTATCCTCATCCTCTTGTCCTTTTCTCACTAGAGGTGGGACACTGATTAGTCTAAATAGGCAGAAGCTCAGAACACCAAGAATAATGAACAGACTTGCTCTTTCCGGATTGAAAGCAGGAATCCTGGGAACAACTGCAGAAGGGCTGGAGCTGAGGGATGTGGGGTCACCTGTCCATTGATGGTGCAACCCAGGGAAACATTTCTGCTTGGAGTCCACATTCCCGGTGAATGCTGTAGACCGCTGCAGCAGCAATGCGGTCTATGGACTCCAGTGAACATCATCCACACCAGTTTTGCTTCTCCATGTCAATTTCAAATGTGCTACTTGATTTACACCATTGGTTATTGTTTAGAGGAAACTAACTGTAGCAATTCTTGTACAAGAGTCTGAGCAGCTGATGACCTACATTGTTAGCTGCACTTGGTTCCTTGAAAGCTTTCCCTGTTTTGTTACCTGATTTGATGTTATGTTTCTCTATTCTTGGCAGCAGTGCGTAGTGGACTTCCTACTGACCCCCTGCAGTTCCTGGGATTCCCAGACTGGGGAGCAGGAAGTGTGCAGTCAACATGCCAGACTCTGGGGTGGAAGGCAACGCAAGGGGTGGAGTAATTTTCCTGTGCCATTGCTTGCTGACTTGGCTTTTAGCGTAACTACCTCCTGCTTCCAAGATATCTCTTGTATAATTACCAAGCATGATTCTATTTTCAGTGCAATGGCTGAGAGGGTGTAATTGGAAACTACAGAGGCAGATTATTTCCTCTTTAAGGAGCTTTTTACTATCATCATATAATCTTTTGTTCCCACTCATTCATACCAGACACTCCTCATGCTGAATAAGAACATGTACTGCTGCTGAGATTCTTTCTGCTTATAGGTTATATTGCTTAAAAACTAAAAAAGCGTGAAACATAGTTGGCAAAGAGTACCTTAACATACCCCTTAGCTTGACTAAGCTTAACAGGTTTCTTCCTGACTACTAACTGATGACCTCTCTTTTCTTAGAGCATTTACTTTAAAAAACTCACAATTGTAAATTATTCCTCTTTCCCTTGTCTAATCCAGGAATGTCTTGCTCAGGGACCTGGGAGCCATCCCTTGAAAAGGAATCAAGAAAGACAGTACCCCTGTTTCCCAGTCTGTGTGGGAAGGTAGGACCCTAACATTGATTAGTGACAATTAAAAACACTGATGGCCAATCACATTGACCATCCTCTCCCCAGCGTCCTTCAGTACTTTCTCCAGAACTTGCCCCAGTACTTAAAGACTCTCTTAACTTTTGTTTTAACAGTGTTGACTTCCATCTCTCTCCTCTATTGAATTAGTTCTGACCCCTACTGTAATACTCTTGAATAAAGTCTTTCTGCATGTTTAACTTAGAGTTCTATATTTATACATATCTCTCCTACTGCAATAGCTTGAGTAAAATCTGGCCATTTTTAACAAGTATTAAATGTAATTCCTCTTTGTTCACCTGGAATTCCATTTTTTTTTTTTTTGCGCAATATAAAAAGGCTCATTTTAGATATTGTTTGTTAAATTACGAAGACAAGTTGGCTAAGCCACTCAAATCCATGAGTTAGGAATATTTATTTCCAGTTTAACATAGATATATATTTGCTCAAAAATATCTATTGAGTTCCTACCATATATAAGACTTATGTTGCAATTGTGAATAAACATAGACAGGATTTCTATTCTCATATGATTTATTGTATGAGAGTAAAATAAACATTGATTGAAGAATCAGACAACTAAGTATAAAGTTGCAAATATGAAAAGTACTATGAAGGGAAAGTACACAGTTCAGTAAGAGCACGTGTTCCAGTTAAGATGTTCTCCTCAGGAAGGCGGGGGTCCCCTGAGGTAATTAATTGAGTTTGAAAGAAAAGTGATAGTATTAGAGTATATGCAAGCAAAAGGAATAGCATGTTCTCTTTGAGAAATTTGAGAAGGAATTTGAGAAGGAAAGTCAGCAAGGTTGGTGTTCAGAATCTGTACCCATGTTGGTGATAATTGATATTATCTGCTCTGATCAGTGGTCAAATGCCTACCTTCCCCAATAGCTTTCTTCTGATTGATGTGCATGGTTCCTTGGGAACTGTCTTCCAGGCCTGTTTCCACCCTGATCAGTTCTTAACACAGTGCCTTGGAGTTAGCTACAGTCGTCGTCGGCAGCCGTCCGTCTCGAGAGACGATGGTGTAGCTTCTTAAGAGTCTATCTGCACCGCCGAGAATGGCTGTGCAGTCCGACTCGGGAGTGACATGGTATCTGTCTCCTCCCGTGTTGAATCGACATCTTGTGATGACGCTGAAGCTACAGAGCCTGGGCAGGGTAATATGGAGGGTCTGCTGTTGCCCATGCAGCAGACCCCCCCTCTCTTCGCAGCTGAAGGGTCCAAGGGAAAGACGGAGTCGATACAGCTTGGGTTCAGGTGCGCCGCAGGAGTTGCCGGTGTTGACTACAACGTCAAACCGCCTTAGGGACTCCGGCTCCGGATTTTCTGTCGGGGTTTACTCCCTTAGCCTTTCCCCTGAAGAGGTATGCCGCAAGGCAGCGGAGGTTTTTTGGAGTCAGAGTTTTCCTTCTCTGTTAGCTACAGTATTCCCTCACTTATTGCGGGTATTACATTCTAGACCCCCCCATGAAGTAGAAACCTTACATTTATTCTACACCCTTAAACCTACATAATTTTAACAACATACATATACAGTACCACAAAATCCCACAATATAGCAAAAAATCCACAATAAATAATTAAATATAATATTTTTTAAAATCCCACAATACAGTAAGGCCACGATAAGTGAACTGCAATATAGAGAGGGACTACTGTATTGTTCTCCACTTATCCCTGATGATTTAACATTTTTCACCCCTGATGACTTGATATTTTAGATGATGTGCTGGTTACTACCCATCTGACCTCTCACATGCCATGCCTCAGTTCTATCCATTCTCTATCCTTTGGGACCCAGGAGACTAACTTTCCAAGTCTGAATCACTTAGGTTCCCTTGTTGACTGTTGAATTCAGCCAAAGAGAGGTACATGATGGAAATTAGACAGGCAAGAAGAAATAGAGTTTGGAGTTGGGTGCTTGCTTTGGACTAAATTTCTAGAAGTGGCTGCATTGTCATTAATATAGATCTTATCCTATCAGAGGAGATCCAATCCCGATGAGCCTCCATAACTGTTTCTATCTTTGCTCCTTCAAGCCTGGGTTGGGAATGACTTCTAGCTATTGGTATTCTCTGGATACTTCAACATCCTTTGTTTTTCATTGATGCATATATGTCAATGAATATGTCTTTCATTAAAGTTTCTTGTACCATCTGACTTGGATTTTTGTTTCCTTCTGAGATCCTGACTGATACAAATGACCTCACTAAAGCTTCCTGTTTATGATAATAACCTAGCTTTCTCTTCATCTCTAAGTTGAGAATTAGTCCTAATCATTTGCATTCCTGTCCTTGACTCTTGAGCACCCTAATCTAGGTTCCATCCCCAAGTCTTATCTAGCCCAGAAGGGGAGATTGGGTAGCTCCATGGTGTTCTCTAACATGGCGTGGCAGCTTCAAAGACTTTGCTGTAGAAGAGAATGCTCTTACCATCTTTATGTTCCTCTGAAAATGTCTGGACCTATTTACTCCTAAGCCCAGTAATACCGAGCTGTCCTAAGAATGAGTTTTAGGGTTCTCTTGAAATAAGTTAGTTGACCACCTTATTTGTGGTTGCTCAGCATTGGTGTATCATATGGTTGAATGTTTTACTTCAATCTCTCCTTAACTAGTAGTGTACTCTATGGGAAAAAACATTGCTCAAGCTTCCACAATTTAGGGATACCATGCTCTCCCCAAGTTCCAAGACTAACATTGGATTGATAATTGAATAATCCAGATAGATTCCATAATTAATTATTGCTTTCCAGGGCAATACCTCAGTTTTGAGTTTATTTCTTTTAACTTTCCATTTTCCCTTTGCATGTAGGGGGCAAACAAAAAGCTTGCCTGTCTCAAGGTCCATTCCTAAAGTGTCTTGTCTTCAGCTGGGTATCAAACTGGAAAGGCTGTGCTAAATGAATTCAGATGGAGTTGTTGAGAACTATTGTTATGCACACTTAGATACAACAGATGGAAAGCTCTTGTACCCAACAGATGGAAAAAATGCTCTCTAGTTTGTAATGTGTAAAATTTTTGGCATTGAGACAGGCTAGTTGAAGTAACAACTGAAAGGAAGGAGTAAGAGTCTATACAAAAGGGCCTTCTTGGTGAAGCAGATAGAATGTATACTCTACATGTTTGTAAAAATAGTTTCTGTGAGGGAGTCAAAAGGAAGATTACTGTGTTTTAGCCCTGCCCAGGATTTTTTGTTTCCAGAGCCCTTCACTTCATAATTCCAAATTTAAAAATAACAAGTAGTAGAAATATTACATAGAAGACTGAACTCTAATTTCTGTCAGTTATGATGCTGATACTATAATTTGGAACTTAGCATTTGATAAAACAAAAATATATGTAATAAGTCAATTATATTTATTTTTATCCATGAACCAGCAACTCTTTCCAAGGACTAGAACATTACCAGAACTTTGTGACTTTCCATATGTTCCTGTCCCATCTCATCTCTTCTTGTCCACCAGAGGTAACCACTGCCCTCTACCCTGAATCTAGTGTTCTCAAACTCCTTCTCCTTCCTCAATCATCCTTTCCATGACCTGTGCCCCCTTATGCTTCTTCTTTTCCTAATGAAAATAGAGGTGAGACAGATAAAGAATAATGAAAATAGAGGTGATCGTTTTTCTTTGAACACCCTTTATCTGTTAATTTAGTTAATCATTTTTAATTTAACATTTTAAAAGAAATACCTTCTGTGGATTGTTTGACAAGGCTTTGTCATCCACTGTCATTATACTTCCTTGGGAGTAGTCTTGCTGCTTCTGTGGTGAATTGTGTATGACTCATCTCACTCAACACAGTTAGCTGCTAATGTTTGCCTGTCAATGTAGATCAAAGGTCAAAGAAATAACATTAAAATATATACCAAATCATATATTATATGTAGAAACTTTTACCTAAGATATTTTAAGAAATTAAAAACAAATCAAGTTTATATGTCAAAGTGATGTAAAATAGAGGCACAATTAGTCTAATTATATTATACAATAAGATTTGTCTGAATTCAAGGATAAAAAAAAAGAGATAAAGTGTCTGACAATTATTAATCCAAGCAACTTTTGGAAATACAGTATAGCTACCACTCCATATTGTTCTATCTCTGTAATTTCAAGAAATAAAAATAAAAACAAACAAAAAACTGGAAAGAAACACACCATTAAGCTTAAACCACAAGAGAATTAATGATGGACTAGAATTCTATAGTGATTTATTATTAATTTTCTCTTCACCAATCAATGTCTTGGAAGAAAATTAAGAATAAAATAAATTTAGAAAAAATGGTTTCTCTTCAGATAACTATGTGTGTCTCTGCTACTGTTCTAAGGTATGTAGCCAAATGGAATAATTTTTTTAACCTGTGTTTCTCATAGCTTACCACCTACAGGGTTAGTATATGTTTATATTTACTGTGTCCCTCTGTTGATATATAGAGAGGGACATAGTAAGTGACTGAGAAAGGCTATGCTTTCCAGTTCCAAGTTCTGAAATGATTATGTGAATAAGCACAGTATTTTCCTCTTCTCCTCTCATACACACATACTTTAAACGCATGCACACTCAATGCTCCATTTTTCTGCCCTGAAAATGAGGACAATGCTAGCCTGACTCCTGAGAATTTTAGCAGGGTTAAATAAATAATTGAGTGATTTCAGAAGAAGGGCTATGAAAGTATGAAAGTGTGAAATTAGATTGTAAAGCAATAATTGCCCATGAAGGCAAGAGGCAGATTTAAATGCTGCATGAAATATTACAACACAAGATGAAGCCTATTAGTTCACAAAATGCTCCTAAGATTCTAGGAAAACCCAGGGGCCTGTAGGACATGACCTGAGACTCCCTTTTCCAGTGAAACAATCTATATTTCAAGAAGCAACACTAATATTTATAAAGAGAAATTGCCTTGTTCTTGAGGTCAAATTTCAGGGGTGAAAATGAAGTTCTTTTTATGGATGCAGACCTGCCAGGAAAAACCAACAACAGCTACAACTACCTGAGATATGGCAGAGAGAAAAATACATATAATGTGACCAGGGGTATCTTCTGTTTAGGAGATGTCACAGCTAAGAGGCCAGAACCATGAGACCTTCCAGCCAGTGGGCAGCTGACACATGTATTTGCAGTATGGGAAGACCAAGCCCTGGACTGTAACTCTCTGGAAATAATGGTGTCCTCACCACATAACACAGCAAAGGTTAACATGGCATCCCTGCACTGGATGTGAAAATAGGGAGTATATTCACCCAAACTGCATTGACTGATCCTCCATAACTTTGAGATGCCCCCTAGCCTGTGGCCCAGTACATGGGTATGGCACTAGGTGCAGCACCATGCTGTACCTGGCACTTCTCTTTACTATTCTTTAAAGGGAGAAAGTGAAAGGTGATTCATTTTATCTTTGTCAAACATGTGCCCTCCCTGGCATGGCAGGGGAAGAATACAAATTTCAGTTACTTTGAGTGGGTGGGTAAGTGTGGGGAGGAAATGTTGAGGTTTTTTTGAACTCAGTTAAATCCATTTACCAAGCTGCTTTGGTTTTGTCAGTTTTGAAAATGGCGATAAAATTTTGTTGCATATTTTATGCTTGATCTTAATCAATATAACTTTACACCTTCTTTTGCTCTTACATATCAGAAAATAAGACAGGAAATTATTGACAATTTTTCCATGGCTACGTTCTGTTGAAAAATCTATTCTTTGCCTCTGTGGGGAGGAAGAGTGGAACTTGCAGATAGAATGTAATAATTCTAGAATTACTTCCCATCATAACTAAACAACCAAGATAATGTGTTTTTCATAAATAATTTTTGAGAAACAAAATTCCCTTGACTGTGACAAAATGAGGTGGTAGCAAATAATGTGAATAACAATAGAATATTTCTTGTTAGCAACCATGCTGCCCACTGTTGGGATTATCATATTTGCAGGCAAAATGGTCTAACTCATTTTAAGCTTTGGTTTATAGTTTTAAACTCTTAACAGAGCCATCTTTTCTTGGAAACTCTTTGAATGAAGAAAAATACAGAAAACTTTAGAATAACAAAAATGACACCAAGATCTCAGCCCCCTTTTTCTGAGATTTTCAAACAGGCTGCTGAGAGCAACATCCCTCAAGGATTCTTACCAGTAATTATCTGCAGAATTATTTTATGAAGTAGTTTCTGTATCATGACAGCACCTGAAATTCACAACAGGATAATTGCTAATTTTCCTTTCTTCTGAAAGATGCTGTGAGAACTTTACTTCCCTCATATTTATCTATTTAAAAAATGACAAAACCATAAAGCATTTCTCAAAAGTCCAAGCTCAGTTCTGAGATCAAAGCACTTGCCATCAATCCCTGACTGGAGGGCCTATTAGTTGTGTGACTCTGGGCAAGTCACCTTAGACCCGCCCTTTCCTGGCTCCATTTATATATTTTCACAGGAATATAATCCAAGTCAGGGCCCAAGTAGGATGCCACTGTTTCTGAGGCTCTTAAATCTTCACAGTGACTCTCAAACCAAGTCACTAGATCTTCAAAAGCCATGGTTTCCATTCCTGAAGACAATGAACAGGACCCTCTGGTTGTTTTTGCTGAGAGAAATTACCACTACATTCTCTCTGGAGAGCTTGGTTCTTTTCCTGAAAGCATAGCACCAACAACTAACCCAAACTGTTTACTGGCCTAAAGCAAATCTTAAATTCACAGCTGTGAGGGAAGCAAATTGTGATGGTCCCCTTACATATCCCTTAGTTAAGCAGTTGCTTTTACTTTTTATGCATCACACTTCAGTGTATTTTTTTGTATGAATGTAAATTCTTGCTGTCTTCTCAAGTCGTGTAATATGAATAATAATAACAATAATAACAATAACTAACATTTATTGAACACTTATAAATGTTTAAGGGCCTCTGTAACTAACATAAATAATTTTAATTAATTCTCCCAACAATATTATGAAGACGTTACTGTCAGTTCAGCTAATCAGGCAAAGAAATTGAAAATCTGAGAAATAAAGGCTCCACACAGGTCTTTTTACCATTAAACAATTCTGTATCATGAAAGTCCTTCAGTTTCCAAACGTAGGAACCTAAGATTTTTTCCTATAGGCTAATATCACCTAAAGGCCGAAATTTAGTGATATTCCGATGCCCTCAACCCCAGTAGTTGCGGTGGGTTTTATTGTCCCCATTTTATGAAGAAGAAATAGAAATGTATAAAAAGATGCATTTCATGCTTATACATTTTCCCCTTGGCCCACAAAAGGATTAGGATTCCACTTTTAGGAAGGATAGAGTAAAAACTTGGATTCGACTTTAAATTTGGAAACTCCAAATACGGTTGCAACTACTTTTCCTAAAAATGAAAGAAACCTGGCAACCGCAAAATTAAATTTGTAAAATCCTGGAAATAGCACCTTATTTATGAGTGTGTCTCTCCATGAAGGCTCATAAATTAAATGGAAGCATTCCATCCCCATCCCCTACACATACATACAGTAAATTTATCTCTACTAGACGAAGAGGGAATGTGTGCATTACAACTATGACTGCTAACATGGGGTTAGGCTGAAGCAGCTCTGTGACACTGAGGCCTTCAACCCTCTTCCTCATGCAGAGAGCAGTGTTTGAAACTGTCGTGAGGGAAACCCTTAGCTGTGAGATGTTAAAAATCTTGGGAAGAACTTTCTTCAAGGCTGTAAAAAGAAGCTGTGGGGGCAGTATCTCGGACTTCCAGCCAAGATGGAGGTGTAGACAGACACACTGTGTCTACCTCAACAACTAAGAAGGAATACAACTACTTCAAAACTAGAAACAGTGAGAAGCTCCAGAAAATCAAACTGCATGGAAGTCTAGCAAACAAAGATATAAAGACGAAATACTCATCCAGACAGGTAGGAGGGGCAGAGCCGGGGCAGAGAGGACGCAGTGTAGTAGTGGCAGTAGCGGTGGCAGTGGCAGGCCAGCAGAAAGCACAGTCACACATTTTAAAGTCAGGGGGAACACCCAGGGAGCATTCCCAACTCCTCACTGGGCTGTAGCTAGAGGGGCGCCAGTCCAGTGTGGAATTGTCAGAGGTGCCTGGAAAAGGAGCGAGTGCTGGGCAGGCAGCATTATTCCCTCTCGGACCCTTCCCCCACATACAGCGCCACAACGTGGTGAATCAGGTCTCCCTGTACTGATGAATCCCTAAGGCTCCGCCCCTTACAACATAACAGGAGTGATAGCTCTACCAGGGACACAGAGGCAAATAAACACAGGAGCCTGTCAAGATGAGGAGACAGGGAAGTTTGGCCTCAAATGGGGAACGGATCAAGGTTCCAGTGGGAGAACTAAGTGACAAGGAGATAGACAAACTAACAGATGCAGAATTCAAAATACTGGTGATAAAGATGCCTGCAGGCTTGACAGATATGCTTGAGTATGGCAAATGCATAACAGAAGTGAAGGCTATGCTAAGTGAAACGAAGGAAAATCCACACAAAACCAACGGTGAAGGGAAGAAAACCGGGATTCAAATCAGTGATTTGGAACATAAGGAAGAAAAAAACAGTCAACCAGAGCAGAATGCAGAAGCAAGAATTTTAAAAAATGAGGAAAACTTCCCAATTTTTGTGAAGGAGATGGACATACAGCTCTGGGAAGTACGGCGGGTCCCGCCTGAGTGAGCTGGACCAGAGGGGACCACACCAGGGTACATCATGATTGAGATGCCAAAGGTGAAAGATAAAGAGAGAGTCCTGGGAGCAGGAAGAGAGAGGCAGAGAGTTGCCTACAGGGGGGTGGGGGGCCTATAGGACCATCAGCTGATATCTCAGAGGACACTTTGCAGGCAGGAAGGGACTGGCAAGCAGTATTCAATGTGATGAAAGGCAACCTGCAACCAGTACTACTCTATCCAGCAAGGCTATCATTTGGAATGGAAGGGCAGATGAAGTGCTTCCCAGACAAGGTAAAGCTAAAGGAGCTCATCATCACCAAGCCATTATTATATGAAATGTCAAAGGGACTTACTTAAGAAAAAGAAGATCAAAACTATGAACACTAAAATGACAACAAACTCACAACTATCAACAACTGAATCTAAAAAAATAAAAACAAAATCCAACTAAGTAAACCAGAATAGGAACAGAATCATAGTATGGGAATCATTTGAAAGGTTATCAGCTGGGAGGGAAGAGGGGGAGAAATGGGGTATGGTGCAAGGATTAAGAAACATAATCAGTTGGTACAAGATAGACAGAGGGAAGTTAAGAATAATATAGGAAAGGGTGAAGGTAAAAAACTTATATTCATGACCCATGGACACAAACTAAGAGGGATAGGATTGCTGGAGGGAAGGAGGGTACTGGGCAGAGGGGAGCAAAGGGGAGAAAAATTGGAACTACTGTAACAACATAATCAATAAAATATACTTAAAAAAAAAGAAGCCATGGGGAGGAGATAAGTGAGCAATTGCATTTTTCATCCTTTCTTCTCTTCTAAGGCCTGTCTTCCTTTCAATTTTCTAAAGGATTACTGTGTCATGGAGTTGGGAAATGTCCACAGAACCTTAGCAATCAATCCAATTCTCTCTTCCTAAAATCAGCATTATCTGTTTCAGTTTCGCTTCCAGTCAGCCATATGTCCTTGAATATATCACTGAGATTCTTTCTATAACTCAGTTTCTCCTGTATCATGCAAATGCAAAGTGCACTAGACTTGACATCATAGGATTTGAGTTTTTGTTGCAGGTTTATCCCTTCTTGTCTCCCTGACACTGAACAAATCACTTTACTTCTTTGATCCCTGCATTTCCTATCTGTACAGAAGGAATAAGGATCACTACTTCACAGAGTTTTATTGTCTTATAAGGCTTACATGAGGAGCTGTCCAAAAGGTATCCAGCCATGTAATATGAAAAATTGAGACATTTATGAAGAAGATACAAGAAACATTGTACTTAGACAATGACACCTCAGTCCCCTTTGAAGTAGGCACCTTGGAACCTTGCCCAATCACCATCAGCTGCCCCATCATATTTTCCTGAATCTCATCAGTGGTCTGAAACCTCCTCCCTTTCAAAGGTGATTTTAGTTTAGGGGAAAGGCAGAAATTGCAGAGCACCAAATCTGGGCTTTAGCAGGGCTGAGTCACCTGTGAGATTTTATGTTTCACAAAAAAAAACTCTGCACAAGACATGATGCATGAGTGAGCACATTGTTGTGATGAAGCTGCCAATCACAGTTGCCCATAACTGTGGCCTTCTGCATCATCCAATAGTTTCTGTAAAGGAATGTTCAAGCTTAGCACAAAATTTGATGGAGATTTGTTGCTGTACACACTCAGTCATTTTGAATGTTACAGTCACAGAGTACATATCCTCACTAAATGGTATCTACTGCCCCCACTGACTAGTATAGTGATATCATCATTGTTCATGCATGCGCATCCCAGTCCACTCTCCTTGGCTTCCAGGTTAAATCTTTGTTGCGCAAACCATTCTCATTATATTAACAATGGCTCGATTTTTCTGGACAGATGGATAGATACAAATAGATGATATAGATATAGCTATAGATATAGATTACATAGATATAGGTATAGATACAGAGATAAAGATATATTTACAAGAGGAGACCTCAAGAAATGGAGTTATCTTCTGGAGGACAGGGCTCTTGTAGAACAGGCATCCCCCACCAGATGAGTGTTCTAGGAACCCACCTGTATCAGTTTCCAGCCAGCACTGTTTTGAGAGGCTGAGTTTAGTTTAATGAATTATTTTTTAAGACTCTTTAACGCCATTTGCCCATTTTATGGTGGGTGATTTAGAAGTGCACCTGCCCACACCACGGTGAGTGTTCAGCAGTTTTTGACCAAAAATAGTATGACCGCCGTGCTCACCCTATTCCCCTGATGTCACCCCGAGAGACTTTTTTTTTTCCTGGATGAAAAAAGCCCTCAAAGGGAAATGTTTTGCCAATGAGGAAGAGGTGAAATAAGAAATGGCAGAAGCACTAAAAAGCATCAAAATTGATGAATTCATATACTGTTTTGAGCAGTGGAAAAAACATCTCAATAGGTGCATTGCATCAAATGGAGAGTACTTTGAAAGTAACTGAAGTTTAAATTTGTAAGAATAAATACACAATTTCTTGTAAATAAATTCTGGTTTTTTGGGGGTCTCCCTTCGTATATAGGCTTTTATATATATGTCGTCGGCAGCCGTCCGTCTCAAGAGACGATGGTGTAGCTTCTTAAGAGTCTATCTGCACTGCCAAGAATGGTTGTGCAGTCCGACTCGGGAGTGACACGGTGTCTGTCTCCTCCCGTGTTGAATCGACATCTTGCGATGACGCTGGAGTGTCCTCTCCAGTGAAGCTGAAGCTACAGAGCCTGGGCAGGGTGATATGGAGGGTCTGCTGTTGCCCATGCAGCAGACCCCCCCTCTCTTCGCAGCTGAAGGGTCCAAGGGAAAGACGGAGTCAATACAGCTTGGCTTCAGGTGCGCCGCAGGAGTTGCCGGTGTTGACTACAACGTCAAACCGCCTTAGGGACTCCGGCTCCGGATTTTCTGTCGGGGTTTACTCCCTTAGCCTTTCCCCTGAAGAGGTATGCCGCAAGGCAGCGGAGGTTTTTTGGAGTCAGAGTTTTCCTTCTCTGTATATATATGTATGTGTTTATATATGTGTATATATACATTTACATGCACACACACACACACACACACACACACACACACACATATATATATATATATATATATATATATATATATATATATATATATATATATATAATTTTTGTGAACTGTAAACTTCCTTGTAGACCTAAGAGACTGAGGTCACATTTGGTCTTGCAGACTTAGTGATGCTTGGTCTGAGAAGGCACAGTGAGGCTCTCCCACTTCTTGGTTACAGCTTTGTAATAAAGCAGGTGAAAGTGGATGGAGCGCCAAATTCCCTGGATTCCCATTAAGTCAACATCCACCAGATTTTACTCCTTTGTCAGCTGTTTCTCTTCTTGTGAGGTTCCTGTAAGATGGAGACATTAATGTGACATAACTGGTTGTAAAAATGGTCCTATCAGACCTCATAAAGGAACCCAGACTGCAATGCCCAGGTAATCTCACTTCCTAAATCTTAGGTCAGGACTTCTGTGTTTATCTTGTTCCCATAACTGCATTTTCATAAACAGAAATGAGAAGCTTTTTCTTGAAAGTAACAACATACTGTTATACTGAAAAGAAACTAGAAGCAAAATTAAATAGAAACATAAATAGAGTGATGTTGTCTTTCTCTGTGATGTATAGGTAAGCAACACTGACTTTAAATAGCACTTACTATAATGAAACCTCCCCCAACTCCTTCTCATCTCCTTCCTTTTCTTCCCTGCTTTTCCTTTTTCCCGCTCTCCCTCCCTTTCTCATATATCTCTGTGCTCCTTTTTAGCAAGGGCTATTGAGTACGGGGCGGGGGGGGAGGCAGTGGCGGGGACGCTACAGTTTTGCTCCGGCGAACTGATTCTCCTTTTTGATCCTGGCTAGTCTCCCACTTGGCATGCTTTTTCAGTTAAGGAATAAAGCAAAAACAAAGCTGCCTCAAGCTATCTGCAGCAGGGATCCAAGTTTCAGGAATTAAAAATACATTTCCCCTCCTCTATTCGAATGCATGCATGCCAGGCTACCCCTGTATCCACTCAGCTGCCCCAGCTCAGTGTCTTATATTTGAGGATGAACTGGTCTTTGTATATTTCTACTGTCTTTGGCACATTTACAGAAAAGTTTTTGCCTCCAGGTTTGACAAAGCTTCTGTGCTGCTTAGGTTGCCAGTCTCCCCTGGCACCTTTTCTCCACTTTCCATGAAAAGAACAGAGAAATGAATCCCCCATAGCATTTAAAGGGGCCCTGATCTTAGTGGCCCTATCTGGGAAATGGGATGAGAAATAATTGCTAAAGTCTCTCTCAAGTCTCAAAGGAACCCATTAGGTGGTTTCTAACTATATCTCCCAGCAACCGTCCCACTTGTCCAGGAAATGCCAATATCCCCTAAGTCTGATCTCAGCAAAGCTGTGAGGTCACCAACGTTGTGCTCTATAGCATGCTAGTCTTTTGTTCCTCCTCAGAACATTTCTCTCACTCTTCCCTTATCAAAAGGGTTTATATCACATAGCTTACATGTAATAACACTCAGAAAATATGGTTTATTTCAGAAAACAACATTCTGACTTGGCAACCTAAGAACATTGTAGATAGAATAAGAGGTAAAGGGGTTTTCATGTAAGCCTAATTTCTAATATGAAATGAAAACATAATCAAATTTATCTTTGTGAAAGTTATTTCAGTAGAGAGTAGATGGGGTTTTGAAAGAGTAGAGGCTCAGTACCTCAAGGAAAAGAGCAAATGGAGGAAGTGTCTGTGTCAGTTAGTGTTCCATATTGGGAAGTAATTTGATGATGAAGGATGGGAGATCTGCTGCGGTTAGTGCTGCTGTCTCATTTACCGTATTAGTCTAGTTGAGTGTTCTCCTAAGTATGTCTCTTAAGGCACTGATTCTGTCAAAATGCATGAGAAACATTTTGGTCAAATGCTCTTCAGAAGCACTCAGAACTGGACCCCCTTCTTATAGAGTCATAATGCATTTTAGCATATCGGATATCCTGCATGAAAGAAATCAGTTTAACTTAATATTTCCTCAAATGCTGTTCACAGAAAGCCTCCTTTACATGATAAAAATATAACACCCATGGATCCATGTTGGGAAATGTTGGTTTAAAATATGAAACTCATCTGCTGGTTTGTCTATGGCTTTTCTCTTAAAAGACAGATGTGTTTTGGACTTTGACTCTCAGTATTTGGGATGAAATGTTCACGGGACATTTTTATCTTCTAAGAAGGAAACTGATCATGCCTTTCCACATTCTTATTTTAAAAGAAACTTCTCTATTTAACATGAGTTGCTTTTAGCTTTACTTATAGCTCCCAAAGGAGCTACTTACTCAGAAGAAAAGCATAGACAGCCACTGGTCTGATAAACTTCCCATCATATACCTGTGACTCCTAAGTGGACTGGTGTGATCACATTGTCTAGTTGACTGGAGTGCAAGGATCTCCCCAAATTCAAGCTGATTATAAAATTCAGGCAAAAAATGGCAGGAAATGCCATGTGATGAATGTATAATCCCAAAAAGAAAGTGAGACATTTAAAAAGTATCTATATAGTTCATTCCAGGATTGATTCAAAATCCTACCCTCACATACTAGGTGAAGACTTTGTAAATACACTCAAGTCTTTAGCTTACTTTATCCTTAATTGTCATAAATGGTTTGAGACCTCAAGATCTGAGGACTCTATTCCTCTTCCTACAGCAATTCTAATTCCCAAAATACTTCAAAGTCCTGGTCTAAAACTGGGTACAGTATTATGCCACAGAAGCAAACCATGGATGGAAAGAGAGCTTGCCAGGAGTGGAGTAAGTCACTTTAACATTCCTGTGCTTGCTTCATTCATTCATTTGGCTCTTAAAGTTATATTTTTCTGTAGTCACTGTATACCTTAGATCCCGCTGTGTTAGTGATAAAAAGAAGAATCAAACAGTGATTTTACCCTCATAAGGCTATGATAGATGAACTATTTCTGTGCAGCCTATTTCACTCATTGATAAAACTCTTTACATTGTGCTTAGGTTGTACAAATGAAAGGACAGGTAGAATGTAGACTAAGTTAGACATTTGCTAAGAATTTTTTAAACTATGAGATATACTGTGTTAGATACTATCACAGACCACTTCCCCCTTCCTCATTCCCAGTCTTCTCTTTATCTAGGGTAAACTGAGTCTTGAAGGACAAGTTAGAGTCAATAAAATACACCAAGGGGAGCAAGTATTCCAATCTGAAGAAATGAGATGTATTAGGATGGACGTGTAAGGGAGACTGGCTCATCTTAGATGTCACTTAGGTCAGTATGTCTACCAAGTGACAGAGTAGGGTGGGAGGTAAAAAGAGATGGAGTCAGAGAGACAGATAATAGAGATCATCCGTGTTTGGGATTGTGGCTATGGGGAGCCATAGGGACATATTAAAATTAAGAGAATGTCACAAATAGATTTGTATTTGAGAAAGATTACTCTAGCAGTAGGGTGAAGGAGGAGTTGGAGGAAGCACTGTCCCCTCTGAATAAAGACACCAAGATACTCAAACAGTGTTCCTCTGCCCTGGCAGCATATTTGTATCACCTAGGGAGCTTTTAAAATTATGATGCTCACTCTGACTAGTGTAGCTCAGTTGGTTGGGTGTTCCCCCCACAAGGTCACCTGTCCAATTCCCAGTCAGGGCACAAGCATGGCTTGTGGGTTTGGTCCCCAGTCAGGGTGCATATGAGAGAAAACCAATCGATGTTTCTCTCCTTCTCTTTTTCCTTCCCTTTCCTCTCTCTAAATAAATAAATAAGTAAATAAATAAATAAACCTTTAACATGTTGATGCTCATCCAGGACCAGATGGTTTTACTGATGAGTTTTAACAAACAGTTAAAGAAGAAGTAATGCCAATCCTCAAACTCTTCTAACATATTGAACAGGAGAGAACACCCTCCCCCAAACTCATTTTATTAATCCAGCATTATCCTGATACTAAAGTCAAATAGGACACTGTAGGAAAAGAAAACTATAGACCAGTATCTCTGATGAATATAAATGCAAAAATTATCAACAAAATACTTGCAAACCAAATTAAACAGTACGGTAAAAATATCATACACTATGACAAAGTGGGATTCATCCTTGGGAAATAAGGATAGTTCAACATATGCAAATTAATATGTGTGACACATCATATTAATAGATTGAAAGATATATATGTACATATTTGTGTGTGTGTGTATGTATGTCCAGAAAACATCTAACCACTGTAAATATAATGAGAACAGTTTGTGTGACATTGATGTAACTTGGCAGTCAAGGAGAGTAGGCTGGAATGCACATGCATGATCAATGACAACTTCACTGTACTAGTCAGTGGGGGTGGTAGATACTCTTGAGTGAGCTTGTGTACATGTGTGTCCGTCACATTCAAAATGACTGAGCAAGTAAAGCAACAAACCTGCATCAAATTTTCCATTAAGCTTGAACATTCCTCCACGGAAATTATTCAGAGGTTTCAGAAGGCTGCAGCTATGGGCTACTGTGATTGGCAGCTTCATCACAACAATGCACCTGAATCATGTCTTGTGCAGAAATTTTTGGTGAAGCATCAAGTCACCCAGGTGACTCAGCCTCCCTACAGCCCAGATTTGATGCCCTATGACTTCTGGCTTTTACCAAAACTAAAGTCATCTTTGAAAGGGAAGAGATTTCAGACCGTTGATGAGATTCAGGAAAATGTGATGGGGCAGCTGATGGCGACTGGGAGAATTGTGTGAGGTCCCAAGGTGCCTACTTTGAAGAGGACTGAAGTGTCATTGTCCTATGTACAATGTTTCGTGTATCTTGTATCTTCTTCAATAAATGTCTCTGGTTTTCTTATTACATGGCTGGATACCTTCTGGACAGACACACACATACGGGGGTTGGAAAAAGTACTTTTACATGTAGTACAAATAAGTAATGTAATAATTAGTAATACAAGAATAAACTCTGTGTTTCATACACTCAAAACTATAAACCTAGTTTTGCCCACCCCTGTGTATACTCCATATCTTTATCCAGTCAGGGGTCAATGGACACTTATCTAGGTTGGTTCCATGCCTTAGCCTAGGAAGCACCACTTTCATACTATTCTAATCTGACTCTTCTAGGTGAACAAGTATATCTCTCAGTGATACAGGCCACAGACTCCTCTAAGGAGCAGTTAATATGTTCAATTGAATCTGGAATTTCATACTTTAAACCATCACCAAGTAATATTTAGAACACAAATACTTAAATTCACACTAAAACATGCAAGCATTTATTAAAAATTATGTGCTGGGTTGAGGTTAAGCATTTACATACATAGTCTCATTTAATCATCAGAATCACTCTGTGAAGGGTATTGTTACTAACATAATGTTATAGCAGAACAAACTGAGATGCTGAAAGGTTGAACAGTTGCTCAAGGTCACAGTCAGGGAGCTAAGATTTAATCAGGAGTGTGATTTCAGAGTTTGTACTTTTCATTTACTGTCTTTGCAAACATTGTAGGATTTTTTTTTTCTTAGAAATACAAATATATGTTTACTTCCTTTTACCTAGGTGAAATTATTTAGATCTACCTGACTAATACCGCTTAGGTCTAAGTTAATTGTGTGAGATCCTCAATGCAGATCTGTGGCCACCCATGCCAGCAGTTAGGGAAGTTCTGGCTCCACTTCAATAGCTTCATACATTCAAGTCAGAAAAGGCGCCTTGAGAATGCATAGGGAATGCAACACTGTTAGGCTGGAGTTGGACTTAAAACCAATGAGCCCTTGAATGGCCTGAGGGGTTGAAATTAACCTATTCTAGAATACCACATACTGTAAGGAAGCTATTTTAGCCCAGAAGCACAATGTGTCAAGTATATTCTGGTTCTCAGAACTTCAGGTGCTTTAAAATTTATGAAGCAGTTTAAAAATGGTAATTTGAAGAGTCTCATAAAGCTTGGTATAAGCTCAATGAAGAGAAAAGCATGGGTCAAGGGAAAATGTTAGGTTGTTGTACTGAAATTGACCATTCAAGTCAATCCCTAATTTGAAGACTGGTCAAGGAGCTGTAAAGTAGACTCCGATTATAACAGAGATCTTCAGCCCTTTTTCTTTCTTAACATTATGTGGGCATTTCACTACCTCTTTCCTTCACCACTATTCAGAGCCCTAAGTTTTTTCAGGTAAACTGGGAATGCACACAAACTTAAAATAAAAGGGCTCATCACTTGGCTCATGTTTAAAATGCCTATAGCTTAAGGGAGAAGATGAAGTGGGAGGGAAGACTGTTCTAGGAACGAGGGAAACTCAGAATGAAGGCATTAGAGAGGTTGGATGCACAGGAATGTGGCATATTAACACTTTTGCCCATTGCTGATTTCATGCCATTGACAATTTATCACTCAGATAATGAACTCTATATTGATTTTTAAGGGAAGCTTTGTTTTAATAGCCATAGGAGGAAAGTCTCTGAAGAAAATAAATATTACCTTGCCTATTGTAGGTGTCAGAGAAGCCTATATCAGTGAACTGTTTAGAGTGGAATTAAAGGCACTTTCATTTTTATCAAGGTGAATATAGCACCTTTGGCAGTCACTTGCCTTGTATTGACAATGGCACCTAGCAGTGACCTAAGTGACTTGATTTCCCTCTGCATTCTTTCTTCTGTCCTCTCTCCAAATAATAGGATGATGGGAGAGTGAATAAACAGCACTAGAGCAAGAGCACTGGGAGAAACTTTCAACCTTCAGAATTTAAGATATGATATTGTGTCACTAAGTCCATGACAGTTAATCACTTTTAATATGTACCTGTGCACATTGTAATGACTTATCAGTGCCAATGGCCTAAGCTCATGAGAGAAACTTAAAAATAGCACATGGGCAATTATGCAGCCGTCACTGGCCTATGCATGTTATCCTCAGATTGCCCTGACAGCATGCTGTCCTGGAATGATTGCAGAGGATTCATTTCTTTGTATTCTCTGCCATCAGAGCATCCCAGAAAAGCATGATTTCAGCTTTTGGTAACACAACGCTACTACTATTATACAGAGCTCAGAGTTGGTGGTACTTAGAGATAAGGTGACCGAAACAAACTCACAAAATGTATTTGGTTCATAAAAAGGTGAATCTCTCTAGAATATGCCATGAAGTTAATTTTACATTACTCAACTTCAAGGGGAAATATACTGAAAATACTTATGTCCGTGTTATGGATGAATAATGGTGTGAAGTGATTCAAATATCTGTTTTCGATTTCATTAATTCAGAGAAATTCTTAAGCCAGCCTCAAGTAGAATGAATTGATATTCACTCCTAATTTTTCAGACCAGGGAGCTGGAGGCCATGAAACACTCAGGATTCTCTCTGGCCCAGTGAGCTGCTTGCACTTAATAAATGCTCAGTATTAAATGTATCCAAATGTGTGCTGATCTGAAACAAACCAAGAATGCCAGCTTCTGACCTTTGCCTTTTGCTTCCCACAGTGACTTGAATTATTCCTTTCTTGGCTTTCTCTGTCAGATTACACTGGCACTGACCAAAATCTTTTTGAAACTGGTTGGTGCATAAGGAACCTGACCAGAGTCGTCCTCAACTTCTCAATCTTGAAATGAGACACACATTTGAATATAAGGTTTTAACTCTCAAAAGTCAGAAGTGTTTAATCATCCCTCTCTTTTCCATTAGTTATGTTATACTTTGTCTTTTAAATCTAACAGGAATATTTTTATATTTGAAGTTAAAGTTGATGTTTAAACATCTTTATTGAGGAATAATTTGCATACCAGAATATTCACCAACATTTTAAGTGTACAATTCAATGGTTTTTAGTAATGTCACAGAGTTGTTCGACCATCCCCACAATTTTAGAATCTTTGCATTAACTCTAAAAGGATTCTTCTTGCCTATTTGAATTGTCTTAACATCCTCACAGAAAATCAGCTGGATATAAATATAAGGATTTATTTCTGGACTCCCGATTCTATTTCATTGATATATGTCTATGGCCAGTGGCACATAGTCTTTTTGGTTAGAACATTTTTCTGTAAGTTTCAAAATCAGAAAGTATGAGTTCTCCAACATTTTTCTTAATTTTCTAGGTTGTTTTGGTTACTCAGGGCCTCTTGAATATTAAAATCAGTTTGTCAATTTTTTCAAATAATGTTGAGATTTTGACAGAGATTGCATTGAATTTATAGATCAATATAGTCTTAATATTGTCTTTCAATTTATAAATGTTGGATGTCTTTCCATTTATTTAGGTCTTTTAAAATTTATTTCTATGGTATTTTTTACTTTTTCAGTGTACCTCTTATATTCCTCTTGTTAAATTTATTCCTAAATATTTTATTCTTTATGATGCTATTGTAAATAAAATTGTTTTATTAATATCATTGTCAGATTGCTCATTGATAATGTTAGAAATACAATTGTGTTTCTACATTGATTTTGTATCCTGTAACTTGCTAAACTCATTTATTAATTATAAGATTTTTATAGATTTTTAAATAATTTTTATATGTAAGATTTTGTCATCTGAAAATAAATATTTTACTTCTCACTTTCCAATCTAGATTACTTTTATGTCTTATTTTTGCCCAATTGCCCTCAGTAGAGAAATTCCAGTACCATATTGACTTGAAGTGGCAAGAGTGGACATCCTTGTCTTAGTCCTGATTTTAAGGGAAAAGCTTCAGTCTTTTACCTTTGAGGATGAATAAGCTTTTTTCTCTTTATAGTTTTTTTTTATGAAGGGATATGATATTTTGTCAACTTTTTTCTGCATCTATTGAAATGATCATGTGCCTTTAGTCCTTTATTCTAATAATATGTTGTATTACACTGGTTGCTTTTTATATGTTGAATTAAACTTGCATTCCTGGGATAAATCCCACTTGGTGATGGTGTATAGTCCTTTTCATATGTTGCTAGATTCAGTTTGCAAGCAGTTATTGAAGGTTTTTGTATCTATTTTCATAAGCGTTGTAAGGATGGGTTTTTTTAGTCTTTTTTGTTGTTGTTGTTGCTAATTTTGTCCTCATATAATGCAAAAGTGCTTCTTCCTCTTCTGTTTTTTGGAAAATTTTGTGAAGTATTGGTACTAATTTCTCTATACATTTTCTAAAAATTCACCAGTGAATGATTATGGTCCTGAGCTTTATTTGTGGTAAATTTTTAAGTTACAAATTTAATTTGTGTATTTGGTATATGCCTATTCAGTTTTTTAATTTCATCTGAGTTCATTTGGTTGTGTCATTTTAAAAATTTGTCCATTTCATCTAAATTATCAAATTTGTTGACCTACATTTTTCCTAGTATTACTCTCTAATCCATTTTATTTCTGCAAGATCGGTGCTGATGTCTCTCTTTCAATCCTGACTTTAGTAATTAGGGTCTTCTCTTCTTTTGTTCTTGGTCCACTTAGGTAAAGATTTGTCAATTTTGTTGATATTTTCAAAGATCCAACTTTTTGTTCCATTGATTTTCTAAATTGTTTTTCTATTTCATGTCATTTTAATTTTATTTCTCCTCTAATCTTCATTATTTCCTTCTAATTGTTTTGGGTTTAGTTTGCTGTCCATTTTCGAGTTCTTAAGATACAAGTTTAGGTTCTTGATTGAGATCTTTCCTTTTTTGTATATAGGTATTTACAACTATAATATCCCTTTGAGAATTGCTTGAGTTACATCTCCTAAGTTTCATATGTAATGTTTCATTTTCATTTATTTCAAAATTTTTCTACTTTTTCTTGTGATTTCTCTTCTTTGACACTTGCATGATTTAATTTTCATATAATTTTAATTCCCCAAACTTTCTTGTTATTGATTTATAATTTTATTCCATTCTAGTTCAAGCACATACTTTGTATAATTACAGTTCTTTTAAATTTACTAAAGTTTGTTTTGTGGCCTAGTATCTGATCAATCCTGGAGAATGTTCCATATGTACTTAAGAAGTATGTGAATTCTGCTGCTTGAGAGTGAACTTTTCTTCAGATATCTGTATGTCTTTAAGAAGTTGCTTTAAAGAGTTATTGAAGTCTTACCTATCCTTGTTGATCTCTGAATAGTTGCTCTATTGATTATTAAAAACAGGTTATTGAGGTCTCCAACTTTTATTGTTGAATTGTCTATTTCTCCCTCCAGTTACATTAATTTTTGCTTTATGAATTTGAGGCTCCGTTCTTAGCTGTATATATACTTATAATTCTGTTTCCCTGATGAATTTATCCTTTTTAAAATTTCCTCTGTTCTTCCTTTACTGTCTTCTTTTGTGTTAATTGAATTATTTTCTAATGTAATATCTCAGTTCCTGTAATGATTGTTATTTGTGGTAAAATAATGAATCTCAAATGATGTCCATTTCCAAATCCCTGGAACCTGTGAATATGTTACCTTACATGGCGAGAGTTGATCTTGAGCTAGTGAAATTATCCTAGCCTATCTAAGTTAATCCAATACAATCACAAAGGTCCTTGCTCCACCCCTGAGGACTCTTAAGATTGTATGCCTTCTTTGGATCTTGGAAATTCAGTCTGAGTGGTGAGAGATTCCTTTTGTTTCTCCTGGGACAGTGCCCTGAAACGCTCAAGTTTGTGTGGATTTTCCCAATCCCCAGTGTCAGGTTGTCTTTCTGCACCAACTCACTAGCTATCTGCAGTGAGCTGCACTCAGGCAGCTGGCAATAAAAGGGTTATGGAGGCAGGGAGGGAGGTGAAGTGTGCGGTGCAGAGCTCTGGGAGCACCCTTTGGGCCAGTTGAGAGGTCCACAAGGAAGACATCTCCAGTGGCTCATTGCGCAGGCTTCCGCAAAGCAGTAGAATGCATGGCCCTTTGTTGAGTTTCAAGCCATAGTTGCTCTAAGTCCTTGCTGTTCCTCCCTGATCTCAACCTCTCCCAGACACTCAGCTGTGCTGATCCCCTCAGGATCCTGGGTGGGCTGATAAAGAAGTAGGTCACTTAGGCAGTGTCCCGCACAACTAGAGAAGCCAGCCACTTACCCACTGTGCCCTCACATTCCCCCCTGGAAGGAATTGAGGGCAGAGGGGGTCTTTCTTGTTCTAAGCTATGCCACTTTGAGAAAGGAGTGTCACAGTAAAGTGAAACTCTCTTTCTACCCTCTTCAATTAGTCTATTCTTTTATTTATTTATTTGTTTGTTTGTCTGTTTGTTTTTGATCCAATGATGTACTGAAACTTTTCTGGTGAGATTTTAAATTCCCACAGAGATGCTGTCTTTGAGAGTGGTTGTCAAAATCGGTACCCTGTGAGGAAATGTCAATATAAAACTACTATTCTGCCATTTTGATGGCATCACGTATACTAGTTTTTTTAAATATTTGTATTATTAGCCTTTGGACAGTGAAAATATATATTTTAAATTAATACTCTATGACTGTGCCAAGTTCAGCTTTCTTAGCTATTTTCAGATAACTAACGAATGATTATGCCCTCTTTCTGCTATTTTATTTGTGTAGTGAGCTTAGCAATTAGGTTTGATTTAATCCAAAACCATACCTGAAATTTAATAAATTAATATGTGCCTTTTAAGCCAGGGATTCTTTCCCGTCACCCAAATAGCACCAGAGTTATGGTTTCCTCTAGCTTCCCCCATTATGAAAGACAGTTTAATTTCATAGTATGTGTTAACAATTCTAAACATAGTGCTAAAGGAATTTATTTTACTTCCCTGTTGGGAGGTGCTGGTGGGGATAGGGAACCAATTAACGAGGAGAAAGGGGGTAATTATTAAGTGCATAAAAGTTTCCCAAATCAAATTAACACTTAAACACTGAGGCATATGGACTTCTCATCTTTAGATATACCACTTGTGCCCTTTTAAAAATGCTGCAATATCTCCATATTGAGAGATTTAATTGCAGAGGATTCCCATTCTTATTAGCAAGTAAAGCCCTATAGTAAAATCAGTAAATTTAGTAAACCTATTAATTCAATCTTGAAAAAACTATTTTTATTGTATTTTATCCCCTATTCTTCTGCATACAATTTGTTTATAGGCTCTCCTATAGGCTATGGCTTCTGTATACAAATGTTTATAGGCTCTTCTCTTGGCTAGCTCACTTTCTCTGGTGTTGGAAAATTCTTTCATAGGTTATTATAATATGAAGCCTTCTCTAATTATTTAGATTATTCCTTGTTTGTCTCTAAGTACTAATTTTATCTTGAGCCATCGTTATGGAGGTCCTTGAGAATTTTGCATCTTTCCTTAAGTTTCCATCCTTTGCTGGATGTTTCTAAAGCTTAGATTTTAGAGGAATTTACCTACCTATCCCCAGGCTACTTTGTTATAGTTGCAAAACTGCTTCCCTAATAATTGCTATAGGGCTGTGCTGTTAATATCCTTTCTTCCATGCTTATAGCTGCTGACTCCTGTTGGAATGTAATAAACCCATGACTAGGTCTTTATTTCCTTTTTGAATTTTGGAAAATAAGGGCTCTTCTCTCTGAAGTTCAAATGCTTTCTGAGGACTTTTGCGCATGTCAGTGACTCAGAATGTGGTTATATAATTAGTCTATGAAAACCAGATCTTGAAACCTTGTTGTCTTCTTTAGCTAGTTAAGCCTTTTGGGTGAAAAGCTTTATTTTCACCTTTTTTGTAACATGACCACCTAAATAGGGTAACACATATGCCTTTTTGATTTTTAAATTTTTAAAAATTTTTTGTCCTTTCAATCCCTGAGTTCAGGGACTGAATTCAAATGATCAAATCCAAAGGATGCTTGTAATAAAAATATCTGTAAAGAACGTAGCTGCAAGGGGGACTTTTCTTACAAGCCTTTATCTATTTTGCTGCTACAATTGCAGACTTTGTCCAAGTGCTTGCAGAAACCATCCCTGTAGCATACTGACTCCTGAGCTAGGCCTGTTCTTCTTTGCTTCCAATGTCAGGTTTCCTGTGGTGAAAAGGGGGAAAGTGAGTGATACATGACAGAGACTCTACCCATGTGCTACTGGGTATAACTTTTCCTAGATCTTTCTGTTGCTTCTCTAACCCACCTCTAAGTGTCATTTGAAGACTGGCTTATCACCCATTATTCTGCTCTCTCTCCTTAAACTGTCCCTGTTCTTCACTCACCCCATCATCAGCTCTCATTCAGCTTCATAACAGCCAGAGAGCCTCCTTTATTAGTTTGGAGACTTTCATTTGCAAATAAAATGAGTCAAAACAAACTGGTAAATAAATTTGGGTTCTTAATTTACTGTCACAGAACTAAAAGTTTCAGGAATCTATAGGCAGATTTCCAGGAGCTCATATTCTCTCATTTATGATCTGCCTCTCTACCACACTATATTCTTATTGCAGTACAGTATTCCCTCACTTATTGTGGGTATTATGTTCTAGACCCCCCGCTATAGGTGAAAATCCATGAAGTAGGAACCTTACATTTGTTTTAGTATTTATATATATTTTAAGGCTTTATAAACCCTTCCCACACACTTATAAGCTGTTTCCAGTCCTCATGAACCTTTCCCACTCCCTTATTAACCTTTTCCACACTTTTATAAACACTACTTATGTTCTTAAACATATTCTACACTCTTAAACCTATGTAACTTTAACAACATATGTATACAGTTCTGCAAAATCCCACGGTATAGCAAAAAATCTGCAATAAATAATTAAATATAATATTTTAAAAAATCCCATGATACAGTCAGGTCATGATAAGTGAACCGCTATATAGAGAGGGACTACTGTAGTCGTAAATTTGGACTGATTGACTGGTTAAGCAGGCTGCTTTCTTCTTTTTAACACACAAAGACAAAAGAACTCACTTTCCCATCTGTCCTTGCCCTACTAGTTCATCTGCCCTCACCTATAAGCAGAATTTTTCATACTCACTGCTTAAAAGATGGAAAAGAAATGTGTTTGGGGCGTGACTGAGTTGAATTTCCAAATGCATCTTCTCACAGAAATCTTTTACTTATTTACACTATTTAAGCGCTCCTTGTTCTAAAAATGATTTAAAGTGGTAAAGAAAGATTGTTATACACAGCAGTGAGCTTCAAAGTGCTTCTGAAACTGTATTTCAGATACATTATAAGTTAAATAGATTTCTGTGCATGGGCTGGCCCAATATCCAATCACCATTGTTAACCTTTTCTCCAAGGGACATGCTTCCCAAGTGAAAAATGATTTAGAGATGGTCAGATGTAACAGGGTACTGCCTTTAATTCCTTTTCATGTCAATGGCTAACTGAATTTCACAGGGCATTGTATGTTAGATTTTCTCATTAGGTTTGTACAAATGCTTTATTGAATAAGCACTTGGTCCCATTTTTTTAAGCCAGATTCTTAATGTAGATGAATCATATTGTTTTGTTTTCTATCTAGCTCACTGCTTCAGCACTGAATTTTTTTTTTTTGTACAAGTACAGCAGCGTTGACTAATTTGTGCTATCTTCTACATGCTTCTCCCCCCCAAATATAAAATACATGAACTATATACTGCCCAAATACCCCCAGGTCACATCAATCTGTGGAAATAATGAAATTTACATTAGAATTTATACTCAGATCCTGCTGAGACATTGTCTTATCTGCTCAAACAGGAACTCAGCATCCCAGAAAATCCCCTTACCACTGCCACTTCCTTACCTCTAGAAGTATTCTTGGGGATGCCTAAGAATTACTTTCATTTGGGTTCATAAGGTCCCTGTCCACCAAGAATTCATTCTCCACCAGATTTTTCTTTTTAGGAGAGAGGGCTCTGGAAGTGTACTCCCTGTGTTCGACTCCTGGTGACACCATTGAGCTGTATGACCTTGGGTAAGTTTCTTAACTTCCCTAAACTTCAGCTTGTAATCTGGGAAGTGGGGATTGCTGTAAGAGTCAGCAGGACAATGCATTTGGAGCAGTTGGACAGTGTCTGACTTGTGTCATGTACTCCATAAACATCAGTCACTACCAAAAAGTTGGTGCAAAAATAATGTCCGATTTCAAGGTCTATTTTAAAAATGAAAAAGCCCATGACTAGGAAAATATTTATTCATTAACATAACCTCTTTTGCTTTCTAGAACCTCATTCCATCTGTCAACTAGCTTATAAATGCCACACATAAAATTCTTTAGGTTTTGAAGCAAAATATGAATCCAACTCATTTTCAACCTCTTCTCTTGATGTCAACCTAAGACCATCAAAATGGTTCTGTAGTCCCCAAAACAAGTGATAATCAGAAGGAGCAAGGTCAGGAGAATATAGAGGATGTAGCAATGTTTCCCAACCAAGCTCTTTCAAGAAATTTTTGGTGAGTCGAGCTCTGTGAGGACAAGCATTATCATGATGGAAGATGACACCCTTTCTGTTGACTAAGGAGGGTCGCTTTTGGTTCAAAGCTGCTTTCAAAAGATGAAGTTGTTCACAGTAAGATTAGCAGTAATTGTTTGATTGTTGTCTAACAGTTTGTGAGGGACAATTCCTTCCATGTCCCACCATACACTCAACATGATCTTCTTTGGATGAAGTCCTTCTCTTGGCTATTGAATTCTTCTTCTTCCTCAATTAATCCATGATCGGCACCATTTAACATTATGGTAAAGGATCCACTTCTCAGCACTTGTAACAAGCCTGCCTAAAAATGGTGCCTGAAAATGTCGCAAAAGCAGTGATTCACAGCAAGCAACACGCTGTTGGAGATTTTCTGGAGACAGTTTATGTGCGACCCATTTTCCAACTACTGAAACCTTTCCAATCCTTTTCAGTTGGTGTAGCACAGTTGTATGGCCTACGTTAAATTGTTCTGCAAGTTCCCTAGAGGTAACGGTGGGGCTTTCTGTGACAATAGCTTCCAACACTTCAAAATCAAGATTTTTAAAGACAACCCTCTTTTGGCTCATCTTTCAAACTGAAATCCCCACTTCGGAAATGGGAAAACGACCTCCTGCAACTTCTTTCAGTCACTGCATCGTCCCCATAAGTGCTTTGAATAGACTTTGCTGCTGTACTTGCATTGGCATCTTTATGAAACTCATAATATAAAACATTTCTAATGTGGTCTTTAGATGGGAAAAATATGGGTGCAAATGTTACAGATGATTATGAACAATACTTCAATAATCTGAAAAAATAAGGTATAAAGTAGTCACTGTGACATCAAAAAATTATAAGAAGAGGCACAAATTTAATACATACTATCTAAAACTTTCTTTTAAAAAAGTTGGACATTACTTTTGCACCAACCTGTATTATCTGTGGCACCTTCTGCTACTGCTTTTCTTGTTAAAGGCTCATTTTTTGAGTCCTAGTACATGATCCTCAAAACCTAGTTTTCAGAACAGTCCTCAGTACCACTGTGTATCATTGCAGAATTGGAAAAAAAGGCCCTGCTCGAATTTGGCTCAAGAGCTTTACTTGGGGCTTGTTGGGGTCAGGTGGCTCAAGGTCATTTGTATTTCTTATCTTTCTTCCAGGCTCTATTGCATCAAAAGCCACCTTCTTGCAGGCACCCTTCACCTCATGAAAGTTAATCAGTCGGACCTGAAACCTGAATGGAGATAAGGGTGAGAAATAAAATCTAGTCCAGCCACATCACTTCAGTGACCTCACTTTGTTGTCTGTCATGGCCTCTGCAGGCAGAAGGAACAATTTTCTCCATTGCTCTTTTTATCCTTAATTCACCTTATATATATAATTCACACATACACACACACACACACACACACATATATATATATAAAATAGATTATAGATTACTGGACTGAATCTATGTAATTCAATCAAAATCTCTTATGTTGTTTGCACTTATATGTTTCAGTGTATTTTAGTCCCTTGATCCTACAATGCATTCTGCTTTTGTTTTCCTTCAGAAAATTATATTTTTTAAAAATCTAGTTAAGCAAATAACTTACTTTAGAACAAAGCAAAAATGATGGATTTAGTAAATATATTTTAAAACTATTTAAATTTTAGAATAACTATTTTTTACTGATTTGATATTTTATTTATTTTAAACCAGCTCCAGGATATATGAGGTTTGTCCAGATAAAGCCCAACCATTGTTAATATAACAAGAATGGTTTGAGTGATATTGATGTAACCTGGCAGCCAAGGAGAGCAGACTAGAATATGCATGAGCGAACAATGACAACTTCACTGTACTAGTCAGTGGGGGCGGTAGACACCATTGAGTGAGCAAGTGTACTGTGTAGCTCTTGCATTCAAAATGACCAAGCAAGTAGAGCAATAAATCTGCATTAAATTTTGCATTAAGCTTGAACATTTGTCTGAGGAAACTATTCGGATGAGTTGGAAGGTGACTGCTATGGGCAACTGGTGATTGGCAGCTTCATCAGGACAAGACTGTTTCTAATGCATTACATCTTATGCAGAGTTTTTGGTGAAACATCAAATCATCCAGGTTACTCAGAGCCTCTACAGCCCAGATTTGGTGCCCTGTGACTTCTGGCTTTTCCTAAAACTAAAATCACCTTTGAAAGGGAAGAGATTTCAGACCATCAATGAGATTCAAAAAAATATGACAGGGCAGCAGACAGTGATTGGGAGAACTATGTGGGGTCCCTAGGTGTCTACTTTGAAGTGGCCTGAGGCATCACTGTCTTATGTACAATGTTTCCTGTATCTTGTATCTTCTTCAGTAAATGTCTCTATTTTTCATAGTACATGATGGATACTTTCTGATCAGACCTCATACAATGTCTTATTTTTTAATTATGTTAAGATCACAAGAACGAAGTAGACCTATATTATATCTTTTAATGGGTAACTAGTCACTATTGAAAATATTTGGAATTTGCATCAATTTTTGATATCTTATAAATTCAGAAAGAGCAGATTCCAGTGTCATGGTTATGTGAGAAGTCTGGGACCAGTTTGCATAGTCTGAGTCCTGGCTCTGCTATATTGTAGTTGTGTATCTTGGGCAAATTATCTAACCTCTCTGTATTTCAGTTTTCCCATCTACAAAATGGTTATAATAATAGTCCAAATGTCATTAGACTGTGGTGAAGATTAAAATAATTAATATATGTTAAGTGATCACGATGCCTATCACATAAGCGCTCAATAAACTTTTAGCTATTGTTATTAACTATGTCAAAAATAATGAACAAAAAAACATTACTTAGACTTCATTACTTGACATATTTATTGAGCATCCAACTATGTGCCAGGAACTGTAGTAGATTATAAAATAAAATAAAATAATAATTGAGACAAAATTACTGTCCTCAAGGAACCAATAGTCTTATGTTCTAAAATTTTCAGATAACTGCCTCCATTAAACATTGATTTTGGGGAGGACAGCAATGTTCATGAACCTAGCTTATCAAAGAGATGTTATTTTGAAAAGAAAACATGTATCTCTTGAATAAGTGAAGAATTTTAAAATTTATATACAGTAAACTTTTAATTCTTTTTGGTACAAAATATCTAGACCAGGCAAATATGTCTATGTAAATTAATAACTTCAATGGGATCCAAGTGCCTAGAAAGAGTTAATACAGCTGCAGAGAAAGCTCTATGCTTTTATACTCCTAGAACTTATTAAAATAATTTTTAATTAGCCTTCTGAAGATAAACCAAAAAATATTTCATTTTTAATGCAACATTGTATAATTAGCATTTTCCTATTTATTTAGCATTTCTGTTCTTCAAAAAAAATGAGTTATTTAAATGTGAGAAATACATTTAGTTATTTAGTTTAAATAACTAAAACCACTACTTTTCTATTTTGCAAAATATACATAACATTCTCTTGAAATTTAGCATCATCAAGAATTCTTAAAATGACACAAGTTGGGAAATAATTTAGCTTCCCAGTTATTACTGAGAATTTGTGAGAGAGACTGCTAGTCAGTCTCTTGGGGCAAATGTAAGTGAATTAACAGCAAAGGGTGCATATGTAAGTTTTTAAGAGAAACTGACCTTGTGCCAGTCTCTCAACCTTTACTTCTTAGCAGATGAATGTCATTTGCTGAGTCAGTGGTGTGAAGTCAATAACCACTGATACTCTCCTTTGGGACTTCTTGTGCTTACAAAGGCAATATTTTAGAATGGGGATACAGTCTGCTGATGAGTAAGTATCTAATGATGGTAGGAAGAAATGTTACTTTGAAGCTCTGGAAGTCAAAAGAATTATTGCTCCTCTGTTCTTTTTAGTAGTTATTGAACAATGATGGTGCATAGTTCCCAGCTACTCTCAAGAAGAAAAAAAAATGGTTATATGCAATAAGAATTGTAAACTATGTGCTGTAATTCATCATCACTCTTGATCTCTTTGGAGAACAATTTTAAAATGCTGATCCTAGTAAGAAACTTGGCAGAACTACACCTTTTCAAATTAAACTGTTCTTTTATGTCTAGTTCAGAAAGGTAGGCAGAAGTTTCATTTTCAGCCTAAATATATTCTTAGATATTAAATGTGTTTTACCATTTCATCGCATCTTGCCTTTGAAGTCCTTACCCTAGCACTTGGTTGCTCACTTTGTCTTGGCAAATTATGAACGTTGGCCGCATGCCACATTTGGCACCCAACTGTTGGCCTTTTACTGATCACTTCTTTTTATCTCTTGTGCTCATGTCTTTCAAGATGCCATATAGTATTAAACAAAAATTATTGACAATTTGGATAGCTCCTCAATCTTTCATATTGAATGTCATCAGTGCTTGGTGTCAAAGACAGCTGGACTGGACAATTCATGAGCCTAATTGCACAAGATCATTTTGCTATCATCATGAAGGTATGAATCTTGGTTCCTAGTAGGAGCTATCAGAGTCAGTGTTGACCTCCAGGAACGTTAGAGTGACCTGGAGATATGACCTATTGGACATGTCTGCTATTAGTCCACTATTACCTTTTGGTTATTTTTTTCAAAGGGAAAGAATGATTCCTGTATCTGTGTCTAAAGTATGTGGGTATTGGTTCTCCTAGACTTAAAAACTGTATTTTTATAATACAGGGTAGAGTAAGTGTTTAGTTTTGCCTTTGTTTCTCATTTCTCCCCTCAAATGTTTCTTAAATTGAAACAAGCAAATGAACAAACCCGATTAGATGAGACAGGTACAATATGCTTCTGTGGCACCCTGTCAAAGCATTCGTCACGCCACTTTGTAACTTACCTTTTTATTTGTCTGTCTTCCCCTCCAGACTGACCTTCTTAAAATAGGGATTGTGTTTTATTGCTATTTCATCAGTGCCTGGAATGAATTCTGTCATAGAGTAGATTTTTAATGTTCAATAAATGAATGAAAGAATAAATTTGGACTTGACCACCTCAAGAAATATTATTTTAACGTATACCACAGAGACATCTTTTAAGTGAAATCAGAAAGTGTGTTGTTTCTCAGAGTAATTTAATCAACATAAAACATGCATATGGATTCTGTAAGATCCAATTGTTTGAACCTAGAACATGTTGTGAACAACATGAATGTTTATGGTTTGGAATCATTTTATTTTGGCAGTAGTTAAGTCCTATCCAAAATGAATATATTTTCCTCAATAATCAGAATTGGTTTCTGAGTTTGGTTAGTTTGAATACACTCCACAGAATCTGACCATCTTCTGAAAAGTTAATGGAATTGAGAGCCTGAATCAAGAAAGCACTGCTTAAAGACCTCTTTGATGGGGCAACCAGCATCATTCAGATCCCTGTATATTTCAATTCAGAGTGTTTATAAACACATTAATTTTACAAGCACCTTATATTATTCAATTCAAATTAATCCAGCGAATTTCCCTTTAACAGATGAATTTTACTTGAGTTCACATAAACAATTACATAAATAATAATTAGAAGCAAATCCCCAGTAAATATGTGTTGATGGCCTAATTTTATTTATTATAAGATGTAGTTATCTCATTGTCTTTCTATTTTCTTACATGAAATAGCCAGGTAATGGAACTTGATCTGATTGATTTGATTGGTTGAGTGATCAATTGGTGCATGTATCTATGAGACTCTATAGCAGACTTGCTCAAGATCAAAATAAAATTAGACTAGTCAGATAAACAGTCTTTAAAAAAAAAACTTCTATTTCTGAGTTCCATAATGAGCATCTAAACATAAAACTCTCTGTTTAAGAAATAGGAGCTTCTTGAAGTCAATCTGTTCTTTAGACTAATGGAAAGAAAATCAGCATATATTGAGCAACTGCTCTTCAAATGCTATGTGAGATGGACAGATATAGGCAAGGTTTTATACTAACAGACTTCCTTTATCTGAGTGGGTGAGCACCATACTATGCTTTCATAAGGGGTTGCTCTCTGATTTCTTATATAAGCCAAGTTTAGTCATTAAACAAATATACATATGTATATATGCACAAATATATATCTGCATATATGTGTGTGTATATATGTATATATACATATATATAATACACACAAATATATATTATCTGCTATGTGTAATCTAAACTTCAAAGATTCCAAATGTTTAATTAAGCTATATAATTAATGAAATTCTTATAAAAGACTAACATTTTGGATCATCTGACAAAATTATATTAAATTTAAGTAGAAAACATAAATATGAAAGTCTGTTCTTAAATCCAGTGGAGCTTATACTATAGTTGGGAGAAATACAAACATGCAAATATTTAAGTAAAATACATATATAATTTTTAGATGGTGAAAAGTATTCTGGAGAAAAGTTAAGCACCTAAGATGGATATGAAGATGAATATCTCTGGGGCTTCAGTTTTAAATAAGGTCAACAGAATATCAGTGAGGTCAGTGTTATTATTATCATTTTATAGAAATTCTATGTTATTATTTAGTAGGTAACAATCTGAAATTTCTAATTAAAATATAATTACTAAAGCTTATTCAAAAAGATGTAGAAAAAGTAAATAGCACAAAAATTCAAGGTGGAAATTGAGAAAAGTATTTGTTATTCCCCACAAATAGCACACTTATTTTACAGATAAATTTGTTCAAATACTTTAAAACTTTAAAAAAGAAATAATTCTAATTCTGTCAAACAATTTCAATCATATACAAAAGGAAATTTTAAACTACTATCAAAATCTGATTAATGATAATAGAAAGGGAAAATCAAAAAGGACCACTTTATTACCCGTGAAAGCAAAAATGCAAAACAAATTATTGGCAAACAAAATAGAACTATATAAAGGATGCCTTAATATTTGGAAAACTAATGATATAATTTACCATATTAAAAGATAAACAAAATAATATGATCAATGTAATAGATGATTAAAATGTCATTTTTTAAAGTAATACTTATTTTTTAATATAAAACTTAAAAGCCTCTTAAAATGGAAACTTCCTTAGCATGAGATATATATGTACATGTCTTAATTCAAAGCAAGCATCAGGCTTAATAGTTAAATATTAAGATACTCCTCTTACACTAAGGAAAAATGCAAAGGTGTTGTTTTACATTATTTTCATTTATTATTTTTTAGAAGTATATCAGTACAATTATACAAAAAATGTGAAGTTAAATTTATAAATATTAGAAACTATGAACCAAATTTTTATTTTGCAAGTGATAGCAATATAAACCTGAAAACCCTAAAATAATCAATTAAACTTTTAAAAATAATTTTTAAAATTTTTATTGTTGTTCTATTATTATAGTTATCCCAATTTTTCTCCCTGTGCTCTCCACTGCCCCACCCTACCCCCGATCCCACAGTCAATCCCCACCCTGTTGTCCATGTCCATGGGTCATTTATACCTGTTCCTTGACTAGACCCTTCCCCTTCTTTCCCACCTTCTCCCTCTTCCCCATTCCTTCTGGTCACTGTCAGTCTGTTGCTTGTTTCCATGCCCCTGGATCTATTTTGGTCATTTGTTTGTTTTGTTCATTAGGTTCCTGTATTAGGTGAGATCATATGGTATTCGTCTTTTGCCTCCCAGCTTATTTCACTAAGCGTAATACTCTCCAGTCCCATCCATGCTGTCTCAAAAGGTAGGAGTTCCTTCTTTCTTTCTGCTGCGTAGTATTCCATTGTATAAATGTACCACAGTTTTTTGATCCATTCATTTACTGATGGGCACTTAGGCTGTTTCCAGCACTTGGCCATTGTAAATAACACTGCTCTGAACATAGGGGTACATAGGTTCTTCTGAATTGGTGTTTCAGGATTATTAGGGAGCAGAGATTTTTAGTTTGATGGAGTCTCATTTGTTTATTTTTTCCTTTATCTCCCTTGCACTAGGAGATATATCAGCAAAAATATTGCTACATGGAATATCTGAAATTTTACTGCCTATGTTTTCCTCTAGGACTTTTATGGTTTCATGGCTTATATTTAAGTCTTTTATCCATCTTGAGTTATTTCTGGTATATGGTGTAAGTTGGTGGTCTAGTTTTATTTTTTAGCATGTACCTGTCCTGATCTCCCAACACCATTTGTTGAAGAGGCTATTTTTACTCTATTTTATGCTCCTACCCCCTTTGTCAAATATTAATTGACCATAGAGACTTGGGTTTACTTCTGGGCTCTCCATTCTGTTCCATTGATCTATGTGTCTATTCATATGCCAGTACCAGACTGTCTTGATTATGATGGCCCTGTAATATAATTTGATATCATGTATTGCAATTCCCCCTACTTTGTTCTTCTTTCTCAAGATTGCTGAGGCTATTTAGGGTTGTTTTGGGTTCCATATAAGTTTTTGTAATATTCCTTCTAGATCTGTGAAATATGTCATTGGTATTTTAATAGGGATTGTGTTGAATCTATAGATTGCTTTTCATACTATGGACATTGTAATGATATTAATTCTTCCAATCCATGAACATGGTGTATGCTTCCATTTATTTGTAACTTCCTTAATTTCTTTCTTCAGTGTTCTGTAGTTTTCCAAGTACAGGGTTTTTACCTTCTTGGTTAAATTTTTTCTAGGTACTTTATTTTTCTTGTTACTATAATAATTAGGATTTTTTTCTAGTTTCTGTTTCTGAATTTCATTGTTGGTATACAAAAAAAATGTCTTCAATTTCTGAATATTGACTTCATATGCCACTATTTTGCCAAGTTCACTTATTAAGTTGAGTAGTTTTTTGGTGGAACCTATAGGATTTTCTATGTACACTATCATGTCATCTGCAAATAATGACAGTTTTACTTCCTCTTTTCCAATTTGGATATTTTTTATTTCTTTTTATTGTCTGATTGCTATGGCTAGACCTTCTAATACTAATTTGAGTAAAAGTGGTGAAAGTAGACACTCTTGTTCTTGATCTTAGGGGGAAAGCTTTTAGTTTTTGCCCACTGAGTATGATGTTTACTTTTGGTTTTTGTATATGGCCTTTATTATGTTGAGGCATCTTTCCTCTATTCCCATTTTGCAGAGTGTTTTTATCATAAATCATTGCTGTACTTTATCAAATGCTTTTTCAGCAACCATTAAAAAATAATTTAGTGAAATAACAGGTCAAAAAATAAGTAACCAAGAAGTTTAGAAAAATATAGCTTATATATATTCTACGTAACAAGTAGAACAAGAAAAGTAGTATACCTATGAAATGGGATGACCTAGAAGAAATGGACAAATTATTAGAAACATGCAACCCTTCTAAACTGAATTACAAGAAACTGGAAAACTTAAATAGACAAACAAACTAACAAAAACAAATAGATACAGACAACAGAATGCTGGTCATGAGAGGGGAAGGAGGGTGGAAGGGCAGGTGAATTAGATAAAGGGAGTAAAGGAAGAAAACTAGACTTCAGGTGTTGAACTATAGGATATATAGATGTTGAACTATAAATTTGTATACTTGAAATTTATAATGTTATTAATCAATGTTACTCTAATAAATTTAATATAAAAAGAAAGAGCCCTGACCCATGTGGCTCAGTTGGTTGGACATTGTCCTGTAAAGCAAAAGGCCACTTGCCTGTGTTGCGGGTTCAGTCCCCAAGTCAGGGCACAAACAAGATGCAACTGATTGATGTTTCTCTCTCACATCAATGTTCCTCTCCTTTTCTTTCTCACTCCCTTCTTCTCTCTCTCTAAAAATAAATAAATAAATCCTTAAATTAAAAAGTAGTATTTCAAAGATATATTTAAAAGTTTTCCTGAAATGAAGATCTAACTCTGCAGAGTGAGTGAACATGAAAATTAGGTACAGAACTCTTTACATTGATATATGTTCCTATTAAGTTAATGAATTACAATAATGGAGGCATCAGAAAAAAACTAATCAGTTCAAACTAAGATTTCTAAAATACAGGTTGTATTTTAAAGACTGACTTTGAAAAAATTTTAATCTCATTACTAATGTTTTATGTTTATTACATGTTGAAATGAAATTTAGACATACTGGGTTAAATAAAACATTAAAATTTAAAATATAATGGAATAAGATATTTAATATTCAGTATGTGGGAATAATAATGTATAGAACTTAAGTGAAAAAAACTAAATTTTTTATGATAATAAATAATTATTAAATAAAAATAAAAATACACTTTGGACAAGAATAGTCTATGTCAAAAAATATTTTTTTCTCAAATTTGTACATTTAATATACTCCTCTAAAAATACCAGCAAGAGAATTCACAAAGTGATACTAAATTTCACTTGGAAAAATATATAGTAAGATTAAAATGGAAGATTATAAATAAGAAGAGTAATGTGCAAAAACAAGCCCAACCAGATATTTACATGAATTATAAATACAGAGAACTTGCAAGAGTTTATTAAAGATTTCAGAACAGACTGAAGAGTGTCAGGGTAGAACTCAAACTATATGAAGATTTAATATACGATAAAGGTAGAATTCAAATAAACAGGAAAGGGAAAAGGATTATTTAATAACATATATTCAATAAATGGGCTTAACATTTGGAGAACTAGAATGAGATCTCTACTTCTTACACTAAAATGAATTTCAAATAGGTCAAGCATCATAATATTAAAAATAAAATCATAAAAGCAATGGGATAAAACATTAGGGGATTGCTATAGTGAAAGCATTCTTTATTTTTATTTTTTAAAGATTTTATTTATTTATTTTTAGAGAGAGGGGAAGGGAGGGATAAAAAGAGGGAGAGAAACATCATTGTGTGGTTGCCTCTCGCATGCCCTTAATTGGGGACCTGGCCTGCAACCCAGTCATGTACCCTGACTGGCAACTGAACCAGCAACTCTTTGGTTCTCAGGCCAGCACTCAATCTACTGAGCCACACCACCCAGGGCTGAAGGCCTTCTAACCAACACAAAATTTGGAGCTCATAAAGGGAGACTGATAAATTTAAGGACATAAAGATTAAATCCTTCAGCAAAACAAAAAATTGAAGTCATACATAAATGATAAACTGGGAAAAAAATAATTGAAAAAGCATATGAGAAAGGGATACTTTTATTTTTATTAAAGGAATCATAAATTAATAAGAAAGTGCAGCTCAACCCTATAGGAATAACAGCAAACCCGTGAAGAGGCAGTTTGTGAGGATGACCATCATAACACATTTCTAACAACCACCAAAAAACCTGGAAGCAATTTAAACATCTGTCAATTATTATTCATACAAATAATAGTGTATACAGCACAAATTTTATTTTAAAATGAGGTAATTTTTTTAACAGATAAAGAAAAATATTCTAACTACATTACTATGTGAATAAGTGACCTAAGGAAGGAGGCTGGAAATAGTGTAACTCTGAGAACTATGAATCAGCAAAGTTTATTTTTGTGGAGGGGATTCTTGGGCTCTAATCCCAAGCATTTGAGGTACAGCTGGTGCCTGCAGCTGTTGGGCCTTTATGGTGGAGTGCTACCTACCACCTGGGTCTTTCTGAGAAGAGGTCAATAGAAAACCATGCTGTTCTTTAACAGGCTTAGGCCTTTTAACTTGTATCTATTGATTGCATCAAAATGTTATCTCCCTCATCTTTAGCTTAAACATTCCATCCCATGCATTATGTTAATCCATTTTCTTTACAATGATCACATCTCAAAAGAAAATCATTAAGGATTGAAATACACACACTAAATTAGTAAGCAGTACTTTTTAGTGACTTTATAACACCTTATTCAGAGTGTCTTAGAGAGACAAAATAGTAATCTTCCAGTCCTGTGGTTCATAGATGAAGAAGCTAAGGTGTAGGGAGATGAAGTGCTTTTCCCAGGGCTGCAGAGCCAGACATGAACACCAATTTTTGCCTTCCAGCCGTGTTTTCCCTCACTGCATCACACTGCTCGCCATGCCTCTTGGTACTGACTTATTCCCACCTCGAATAAAAAGAGAAAACAGTTCCCTCCAAATACTCTACAAGATCCAGTTTTGGTCATAACTTTGTAGTCATACTCCAATAAAGAAAGATCATGATTAGCTTGTTAGTACATGAAACACTATAATAATTTATTAGGAATCTGAAAAAAATATTTAAAATTTACCAAAGGTAGACATAAAATTTGCCAAGTCTACAGAATGAAAGTAGTCTTGAAGGAATGTAAGGTAGGAATTCAAAGGAAAAACATCTGCTTATATTAGTCCCTGCTTACTCAAAACCTGCCTACTTACTGGTTCCACTAATGAGTTTGTTTTTACTTTCTCCCGTCCCTGCTCCTTCTTAGCTTGACAGAGCCTTATGAAGTCAAGAGGTTATTGTCCAATGAAGTTCTGCTCAGCATGAAGAAAATGGTTCTTTAATTAAATGCCACTGTCATGCATATTTCACAGATTATCTTCATATTTTGTACCATGACTATGCTCTTCCGTGCTTTCAAATCTTAAGGTGATTCTTGCATCTGACTCAGAAGACATTTATTCACCTTAAACCAGTTCACCTTCCTTAGCCTCCTTCCTCAATATTCTACTCTGAGTATCTTTGGAACTGAAAGTATCCTGGATGAGGATATTTTGCATAAATGGGGATAGATATAGCAATGTACCTCTAAAATTTTTTTATTTTCTAAATTAATACTCTGGGTTGCAGGTTGCATTCCCTGGGGAAAATATTCAGATTTAGTTGTTTTTGTTTTTGCAAAGAAAGTTTACTGAGGGCATATACTCATAGGAGCCACATCCATGAGAATGAAGAAAGCAGGATGGTCAGAGGGAGAAATTGAACTGCAATGTACTCACAGTGAAGGCCTCTGCTGTTCTAATGGAAGGATCTAGAGTGGAATCACCCTGTGCAGTTTACCCACATAGAGAGCTGGACCTTTGTACTCCCACATTGATGAAAACAGGAGTGGGGTGGGATGTAGGCATGATCTAGGACAAGGAGCCTCTCTTTATCTCAGACAGCTTGCTTCAGCCCAGGGTGATGCCCAGAGATAAACTTTGCTAACAGTTCTCATCTGCCACCACTTGCATGAGGTGGAGGAATGAGTAGCTTAGTCCTAAGGGTTGATCTGTGCACCACAGTACCCACAACTGCCCACCATTTGTACTGCTTAGAGCCACAAGCTTCATTATGCTATGCTCAGGGAATAGCTCTTCTTGGCCCTTAAGGGTTTTTCCTGGAAACATTATAAGAGGAAGAGTGATGGGATGAGCTATAGCTCAAGTTGTTTCATCTACCCTCAAGGATACACAGCTTAACATCTGTCCCTTCTGTTAATCATTCTAGAGTCCCATTACCTTTAGCTGGCACCGTTGGCTCACTTCCTAGGATGACTTAGACCTTAATCTCTGAGGGGTCTGAGTCACTGGTCACCATATTCATCACAGTGTGTAGCTGTGAATTTGTCCATTTACAATCAGATTTGTGCCAGACTTCTTAGTGATAATGAAAAAGATCACCTGGGTGCCAACATGTTCTTTCATGCCTTCATCATGTAACAGCAGTCCTACTTAACCCTGATGACCAGGCCAGTTACACCTGCCAAGATGTGACTCATTTCCTGCCCAACTGGTCTCTCAGTGTAAGAAGTATAAAGCAAACAGGAATTATCCCTGCCTTAAAGTTCAATGGCTGTGTCCTATAGTGGCAGCTCTCCTATCTGAGAACCAGAAGTCCTAAACTTGCAGAGCCCGGTGTTGATGGGCAGGAAAGCACACATTCCTTCAAAGGTCACTGAGCCCAGAGTTTGTTCTACCTACTGGGGAGACAGCACCATTAAAAGGTCATTGATTTAGGCTGTTATACAACATTCTGGAGGAAGACACCCCATTTTCTCAGGGTATTATTTGCAAGCTGGTGCCTCAGCTCTGTCTTCATCAGGCTATTTCATTACTCCACCAAATCAATATCTTCGAGATGGCACACTAATGGATAGCTCCAGTGGATTACCTGGTCCTGTGACCACTGCAGAGTACTTGGGATCCTGTGTCAATGGGTCAAACACTGTAAATTCATGGAGAGGGAGCCTAGGGTAGGTCCTGCAGGAGGAAATGCAAACTCCTACTTGGAATATATGCTGAGGAAAATAAAATAAAATAAAAATAATCTAATATGATCACTTGCCAGCAAGAAGCTGGATAGTATTCTTGAGAGATGATGACATATGAGGGGCTCAGATTTGCTCTCTGCTCTTAGAAAGTTAGACATTTGGTGACAGCACCATGTAAGTGGTAGCTCATGCTGCTGGGCCCACACATCACCTCCATCCTTGCCACCAAAGCTACTCAAGTCAATTGACTTTGGGCCAGTACTAGGTGGTCAATGACAGAGAATGACAGATGTCAACTAATCAAATATTTCTGTCTACTTATTTGTCTAATGCCTCTTTACAGAGGTGAATGCTCTCTGATGGGTATGAAGATGTGAGCAGATGTCTTTAACTCCCATAGGTTCATCTCTATGTCTGTTTCTTAGGCTCTTTGTTTATGATCTTCCAATTTTTATCTTCAGGGCTTAATACCACCATAAAAGTCATTCTTCTCCTGTACGACAGGGAACTTATCTTTCCATACCAAGTAGATAACAAGCTTCACCCCCCAAAGCTATTGATTGCTCCCAGCAATAGCTATCCAATTACATAGTCTTCCTAATTATCTCCCATATTTCTTAGAGAATAAGATATTGCACCCACCAGCATATTCCCTTCTATCAGTATCCCTTCTCATTTCACTATTAGTGAAAGTTTTTAATCCCTACCTGAGGATATGTTTTCATTGATTTTAGAGAAAGATGAAGAGAGAGAGAGAGATGTGAGAGAGAGAGATATCGGTTGCTTGACTCCCATACATGCCTTGACTGGGGATTAAACCTGCAACCTATGTATGCGCTCTGGCCGGGAATCAAACCCACAACCTTTTGGTGTATGGGACAACACTTCAACCAACTGAACCACCCAGCCAGGGCTATTAATGAAAGTTTTAACAATTGCCCTACTACTGCATTCTAGGAGCAGCCAGTGTTCCATCTACCACCATTGATAAAGGTTTTATTGCCAACTGCTCAGCAAGTGATTCGGCAACAAAATTCCATTTTATAGATTCTTTTTTTTTTTGAGTCACCCTTGGAACCAGCTATTGCAGATTGGATTCTCCCAGAAAACAAATGCTGAGAAGGATACCTTCATGCATAAAGTTTATTAAGTTGTGCTATGGGTATTAATACTCTTATTGGGTTGAAGGAAAAAGGATTGTGCAGAGGGAGAAGCTGAAATGCGATGTCATCATGAAAAGGTCTCAGTTAATCTTACTGGGAGTTCTGGAGTTGAGATGGTTCTATAGAGTTGAATCATGGTGCAGGTCCAGACCTTCATACGCTCTGATAGGTCAGCTGTTGAATGTCAGCTGCTCCTGGGGAGGAGGCAACATTGAGAGGGGCAGCTCTCTTCAAGCCAGAGCAAGTTCCAGGGAAACACTCAGCAGTGAGCTGTTAACCATGCAGTCTCCTAGTCCCTCAGGCCTCAGGAAAGAAGATCAGTGCTTCGGCCCTGAAAAAGGAATGAAAGAGAGCAAATCTGGGTGGTGCACCACAGCATGAAATACACCGCTTATTGCATAAAATTTGGATAATGCAAAAAGTGCAAAAAGAAAGATAAAAGTAGCTCATAATACTATCACCCAGCTTTCACTGCTGTTACAATTTTGGTGCATTCCCTTCCCCTCTTTTGGCCTGGGTATCTGTATCTTGTATGTTTGAAACTATACCAAAAACATCATTTCATATGTTGCTACATCAATTAACATGATTTAAACAGTTTTTCCTATTGTTAAAAAAATTATATCTCTAATTTTAGTGACATTAAATATTTCATCTTGTCTATATATACAAAAAATTACCCAATAATTTATCTGTTATTAAGTGTGCTCTCCTATATTTTGCTAATATAAATATCAGTATAAATTTAAATTGTTGGTCTGAAATATAAAAATATCTGAGAGAGTTCCCTTCCTCTCTGTTAATTGGAAAGTTAATAAATCTTTGTTGGAAAGATGTTTCTTTCCTGAAATCCTGGGATTTGTTGTGGGAAGAGAAATTACAGCTGATCCTTTTCTGCTTTTCCTGTGCTGTTGTTATTTTAATTGTGCCACTAATAGCTCTGTGATTTTAAGCTAGCCAATTAACTTCTCTGACCTTAAGATTTTATATCATGATGGCTGTAATCTCTGCCCTTTGTTGTGAAAAAGTCCAACACTCTACTAATATGGAAGGGATAGTTTTGTAGTAATGTCATGTCTGGGAATAGGAGAATAGTATGAAAAGAACTAGAGAAAAAAAACTCTTTTTTTTTTTAAACTGTATTCCAATTTGCCTTGTGTCAGGATCTTATACATTTTACAGAGAAATGAGTAAAATACAACTCGTTAGTTTTGTTTCTAAACACACAGGGACTGTGCTTGCATAGCAACCAGCAAAAGATGAAGAAGGGCAGGTTTCAGCTGATGGCCCAGAGGCTTGCTGATATTCACAGTGTAAACAGAGCAGCTGGTGGGTTGACTGAGTCTCCTGTTCATCACCAAGATGCTTGGCCTTGTGTGGACAAAATTGTAAGTTGATGATGGAGAGAAGAAGATCCATATAGACAGAAAAACAGAATTATTTGTGATTCCAGTCCAGCGTGTTTGAATATAAATGTCTCTCTTTGTAGTCTCATAATGAGTGGGAGTCTTAGGCAGCCAATTATAATAGCAGGGACAGCCATACAGACAGTAGGGATGTGAATAATGACAGGATAAACAGGTTTCAATTCTGTTACAGATAATCAGAGAGAAAACCTTTAAATGTAGTATTCTATGAACCTTCACAACTTGGTGTGTCTTAACTTATTTCATCTTATGTGTTTTCAAACCATGGTCTCCCCAGAAGGCATAAATCATTGTAATTACTAGAGAAGGAACCCATTAGACCAGTGGTTCTCAACCTTCCTAATGCTGCGACCCTTTAATACATATTGTGGTGACCCCCAACCATAACTAAAGCATAGTGATTAATCACATAAACAATATGTAATTATATATGTGTTTTCTGATGGTCTTAGGTGACCCCTGTGAAAGGGTCATTCAACTCCCAAAGGGGTCGCGACCCACAGGTTGAGAACCGCTGCATTAGACCCTTGTGTCCTTTTTCTATGTCTGAGAACAAACCTAGGGATGTAATACCATTGACTTAAAAATCCTAGGCCCTGACCTAAGACTTGAATTAATGCACCCAGATTCCAGACTGAGGTGGGACTTTTAGGGAATTTAGTCTCATTTATCCCCTACCTTCAACTCAGCAAAGTGAGGAAGAGAGCCAATTATTTGTCTAAAAATAGGAGAGAGTAACCTTTTTCAGGTCCTATTTTTTTTTCTTTTTCCTTTTCTACTTCTATAGCCTTGTGGGAACGTTGAAATTGTGATTGTCTGTTTTAAAACTGAATTTATCCAAAACTCTGCTTAACCAATCTATCTTTTCTTTTGAGGTTTTTCACCTATTTATATTTGTTACAATACCAATATAAATTATGTAATACACATGTAATGAGTTGAATTAAAACACAATAGAACATTATCATAAGTATTTGTTAATCATTCAGTGTGTGCTTTTATGTGTACTAGGCACCCAAGAATTAACAAACTTCTGGAAAAATAGTTCCTGGTACTTGCTGTTTTCTTATCTCTCATTCATTCTTCAACCTCCTGCAGTAGGACTTGTGCTCCTACAGATTGATTGAAATTTCTCTTGCCAGGCCTCTTTTCTGATAAATTCAATGGACAGTCAGTCCTTATCTTATTTGACCTCTCAGCAGCATTCCTCAATTCTGACTAGTTTTTCCTCCTTAAAGAGACTATTCTCTGAATTCTGGGATACACAGATACCTGGCTTTCTCCTGCTTCTCTCTGGTGCTTCTTTCTTCAGTCTTTCACATGTTTCTTACTTCTTTGACAATCCCTAAAATGTTGGCACTTCTCAGCATTCTTCTGTAGATTCTTTCCCCTCCCTTTCTTTCTTCTCCCCTCCCCTCCCTTCTCTTATTATTCTATTTGAATTCCCTGAGTAAACAGAGCTACTGTATTCCAATGGCTCTGCAATCCCTAATCCCATATATACCATACAGCCCCTGGCATATATGATTGTTTTTAAATTTGTACTTTTATCTGAATCTTCACACCTGGACACTATCCCATATATCAGATTGCCCCTGGGATATCTTGATTCTGTTGTCTCATAGGTATATGTATCTATTTTAGTGTAGTCAAGGAAAAATGTATCTTCTCCCACAAATTTGACTCCTCAAATTTGCTGTTTGGCCTTCTTCACTGAATGGTTCTTGTATTTAACCCACAGCATGTATCAGAAATATGGATGATGTGGTTACCATTTCTTTCTCTCACACTCCACACATTTAGTTAACCACCAAGGTCTATGAAATTTAACTCAAAATGTTTGAAAATATATTCACGTGCTTACTTTTCCCTACTAATACCCTAATCTGAATCTCACCATTTCTTTCAAGATTGCTGTGTAACTCCCCATCTAAGCAAGCAAAATATGGAAAAGAGAACAGATGATCAGGAAGAAAGTCTTAATGGCAGCCAAAATGGAATGCGCAAGGTTCCATTGGAGCATGCCATTTCTTCACATTTTTATTACACTCATCTTTCAGTTCACATGGAGTTGGCTTCACATGGACATTTGAGGCTCTTTTTCACCTTTGATCTCATCCTCTTTTTCTTCTTCCAACCATTCCTTTGGCTTTTCTGCAGCACCCTCACCTCAGTGCCTAAAATTCTATGAGGCTCTGATGTGCCTTCTGTTTCTATCCTGTCTGAATGGCTGTAAATCCCTACTGTGTCAGCAATGGAGAAACTTTTAGGTATTTCAGATGCTTTAGACCATAAACAAAACAATTTTTTTGGTCAGTAGTGAATGCCTCCTTGGCATAACTTCTCTGTATTACTATACTATCCAAATCTCTAGGAATCAGAGGGAAAGAAAAGAAGGTATGATTTCATATTCTGTTAATGGTTCTACCTACCTGCTGATTTGCCCCTATTCAGTACTCTGTCCCTTCTGCAGAGCAAGCCTTCCAAAAGGTAGGTCCAATCATATCACTTCCCTGCTTAACAGTCCTGTGACTTCCCATTGCCATTAGGGTAACTTCAACTTCTTAACCTACAGAACTTGTCCACTTGGTTTCATATTTTATCTCTAGCCATGCCTTTTTCTTCCTCTCACCCCCAACTAAAATGGAGTCCTTTCAAGCTCCACGTCATCTAGTTCTCTGTTATTTCCAGACTTGCACACATCGTTCCCTTTTTCCCAGCACAGACCTTGGAATCATTACGGTCTCATTCTTAGGCTGAAAGTGTTCTTTCTTTATCATCTCTAGTTCTTCCTCTGCAAGCAGATAGGTGAAAGTGTTAATCTGAGTCTCACTGGGCTATTTATTTATATCTTTGGGGGGTCATTTTGTTAGTTTCTTGAATCTTCCCAATAGCAACGAAGCTGAAGTTGAATTCCCAAAGCTGAAGTTGAATTTTAAGTCTCTTGGAAAAAAGAAATGTGCCTCCTGCCTAGGGAGCACTGTTCTTTCCCTCGTGTGCCTCTGTTGACTGATAACTGTCTTCAGGTAGAAAATGATGATGTGTGATTTTTAGTTATGGTCTCCCAGTTGCAGGAATAAAGTCAAGGGCCCCCTCCTGTGCAGGTGCATATGAGGACAGGCTCAGTGAGGTGGAAACTGGTATTTAGTTTTCAGTGTTGGTGTTACAGAGACGTAGATGAGGGACTGTTTTAGTAAGGAGTTAAATACCTGTCAAGATTCTCTTCAGCAAAAACATAGAAAAAACGTCCTTCCTAGCAGTTTTCTGGGCTTAGATTCAATGAGTAGTTATTGACATCATTATTTAGTAGGAAACTTTCTATCAACAGAGTTGATATGTTTATGATTCCTAATTTAAATTTTTTTTTCTGTTAGCAAGAAAGATGTCATTATCTGTTAGATTTGGTACTGGAAGCAAAGCAGAGAATACAAAATTGTGAGCTTAAGCAGTAAGAATATTTAGGAAAGAAAAAAATCCCAGGAGAAAGAACTGTGTAAACCTGATAGGTTTTCTGATTTACCTTTTTTAACATTCTAACCAATTTAATTTCTCTCTACCACAGTCTCTATGGTATCTCTTAAAATCACGTGAACCCTTATAAAAAGAGTGGGCACAATGGCCACCAGTACACCAATATTTTTACCAGCTTTAGAAATGATCCTCATATATTTTTTAGAGTTATGGTAAGACTTAAGGAAGTTAACAGTGAAGACAACATAAGAGACATCATTTTACTTCTAGAAATTGGCTTATTTAAATCTTATTTTTTTTCTTAAAGACATACTAACCTCTTTCTGAGGAGGTGTTGCAGGAAGAGAAAGCATGAAGAGGTTTTATAAGGTTATTTATTTATTTATTTTGCTTAAAAAGTTGTCACAAACTTCTAGTTATCAGTAACAGGTGTTTTTCAGCCCTATTAGGTAGCATGGTATTATTGACATGGCCTATAAAGTCTTACGGGTATCTTTTTACCAAGAAGATTCAAGTGATTTTTGAAGTTCCCTTCCCATTCACCGCCTGAGAATCTTGCAGAGGTGAAGTCTATATCCAGTTCATGATTATATTACTCACAGCTACTATGAGCTAATAAGGACAATGAGTTCCAGAGGTATTAAGCATGTTCATTTAGTCATTAATTTCCATTTTATCTATTGGCAACATTTATTAGAGTGGTTAGTAAGTAGTTAAAATGAGACTGATGTGGCTTAATTTTATTTCATTTCCCTTCTGTTCACTTAAATAAAGGGCATTAACTAGCAGCGAATCGATCAGTCCTCTAAGAGAGGGATGGAAGGAGAAAAAAGAAAAGCAACTGTCTGGTTTTCCCTGAGACTAGACAGACCATTTCTAGGTCATGGGCTTTGACAAAGTTTCTGGGAGATGTTGCAGCTTTATCTGGAGAGTACAGGCAAATACATGAAAAGAAATAAATACCATACATCATTTTCATTGCAGTTGAGACTGTCTTAATTGTTGTTCCTGTACTCCATAGCCTCAGGAATGGTAGGTTGGGGGTGCATGCAGCTTGAGGGTAGGCTGGAGCATCTGGGATGTATGTATACAAAGTTGTGCAAAGTCTCATATGCCCACACTTCAGACAGTTCTGACAGCCTCTGAGATAAACTATTTTTCCAATGTAACCAAACATAAGCCAAAAGCAGTCAGCAATTGTATTTACCATTGTGATATATTTTCTAAAACTCATTTTCTCTGAGGTACTCATTTTAATGAGTCAAAGATGCTCACTTTAAAAATAAAAGGTTTTGCATGTAAGCATCTTCAAAAATGTTTTTATACTGTCTGGTAGTATTACCATGTTTCTTCCTGAATATATTTTCATTCCAAAGTTATATCCTACTATATACAAAACTCAGGTCTCCAATATGTCAAAATGTTCTATTATAGTTAGTTCTTGAGCCCTTGTTGCCTTGATCCACCAGGAATGGACTGAATTTTGGTAATTGTGGCAAATAGATAAAATTTTATAGTGTTATTTAAGCTCTCTGAAGAATATAGGTTGCCAGATGAATGAAATGACATGACAATAAACTAGATTTTTTTTTCACCTTAATGTTCTGAAACCAATAATTCTATAAGGCAGAGGAAGCTCACAAAATGAAACTCTCATCAAATTCACCTATTAATTTTAGGGTTATTTTTGGCTCCAATTAAATTTGCTGTTCTTTCTGCAACCTTGTAGGAACAGCTAACCACTGGCATGACTAACTAATGACAGAGCTAAATAAGCCATCTTTGAGACTTGTGCATGCTTACATTGTAGCCATAAATTTTTTGTCTTGTAATAGCATGTGTCCTCCCTCTGGACCATGTCTTGCTTTTATAAATAAAGTTTTACTGAGACACAGATCTGGGCTTCTGTTTATATATTGTCTAGGGCTGCTTTTGTGCTGCAGAGGCAGAGTTGAATACTTGCAACAGAGACTCTATGGACAGCAAAGCCTAAAGGCGAGGAGGCGTCAGAGGGAAGGAAGCTATCAGGGTTGCTTGACTGTCTCCGGGTAAAATCTCAGAATTCTATACTGTTCATCAGAGGTGGATAGGGAACAGGTGAGTATTTAGAACAGAAGCCCAAGCTGTGTTAAGGACTGAACTTTCGGCTGGTTCAGATTCTGCATTATATCTCTTGAGAATCACATTCAGCCAGTGAGGATTTGGATTGGGCGTGATACTGACTGAAGCAAAGGAGCCAAAATATCTGCTAGAACCAGAAACAGGAACTCTCAAAAGCTGATAAAGAACCTACAAATACTGTCTGCCTCATATTTCAGTAACGACAGCTTTTTCACATAGTGGGTAGTAAATATAAGGAATTTACTGCTTGTATTAGTCACCAAAGACTTTCATGAGAAGAATAAAATAATGACAGGTCTGAGAAATATTTCAATACTATAATCAGTTATTAAAGGGAAAGAATGTGCTCGGAATATATGTGTGAAATTAGTACATAATAGGGTCACTGAGTTTACTGACTGACAAATACTCAGCTCCCTAACAAAATTTTATTTATGTAGCTAAACATATATACTAGCTAGTATATAGAGATAAGTATGGCTCATCAATTAGAATTTCATTTTCTATTATACATTTTTCAATTTTAAAAGATAAACAAGGGTTCTAATATTATGAGTTTCTAAAGCCATTTGAAAGTTTGAAGTATTATAGTAAAATTATTTGATAGTCACAAATAACCTGAAGCTATTCCCAGACCATTTACTGATTTCTTCTGGTTTATTTCTCGGTACCATTGTTCTTCTCATGGCTCACTGCTACTTCAACAAGAGAGCACGGTGGCCAGCATATAGCCATTCACAAGTAGGCACTGGGAGTAGATGAGAAATCTGGAAAGCTGCACTAAATTTCCAGGACACCAGAGCAAGAGTCCTTGTGCCAGGTTAGTCATTTACTGAAAGGCAAAACGGTTTGCTTTAGATGTTCTTATTACCACCTCAGGGGTCCATAGAAATCTTCTGAGTCCTTTGTTCTCACTTGTTCAGTTTTTCTTGAAGGATGAGTACACTAGGTTTGTTTTGTATATAATTTTACTCAATAAACTCTGAAGTTACCATTTGGAAAACATGTAATTATGAAAGCAAGCAAAGCAATAATCATTTTGTATAAAACACTAAAAGCCTACAACTGTGGCAATTAGTGTGGCACACCTAGCTGACTCGAATTTAAATAGTGTTAATGCCGAAGTGATGCTTCCATGTGCCTCAGAGGAACAGAAGGTCTTCTCATCCAAAATGACATGCAAATGATAATAATGGACTGAGAGCCAGCAGGGTCTCTTCAATGACCTGGCCAATTTAAGCATCTTCCCTTCTGAAATCACTTGCCTGCTTGTCTAATCATCAATGAATGAATGGCTTTCACAAATTTCTACCATGAGGTTTTAAAGCATTGTCCATTTTGATAAATGTCATATTTATTAATGATAGCAATAGTTAACAATTAGAAATTTACTGCTGGTGAAATACTCTACAAAACCCTATCAGACGAGGAAACTAAAGCTTAAAGGGGTTTGAATAATGAATTCAAAACTGTATGGCCAAGAGCTCCTGCCAAGATGGTGGCCTAGACAGACATTGCATCTCCCTCCAAAACTAAGAAGAAATACAACTACTTCAAAACTAGAGACAGCCAGACATTCCAGAAAATTGATCTGCGTGGAAGCCCAGCAAACAAAGATATAAAGAAGAAATACTCATCAAGACAGGTAGGAGGGGAGGAGCTGGGGCGGAGAAGATGTGGTGCGGTGGCGGTAGCAGCAGCATCAGGCTGGTGAAAAGCGCAGTCACACATTTTTAAAACTAGGGAGGGAGACCTGGGGAGTTCTCCCAACACCAGACCAGACTGCGCAGCTCATAGTTCCAGCGCTGGGGAAAATCAAGCCTCATTGCTTCTGACTGTGAAAACCAGTGGGGGTTGGGGTGGAGAAAGAAACTGCTGGTCTCTCAGCAGAGTCCTCTTGTTTAAAGGGACCCCACTGTCATAGAATGTCCACAGACCCCCCTACTCTTGGAACAACAGGCAGGGCAACAGCTAAAGAGGCTCCAGTCCCATACGGAAGTGGGAGAAGTGCCTGGAAAAGGGACAAGTACTGAGCAAGCAACATTGTTCCCTCTCAGGCACCTCCCCCATGTACAGTCCCACAACTTGGTGAAACAGGTCGCCCTGTACTGATAAATACCTAAGGCTCTGCCCCTTACAACATAAAGGTGCAACAGCTTATGTAAGACATAGAGGAAAACACAGGAGCCTGTCAAGATGAGGAGACAGAGAAGTATGGCCCAAAAGGGGGAACAGATCAAGGTTCCTGTAGAAGAACTAAGTGATGAGGAGATAGCCAACCTAACAGATGCAGAGTTCAAAACACTGGTGATAAAGATGCTCACAGGCTTGACAGATATGCTTAACTACAGCAAATGCATAATGGAAGAAATGAAAGTTATGCTAAATGAAACGAAGAAAAATCCACACAAAACCAATGGTGAAGAGAAGGAAACCAGGGTTCAAATCAATGATTTGGAACATAAGGAAGAAAAAAAACAGTCAACCAGTACAGAATGAGGAAACAAGAATTGAAAAAAATGAGGAGAGGCTTAGGAACCCCTGGGACAATTCTAAACATGCCAACATCCAAACCATCGGGAAGCCAGAAGAAGAGGAAGAACAAGAAATTGAAAGCTTATGTGAGAAAATAATGATGGAAAACTCCCCAAATTTGGTCAAGGAAATAGACATACAAGTCCAGGAAGTACAGATAATCCCAAACAAGCTAGGCCCAAAAGGACCACATCAAGACACATCATAATTAAAATGTCAAAGGTTCAAGATAAAGAGAGAATCTTAAAAGCAGCAAGAGAAAAGAAGAGAGTTATATCCAAAGGAGTTCCCATAAGACTATCAGCTGATTTCTCGAAAGAAGCTTTTGCAGACAAGAAGGGGCTGGCAAGAAGTATTTAAGGTGATGAAAAGCAAGGACTTGCAACCAAAATTACTCTATCCAGCAAAGCTATCATTTGGAATGGAAGGGCAGCTGAAGTGCTTCCCAGACAAGTTAAAGCTAAAGGTGTTCATCATCACCAAGCCATTATTATGTGAAATGTCAAAGGAACCTACTTAAGAAAAAGAAGACCAAAACTATGAACACTAAAATGACAACAAACTCACAACTATCAACAACTGAATCTAAAAATTAAAAACAAAATCCATCTAAGCAAACCAGAATAGGAACAGAATCATAGGTATGGGAATCAGTTGGAGGGTTATCAGCTGGGATGGGAGAAGGGAGAAAGGGGGAAATGGTGCAGGGATTAAGAAACATAATTGTTATGTACAAAATAGACAGGGGGAAGTTAAGAATAACATAGGAAAGGGTAAAGCCAACGAACTTACATGCATGACCCATAGACATGAACTAAGTGAGGTGAGATTGCTGGAAGGAAGGGATGTAGTGGGCAGAGGGGAGCAAAGGGAAAACCTTAGGATCCCTGTAACAACATAATCAATAAAATATCCTTAAAAAACAAAACCAAAAGCACTGTATGGCCAGTAGGTGGCAAAGCTGGGATTCAAACCTAGGCAGTCTGTGTGCCTAGTGCCTAGACACTGAATATTGCTTTGCTATAGCTCGGCTCCATTTTGTGCATCTAGTTGAATGTGAGTTTCCCTTGAGTTAGGTAGAGATAGACATGGTAGACGGGGTGTTTAGGCAGGTAGGGAGTATATGTGGTTCCATGATGCTTTGCAGCCACTGTGCAAAAGGAAGGGAGTGTGTCAGAGAATGTCTTCATGTTTTTACAAAGCTCTTCCAAACTTCATGGTCATCCTGGAAAAATTGAAAAGATAACAGAGAGCAGCTCCATAGCCTCTGGATGTCTTGTTTTTATAATCCTAATGAGAAAATATTATACTTTTTGAGAAATTGATGTTGGCATTCCAAGTTCCCCTTTCCAATCTCCTCTGAAATGTGACCAATGTGGATAATGGCCAATTAGCACTGCTTAAGTGTCTGAAGTTTGCCTTCTGTTTTGACAAGTCTTGGTAGTAGTTGTAATCTATATAAGCAATAAACTATTTTTTTGGCTTTTAAAAAAGTCTTGGTAGTAGTTGTATTCTATATAAGCATATAAACTATTTTTTTTTTGGCTTTTAAAAAAGCATATCTCCCTTCTATTCTTGTCTTTTCGTATCACGTTGTCATGCAGAGGTTGTGCTTAACACTAGCAAAGGAATGAAAAGAATCCACAGGGCCTGTGCAGCCACCAGGATGACTCAAGCAGGACATCATGTTAGGGGCACTGGACATGATGAAGCCACAGGGCAGACACTGACACAAGACTATTCGTGCCTGTCAAAGTATGGCCCAACAATGGCAGTGCAGAGGTCCCACACATGGAGGACAGTGCACAATTACTTCATGCCTCCGAAATTATTTAGACAGACCTGCTTAAATTCCATTGGAAAGTAAATAAAAAATACTTTAGACTGTGAATAAGAAATGTCATTCTTAAAAAAATAATACTGCTCAAGATGCCTCCTGGTCAAACCAGGATTTCAGGAATATGTTTATTGATTTTAAAGGGAGAGGAAGGGAGAGGGAGAGAGAGAGAGAGAGAGAGAGAGAGAGAGAGAGAGAGAGAGAGAGAGAGAGAGAACATCGATCTGAGAGGGAAATATCAGTTTGTTGCCTCCTGTATGCACCTCAACCAGGATGGAACACACAAGCTTTTGGCACTCCAAGCAACTGAGCAACCAGTCCAGGGCCAAACCAGGATTCTAATTAAGTCTTGTTTCCAATTTCCAGGCTTATATAGCTCTTTGTACTGTCCTTGCAGTGACATTTTTCAATATATAGTGGACCTATCCTATATAAAAATTAAGCTCTTTTACTTCATCATGGGATCCTGTTCTAGCCCTGCAACAATTCTATAATTCCAGTTAGCAAATGCCTGCCCTGCTATGCACTTGTGTTTATCTGACCATAGGTTTGTAAGAGGCTAAAAAAATACGAAGAGGCCAGGAAAATCTAAAGCATCCTCAAAATGATCCAAGTTTGATATTTACAAAGACAAATATCATGATATGATTGTTCCAAAGAAACACACATTTTTATCCCTTCAAATCACACTAGAATTTTCACCATTCCAATGAAGCCAAGACATGAAAATACCTATAATTTCTTATAGCATTAGACCTTTGTTGCTGGGGAGTTACATATAAATTACTTTTGATAACCTCAGACAGGGGTTAAGCTTATTTCAAAGAATTTGTAAACCTTGCCTCCTTTTTAGTATCTATAAATAAGTCATTTTTTCTTATAGCAACTGAAAAGTTTGGTTTACCTTGTATTCAATTAAAACTAGATTTTTTAATATACCAAAACATTGCTCTGAGATGATTTCCTACACCTGTCTGTATTAGTGGTAGTTCTGAGGAGACATTTTGTGTCTTATCTTTCAAACCTCCAAATAGCTGGCTTCATTCGGGTAACTGGCCATCTAAAACAATGCCCTAGTCTAGGCAGTATACATTTGTCACTACAAATTGTATAGATCAGATAATTAGGTTATTTTTCTAGAAGGCTATTTATTTGGAGGTTTTGTGTCTCTAGTTCAAGCAGATGAAAAGGACTAGTAGGAACAGCACCTGCCTTTAAAACTGGAAAGTTGTAGAACTTTACATTTAATTCTTTAGCTTGGTATTCTTTTTCCTATACATTCAGTAGGACCCCTTTTAAGTCATTGTAAACATCAGTAAACAGAGATATCTATTATGTCATAAGCTTTTTTCACTTTTTGCCATCACACCCTGTCTCTGTCTCTCTGTGGGATTCATTACTCTAAGAACAAATATTTACATGAGTATCTGTAATGTACCAAGTGCCAGCTCAGTTCTCCAGTGGTCTTGCAGCTTCCTCAGACAGCTTTTAGAGAGGAAAGTGCAGTAAGTCACATATTCCCAACTGTGTATTGAAGCCAACTTTACCTCTTTCTCTTCCAGAGGTAATAACTTTGAAGTTTTATTCAGGCACAGACGTACTAGATTTTACTAAGAGAATTTGGTATTAATTAGGAGATAGCTAAATTTTTGGTTTTAGATCCTACTGTCTATGCGTACGTACACAGCCTCTCTGGTATTCACAGCTTATCAGTAGCTAGAGTTAAAGGAATCATATCTTACATCACTTTTCTAACTCAATCTGATGAGTTTTCCTCTACCATGTTAAATATATAGATAGCCTAAAGCAAAATGAGTCCAGAGAAGACTAAAAAGGCTGAAAATTAGACCCATTCTGGATTTTGCAAGTATTTGACCTCAACGAGAAGAGGCCAATGAAGGACTTCATAGCAAACTGCATTTAAGGGTGTAGACAGCTTTTACAACAAGAATTGTGAAAACCAATATGTACTATTGACAGAAGGCGTAAAAAGAACAAATATATTTAAGTTGCACTATGAAGATTTAGATAAGGTATATAAATTTTCTTAATATTAAAATATAGAAGATATGCACGGGGGGGAATGCTGGACGTTTATATTTTTGATTAAAAATATTGGGGTGACATTGGTTAATAAAATTATATAGGTTTCAGGTGTACAATTCTATGACATATCGCTTGTGTATTACATTGTGTGCCAACCATCCAAAGTCAAATCTTCTTCTGTCACCATATATTTGACCCCCTTTACTCTTTACTATCCCCCTACCCACTTCCCTCTGGTAAACACCATAATGTTGTCTGTGTCTATGAGTTTTTGTTTGTTTTTCTTGTTTGTTCATTTGTTGCTTTCTGTTTTATATTTCAAAAATGAATGAAATTATATGGTTCTTGACTTTTTCTGTCTGACTTACTTAGCTTAGCTTGATAGTCTCAAGATGCATGTATGTTTTCGCAAATGGCAGTATTTCATCTTTTCTTATGGCTGAGTAGTATTCCATTGTATATATGTACCACATCTTCTTTATTCAATCCTCTACTGTTTCCATGTCTTGGTCACTGTGAATAATGCTGTAATGGACCAATGTTTTTGAAAGATATTTTTAGGAAATAACTTAGATCCAGATGTGTATGTGTGCCTCTGTGTGTGTGTGTGTGTGTGTGCGCGCGTGTGTGTAAACTGCAAACCTCCTGTCTAAATGAAAGGAGGCTGATTTTATAAATCACATGAAAGCAGAACTGGGCTAAGAGAGAACCCCACCTGTTCATTGGATCCCTGAGTTTCTCAGAGCACATGTTGAGTAACAAACACTGAGCCAGGTTATCATTTGCCCAGTTGAGCTGACCTTAGGACAGAGAGTAACTTTATGAGAGTGTTTCAGCTTTGACCTTCCAGGAAGAGCTGTCTGCCTGTAAATTAAGAAGTACTTTGGCAATGTACATAATATTCAGCAGTCACTGACTCATGCATTCACATTTCAACTAAATTGAATAATCAATGCTCAACATAAGACCTTGCACACAGTGGGTTCTTGACAAATATTTGTAGAGTAAATGGTGTTCTTTGGTGTAGTAGAGTGCTTTAATTCACTAAATGAGTTGCTAAAAAGCAATGACAAGCCAGAGTTAATTTGGGCTTCCTATCCTCTCTAGACAGTGTATTGGATTTCATCCCATGGGATGATTGCCAAAGATACAATTTTCCCAGCTCTTCTTGTGCTGGTAGCCTAGGCAGAAACCTGGTTGGCTGTGGCAGCAGAAACATGAGACATAGACCCGGGACCAACCTGAGTCAGTCAATATCTTTCTGCTCAGCATCTCAGAAAGGTTTCCTGAGTTAATGTCTTTGGACAGTAATGAAGGAAGGAAGGACATTTTTTAAAAAGTAACATCAATATGAAACAGATGCCCAAGTGTGCTCTGGATTGGACATAGTTTACACCAAAACTTTCTAAACTAATTTATTTACTTTTCCTAGCCCTGTATAGTTGAGGGGAGGTGACTTTAAGACATTATAGATTTTGGATATTAACAAGTCAATATACCATTGAATGTGTGGCTTTGTAGAAGAGTAAGTAATTTTCCTGGATTCACTGATGTTTAGGGACATGACCGATGTTTGGAGAACTGCCATATAAGGAAGATTGTGTCTTTACAGATAAAACATTCTACAATCCCTCCACTCCCTGCTCCACCCCTGTGAAGTGTGTTTTTTATAGTGCTTCTTCAGCAATTTTTCCTTTATTTTATCATGCAATAGTATAAAATAACCCAGATATAAAAAGGAAGTTATCTGAAATATTACCACTCAATTACAGAAAATGTTTTAATGTTTCAGTTTTTCCATATAGACACTGTTAATACAAATACTATAAAAAGTGCTGCACAAGCTATAGATAGAACTATATCTTTTATTTTATACAAAAATTTATGTTTATATATATATATATTCCATGTTAAATAATTTTCATCAGTCATCATATCAGTGTCTATATGTGGCTGTATTATACCTTAAGATTTTTTTGTTTGATACTAATTTATAGTGTCTGGACTTTTTTACTATTAAAACAATTGAAATAAGTAATTTAACATATGTAATTTTTTCCTCTTTTAAAAGCAGCACAGCATAGAGATAATTCTTTGTCTAAAGATACTTACATTTTAGTGGAGATAGACAGACATGAAGTAAAACAAGAGGGTAACAGTTGCTATAACAGCTAGGTACCATGAAAGAATGACGGTGGTGAATTCCTGATGGGTTATACTGTTACAAGTCTTAAGAATGTGTTGATTTTAACCAAGTATGTGAAAGCAGAATGACTAACAGACATAGGGAAGAACTTGTACAAGGACATGGAAGTCTGGTACGTTCTGGAATCAGCCAATCATTAGGAACAACTGGAGGTCAGTGGAAAGGAAACTCAGTTCCAGGACTAAGATAGGACTCAGATGATTAATGCCTTGTGTGCCCAGTTTAGGAACTGAATATTGTCCGGTAGGCAACCATAGTGTTGTTGAAAGATTTTAAGTAGGTGATAGATGCAATATGATTTCTGCTTTAAAGGGTCTTTTTGTCAGTCTAATGGAGGTGAGATTAGAAATGACAGATGGCTAGGATTACAGAAACCTACACTTACAATGACAGTTCAGGTGGAAGGTAAAGAAACTTTGGGTACATTGAGTTTTATATACTTGCAGTTTCAGGAGAGAACTGAATATTTTAAAGTCAATTATAAATATGATGTTTGAAAATATTAAGTGAATGACACTAACGAGGGAGATTGTGTAGAATGACTCAGGGCCAAAAACAGAGAGTTAGGAAATAAGGCAAGAGGAGGAGGAAAAGGCAAAGGGGGAAAGAAAGCAAAGGCAAAGGGAGATAAGTGAGGTGAATCAAGTCAGTTGCAGTGTTAAAAGTATTTATTGATTGTATGTATTTAGATTTTTTAAAGTTACCTCTTTGAATTTTGTCCATTGAGTTCTCTATGGCTTAAAATGCTCATCAATCCATATGAGTTTTCAATACCATGTAGAGCTATTAGCTCTTTATAAAAGTCATATTTGACATTCTTTCTTGCTAATGCATTTTTGTATTTTTAAGTTTTCAATTATGTCCATCATGAGTTCAACAATTATAAAACAGTTGAATTGTGATCTGTGTCTTTTGTGATTTATTTTCTTTTGCATTGAAGTCTAGGTGGATTATTTAAAATGGATTGAAGGGATGAGAGCTAGAGATAGAAAGTTTAGTTAGGAAGCAATTATAACAAAAGGATGATGTCCTGAGAGCCTGAAATAGTAGACGCAACAGTAAGAATAGAAAAGAGGAGATGAATGCAAGAGTTATTACAGAATGTTTAAGTCTTCAAAACCAACTGTAAATATAAGGCAATGATATTTGGAAGCTCGGGTTATCTACAATGGGGTAAGAGAAGAAAACCAGAATTTGAAACTTTTACCATATTTCAGGAAATTTCTAGATGATTCTTCTGTTCAATCATTCAAAAATTCTTAATGAGCACCTGCTATGCGCCCAACGCTGTTCTATGTGCTTGTCATGTTTCAGTGGACAAAGCAAAAATTCCAGTCCTTATAGTTTGCATTTTAGGGGCGGATACAGATGACAAACCAACAAATATAATAACGATAGTACACAAGTAGCATATGTAGTAGTACATTAAAAGTCAATGTGATTAATATCCTCTGTTTGCTTCTTTAGCTTTATTTCATCTTTTTTCTCTTCCTGCCCAGAAACAAAAAATAAAGCAAGATAAGGAGTATTAAGATTGTCAGAAGTGAAAAGATAATTTGCAGTATTAAATAGGAAGATTAGTTATAATTAAAGTAAGTCATTTAAGCAAAAACTGGAAGGAAATAAAGGCATTATTTAAGTGGTCCAACTTTGTTTGTTTGTTTTACTTTAGTCACCTTTTTTTTGATGTCCAATCCAAAAAAAAATTATTACCAAGAGCAATGTCATGTCAGTGTTTGCTTTTTTAAAAGTAAATGTTAGTTTTTAAAAAAAAAAAAATGTTGACACTATTATAGATGTCCCCCATTTTATCCCCTTTTGCCCCCCTCAATCAGCCCCTGCCCTACCCTGGCCTTCACCACTTTGTTGTCTGTGTTCGTGGGCTATGCATGTGTGCATATATGTTCTTTGACTAATGGTTTCCAGTTCCCACCCCGCTCCACTGAGATCTGTCAGTCTGTTCCATGAATGCAGTATTTGGTTTTGAATGGTCCATCTTCCCCAGGTTTGTCACATGAGAGGGTGAGTTATACCTTATTGCTTACAAAGTCCTAAAATTGCTATATAAGGAGATTCTTGATTTGCCAGATTTGCCAGATATGATCATTCTTATTGTAAAAACAATAACATCATTTATGTCTTAGTTAGCTTTTTCTTGAAAGCATAGCCTGAAATAAGGATTTGGATGCAGATGGTTTATTTGGGAGAAAATGCTGGAAAGCAGAAATGAAAAAGTGAAGGAAGTAAGTCAGTGAAGAAAGAAAAGCTAAAAGAGATTAATAACTCTCATGGGCAAATGGGGCTTAATCCATCTAGGGTCAGTCTGATTCTCCTGAGTCCCTTTGTTAAGAGGTGCCACTGGGGCAATCAACTTCCCATAATTCTGAGCTATGATTCTGCACAGTTTAAACTGTGTTCCCAGCTTCTTCCTGGACCAGAAAAATCAGAGATGCTACAATTTATGTTTGAGAGGGTACTGAGCCTGAAACTGTCTACTAAAGCCCTGCCAAAATCACGGGTGTGGTGGTGAGCACCTGTAGGTGTGTAATACAACTAGTACTAGCATAACTTGGCTGTTGATAGTTACTAATGAGTATGGGATTACCTTATCTTGATTTATAATGGCATTTATTTTATGTATATGTACTGGATGACACTATCTTTTATTCATCTCTAAAGACAAAATAGTTACAAATAACTTACAAAGAAACTTCCTCTCCTCCATCAAATTAGACAAGTAATTTTAGAATCAGAGAAATTAGATTACAGTCTTAGTTTGTTGCTTATCTGCTGTTTGATTTTGGTGAAGCTAACTACTGTTAATACACATCAGTACTGTAATCTGTACAATGGAGATAAACATATTTGCCTCATGGGATTATTGCAAGAATTATAGAACACGTACACACAAACATACACATATCAGGCATGGATTAGGTACTTAATAATTATTAGTTTTCCTTTCTTTTGAAAAAAATGTATTTACTTAATTCAATTTTTATCCCTTAACTTGTTTATCATTTTTGATTGCAAAATAGTGACATAAATACTGATAGGTATCAAGAGTGAAAAAAATAAAATTAAAGTGATGTAAAATTTTATTAAAGTATATTGGAATTTCATGAAGTATTTTGGCATTTAAATTATGGCAAAATGATGAAAAATATGAACAAAGAAAAATATTATCCAAATTTCATACTAAAAATTTATATACTACAGCCTAATTTCTACTTCTGCTTAGTGTAATGGGTATATTATTGATTGTGTTGATTTTAAAAGTTTGAATTTCGTATTAAATGTCTCCTTATCTGCCTTGCTTTATTGCACACTCATATCTCATTGTTTTCTGTTTGTTTGTTTGTCTATGGTATTTATCTACAGATGAAGGGAGAGAAGAAATGCCAACAAGTCTAAAGGCCAGAGTATTCACAAGCACACACACACAGAATTTTACTTTTTAGAATTCATTAACCATTACAAATCTGGTATCTCTTTTAACTTTCAGATATCAAATTCATGCTGTGCCATTTTCTCTAATGAAGGAAATGTTTGAGGTAATAAAAGTGTGCAAGGAACATGAAAATGGAGCCTGGATTCATAATTGAGAGCATTTTCAGCCCATGTGTAGTGTGAAAGAAATAAAGATGCTGGTTCTATGGGCTGTTTCTTTTTGTAACACTTCAAGTAATAAAAGTATCACCATAAATTCTGTATAGGTTTTGCTCCCCATTGAAGTTTTGCCCTAGGGATTAATGAATCTCTTTGCATGGCTGTGCAAATACTATGCTGCCATTTGGCACAAATGGGAGGTTGGTCTAGAAATCTTCACGTGTGAGAGGTGGAACAAGCACATGGACTAGAAGGGCGTGGGTTAGCAAGAAGAGAGGAGCTGGTGCTCCCCCGTCTGGGAGTGTTCTCTAACAGATATTTGCTGCTGCTGTGTGCAGAGCATGTTGTTACTCTGGTGCTGATTTTTCTCTGCCTCATAGTTTTCATCAAGCTGTTTACCAAAGTACTCTTACTTATGCCCAACAGGGTATACTTTAGTGATCCAAGAGTTGTAAAATCAGAGGCAATAAAAAAAAAGTTCTTGATAAATTTGTATAAAAAATTTTAAATGCATCAAAAAAATCATAAGTAAAATCAAAGGCATTTGATAAAATTGGAGAAACTATTTTTATGATATGTTACATATAAAGGGTTAATATCCCTAATACATAATACACTCTTAAAATTAGAGGGGAAGTAATAAAAATAACCTGCAGAAATTAGGAGGAAGATATGAAAAATAATTCACAATGAAAATAGCCATTAAACATAAAATGAGTTCCAATTTCTCCAGGTCCTTGTCAGGACTTGTTATCTTTTGTTGTTTTAAAAATAGCCACACTAACTGGTGTGAGACATTATCTTATTGTGGTTTTGATTTGTATTTCTCTGTAAATGATGAGCACCTTTTTGTATACCTGTTGGTCATTTATATGCCTTTTTTTTTTTTTTTGAGAAATATTCAAGACATTTGTTAATTTGTTTTTGGTGCTGTTGAGTTGTAGCAATGAACCTGGAGGAGATTTTGCCAAATTAAATAAACTGGTCACCATTGGACAAATGCTACATAATTCTGCTTAAATGAGGTACCTAAAATAGTGAAATTCATAGAAGCAAAGAGTAAAACTGGTTACTAGGGGCCCCAAGGAAAGACAAATGGGCCGTTGTTCAACCGATATAAAGTTTCAGATATGCAAAAAAATTAGTTCTAGAGATCTACTGTACAGTATAATTTCTATCATCAGCAGAGCTGTAATGTCCACTTGAAAAGTTAGGAGGGTAGATCTCTTATTAAGTACTCTTACCACAAAACAAAACAAAACAAACCCCAAGGGGACACAGGTTAGGTTTTGGAGATGTTGCCATGGCTAGTGTCTTGATTGTGGTGAAGATTTCATGGCTGGGAGCATATGTCCAAAGTCGCCAAGGTGTACATTTATTAAATGTGCAATTTTTATCTCAATTATACCTCAGTAAAATTGTTTTTAAAAAACAACAAAACAAAAAATAAAAAGGCATCCAATTTCAGACATAATTAGAAAAATTAAAATTATACAGGTGCCATTTACCACTTTCTTAATTGGTGAAAGTTAAAAAGTATGACTTGATTCTATTGGCAAGGCTGTAAAGCAGCCATTACTCTCATATATTGCTGGTGGGAATGCAAATGAATATAATTCTATTGGATGGAAATCTGGCAATATCTAACCAAAGTATATATTCATTTACCTTTTGATTCAGTACTCCCACATATATTACTTTATCTTGAAGGTACACCACCAATAATATAAAGTTGCACATGCACAAGTTATTCAGCATTGTTTGGAATTGAAAACTATAAAAATCAACTTAAATGACAATACGTAGGAAATTGGTTAAATGAACTTTGCTACACTGACCCTACAGAGTTTAATGTATGTGTAAAAAGAATGAGAAGATGTCTAAAATTGATATGCAGATATTCCCAGGGTATATTTTTTAAAAGGCAAAACAAACAAAAACTTTCAAAATATACTAAGTTAAAATTAATGTCTATACTAATTTAGTAGGCCATCATTCGTGTAATAATGAAGGGAAAATGAAAAAATACATGTGCTTGTTCATTTGATGAGAAAGAAACATGTAACATGTAAAACAAAAACTAATAATATAGACCTTATATTATTAAAAAATGGTGAAAGTGGCATTAAGAAGAATAGAGGGATGAAGTAACACTTCTTTGAATATATCTTTTAGTTCATCTGACTTTTAGAAACATATCAATGCTTCCTATGCTTAAAATCAAATTATTAAAATTAATGTCAGTACAACTAACCTGACATGGAAAACAAACAGAAACATGAATCTAAATATATCACAATATATAGCATAACTATAGTAAGGGAGAGAAGGGAAAAGAAAATGATTAACCTAAGAAACATTGAAAAACAGTGTTTTTACTGTATACTTTAAGACTAATGATTAAAAGAACTGGACACAAATATTGAAATTTGGTTAGAGAATTTCTTTTTCATGAATGTGTAGGTTAGTAATTCTGAAACAACGTTGTGTATATTTTAGATTTAATCAAATAATATATCGTACATGATGAGAACCAGATTTTTCACTGTCAAAAAAAAAAAAAAGGAGTTACAGTTGGGAGAGGTGGAAGCCTAGAATAAGTCTTGTTGCTATCAAAGCCTTCCAGCCAAAGCACCAGGAACACACTTGTAATTGACAAGTTAGCATTAGCATTTGCTGTAATGAGGGAGAACACACACCATAGAAAAACATGGATGTATCAGAGAATGTTAGAAAAAAGACACATGATAAGATTTGGCTTTTGCGGGTAGTGGTGAATTGAGCAAAAGTCTGAGGAAGTGGGGGTTCACTCTAGATTAAATGCTGTCATGGAGTGGAGCAATTCAGTCTTTGGGTATCTCAATAATTGTTTTTATAGGGAAGGCATCCTAGAGTGAGAATAAACCTATAATTAAGAAGAAGCAGCAGCCACTTATTTCAACAAGAAGAGTTGTTATTCGATAGGTGTCACAGTGACCCTGTTTTTTGTCTGTGTGAAGAAAAAAATATGAACTGGTCTTGTCTTATTTTATCAAGGTTTCAGAGTAAAGTTTTCTGATGTTCTATATGTATGTTCAACATGATAATAACATAGCCCAGATGTGGGTCCTGGACCATCTTCAGTAGATTAGAATATGAGGAATCAGTATGAATTCACGATTTAAGCACACAACATATATTTCTTAGCTCCATCATTGAAAGGATCTTGCCACAATGCGTACACCTCTCAGCCAAATCTTGAGTTTCTAATATTGTCCTACAGCAAAAGAAACAAGAACTCCTTGGAAAAATGGCCAGTTCTGTGGCTGAAGCAGAGAAATTGCATAATGAAACTAGAGCACGCTGTGGTACCAGAAAATAAGGAAGTGTTCAGAAAATTACTAAGATATCACAAAGACACAGGGTAAATAACCAGAAGTGGAATTTCTGGGTCTTATGGTAGTTCCATTTTTTTAGGGTTTTTTTTTTTTTTTTTTTTTTTTTTTTGGTATCTCCATACTCTTTTCCATAGTGGCTGCACCAATTCTGTCGACATGGACCTAGAGGGCATTGTGCTAAGTGAAATAAGTCAGTCAGAGAAAGACAAATATGATTTCATTTAACTTATCTGTAGAATTTTAAAAAATCAAAACAAATAAACAAAACAAAAATAAACTCATGGAAACAGAGAACAAACTGATGGTTGCCAGAGAGGAGGAGGAGTGGATGGATTGGTAAAGAGGTAAAGGAGAACATAGTCAGTAATAATGGGATAATTTTGCAAAGTAATAGATGGCTATTCGTCGTCGTCGGCAGCTGTCCGTCTTGAGAGACGATGGTGTAGCTTCTTAAGAGTCTATCTGCACCGCCGAAAATGGCTGTGCAGTCCAACTCGGGAGTGACACGGTATCTGTCTCCTCCCGTGTTGAATCGACATCTTGCGATGACGCTGGAGTGTCCTCTCCAGCGAAGCTGAAGTTACAGAGCCTGGGCAGGGTGATATGGAGGGTCTGCTGTTGCCCATGCAGCAGACCCCCCCTCTCTTCGCAGCTGAAGGATCCAAGGGAAAGACGGAGTCAATACAGCTTGGCTTCAGGTGCGCCGCAGGAGTTGCCGGTGTTGACTACAATGTCAAACCGCCTTAGGGACTCCGGCTCCGGATTTTCTGTCGGGGTTTACTCCCTTAGCCTTTCCCCTGAAGAGGTATGCCGCAAGGCAGCGGAGGTTTTTTGGAGTCAGAGTTTTCCTTCTCTGATGTGCCCTGACTGGAAGATCGAACCAGCGACACTTAGCTCGCAGGCCGACGCTCAATCCACTGAGCCAAACCAGCCAGGGTATAATAGATGGCTATTAGATTTAGTGTAATAGTCACATTAGAAGATGCATAAATGTCAAATCACTATGTTGTACACTTGAAACTAATATAGTATGCCAATTGTACTTTAATAAAAATAAAGTAGAAAAAGAAAACATAGGAGTCTACATTGAAGGAATAATTAATAGAAAATCCTGTGGCAATATTAGCAACAAAATAAATAATGTTATAAATGCATTATAATCCATACAATGAAGAAAGAATCTTATAAATACAGCAGTCCCTCTCTATATCATGCTTCATTTATTGCAGCCTCACTGTATTGCAGGATTTTTAAAAATATTATATTTAATTATTTATCGCAGATTTTTCACAATATCGTGGGATTATGCGGTACTGTATATGTATGTTGTTAAAGTTATGTAGGTTTAAGAGTGTAGAATGTGTTTAAGAACATAAGTAGTGTTTATTAAAAGTGTGGAAAAGGTTAATGAGGGAGTGGGAAAGGTTAATAAGGGACTGGGAATGGTTTATAAGTGTGTGGAAAGGGTTTATAAAGCCTTAAAATATATATAAATACTAAAATAAATGTAAGGTTCCTACTTCGTGGATTTTCACCTAAAGTGGGGGAGTCTAGAACATAATACCTGTGGTAAGTGAGGGAACACTGTACTGATATGAATAAGTAATTGGATAAATAGAAGGATAACTAAAGGGAGAAGAGATAGCTCTTCATTCAGTTTAACTCAAAGTAACTAATATAGAAAGAATGATAGAAATATCATAAAAGGAATTATTTCAGACAAGAATCATCAATGAATTCTAAAATTGGCCATGAGAAACAGAATATTTACATAGTCTCAAAGTATCTGCACACAAGATACAATGGGAAAATTGTACCTATAGCAGAGCACTGTGATAAATAAATTGACATCATGTATCTCCTAATAAGACACACATCACTTTTGTGTTATTTTTACAAGGAAGGTTGTTATATTTTTATAAACTCAATTTGATAATGAAGAAATAGTAGACAGATTCAAATCGAAGGACATTCTATAAAATAATAAGTCAGCACTCTTTAAATATGTGTAGGTCTTAAAAGATCAAAAAAAAAGGACTGGCCCTGATTAAAGTATACTAAGAAGATATAACAAGTAAAAACATGTCTCTCTGCATTATTTTTGGAAGAAAAAAAGGATAGTAGTTATCAATTGGCAAAATTAAAATGAAGTCTTTAGATTTGATAATAGTATTATATTAATATAAGTATATCAATATTATTATATTTATGAAAGATATAAACAATTAGATAAACAGTGATATACACACACATTCTTTGTACTATTTTTGTAGTTTTTTATGTCTGAAGTTTAAAAGTTTAGTTTGGTTTCCAGAACCTCAAAAATGTAATTAGCCTCTATAGTCTTTAGAAAGCATTTTTATGATTGCCACCTGCTTGTCATATTTATGGACACAATGTGAACATTCAAATATGTCTCTGGGAAGTGCTATTAGGAAAACTTAAAGTTAAAAGACTCGAGGTACTGTTAATGTTGAGGAAATGGAAGTCTTCAGATATCATTAAGTAATTTATATTATAATTATCAAACAGAGAAGCCTTCAAAACTGCATTAATAAAATGTTTCTTTAACAACATGGAAATCCTTTTTCTATGAAACAAAATTTTCCATCATATTTATAATAGATACTTTTGGATAAGGACATGATTATTTTTAATCTAGAACTTTATTTTCTGTATTTTTATAGAGATATAATTTAGATACAGTAAAATATTATAAATTTTAACAAATGCATAAAGCTATATAACTACCACAATCCAAGAACAGTTTCATCACTGCCAAAAATATCTTCATGCTATTTGTAGTTAACTCTTTTCCCAGTTCCACTCTAGGCAACTTACTGCTTTTGAATCTATAGTTTTGTCTTTTCCATAATGTCATGTAAATGGAGCCATGTAATATTCAGCCCTTTGAATTTGACTTGTTTCACTTCACACAGAGCATTTGAGAATCACCCAGTTTATCCATCAGGATTTCATTCCTGTTTATTGCTGAATAGGATTTAGTGTACAGATGTGTCACAGTTTATTTATTTATTTATTTATTCATCAGCTGAAGATCAGTTGGGCAGTTTCCAGTTTTTTCTATTATGAATATAGGCACTATAGACTTTTGTGTAAAGTTCTTTTTGTCTGAACTTACGATGATGTAAGGAATGAGATTAAGAATTTCACCTTCCTTGTTGGTAACGCTCATTCAGAGTTCAATCTCTTTCCCCACCCATAGATGCCCATCAGCCAGGGCTCTCCCTCAGCCTGGCTTTCCTTCCGGAAAATAAGCAAATCCATTAAATATGTGATATTTACTATGCATTGCTTTATCAGAGTGTCTAAAATCCTTTCGGAAACATCATAAACAGTATAGGTTATGAACTGTAGTCAGTATTTTAATCTGTTCAATCATATCTTCACTTTTCATCACAATTAATAATATATTTCTTTCCCCATTTCTTTCAGAGACCTTAGAATGGCCTTTCATTTAAACATTTCTTCTTGTTTTCTAAGAAGACACGAAATGATATAGTCTCATTGTTTCAGCCTTATCACTTTCCTGCAGATTCATAATCTACTTTTCCTTCTGGCTTTGTTTATGGTTTTGGTGCTATTGGATCAGATAATGGCAATGGCCTGGTCCTTCTGCTCGCAGTATCAACCTAGTTCAGTCCATGACTTACTTAAAGAAAGATCTTATCATTATTCATCTATAAACAAGCTCCTAACAGTTCCCCATTGCCCAACGAATAAAAAGAGAACTCCTTATCATGGTATGCAAAGATCTGCCAATCTGGCACCCATCTTTCCACTCTTACCTCTTGCTATTGTAATCAATATATGCATATCACAATATTGCTATTTCTAGAAATTCTTATGCTTTTTAATCTTTGCTTATGATGTTCGAACACCTATATTTTCTCTCTCTCTCTCTCTTTATGTTTTGTTTATTTATTTTTAGAGAGAGGGAAAAGGAGGGAGAAAGAGAGGGAGAGAATCATCAATGTGTGGTTGCCTCTCCCATGCCCCAACTGAGAACCTGACCACAACTTGGCATGTGTCCTGATTGGGAATCAAACTGGTGACCCTTTCATTCACAGGCCAGCACTCAATTCACTGAGCCACACTGTTAGAAATAGTAAAAACCGAAACCAAGGAAGCTGAGATGCAAGATTTATTAAGAGGAACCTGCCGGGCTGTCTCAAAGGAGAGAACAGCAGCTGGCGTACAGGCTGACAAGGTTTTAAAGGGAGGGATAGAGGATGACTGGAACAGAGTATCGGGGCGCCTAGTGATTGGTTTGGCCTGGGAGTAATGGCAGGAACAATGGGTTGAGTCTGGGGGTAATGGCGCGAACAATGGTGGGAACAACGAGGCACTTGGTGTTCTATTGGGTATGTTGTTCGGGAGAAGGTACTTGGTGATTTATTGGGCATACTGCTGGGGAGAAGAATAGAATAAGGGAGTAAAAAAATTTCTACCTCCTACTGGTGCTTTGCAAGATTTGAGGAACTTTTCACTGGACTGCTCAATAGTCATTGTTCGTGGTTTTTACTTCCTGCTAATTAACTTATTGGGTGGGGGGTTTTGAGGCTCTTACTGAACCTAAGACACACCAGCCAGGGCTTCTCTTTCTTTTCTAACTAGAGAATGTTTACTTATCTTTCATGATACATCTTAGACATTCTGATTTTTTTTCTCCATGTTCCCTATTCCTACCTAACCTGGGTAGGTTATAACATTCTCTCCTTTTTTCAGGACATTGCACACATTTTGTTATTATCAAATGGATCAAATTATATTGTTATCGTTATGTCACTTTTCATTCAGTAGATGCCTAGCATTATTATCAACCTCAATAAATGTTAAGTTGAAAGAATATGAAGTGAATGTGTACATAAAAACATAATGGGACTTCTGGCCAAGATTAAGGTATAGACAGACATGCTGCATCTCCCTCCACAACTAAGAAGGAATACAACTACTTATCTCAACACTAGAAACAACCAGCAGTCCAGAAAATCCAACAAACAATAATATAAAGAAGAAATACTCATCCAGACAAGTAGAGGGGCAGAGCTGGGGTGGAAAGGATGCAGTGTGGTGGTGGCAGCAGCAGCAGCAGCAGTGGCAGGCTGACAGAAAGTGCAGTCACACATTTTAAAAAGTCAGGAAGGACACCTGGGGAGCTTTCCCAGCTCCTCACCAGACCTTGAAGCTCACAGTCCCAGCACCGGGGAAAATCAAGCCTCATTGCTTCTGATTGTGCAGACAAGTGGGGGTTGGGGTGAAGGCAGAAACTGCCAGTCTCTCAGCAGAGTCCGCTTGTTTAAGGGCCCCCACGGTCCTAGAACATCCGCAGACTCACCCACTCTGGGAATGATGGCCAGGGCAGCAGCTAGAGGGGCGCCAGTCTGGTGCAGAAGTGGGAGAGGTACCTGGAAAAGGGGTGAGTGCTGGGCAGGCAGCATTGTTCCCTCTAGGACCCCTCCCCAACATACAGTGCCACAACGTGGTGAAACAGGTCGCCCTGTACTGACAAATCTTTAAGGCTGCACCCCTTACAACGTAACAGGAGCAACAGCTCCACCTGGGATGCGGAAGCAAATAAACACAAGAGCCTGTCAGAATGAGGAGACAGAAAAGTATGACCCAAAAGGGAGAATGGATCAAGGTTTCAGTGGGAGAAATAAGTGATGAGGAGATAGTCAACCTAACAGATTAGGAGATAGACAACCTAACAGATGTAGAATTCCAAACACTGGTGATAAAGATGCTCACAGGCTTGACAGATATGTTTGAGTATGGCAAATGCATAACAGAAGAAGTGAAGGTTATGCTAAGTGAAACGAAGGAAAATCACACAAAACCAATGGTGAAGGGAAGAAAACCAGGGTTCAAATCAATGATTTGGAACATAAGGAAGAAAAAAACAGTCAACCAGTGCAGAATGAGGAAGCAAGAATTGGAAAAAATGAGGAAAACTTCCCAAATTTTGCGAAGGGGTTGCACATACAGGTCCAAGAAGCATGGAGAGTCCCAGGTGAGCTGGACCCAGAGGGGATCACACCAGGACACATCATGATTGAGATGCCAAAGGTGAAAGATAAAGACAGAGTCCTGGGGGCAGCAAGAGAGAAGCAGAGGGTTGCCTACAGGGGGAGTCTATAGGACTATCAGCTGATTTCTCAAATGACACTTTGCAGGCAGGAAGGGATTGGCAAGAAGTATTCAAGGTGATGAAAGGCAACCTGCAACCAGGATTACTCTATCCAGCAAAGCTATCATTTGGAATGGAAGGGCAGATGAAGTGTTTCCCAGACAAGTTAAAGCTAAAGGATTTCATCATCACCAAGACATTATTATGTGAAATGTTAAAGCAACCTACTTAAGAAAAATAAGATCAAAACTCTGAACACTAAAATGACAACAAACTCACAACTATCAACAACTGAATCTAAAAAATAAAAACAAAATCCATCTGAGCAAACCAGAATAGGAACAGAATCATAGGTATGGGGATCAGTTGGAGGGTTATCAGCTGGGAGGGGGGAGGGGAGAAATGGGGAAATGGTGCAGGGATTAAGAAATAATTGTTACGTACAAAATAGACAGGGGGAAGTTAAGAATAATATAGGAAAGGGTGAAGCCAAAGAACTTATATGCATGACCCATGGACATGAACTAAGTGGGGTGGGATTGCTGGTGGGAAGGGAGGTACTGGGCAGGGGGGAGCAAAGGGGAAAAATTGGAACTACTCTAACAACATAATCAATAAAATATACTTAAAAAAAGACATAATGAGGTTATTTTTACTAGAGAAACTACTGCTACCATTCAAATGGGCACCATTAAAAAATACAGGATGTCACAAAAAAACGTATTTACAATTTTAATGATTATAAAATCTGTATTTATTAGCATGCAGTTCCCTTTCAATGTTTTACAATAAACTACATAAATGTACTTTTTTATACTTAGCACCTGTTTTCAAACTGATGACCATTCTGGTCTAGACATTGCTGGCAATGCGAAGCAACAGAATCACAGACATCAAGAATCATTTCATTTGGTATTTGGGCACATTTTCTTTCAATGGCTACTTGTAACTCATCAATGGTTTCAGGGTTTTTAGTATAAAGGTTATTCTTGAGAATCCCCAAAGGAAAAAGTCTAGTGGTATGAGGCCTGGTGAATGCGCAGGGTAATCTACAGGACCTCTTCTCCAGATCCATGTTTGGCAGGTTCTCATTAAGATAGACCCTTACATCACAATGGTAATGTGGAGGCGCTCCATCTTGTTGGAAATAAAAATCCTCATCATGAAAATCTTCGTGAATATGTGGCATGGCTGATTTCTGCAGTAAAGTCAAGTAAGTGGCACCAGTTACAGTACCAGCAAAAAAGAAAGGGCCAGCTCATGCGCAGATACGCTGCACCACAGTCAGTCCTATCTGTGCACTGCTACCGCGTTTTTGTACTTCAAATAGCACTTCAAAATAAACTTTCTTTGTTCCGAACTTAATCTGGTTTCAGCCATTATTTCTCAATGGTTAAATCCAAAACAAACAAACAAACAAACAAAAATTCAGCAAGTTACCAGCCGTTAAAGTATGGATACATTTTTTTTTGCAACACCCTGTAGTCTACTCTGGTGATAAGAATGATTCTTCTCCAGTAGTTTATATGATTTTTATGTTGTAAATAAACTTACTTTTAAACCTGCGTTTATTCTTGGTATATATTTTGCTGAGAATGCATAAAAAAATCTAAATTCTAAACTATATTCTTTTCATTTAGACTATAGCAATAATAACAAATGATTATAGGAAACTGCATATTTAAATATTAAGTCAGATGTTAAGAACAAGAAACTTTATTTTACAGGTCCAATTAATTTAATAGGATTTTTAGTTTCCATTATATACAAAATGTTATATATTGTTTTAATAACATGTTAATAACTTTTCACTTTAACTGTTATGCTTTTGAATGTAAGTTACTGTGAAACTAACTAAAAAAAAAAATCAATACCCTGTCAGACTCTAAGTGTTGAAAATCTTTTTGCCTCATATTGCTATATTAGAAGTAGATGACACCATTTTCCAGTTTGAAATTATAAGCCAGTACACCTCCGCACATTTCTCAAAGAAACTGAAAGGCAATCACATCGTTATACTCTGTGTGCTATAAGCTTGATGGATTTGAGGGGATTGTATTGTTTTCTAAGAAAAGATTAAACTCTTATCTTTAAGATAGAGAGCTTCTTACTTTAAACTGGTTTTTAAAGAATTTACATTGGAATAGCAACTGCATGTGTAAAATGTGTAGGGACAAAACCCAGGTTTATTTAATGTCTTATATGATCTTTGGGTACTTAGAAAGGCAGAGAATGCATTTTTCCACGTCTTTTGTTCACGGAAGTCTCACAATTGTGGCTTTATATAGGATTGTTTCTAAACTCTTTTTTTAAAACATGTGAATGTACATGTTTCAGACAAAACAGATGTTTGCATGTTGCTACAGAAACATTTGTTAAGTGCCATCTTACCTTATTAGTCCTCAACCCCTGGATTTGTGTTCTTACTTTCAGATTTGAACTTGTGACAGAGAATGTTGCATGGGGCTAAAGGAGCGTGATGGATCCTTGTGCAAAATGAAAAACTGGTAAAATTGCAGTGACTTAAACTGATGCTCACAACATTTAATTCTTTGGGCTCTAAACCAGACTTGGTCATAAATTTTTTAAACTTGAAGAGTAGGGAAACAGTCAATATGTCATTTTTTTTCTTCATAGGTATAGTTTGATCTTGACATAGGCTGAAAAATAAACCAAAATAAGCTAAGGGAAAACAAATCTGCTGTCTTCTTTGTCAAAGTTTCTTTTGCATCCTCTCTGTAAGAAGGTATAGAAGGGTACAGAACCTTCTTTTTTTTTTTTTTTTTCCTATGAAGCAGTGATCACCACAATGAAAAACTAAGCATCCAGTGGGTCTATGACCCATAAAAGACTGGTAATATGCTGCAAAGGAATTTTAAATACTTAAATTTCTCTTTACATATTGAAGACTGTATTTTAAAAAAAGAGCCTTTAGTGTCATCTTGGAGAAGAGACCAAATGTACTTCCATGCCTCCTAAAAGTTCTAGTGACCTGAGAAGCTTTCTTAACTTTTCCTGCTGATATTATTGTTTCAGCAAAGTACAGATGCTTGGGACCTTCCCTGACCCAGAGAAATGAGAGACCAGAACCAAGGATTACATTTTCCATTTTTATTAAAAGCACTCTGTTCTTTCAGAGCCTATCTGAATCTTTGTGTATTGAGTGATCTTAGCAGATTGAAGCTCTCTAGAGGGTTTCACTGAGGAAGAGGGTTGAGATTGATATTTTCACTGAAAACAGTGTTTGTAAAGATGCTACTTTTCTTCTGAAGCCCTAACATATATCTTTACTTACTTAGTGTGAAGAAAATACCACCAACCCATCCCTGATGTAGAAATTAATTTCATATAAAGAAGCTTTTCCTTCTATATGAGAAAAGAGAAATATAAATGTCTCTGAGATAGGGAACACATTGATTCAGATTCATACTGTGGTATAACAGATTTTTTTCCCAAGAGCAGTGTTTGATGGATGAAAGAAGAGTAAAGAGAACAATAGAACATATGTAAAAGAAGGAAAATGTATCATAAACTTTGGATAAATAGAAAAGAATGGACTGAGGGTCTGTAGCACTCACAAGATAGCTCGATGACAGTTTTATATATGGGTAGCCTGGCCTTCCCATGCTGTTTATACTAAAAGCTGGCTAGCAACTTTGTGGCTATTATCTACATATTAACCTCATAGATAATTGGAGTTGTTGCTACAACAGTGCTGAACTGGGCTGACTTTTGTAGTGCCCCCTAGCACACACACATAGAACTTGGACACATTTTTAAATAATCATGCTTGACAACATCTTTTTAAGTACTTCTTTCTGCTTGAATTTACCTTTCACACAGCATAACACATACAATGCCTAGAACATTCATATTTTAGCAGACATGGCAATTGACTAAGTATACTTAAACATGGCATAATGATTCTTTTAGACCTCTGAGAGTTATTTGGACAGAATAAGCATTTCAGGAATTAATGTATATGAGAAACATAAGAATTAAAAAAATATTTTAATTATAACAAAATACAATAGTCTTGGTTTTATTGATAAAAAAGTCTTTGTACACAATAATGTCATTTAAATATGAGTTAAACTATTTACAACTCTGTTCTCATTAGAGTTTCTTTTTTTTTTTTTTTTCAGTTAAGCAATCGACTTACTTTTCCTTTCAGGAGACTAGAAATCATGGACCTGAAGCCTATGTTAGAACTCCTTACGAGCTTCCTTTAAAAAAATTATTTCCCCAGCCAGGACCAAACCTACAAACCAGGCATGTGTCCTGACCTGAAATTGAACTGGCAACCTCTCAGTTCACAGGACAATGGCCAGCCAACTGGGCCACACCCAACTGAGCTACACTGGCCCAGGCCTCCCTCCCTAGGTTCCTTTGCAGTCTTTGGTCAGTCCCCTTACTTCTTTCTTCTTCAGTCTTCTCAGTGGAGGAACTGCTACTCAGTGAGTTTGTATATATTTTAAAGTGCACAAGGCACCACTCACTAGCAGATCAGCACTTCCCATTTTCCCTAGCCTTTTTAGCCTGCTGCTTAAAATGCTGATAATAAGAGGAGATCTTGAGTCTACAATTTTCTTGAGTGTTTGCTATTTGCATGTCACTGTATCCAAAAATAGAATATTCTTGTTCTCTGAAGGTGAGAGCTGGGAGGTGAAGTTAATTAAAATATTCATAAATAACTTGTTTAGGTAAGCTGAACACAATACAGAACAACCAGATGTTTACTGAGCAACTACTGTGTACTATGTGCTATGCTGGGTGCTGTGAGCAACTGGGGAGAAGATGTAGACACACATGAAATGCAGGCTGGGATGAACCAAAATAAGTGAGCAGACTCTGATAAGAGGACGTCAGAATGAGACAGCTGAATTTATAGTATTCAGTAAATGTTTAGAAGTTGATTAAAGAAGACCAGGGTTCATCAAAAACTATGGAGTAGTTTTAGCTGGTCCTTTAAGAATGATGGAAAGGAGTAAACACTGGGAAGAGAGTTGACAAGAGCAAAGGTAAGGAGTTAGGTATGGGCGTGTATAACTGGGAATAAGAAAGGCTGAGGGAAAAAATACAATTAGAGTCAGATGCCCTTTCTGAGCTTCTTTGGCTCAAAATAAATGGGGATGGGATTTGAACCTGGGAGACCTTTCCCTGATTCCCCAGGACAGGAGATAGCACTGCACACATCAAGATTGTGACACCCTAAATTTGAGCACAGTGAGTTGACTTTCATTTTGTAGATACCTGGAGGTTTACTGAACATTATTTTTTGTCTTTTAACCATGAATATTAGCAGCTGCTTTAATATTAGGATGGAGAACTCTGAGTGGAAAGAACTCAGTCGTCTGAATGATGATCTTGTAAGTGGTCTCAAGTATTGGGAAGTAATTTGTTAACTTCTGGCATCTGATACTCTGGTAATGATAAATAGCATACAATTCTACGCTATTATTGAGTTTCTAATGAAGATGTTAGGTTCATAAAAGGAATACTTTCAAGCTGAGATATAACTTGCTTGAGATGCTTATTATGTGGAAAACTTGTCTCTAGCATTCTAAATAAACCTAATAATTAGTTCTTTGGATTGATCTGTTTCCCTCCAAAGTTCATATGTTGAAGCTGTAACCTGCAAGGTGACTGCATTTGGAGATAAGGTCTTTAAGGAGGCAATTAAGGATAAATTTGGTCATAAGGGTGGGTATCTGATAGGAATGTAAAGAGAAGAGACACCAAAGCTCACTCTAGTTCCTCTCACACAAAGGAGAAAAAGGCTGTGTGAGGACACAGCAAGAAGGTGACTGTCTGCAAGCCAGGAAGAGAGCTCTCATTGTAAACCAACCCTGATGGTGCCTTGATTTTGGCTTTGTGGACTCCAGAACTGTGAGAAAATGCATGTCTGTTGTTTTAGCCACTCAGTCTGGGGTATTTTGTTATTATGGCCCTAGCAAACTAAGACCATGAGTATTTATAAAGAGAAAAAGGAGCAAGAAAGCAGAATTCTGTTCTGAAATTGCTAAAGGTAAACTGAGGGAAAATACAGTAGACCTAGAAATGTTATTGTTTAAGGAGGCATTAGGTTCTAACATGGAAAGCTCACCTCATAGGCTGTCTGGATTGACATACTATGAAATGTCAGGAAATAAGTTAATGGGTCTTTTTGGAAAGAGAACCCACCATGAAAATTATGAACAGGGTCACTTGGGGTTACATATGCTTAAAAATAAATGTAATTGCTGCCAATGAGAAATATAAAAAGCTATTGACCATTTTCTCTATCTCTCTGCTGTAGTTTATTAACACAAGTTTAATTAACTCCATTGACAGTATTATTTTTCTCTTGCAGCAGCTGACTAAAAATCTAGGACAAATTCTAGCAATAATTGTGTTGAATCTCTTCAGGGAAAAAGTGGGAGCAATAATACTTATTAAATTTTCCAGTCGTTTGAGTTAGCAGAATTTTTTTCTAAGACTGAATAGTATTTTCACTTTTTGCTTAGTTGAAAGCAAGCAAACCTGAGTTGTCTGAACTGGAAGAACAATTTCACTTTTCACAGGAATAACTTCTTAAAAGAGAGAAATCATTTTGAGGAAGATGCAAATTCCTTAGTATCCGCATGTCTAAGCTTACTTAGTAGCTCAATGTTGGGTGATTGGAATCTTTTCTACTCCTGTATTCACAAATACTGAAATTGTGCCTCAGTGCTGCAATTAAGACCTGACTACTGGTGCTTTTTATATTTTCATAGATTCTGTAAAAAAACTGAGGTCATGGCCATATTAAATAAAAGACTAAAAATTCTCTCCAGATCCATACAAACCCATCTAAATCACTTGAATACTCTTACAGAAATTTTGAAAACTGAATTTCTAGCTCTACAGTGTAGATGATACATAAATTTATAGATATAAAAATTGTGAATACAAGAAAAAGAGTATAATTTGTATTATTATTTATTATGTTATTTTTCATACAAACAACTATAATCTACTCTTACCCCACCCTGTATACAACACTGACAATGCAAGCGTTATGAGAGCGCTGATTAATTTTTTCCAGATAGGCCTTATGGAGAAGGGGACATTTGATCTGGCTTTCTAAGGATGAATAGAGTTTTGTTTGTTGTTGTCGTTCCTCAAGTTCTTTAAATGTAGGGTTAAGTTGGGATTTTTTTATCCTTTTAAAGTGGACCTGTATTGCTGTGAACTTCCCTCTCAGAACTGCCTTCACCATGTCCCATCAATTTTGAGCTGTTGTGTGTTCATTTTCATTTGTTTCCAGAAACTTTTTGATTTCCTCTTTAATCTCATTGTTAACCCATTCATTATTTAATAGCATGTTATTCAGTTTCCATGTCTTCGAATATTATTGAGTTTTTGCCTTGAGGTTGGTGTCCAGTGTCAAGCTATTTTCATCCAAGAAGATGCTTGATATCATTTCAACCTTCCTGAATTTGTTAGGACTTGTTTTGTGTCCTGCCATGTGGTCTATCTTTGAAAAAGGTCCGTGTGCATTTGAAAACAATGTATATTTTGCTTCTTTGGAGTGAAAGGTTCTGTATATGTCAATTAAGTACATTTGATCAATAATGTTGTTCAATGCCTCAATATCCTTGTTTATTCTTTGCTTGGAAGATCTGTCCATTGTTGACAATGCGGTGTTAAAATCCCCTATGATGAGTGTGTTGCTATTGATATCCTTCTTGAAGTCCTCCAAGATTTTCCATATTTATTTAAGAGCTCCTATTTTGCATGCATATATATTAACAAGGGAATAGCTTCATCATGGACTACTCTCTTAAGTTAATCCAGTTCTAGCACTAACTACATGGAGGTAGAATCCAACTTGACAGGCTTATGGACTTAGTGTCACAAGCGGCCCTCACTTTATATGCCAGTAACAAATAATGGGTCCCCACACTTTGTCCAATTTAGCCACAAATTGAGGGTTCCCCCACAGCCCCTTAGGTTCAATAATTTGCTATAATGGTTTACAGAAGTTAAGAAAACAGGTTGCTCACTACTACTGGTTTATTATAAAGGGTACAACTCAGGAACAGCCAAATAGAAAAGATGCATAAGTCAAGATATAGGAAAAGGGGCATAAAGCTTCCATGCCTTCTCTAGGCATGACACTCAACCCCCTCCATACACACATCCCAGCATCTGGATATGTTCACCAACCTGGAAGCTCTCTGAACACTGTCACTTAGGGGTTTTTAATGGAGCTTCTATTATAGGGAGGATTGATTAAATCTCTGTCTGCTGGTGATTGAACCCGATCTTCAGCCTCTGTCTTACTCCACAGGTCTGAAGGTGCAGCTGAAGTTCCAATCTTCTAATCACAGGTTTGGTTTCTCTGGCAACTGCCCCTCTCTTTGAAGCTGTCTAGCAGACTACCAAGTGTCATCTCACTAACATAAAGTCAAGTATGGTTGAAAGGGGCTTGTTATGAATAATAAAAACTAAAATGTTTCTATCATCCCCATCACCCAGGAAAAGGATTTTAGAAACTGTCTCAGAAACTGGAAACAAAGAACAAATATGTATTTACTACAAGTACAAATAATGGTGGAATCCAATGGTTGGCTCTAGGCCAGCCAGCTTTGGAGACACAGTACATTTTAAAATTACTTTTGACACCCCACAATTCACACTATGTAGATCATTATTTATTAAGGGGCAAAAGGTTTTAACATTCCTATAAATTATAACTTCTATAATTTTAATCTTAAAATAACATCCATCAGGATATATATTTACCCCAAATTCTTCTTGATGAAATGCAATTTATTACTTTCTCGAGTACCATATGTTTCTTTTACAGGTTATAATAAAATGATCTCAAAAATTATGTTCAGATTTCAGCTGCTTTACATAAGCTAGCTCTCTTTGTACAATTAATGTCAATGCCAATTATAATAAAGATGCCTCAAAATTATGAAGGTCAAAATCACCAAAGAAAATGAAGATAGTCAATAACATTTATAGAGCACGAAGGGTGATTTGATTTAACCTTACAATAATGGTCACTGAATGTGTTAGTTTTTCAATAAAGTACAGGACCTACACGTATTTATGTGTTGCTAAATGTTTCCCGCAAATTAGAGAATTGACAAATAGATAAGATTTTATTTTAAGGCTGAGAGAATGGACAGAAATAAAGGCAATCACATACTTCTAATAAAGACATAAAGTTGCTCATGATAACAATTTCAGTCAATTTGAGAAACTATGATGCAATGTTTCACCATTGTGAAAATCGCAACACCCAGTTGGGCATTATCTGTGGCACATGTCCACTGATGTGCCACAAAGAAGGTTTAACGTGACTCCTGTAGAGCATTTATAAATTTATGAAAGAAAAACGTGGGGTACTTTTGAAATTAGGCAAAATTGTAATATATTAGCCTCTTCCGCAGGAAAATCCAGAAAGAAGGCTAACAAGATGTGACTGATTGCACTGGTGGTTTTCACGTGGGACTGTGTTGGGGGTACCAGCCAGCCGGTGCTCTGGATGGGCTGCTGTGGTTTGGCTGCAAGGCTGGAGCTGCTGGTGGTACTGAGCTTGCGCTGTGAATCAGGATTCAGTCTCGCACCTGCAGCGGGGGTTCTCATTGAGTGGCAGCCCAGCCCAGCTGATCAGCATGATCACAGAAAAGCCGCTCTGCTCGCCCTCTTCGCCAGCACTTGGTGCTAGTCGTTCGTTTTTCCGGGCGTGTTGTTCTCAGTCACTTAGTGGCTGTCAGTGCTCCCAAGAAGCCGGCTGGAGGTGTTTCTTTCTCCGCCACAGGCTTCCAGGACACAGTCGGAAGCTGACAGTGGGTAAGAGGCCGAGGGAAGGGGGGGAGGGGGGGCGTCACCTTTCTTTGTCCTTTCCACCCACCACAACTTCTGCAAAGCAACTGCACCTGGATTTTCCCAAACTTCTCTTTTCTCAAAGTCTTTCTGAACCTCATGGACCAAGAAGCGGTCAGTGTGGGGCCTAGTAGAGGGGCTGTTTTCTTTCCTACTTCCGCCCACCCAATCTAAAAATGTATTGAGTGTGTGTGGGGAATACCCTGATCAATTCTTAATATATTTAATGTGCAGTCAAACCTTGTTAGTAAGGAGTTCAATAAAAGTCTGGTGAGTATGGTTAAGAACTCAGGTTTCAGAGTCTGACTGCTGCAGTTTTAATCATGGTTTTAAAATGTATTAACTGTGAAACTTCAGGGAAAGTTATGGAATGAATGTGTCTCCTCGAAATTCATATGTTGAAGCCACAGCTCCCAGTGTGGCTCTTTTTGAAGGCGGGACCTCTAAGGAAGGAGGTTTAATTGAGGTCAGAAGGTTGAGGCTCTGATCCAGCAGGACTGGTGTCCTCCTGAGAAGTGACACCAGGGCTGCATTTTCCAAGTCAGGAAGAGAGACCCACCTGAAATAGAATCAGCTGGAATCTTGATCTTGGACTTCTAGCTTCCAGAGTTGTGAGAGAATAAAGTTCTGTTGTATAAGCCGCCCAATCTGTAGTTGCTGTTACAGCACCCTGAGAAGACTGTGCAGGGAAACTGCTTGGCCCTCTGTGCCTTAGTTCCTTTACTATAAAATGAAGGTAACAAATATGTCCACCTCCTAGTGTTGCTTTGATGAGCGAAGGGTAATAAGTTCAACTAATGTTAATTATTCATATTATAATTACTGAGATGCAATTACTGTTCTTTTATGTATCTAGGAGAGAATCAGCTAATTTTATTTGTTGAATGGGTCTTTTTAAAAATGAATTAAACCGATTAGGTATAAATATTTATACTTAGATTGTCTATAGAAGAATCTGTATGAGCTTGAGACAGGTATAAAGCTATGACAAAGAATGCTAAATAAAGCTTAGTGGAATGTAAAGAGTAAATTAATTTTTTTTGAAATGAATTTTGGCTTTTTTTAAAATGTGATTCAAATGTGACCAAACAGATTTAGATAAATATTATTTTGAAATTTTCAGGACTCCTCAAACTGTACTCCCAATAATAAAATGCAAATTGTTACTCCGACATATTTTTTCAACAATAACAAAAAATAAAAAACAATCAAAAAGAGTACAAAGCCTTTTAATTATCTTAGCCCCAGACTTCAACATGAAGTTTTAACTGCAACCAATTAGATTCTTTTTTTTCCAGTGAGTTGAAATTTTAATGTCCTGGAGACATAGGTTCAGTCAATTTAGTGAAAACAAAGGTCAATAAATTACTTATTGTCCAAAAAGAGGAAATGAGTGATCAGTTTATATATATATATATATACATATATATATGTTTTTTTAAAACTGGTTATCCATGTAAGTTTTAGACAAAACCTTAATAAAACCAGGATTTCTCATGCTACTAGTTAACACCTCAGGACTGTGACATGTATCATTGTATAGGCACATAGCTTATTGCATTGGGTGCCTTCATAAAATCTTTGGCACCCGGAATTGAAAGTAGATGTGTGTCTTCAATCATTTGATTGATCTAATGAAGTTCCTACTGTTTCTGAAAAAAATTTCTAGGTTGTTGCTGATGCCTTTGAGAGAAGGATGCAATTCCTGTAAGAAAATAAAAAACCCAAAGATCTAAAAAGAGAATGATCAAACTCAGAGATAAGGTAGGAAAAACAGAGTTCTCTGAAAAAAAAATGTGTTTTTAATCATTCTTCTCCCTTTTAACTACAGTGTCTGCTTAGTTGGAGGTAGAATAAGAAGGTATGAAAGAATACAGAATGTCAATGTCATCAAAAAGGTTGTGTATCTATTTGCATGTTTTACTATAAACCCACAAAATTGGGGCTTAATAGGAGGAAATTCTATAATAGATCATAAATATAGCATTTTAATGGTATAAATTATAGTCTAATTATAGTTATAGTAGGATAATAAAGTCTTTTAATAAGCACTAGAAAGATCCTAAGTGTAAATCCAAGTAATGAGACACTGTAGTTTAAAATAGTACTGTAATTTGTTTGGCATCTTAATTAAATAATTATCTGAACTTAGCATTATAAGTTCAGTGTGTAATTAGATAATTCCTTTGCCTAAGAATAAAGGAATTCTTAAGTTTTTTTTCACTTGTTATGAATACATCATATACACTCTATTAAGAGAGGCATAGGAAGGGACAGAGAGGAAAACAGACAATTTTGTTTAAAATAATGCATGCTAAAAAGTGACACAAAACTTTTGTATTGATTTTCCATCCAAAATGTCTGAGAGAGAATAGAAGTAACTAATATATCCAGTTTTTAAATATTACAGTATAAATAGTTTTATTTACTAGATAGTAATGAAAAGACAAGGAATAATACATTTCTCAATAACCAAAATAAGTATATTTGACTGCAAGATTTTGCTATCTACAAATGCTGTATGAAAACTATTATCACTAAGAACATTTGGTTAAGTGGTTGTTTTCCAGAAAGTATTATAAATCAATAGCTTTATCAGTAATAAATATTTAAAAGAACAAAAAATTGCACCAAAGTTGCAAAATATGAAATTTCTAAGAATAATCTCGATAAAAAAGTATAAGACCATGTGAACAAGTTAAAAACCTTATAGAGGAAATAACTAACAGAATATTTTTTCCTCTTTTGAATTTCTAATGCTTTGAATAGTGCTGTACTCACAATAAGCCATGAAATATTCATTTAATAGCTAATGAATCATGTTGCAAAATATGTAAAATATAGTTCGGGAAATGCTTTCATGGTTTTAAAATATTGCAATGTGATGTTTAGTGTGCATACATAGTGTGTGTGTGTGGGTGTGTGTGGGTATAACAAGTATATATATATATATATATATATATATATGTTATAAAAATGAATATCCTTTTCAAAATTGTATCCAGTATCTTAAATAACAGAAGAACAATGGAAGCATGTCATTCTAGTATTTAATCAGATAGTCAAGGGTCACACATTTGCTCTTTTGTATTTATTTATTTTGGTCCTGAATTTTAATTGCTAGTTATATACTCTTTAATTTCTGGATACATAATCCAAAATACTGAAGTATCGAAAACAAGTAAGTACAACATGTGCATATACACATAAACACACACAGCAGTCAACTAACTAAACAGAGAACAAAACCTAGTGTCCCTGTTCATGTCAGTCTCTTGTTTCACCTTCCTACCTATCTGTACATCAATCTATTGATCGAGTCATCCTTATATGCAAACATTTTATATAGTTTATTGACCAGTATACATATAAACTGGTTTTATCAATCTGTTTTGGCCCTGGCTGGTTTGGCTCAGTGGATTGAGCGTCGGCCTGCGAGCTAAGTGTCGCTGGTTCGATCTTCCAGTCAGGGCACATCAGAGAAGGAAAACTCTGACTCCAAAAAACCTCCGCTGCCTTGCGGCATACCTCTTCAGGGGAAAGGCTAAGGGAGTAAACCCCGACAGAAAATCCGGAGCCGGAGTCCCTAAGGCGGTTCGACGTTGTAGTCAACACCGGCAACTCCTGCGGCGCACCTGAAGCCAAGCTGTATTGACTCCGTCTTTCCCTTGGACCCTTCAGCTGCGAAGAGAGGGGGGGTCTGCTGCATGGGCAACAGCAGACCCTCCATATCACCCTGCCCAGGCTCTGTAGCTTCAGCTTCACTGGAGAGGACACTCCAGCGTCATCACAAGATGTCGATTCAACACGGGAGGAGACAGATACCGTGTCACTCCCGAGTTGGACTGCACAGCCATTTTCGGCGGTGCAGATAGACTCTTAAGAAGCTACACCATCGTCTCTCGAGACGGACGGCTGCCGACGATCAATCTGTTTTAGCCAAGGAAACATACAAAGTTATCACAGAGAGAATAAGAAAAATAGAAGAGTATTACCATAAAAGTCTAGGAAAGGAAGAGTTTCAAGGAGTAAGAAGGAGCCAGGGGGGATGATACAGAGAGATGATGTCTTACCAGTTTTCTATTGGATTCATTACTTTAGGATGCTACTGATGAATTTCAAGAAAGCAGTTTCAGTAGGTTTATCAAGTACAAGCCACATTCACTTGGACTGAAAGTAAGTGGGGTGAGGTAAAAGTAAGGAGATGAAGATGTGGCATCCTTATCAGTACCACTCAGAACTGGGAAAGAGTGGCCCCAGCCCTGAGAACTGCATTATAAAAGGATGCGCACATCACTCCTATGAATACAGACTCACAAGTTTGTTAAAGGACATGTTGGTAGTGCTGTTATGAGGGACCTAGCACGTGGTGCTCCCATAACCTAGGCAGGGAACTTAACATATTCTTTTGTGACATACCATTCAGTTTCCAAGGAAATGCTTCTCTCTCCCTTGTACCATGTCTTTGAAACAAAAAGTGACAATGTCAGAATGCCACGAAGATTTGTGTATCAGGTCACTGTCAAAATGATAGACGAATATACTTTCAAAGTGAAGGAGTGATCTGAGCATCAAAAGTGCTTTAGTAAAAGAAAAAAAAATATCAAATTCTTCCTCTCACATGGAAAAATGTTATAGATGCTTACATGGTGAAGTATTAGTCCCTGTAGTTCTGAGCATCCATTCTCTGTTCCTCTGTGTTCCAGCTTCTGGTTCTGGAGGCACTTAAAAATAGTACAAAATTTGCAGCATTTGCATGGCAGCTGAGAAAGTATGTAATGTTAAACCACACCTCTGTGATGTTTAAATTACTTATTTTTAAATAGAACAAAGAGCAGAATAGCAGCAATAGGGGGGAGGGGAGAGGGAGAGAAGGGGGATAAGTAAGGGAAGGGTTTAATTAAAGAGCCTGTATAAAAGACTCATGGACATGGACAACGGGGAGGGATATGATTGCGGGAGAGGGGGTGGGTTGGGTGGGGGAGAGAAATTAGGGGAAAAGGGGACAACTGTAATTGAAAAACCAAAATAAAAAAAAATAATAATAAAAAATAAAAAATAAATTACTTATTTTTACTTAATTTACATTTTTGGTGAAAAATAAGTCAAAATGTGGATGCTTTTCATACACTAACATTTTATATTTTAATTCTTACATCATTCCAGTCAACAGAGCAAAAATAACAAAATATTACTTATAAAAAACAATGTGATTTTCATGAAATAAAGGCAAAAATATTTTGTAATATAATTGTGAATTAGGTATTCTTTGTCTATTATATCTCCAGACATTGCCTGCTCAACAAGAGAATGCCCAGAAATATGCAATATTGATTAAATAGAATCTTGGATATTTTGCCTAATTTTAATCACATAAAAACATAGTTTTATTTTTGTTTCCAATCTTTTACATTATAGAGGTAGATTTGTCAAAGTAAGAAGAAAAACATTCTTATTTAGCAGTGTGGTAGCTTGGTTTATAACATTTGAATACTTAGACATATGGTATGTGGGCTTCATCTGTCCATTTTCTTGCTTTGAGTCGTGCACATTTTAGGGGTGGGTCTAATGTGAATACATCCTTGAACATTTTTATTCACTTACATAGTTTCTTAAGATAAAAAGAGAAATTTTTTGTGAGCATTATTTAGATTGGTGATGCTATTATGGTAAATGCACCTTTAACAAATGAAAATATTATTTACTGAGTACTGTTTACTATCCTTGTATCCAAACATCCTCTTAATTTTGTTTTTGGATGTGTACATTACTATAGTGTTCCAAAATTCTGCAGAGATATTTCATAGGCCCTGAAGAAGCAAAAGAAATCAGAGGAGAGCTGGGGAGTGGGCAGGACAGCTGGAGGAGGCTTCCTTGGGGCTTAGGTTTTTGTCAGTGATGTTTGTGTTACACTTACTTGACAAACAAGAGTCCTACATCCTGGAAATTTGGTGGTGAGCCCCATGGGGAATATGTGTTTTATATTTTTCCAAAAACAATTAGAATTTTGAAAAATACACTCACATATATGGAGGGAATGATAATCACCTACACCCTGCACCCAGAGAAAAATTGCTATAGTACTTTTTATATATATTTTCAGACATATACATGTAATATTTGCATATATATACTTTTAAATTTTATTACCCATTAAATATACTGTGAACAGTTACCCATGTCAATATATGAGGTCTGTCTGGAAAAAGTCCAGTCATGGTTAATATAACAAGAATTATTTGCATGACATCAGTGTAACCTGGCAGCCAAGGAGAGTGGACTGTAGTGTACATATGTGAATGATGATGACTTCACTGTACTAGTCAGTGGGGGTGGTAGATGCCATTGAGTGAGCACGTGACTGTATGGCCATCACATTCAAAATGACTGTATGAGTAGAGTAACAAATCTGCATCAAATTTTGCGTTAAGCTTGAACATTCCTCTGCAGAAACTATTGGGATGATTCAGAAGCCCACAGCTATGGGCAACTGGTGAGTGGTAGCTTCATCACCACAACACTCCCGCTCATGCATGATGATGTCTCATGAAGAGTTGTTTTGCAAAACATCAAATCACCCAGGTTACTCAGCCCCCATACAGCCCAGACTTGGCACCCTGTGACTTCTAGCTCTTCCCAAAATTAAAATCAGCTTTGAAAGGGAAGAGATTTCAGACCATCAATGAGATTCAGGAAAATACGATTGAGAGAACTGTGTGAGGTCCCAAAGTGCCTACTTTGAAGGCGACTGAGATCTCATTGTCCTAAATACAATGTTTCTTGTATCTTGTATCTTCTTCAATAAATGTCTCTATTTTCATATTATGTAGCTGAATACCTTCTGAACAGACCTTGTATACCTAGGGTTGCATTACATTGATATATGCACATACTTTAATACATTCATTTATAATTTATGTCACGTTCTTAGATGTCTAAGCTATTTTACTTTCATAAATCCCAAGATAAACATTTTTGTATATAAATCTTTAGAATCTTGTTCATTTATTACTTTATCATACATTTGGCAGAGTGGAATTATGGATTTTTAAATAAATGAGCATTGAAGCTTTTGATAAATTTTGTGAAATAACTCTTCACAAAGGGTATATATATATATATATATATATATATATATGTTTTACCTTGCAGTAGATGATGTATAATTTCCTAATTTACTGTCATCATTCTTTTTCACTCTTCACTAATCTCAGTGGCAACCCATAATAATTTTTGTTTCACTAGGTATGGTCAATTTTAGATAACATTTTATGGGCAAATTATTTTTGTAAATTGTTTTTTTCATATAGTTTCCTTATTACTTGGTATCTTCAACCTATTATGAATATACCTTTTACAAAACATATTAAAACTTCATCTCAATTGAACAGCAGTTAGAAATTTTAGAGGAGTGCTCTCTTTAGGCCTCATGGAGGGCATGAATAAAGACATGATGAACAACCTAGGCATGATGGCTGAGCAAAGTAACTCATTTAATGATCAATCCCATGAAAGCATAAGTAAAGAAAAGATTGTTCTTCATACCTGGAAAGTTGTTTTAACCAAGAGTAGTAGTGATTAAACTTACATTGCTATAGAGCAAGAAATCTGACTCCATAATTCATATTTTTATATTTTCCAGTTTTTAAATATTAGTTTATTACAAGGATAAATTTAATAAACAGTTTTAAAATTCAAGTAGTAGTAAGCAGCTTATTACAAAGCACAGAAGCATACCCTGCCCTGTTTCTCCCCAGCCTGTATTCCACTGTACAGAGCGGCCACCATCATTTTTAGTTATTGGAACAGATATTTGCCTGCATATTTCTAAATAATATATTTAAACATCTATTTCTGATCTTCAAATTTTAGATATTAAAACTTGATTTTATGCTGAGAAAAATGGGCTTTAACTCTCTTAAGGTAACACTCTTTTATACACACATACATCCACATGTACCCCGAACACTTACAGTTCTGTATCTTCTCAAAATTATAATTTTTGTTTAAGTCATTGTTCTGAGTTTCTAATATATAACCATTACCTGATATTTCTCAATATTGGCTCTACTGACATTTGTGAGGGGCTGTCCTGTGCACTTGAGATGTTTAGCCACATCCCTGGCATCTACCCATTAGATGACAGTAACACAATCCAGTTGAGATAACTAAAATATCTCCAGAAAGTGTCACATATCTTCTGGAGGACAAAATTGCCAGCAGTTTAGAACTACTCTTCTTATTTTATAAATGAGGACTCATTAAATATTGTCCACTATTGAAATTATGTCATATAATTGTTTTACTATCTTTGCATTCAAATTTTGTTCCTACTGAGTTAATAATTGCATTGTGTGACCATGTGTTTACTTCACTTTATATGTAAATTCACTGACAGCTACAAAATGCCTCTTGATATGTCAAAGATAATCAGTTAATCCACCAGTTTAATTTTCTCTGGGAAGTGCTTCTGTTCTCCTGCTCCAGTAAAGGATTGGTTGTTCTCTCTCAGTGAGGTACAACTATCATCTTGCAACTTCTCATACTAAGAATTTCCTTTGCCTCACTGATCTGGTAAGGCCTGTTTCTGAATTCATGTGTGTTGATATAAATTGCACTTGGCTGCTTATATTAGGTATCAAAACAACAATGGCTTAAATAAGCAATAAAATGACTTTTTGCTAATGTAAAAGTAATGGAAAGCTAGTTCTGTGCAGTCATGGTAACTACAAAAGTCATCAGAGATCAAGGTGCCCTCTCTCTGTGATACCACACTCATGCAGGGCATGCCTTCTGATGGTCAAATGTCTGCTGGATCTCTGACGTCACATGCACTCAGAGCAGGTCACACAGGAGGAAGGCGTGGGGAGAAAACAAGAAAGGTTCTTGTATAATATTTGCTTTGGTTTGTATAAAGTTGTGTTGGAAGTCATGTTCACTTAGATTAAAATGTTGCAGCCGTTCCTTCCTTCCTTCAGTGTTGCTATTATAAAGTTTCATATCATTCTGATTCCTGATTCTTTGTGATCCATTTTCTTTTCCTTTAATGCTTTTAGCATGCTTATTTTTACTGTTTCTAAATGTCATGATAATCACCTTGGTTTGAATCTTTTCCATTCATTGTACAAGACACTTGGAGGAGTTTTCTTTCTGGAAAGTAAATCTTTAGACAATTTTCTTATAGTTTCTTTGATAATTTATTACCTCTATTTTTGCGATGCTTTGATTTTGGATGTTAGAGCTCTAATTAGTTCAATGTTGGAACACCTGGATTGATCATATAATTTTTTCCTTCTCTTTTTCAATTATTTTCTTTTTAGTTATGCATTTCTGATATTTTTTTTCAATCTTCAACTTTGCCTTTGGAATTTTTGTTTTTGCCACCCAATTGTATTTTCTTTTGTTTCTGTTTTATAGCAGTCTGTTTTTACATCATGATTTCAATAACTTCTTATCTCTCTGAGACCACTAATGATAAAGTTTCAGTATTTTCTCTGCTTTTCTAAGGTGCTTTTTTTCTATTTCTTTTCTATTTTTCATGAAAGGACATCTATCAAATATCTTATAATGCACCTCTTCAAGAGTGAGGCGCTTGAAAGGTAACTGGAAGTGCTCTCTTTGTATAGGTTTGTAATCTTTCTATAACACTGTTTCATAAGGACTTGGCCATTTTACTAAGAAAAGCCCCAAATCAGTATTTGTAGGTATGAAGTTTTTCCCAGTTTTATTGAGATGTAATTGACATATAACATTGCATAATTTTAAGGTGTGAAACATAATGATCAGATATATGCAAATTGTGTTTTCCAGTTCTGATCAGTCCCCTGTGGATGACTCCTCCAACCCAGTGCCCAAAAGGCATGTGTAAACTTGACTGTTAGCTTTCTGGGAGTTGAGTATGAGAACTCGTATGTTAGCCTCCTTTTAGAATGTGTAATTCAATTAATTTCCTGTTTTTTTAATTTTATGATATCCCTGCCCCCATCTGTACAGCCTCAAATCCACAGGTTCTTAATTTCAAAATTTTCCAAAACTTTACTCCAGATATGAGGGTCAAAATTCCCATTATGAAGACTTTCAGCATCCTCCCTTTTTCAGACCATCCTTTTCTTCTGCCTATATATCTGCCTACACAATTACCTGTACCTCTGATTACTGAATCTCTAGGGGTTCTCTGGCTGGAATTGGTTTCAAACATCTCCATTTACTGGGAAGTTACCACTTGTGAATTTATTTTCATTATCTATATCTTTATTGATATATCTTAAGTGTTCTCATTAAATCTTCCATTTACTTTGCCCTATGTGTTATAATTTTGGTGGTATTCTTAGAGGCTGAAGATAAATATGTTTAATCTGCCATATTTATCAGAGTTTCCACTATTTTGTTATAATTTCCCTTTATGTGAAGTTCCAAATGAACAAGTTGCCCCTCACTAGCACAGCATGGCATTGATAGGAAGACACAGGAGTAAGAGGAAGGAGAAGGAAGAATATATTTCTAACTTTCTAAAACATGACTAAGGTGGAGGATCCCCTATTCCAGTTATTTTTAGAAATTACGTTGCCTGACTTGTGAGGCAGTATGCAATATGACTTCAGTCATAAACTTAGTGAAATTGACTTATTATTTAGATTGTATTGAATCTGTAGTGCACTTTGCCTCAACTTAGCTCAGTATCTGCACATTAAGGGCAAATCACTTCTCAGATGACCCAGAGTTTGAGATGCCATTATGAGGATAAATAGTTTCATTTGACTTTTGGTTACTTGCAAATGCATCGGTGAGAAGCTGTGGTAAGATATAATAAGGTTAATCCCTGAGAAAAGGAAATTACTTTATTTCAGCTATGTATCGTGTGTCTTAAAAAAAATTCTAAATCATTAAGAGATACATTGAGTTGTATGTTTCAAGAGTAGAGGATTTTATGCACCCTACTTAAATAAATTGCATATCTTGGATTAAGCAAAACAAGATAATGGTGATGATATTTGGCTTTAGTTTTCAGATGTTAAGATAAAAATAGAAATACGGAGAGTTTAACAATTTTTATTTTTATTTTTATTGACATTAGGAATATGTGAGGACAACACTTTTCTTAAAAAAAAGAAAAAAGAAAAAGAAAGGAAATTTGTTTCCTGGGTCTTTACACAGAGTATATCTATGAATAAAATATTCAACTATAAAGAAACATTGCTCAAACTAATGGTTTCTGTATTGACTTTCAATGGAGACAAAGAACATTACATTAAGTCATGCCTCAGTGAAAGCAGTTCTTTGAAGAACTGAGATAATGTGGTAAATGTGCTTTACTCTTTGATGGTTTAATACAGGAATGGATCTTGGAGAATCAGACAAATGGATGTCAGCACATATATAGACTATTTCCAGCATCATGACTATAAGGAAAGTTAAGATTCTGTAGAATTTATATAGGAAATTCTGTTCTTCCTTAGACATTCAGAAGTATAGACATGTTATTTATTTCTGAAGTAATCATAATTATATCCCCGTAACTGAAATTTCTTATAATATTTTTACCTTGTGATGTAGTCTCAAATTCATTTCTCTATTTTCTCTGGTATAGTAAAGATGTACATTTTTACTTACACATATATAAAGTTTTGTTTTTATTGATATCCAGAGGAAGCTGAATATTCAGAAAATAGATGAAATAAATTGTAAACATACTTATATTCTCTTTAACCTCCCAATTCAAAATCAAAAAGACTTATGGCTCAGCAATTTATAGCATGGTTATTTTCTTCAAAATTAAATAATACATTTAAGTACAGTAGTCCCTTTCTATATCGCGGTTCACTTATCGCAGCCTCACTGTATTGTGGAATTTTTTAAAATATATTTAATTATTATGGATTTTTCACTATATTGTGGGATTTTGCTGTACTATATATGTATTTATATGTGTAGTATTTATGATTTTAATGATTTTTCACTAAAATTTTTCTAAAAATATATAATAAATGATTCTAACATTAAAAGAATATTAAATCGAAGTAATATACTGCACACTGTTTACAGTATATATATATATATATATTTTTTTTTTGCAGACAAACACATACATTATGCTGAAAACGAGATGTATGCTTGAGCTCGTTTGCCTACATGAGATCGTACATGGCACATGATTGGCTGATTAATGGAAGACGACCAACCAGAGCATTGTCTTGTGTATCCTGGGCGCTGATTGGCTCAGTAACCGAAGCATCAGTCCATCTGCTATCCTGCACTGTGCGCATACATTCAGTATCTCACCTGGTCCACTTCACTCCTACCTCCAATCACTGTGCATAGTTTTGCTCTGAGATGTTGTGTTTTGTGAAATTTTTCTTAAAGACTGAATTTATTACAAGCCCTATGATGCCACCCAAACGTTCTGCATCTTCTAAGGATTCTGGCAGTGAACCCAAGCGCCAGAGGAAGATGCTTACCATAAAAGAGAAGGTGGAACTTCTCAACATGTTGAAGGAAGGGAGAAGCTATCCATTTGTTGGCCACCATTATTGGATCAATGAGTCTATGGTTCGCCATATACAGAGGGACGAGAAGAATATCAGGTCGATGGCATCAGTGACTTTCAAAAAAACAGCAAAGACGGTGGTTACTTCCCATAAAAAAATCATTGCGAAGATGGAGTCTGCATTAGCTGTATGGATAAATGATTGTAGAAAAAAGAATACCTCGCTGGATACAAACACCATCCGGACAAAGGCCAAGCAACTGTATAATCATTTAGCAGCAAAAAGGGATGATCATGACGGTGATGAGAATAAAAAAGAGGATGATGACAACGGCACTAAAGCAGGACCTTCGAATGCTTCTCCAACCAGATCAACCCCATTCAGTGCCAGCAAGGGCTGGTTTGACAAATATCAGAAATGCTTTGGACTCAAGAGTGTTTCTCTGCATCGAGAGGCTACCTCTGCGGATAAAGCCAGAGCTGAGGAGTACATGAACAACACATTCAAAGACATCATCGAGGAAGGAGGCTATAAGCCTGAACAAGTTTTCAACATGGACAAAACGGGCTTATTCTGGAAACGGATGCCATCTCACACTTTCATTATGAAGGAAGAAGCAAAAGCCCCTGGTTTCAAGGCCCCAAAAGATAGGGTAACTTTAATCATGTGTGGGAATGCTGTGGACTTTATGATAAAGCCGGGGCTTATTTATAAGTCTAAGAATCCAAGGGCCCTAAAAAACAAAAATAAGAATGTGTCGTCTGTGTACTGGATGCACAACTCTAAGGCTTGGATCACGAAACTCTTCATGACTAATTGGATTCATCAATGTTTTATCCCAGAGGTTAAGGTTTACCTGACAGAGAAAGGCCTTGATTTCAAAGTGCTTCTGATAATGGGCAATGCTGGAGGCCATGCTATCAACATGACATATGATGGTGACCAGATAGACTTCTTGCCACTGAACAACACATTGCTCATTCAGCAAATGGATCAAGGCATTATTCGCACTTTTAAGGTGCTCTACACCTGAAACACTCTGCAAAACCTCATTGAAGCTATGGACTCAGATGAAGACTTCTCAATAAAGGCGTACTGGTGTGAGTACACAATTGCATTGTGTCTCCAAAATATTCAAAGGGCCCCATAAAGGAGATGAAGAGTGAGACTTTGAATGCCAGCTGGAAAAAATTGTGGCCAGAAGTGATCCATGATTACAAGGGATTCTCTCCTGATGAAATCTATCACTCTGCAGTAGATAAGGCCGTGAAGCTGGCAAAAATACTGGGAAGAGAGGGCTTCAGTGACCTGATTACTGAAGACGTAAATACCCTTATTGATGTGCACTCTCAACCATTGACAGATAAAGACCTGGAGGAGCTGACTAAGTCAGCAAATGAAGAAGAGGATGAGGAACAAGATGAACAATGAGTTGAAGAAGAGAAGGAGGTTGGTCTAACAGTTGATCGTCTTACAACCATGGTCAGAATGGCCAAAGAACTTCAATGAGTGGCTGAAGAATGGGACCCACATATGGTTCATTCATTGCAGTTTACAAATTCAATCGACAGTACCATGTCAGTTTACAAAAACATTCTCAATAAGAAAAAGAAGCAGTGCCAGCAACTCCCCATAACTATGTTCATCACTCAAAGGAAAGCATTGGTTATATCTACGTCTTTAGCAGAAGTAGAAGTTACGGATGAAGCCAAAGATACTACTGCACCACCTGAAGAAGTGCCTGATGAAGTGGTGCCTTTACAAGAGCTGTAATGCTCTTTACTGTGCAATACATTCATCTCATCTTCATCGTCATCAGTACTGCACAGCTTATTTATCTTCATCATTCAGGTTGTAGTATACTTCACTAGTGACTACCCATATAAAATTTGTTATAATGTTGTTAAAGTTACATAGGTTTAAGAGTATAGAATATGTTTAAGAACATAAGTAGTGTTTATAAAAGTGTGGAAGAGATTAATAAGGGAGTGGGAAAGGTTAATAAGGGACCGGGAACAATTTATAAGTGTGGGAAGGGTTTATAAAGCCTTAAAATATATATAAATACTAAAATAAATGTAAGGTTCCTACTTCGTGGATTTTCACCTATCGTTGTGGGGTCTAGAATGTAATACACATGATAAGTGAGGGAATACTGTGACTATCTTCATCTACTTGGGCTGCCATAATAAAATACCATAGACTGGGTGGCTTAAACAAAAGAAATTCATTTTCTCACAGTTTTTGAATATGGTAGTCTTAAATCAGGGTGTTAGCATGATCAGATTCTGGAGAGGGCTTTCTTCCTGTCTTGGAGATGGTTGTCTCTGTGTCTTCACATGTCAGAAAGAACAAGCTCTCTGGTGTCTCTTCTTATAAGGGCACTAATTCCATTATGAAGGACCCACCCTCATGACCTCACTTAAACCTGATATATCCCAAAGGTCCCATCTCCAAAAACCCACGTTGGGAACTAAGGCTTCAACATATGAATTAGGGGGGACACGATTCAGTTCATAGCAATGATATTACCTGAGTTTTCATGTTGAGTATTCTAATTGACTCTTCTAGATTTTCCTGCTGCCGGTGTTTGCAAACCATGATGTATATCCATCTGTCTGCCTCTTTGAAAGTACCTGGGTTCATTCAAGATAACCTGTGTCTCTTCTTTTGCCTGTCCCTCCTTATTTTTTCCAGAAATAACATGGCCAGGAATCTCAGTTTTGAAGCAATCTAGGAATGCTTGGTTAAATGACTGGTAAATATGATGGAAAAAGAGAAGGAGGAAATTCAGAAGCAATGGAAAATTTTTAAACAGATTCTATATCAAACATATTTTCATACCTACTTTCCATCAAACATAAAATACATAAACTCATAATCTAACTACTTATGACAACTTATTTATCTACCTAAACATATACAAATATATAATGCAACATATTAAAAGTAGCGACTTCCGGCCAAGAAGGAGGCTTAGACTGACATGCTCTGTCTCCCTCCATAACTCAGTGGGAATACAGCTACTTCAAAACCAAAGATAACCAGAAATTCCAAAAAATAAAACTACTTGGAAGCCCAATGTATGAAATTATAAACCAGTGGTGCTCGTCTGGATGGGTAAGAGGGGCGAGATCAGAATCAGGATGGAAGGGCTGGGCTGAGCTGTCCGCGGTAGTGGTAGCAGCGGGGATAGTGGTGGGACTAGAAGAAACGCCGGGGGAGCAATCCCGGCTGCAGTCAAGACCCGGCTGCTCACAATTCCAATGCTGGGAAGGCAGACCCCCCCATTGCCTTGGACAATGAGGCCGTGGGGAAGGAGCCTCCCAGTCTCTTGGCTGAGAGTAATGGCAGGAATCCATCTTGGACCCCCACCTCCACACAAAGCACCACAGAGCAGTGAAAAATGTCACCAGTCACAGGGTAGTGATGCACGCATGGGGCACCGCTCCCTACAGCCCACCCAGGAAACAAAGGTAAACAGAAAGCTGACAGGATGAAACAGACCATGATTGAATTCCTGGTGAAGCAGCTCACCAGGCAGCAGATGAGGGACCTAACTGATGAGCAAATAAGAAATCTTTCTGAGGCGCAGTTCAGAGCTATAGTCATAAGGTGGCTCACAGAATTAACAAAAGATTTGGAACAAGATGGGGAAGGAATGAAAGCTAGTCACACTGAAATGAATGAAAACACATATGAGACAAGTGGTGAGGAAATTAAAACCAGAGATCAAATCAACAAATTGGAACATAGGGAAGGAACAAACAGTCAACCAGTGCAGAAAGAGGAAGCAAAAAGGGAGGAACACAAGGAGAGGCTCAGAAACCTCTGGGACAGCTATAAGCGAATGAACATTCAGATTATAGGATTGTCAGAGGGTGAAGAAAAAGAACTAGAAATTTAAAAATTATGTGAAAAAATAATGAAGCAGAATTTCCCTAACTTGGGTAAGGAAATAGATTTACAGGTCCAGGAAGCACAGAGAGTTCCAGAAAAACTGGACCCAGGGAGAACCACATCAAGACACATTATAATCAAAATGTCAAAAATTAAGAATAAAGAGAGAATCTTAAAAACAGCAAGAGAGAAGAAAAGAATCATGTACAAAGGGGTCCCAATTAGACTATCAGCTGATTTCTCAAAGGAGACCCTGCAGGCAAAAAGGGATGGCAAGAAATATTCAAAGTAATGAAAATCAAAAACCTACAGCCACAATTACTCTATGCAGTGAAACTGTCATTCAGAATAGAAGGGCAGAGAAAGTGCTTCCAGGCCAAAATAAAACTGAAGGAGTTCATTAGATCCAAACTACTATTATATGAGATGTTAAAGAGACTTGTTTAGAAGAAGGATCAAAATTATGAACATTAAAATGAAAACTGCATCACGACAACCAGCAACAGAAGTTAGGGAATCAAAACAAAGGCAAACTAAGTAGGCAACGAGAGTGGAAAAAGAACTATAGGTGTGGGTAACATATTAGGGGTAGGTCAGCAGGGAGGGGGAAGGGGGAAAAGGGAGGGAGATGTTGCAGGAATTAAGAAGCATAGCAGGAGGGAATGGAGTAGACAGGAAGATGTTGAGAAGAACTATATGCACAACCAATGGACATGAACTAAAAGGGCAGGGCAACTGGAGAGAGGGGGGTCACTGGGTGGAGGGGAGCAGAGGGAAAAAGAAATTGGGACAACTGTAACAGTATAATCAATAAAACATATTTAATAAAAAATGTAATGTCACTTTTTCATTCTCCATATTTCATGTGTATCCACACATATAGTTATAATTTCATTTATTTAAACAAAATTTCAATATGTTTTACTTATTTACATCTTTACAACTGGACATTCCTAATTAAATGCACTAGGCATAGGGCATCTGTAGTTGTGAATGGCCTTTGCCCCCAGTAAAAGGGCATGCATCATATTGTCAACAGGACTGGTTGCATATAAATGTAATGCTTAGTCTTTGATGTAGATATGATAGTGTTATCTCTAAAATATGCTTATAAAACATCTCTATATTACTATATACTTTTAAAAATATTAAGTTCTTGAGGCCAAAGCAAGTACATATGAAAGTATATGCACAGTTTCATTTCTATGTGTGTTATCCCCAGAATAAAGGAATGTTGTTTAGTGCAGGGTAAATTTTAGAAGTCATGTACTTTATTTTATTATTTGTGTTTATAAGATAAGCTAGTTGGTTTAGAAGAGTGAAGACTGGGCTATATTCATATGTATGTGTCTCACTGAGCTGTGAGCTCTTTGAGGGCAGGCTCTATAGTATATTTCACTCTGGGTCCTCAGAACAGTATTTGCATAAAATGGCGACTCTGTAAGTGCTTACTGACTAACTGAATATATATCTCCAAAATATCTAGAATGCAGCATAATTAATTAAATAGTTTAATTTGATTTAATAATCAATGATGGCCCATGGTCAAATAAATTGACATACATCAAATTTACAAAAATGGTGAAGTAACTTACATTGTTTCAGTAGCATTTATTTATAAACTTTATCGTCATTTGACTTAATATTTCAACCGAAATGTTAATTATGGAGCTTTACTTATTGTTAGTTTATTTTATTCCTTTTCTATTACTTCATTTTTGAAGATTCCCCTGAGCTCAGAAAATACTTTCCACATCATTGAAGATTCTGGATGACAAGTCCTCAATTGAAATATGCCAATGGCAGTTAGTTTTGCTTATTTCTAATGCACTGGCAAAGCATTAGAAACCTCGGGGACTTTTTTGTTCATTTGTTTGTTCGTTTATAAATCAAGTACATTTTCACAGAACCTCTTAAAGGTAGACCAAGATGATTACAAAGTCAAGGTTATTTTGCAAGGGTAAAATTCCTTATTGATTTCTAGTTAACCTTTGGATTCTGGTCAAATGCAAAGTTAGGTAATTGCTTTATGTTCTAATAAATTTCCTTCTTGGGTTAGAATGCATTTGCTTGATTTTATGATTTCTTCTAGGGGTGGGTAATTGGTGAATATTGGTGATGCTTCATCACAGACATAGTTGTAATTTGGTTATATGGGAAGTGATATGTGTACGAGAGTAGAAGAATATTGTGGTTTTTACATTTAATTTCTGAAACTAAATGAATTCATAATACTGTGCTTGGATCTGGTGAAGTAGAATCCAGAGAGAAATAACTTGTTGCCTTATCATAAAAGGAAGACCTGAGATACCATCAGCTGAAATAATACATTATAGCAATATCATCAGAGAATTACTTATAAATGAAAACAAACAAATTCAAATATCTATGAGATGTTCATTGCAGCATTGTTCAGGGTGAATGAGAAGGATTTCCTATCAGTTTATTAGATTAAATAGTGCAGGTTACCTTACCTCCTAGTTAGAGTATCAGCTTCGGAGTCATACAACATCAGTTTCAATTTCAAGTTCTCCCTTTTAGTAGTTGTGTGTATTCGGGCAAGTGAGTTTTCAGTGTTTGACATGTAACAGACCCACAATAAATGGTAGTTACTGTCATTAACTAAAAAACAACTAAGGTGTCTTTTGGGAATACTCAATTTATCAATCAGTATTTGTGTTGAGAATTTTTAGTTATTGCCAGACTGGATGTTTTGTTGTGCTCAATTAGCCATATATTTTCCCTCTTTAGTTTGAAAAAGCAGAAACCTTAAGGGTTAGAAACATAGGTATTTGCATACTATATCTCATTTTTGTTGAATATTTTAACATAAAATTTTTTAATGCACTAGTAATAGAATCATGGTCATTCCTTCTAAATTTTGGTCATATATTCAGGAAGGTAGTGATGGTAGTTGATAGGGAAACTGATTTAATGGTTCCCATAGTGCTAGACAGCACATTTTGGGACATATTCAGATTTACCTAATAGACTATCCTGCCTTGTTAACTTTTAAAATTTTTATTAAATTTATTGAGGTATCATTAGTTAATAATAACATACAACATCTAAGCACTCTGTTGTCTGCTTACCACATTTCTGACATTATGTATTTGACCCCCTTTACTTCTTTATCCTCCCGACCCCATTCCCCTCTGGTAAACACCATTCTTTTGTCTGGATCTGTAAGGGTTTTTTTGTTTCTTTATATGTTTATTTTGTTTTCTCATTTGTTACTTTTTGTTTTACATCTCACATATGGGTGAAATTATATGGTCTTGTCCTTTTACATCTGACTTATTTCATTTATTTTAAAAAATTTATTGTAATTTTCCATTACCATTTAGTCCCCTTATACCCCCCTCCCACCTGAAATCACACACTGTTGTCCACGTCCATGAGTCCTTTCTCCTTTTTGCTCAGTCTTTGCTCAATCCCTGCACCCCCTAACCTATCCTCCCATAGCTGTCATCCTGCTCTCTATTTATGACTTATTTTTTTAGAATAAAGGCACTATTTCATCTTTTTATGGCTGAATAGTATTCTGGTGTGTGCGTGTGTGTGTGTGTGTGTGTGTGTGTGTGTGTGTCACATCCAATCATCCATCGAAGGACAGTCAGGTTGTTCCCATGTCTTGGCTATTATGAAAAATACTTCAATGAGAATAGTTACATATATATTTACAAATAAGGTTTTCAACTTTTCTGAGAAGAAATGCAGGAGAAGAATTGCTGGATTGCATGGTAACTCAATTCTTAACTTTTTGAGGAATTTTATATAATCAAGGCACAGGTGGGATTGAATGTGCTGAAGAGCATGATCCTGAGATTTCTTATTCACTTTTTTTTAATGTTTGTCAAAGTTGTGATTCTAGAGAGAGGGGAATGGTGGCAGAGACACAGGGACAGAAGCATTGATATGAAAGAAACATCTATTGGTTGCCTCTTGCAAATGCCCCAACCGAGGACCAAATCTTCAACCCAGGCATATGCCCAACCAGGAATCGAACCAGTGACTTTTTGGTTTTCAGAATGACACCCAACCAGCTGGATCACACAGATCATAGCTCATACTATTTTATTTTTTATTAACAAGGGGTACCATTATAAATTAATAAAATCTAATATAAATATGTGTTTGCGTGATTTACTGCTTTGATTATAATCAACTCTTTGATTTTGAGGTCAGGATTCTTTGTTTTGCTGTTAAGTGTGTGACCTTTTATGGATTACTGGACTTCTCTGAAATTAGTATCATCATCTGTATAATGTAAAAAATATGTCCCACATTGATATAAGTTTTATCTAGAACCCCTTTGCCTAGACAATACAAGGGAATTCATGATTCAGTTTGTAGTGCAATATATCTATTCAGAAAATAAGTGATGGTCTCTGAACTAAGTTTTTGAGGTGTGATAAATAAAAAAAAGCAACCAACAGTTGTTGAGTGAGCATATATACTATATGTGAAATAAATTTGGACCATTATTACATAAATTTATCTCATTTAATCCCTATAGCTCTCACATTGAGTAGGTCAATGAGTTTTAGCTTGGTTTAGTAACTTAAGTCACATAGCTAGAGGCTGACAATGCCAGTAGTTTGCTCAGTTTGTCTATTACCAGACACCAAATTTTATTCTCATGTAATGTACTGTGGCCTGGATCTGTGTTTTTTGCTACCACCAAAATACCTTTGTTTCATATTGATTAGTTTATTCCTACTTATGCTGAGCCTGTGTGCTTTATTTTAACATACATACCTGCTTGATTTAGGGTTTATAAATATATATTTATATATATATATATATTTATTTATTTTAAATGTCATGAAATCAATGCTATCGATTTTCTGGTTAGCAGGTATAGTAAAGAGGAATGAGATTTACACAGGTCATTTTGCAGCATTATTGTTTAACTTCAAAAGCAAACACATTCATTTTATATGCATTCAATACACAGAAGACCAAGGATCTCAGTTCCTTGATATCTTCTTGAAATGACATCAAATATAACAGATTTACCAATATTTTTCTCATTAATCCACATATGGATTTACTCTATACAAAGGCAAGGTCTGCATATCTGTGACAGGATCAGGCATGGCTGAAAGATGAAGTCATTCATTCATAGTTGCCAGGGAATATTAACAATATGACTGTGGAGAGTGGAAATGCTGTTATCTCTGCCTCCACCTGCTAGAGGCTTGCAGAGAGGGCATAGAAAAGCAGAAATTCTGCAGCTGCACCAATATGAAAGTTCTAAAGTGATCTGAAAGTAGAAAAAAATCAGAATTATTGATTTTTGAGATATTCTGATATGCCAGTTCCAGAATTGACTAAATCCAATCTTTAATGAAAAATGGAGAATTCAGACATGGAATAAATTAATTTGTCATTCTCCCTCCCATTTATATATATAAATGTATGTTTTCTGTTTGAAGATGTAATAGGTAATGTAAAGTAAATACTTCATAAATTTAGACAAATCTGTATACAGAATGAAAATTAATTTGGTGTTTAAAAGAGTGTTTAAGCTTGAAAACTTTGAGAAGCTTTAATTTTTCCTATAAAAGGTAGACAACACAAAAATCAACTGCTTTTATTTTTCAGGTTATAGATAGTATGAAAATAAAATTGCCAATCATTCCAGAGTTTTACTTTTAATGGTTCATGGATAATGTATAAAAGTATAATTTTTTAAACTTATGCTTACCTCTCATGAAGCAGAAGTAATGAAACTCAGGAGAACACAAGGGTAATCTTGGCCCTTTAGATGTTGTGCTTTTGAAACCCTGCCCTTCGCAACTCACATATCCTGCACAGATCTCAGCAAATGACCCTATCTCTGGAGGAAAATAGGAGCTGCCCGACATAAATGCTCTCAACTTTCTGCCCCTCTATTCGTGAAATTATTTACTTCTATATACTCTGGTTACAGAAGGAGAGGGCCAGGGCTGATCTATTTACTGGTGCTCCGACCCCATCCCTTTCTGCTACCTCTAGTTTCTCATTATACCCATTATCACTGGCTCTGTTCTTTGTTGTTGATCTGTCCCTCTTCACTGGTTCTTTTTCAATTTATAAATATTTATTAACCCAACAATTATCTATGAAGAATTTTCTTGAATTACTGGCACTTGTCAAACCACAGACCAAGAGGCTCAGAAAACACCAAACAGAATAACTACCAAAAATACTCAAACACACATCTTGGCATATCATATTAAAACTAAATACTAAGATAAAAGATACATTACATGCAGAAGAATAAAAATAATCAAAACAGACTTTGTGTGAGAAACAACCAGAGGGCATTGTACTAATTTTGTTAAAATACCAAAAGGATTAAAACCTGTCAACTCACAATTCTATACTCAATGAAAATAACTTCATAAAAGAACAAGTAATGAAGATTTTCCCAGACCAAAAAAGTACTGGAACTACTAGGAGAATTCATTTCTAAAAGACCTGGTATAAAAAAATGTTAAAGGAAGTGTTCCAGGCAGAAGTAATATGGCATTAGACAGAAGTTTGGATTTACACAAAGAAATGAAGATTGCTCAAAATAAATGGAAGTAAAAGTTTAAAAAAATTTTTCAGTTTCTCTAAATGGTAAGTAAATATTTAAAGCAAAAATTACAACAGTGTATTGAGTACTTAGAACATATAAAAGGAAAATATATGACATTAGTAAAAATGTTGTTGCAAGATCAAAATTGGGGAAGTACTTGTAAGGTGTTTGTATTTACTATTGATAAATGTGATCAATACCCCCTCCCCAAGTAACTCATTATAAAGCTAGAGTCGTCTTCAAATTCTAGACTATCCCTGTTTTCCTCCTGTCATTACTACTATAGAACTTATCTCAAACATCTATTATATCTCATCCTTTCTAATCCTATTGCTTCTGTTTTCTAACTAGTATTTTTTTTTTTCTGAGTCATCTCTTCCCATGATTCCAGAGGTTTATTTTCAAGATGAAGATATAATCCCATGTTTAAAACATATTGCTCATTCTTATCAGGAAGCACGGGAAGCCCTTCATTGTATCCTCCCCCTGAGCAACCAGTCTCATTTCTGATTACTTCATTAAATGCACTCGTCAGTGTCACACTTCATACAGTTCTTCCAAATTGTTTGCGTCGCACATATACACGTATTTTTTCCATGTGAAAGTGCTCATCCTCCCTGATGGTTGGTATGAACACACGTTAAATTCTTCCTCCTTTTAAAAGCCTTCACTGATAGCTCACTGCCGTTCTGTCTCCTATAGTGACAACACCCCACATATCTCATCCAACATGGTATTCCTTTTGGTACTTAACAAGTGTGTTATTGTTTCAAATTCATATGTATATTTCCTCCACTAGATCGTGAATTCCTTTAAGTCAGCATGGCTGGCATCTTACTAGTCTGTTTTGCTAACCCCTTGACAAACCCTGGACAAAGAGAATGTTTTAAGTGCAAGAATGAATAAATAAAATGAGTCGGAGGTTAGGTTTAATAATCTCCCATGATTCCAAAATGCATTGAAATTGATTGAAGATGAGGATTAACTTTAAATTTTTTCCAAATAAATCTGATATAGAAAACATAGCAAATACTATTTATTTTATCCATTTCCAAAACTGAAACTCACCAATAATTCTTTGTATTTCTAGCATTGTTATCACACATGGTCTGCAGAGGTATTTGGATTTAACTGTTTAGAATTTTATATACACCTGATTTATTCTTTTACTTCAAAATTTAAAAAAATAATGGCAGAAACTGAACTGGCTATCTTTAACTACATAAACATTCCTTTTGTGCATAAAATATAATTCTATAATTGATAGTGTTGAAATTTTACCTCCTATAAATTTAAAGATGTGCTCAAAACATGGCCAATGATAAAATGTATAAGCAATAAATCTTGAACTAAATAAGATAAATTAAAATACCCCCAAATTGTTTGTTTCTCATAGGAGCTAGTTGACCTGTTGAGTTGGTCAAGTTCCAAAACTGGATTCAGAATGTCTTGCTACTGGGTGTATTCAAATTATATTACTTAAACAGATTATCTTTTTGCCCTCATATTTTATGGATTAGACTTGTAATTCTTGCTCTGAGGAGTTACAACAGCAGTATTACTGGGCTCAATAAATCAACCAAATATTTTTTAGTTCCTTCTATGTACAATAAGTTTAAGGGTCAATTGATTAGAAAGAATCCTTGCTTCTAATATGCTTATAGTTTGAGGTTAAGACAATAGTATTATTACTGCTCCTAATTTTGAGACCCAAGGAATAAACAAGATAACTCAGGCTTAAGATATTAGCCATTGTTGAATTTTTGCAGAATTAACTGGAGTAAGATGTTCTTAATATCTATCAAATATGTGCCAGTTAAATAGCCATATAATAATAACAAATGTTTGGCTGTGACCTACAAAGTACAGATTTTTAAATATATGTTCTTATACTATATCTTCCATTTTCCCTTTATTTTAAAGCTTCTTTCCATACTACCTTAGAGGTTTGCAAAATTCAAAAGTAACTGCATTCAGTCTGAATGAATAGGATTCTGGAGATTTATCACGGGCCCATATAACTATATAAAAGTGAAGTCACAAGATAATGATTCTCTTTGATTGTAAGAAAATGCTTTTTAGAAAATCAGTTGAGAATTTTTTCCTCCCCATTTCAGTGTAGATCATCACTACTTTAGTTGCAGCTTACATCAGGTTTTGTATAGAAGGAGAAAGAAAGCTTTGTTTGGAAGTGCTCTGTGTTTGATTTACTGAAAGAACTACCTCAGGAGGGATCATTTAAACCTTAGCTTTCCAAAAGAATCAGCAATTTAAAAATATAGGTAACCTTCAAATGCAGACCTATTAATTCTATGAATATTTATGATAGTGCAAATACTTTTAATTTAAGGTAGATCTATCTCCAAAACAGAATTAATGTTGTTTTATATACAGGCTTCAAAAAAATTTGTAATATTTATGAGAGTATGATCAGAAAGGACTCTCAGCCTCATAAAGTAACTTTTATTTACAATACAAACAAGATTTGAATACGGTGGCACAAATCCACAAGCAAAACCGGCACAGAGAGGTTAATGATTTTATGAAACTGTTTGACTATTGGAGTTTATTTTGATTATCTCTGACTTGATTTTCCTTTTGTGAATCTATGTGCAGAGAAGCAAGAAGCCCTTGATATAAGGAATTTGTTAGTTTTCATAATATCTTAGTATATTTTTGATTGACTCCGATGTCTACTGTAATATGCAATTTACTTTTTTTTGCATCTACATTATATATAATGTTGAAAATGCCACATTATTTTAGAGAAACTCATTCATAAGAATTTCTGAAGTGCCTGTTCTTGCCTGTTAGGTTTTAAGTGTAGATGCAAAACTACTGATTTGTGAGTCATGAGGCCATGACTCTAATGCTTGAGGTATTTACCTCTCTGAACTTTCATTTCTTCTTTCCTAGAATAGGAAACATGCCTAACATAACACACCTAATATAAAACAGCCATATAATATGGGTGTTTCTAATAAGGTTTAAAAATACATGTCAAATAGCATTGCACATTACCCTTATTATGCAAGTGTTAGTCATCACAGCCATTTTTCATAATATGTAATTATTAACTTTGCCTTTGTTCAACCAGAAAGTCATTTCTACACTTCTCTTTTAATATGCAGTTTTGTTTTTTTTCCTAGTTTGGCACCTGAGCAAGGTTTCCAGATCTCGTTAATTAATTCTTTTTTATTAAAAGTCAGTTCTTCACAGTGGAGCACTACTGACTGAATCACCTTCTCTGAAAAATGCTACACTTCACTCATATAAGTTGGGAAACTTCTGGTTGTGTTAAAACCTATGTCTGAGACAACCAAGTGCTTCCCAAACACAAATTCCTCACAGATTTTGTCAGGAATCCTAAAGGGAGAAAAATTAAATGTTTGAACTTGCCATCTTTTATTCAGATATCATCATTTAATGTAATATTTTATGGTTGCTTATTTAATGTACATTAACAGATTTTAACAATCTTGTGTAAAAGATTCCTATAGCAATTTACTAGAAAAATACTAACCCAAGTCATTTTATTGAATTCTCTTTAATCTGAGTATCAGTTGATGGCTGTAAGAGACCTGATATGTCAAAAACATGTAAAAGTGTCAATTATGCACAGAACGTGACCCTAGATTATATAAACAGTAAAACCAGAGCTAGCAGCTGAATTTGATAAATTTAGGAACCGTTTTGAAAAATCACAATTTTATGAAAACATTTTGAGCTCTCTAAATGTATTATTTCCTTTAAAAAATGCTTTTATTTACTGCCAGAACCATTAACAACACAATATTTATCAATCAACTGATTCTAAAACAAAAACCTTTGTGAATAAGTAAAGCATAAACTTACATGGTTTTAGCTTTTGTGTCAGCAATGAAGAAAGTGTTATTTTTCAAAATGCTACATTTCATTTATATTTTCCAATTTTTTTGTACCATACAATTATGAAATGTTGATATTTAAAATGTCTCCATATGAGCATTTTTGATGTGGTCCACCTTTATATTTTACTCATTGCAAATGCACCACCAAATGACATTGACTTATTGGGTCACATAAACAAATTCTGAAGCTTTGAACCCCTTGTATCTTAAATGTGATGGCATCTGTTGAGGTGGGCAGGAGAATTCTCTGGATGGTATTGCTTGGTTGCCTAGCAATCAGTCACCTGATGTATTTGGGGAATCAGGCAATGAGCAAGAAGGCTGACAAAGAGAGAAGCCACAAGATCTTTAACAAAGGCTAATTATATATACAGTAGCATCTGTTTTAGCTTCTGCTTGAGTGTATAAAGTAATTGAAACCAAGCCAATACGTTTGGATAAATTTCACTATGGTGAAAGAGGGATCTTGCAATAGGTGTATTGAGTTGTTCATATGACCTTTTTTATCTTTATTTTTTTGATGAAGGGAGACATACTCTCAGAAGACTTCTAAGAATCCAAGATGTTCAATGTCTGTAATATGAATTGTTATGACCTTGTGAAATAACATTTTGAAAGTATGTTCTTTGGCATTATTATAAGTAGAAAATTTTAATTCATGAGTGATTATACTTAATTAAGCAAATGTTTGTTCTTAGATTAATTCTCATCAGATGGGTCCTTTTCCATAAATGTTGTGGCTTCTTCATATAATAAAGTTTTGTGACAAAAATACAGAAGTCATCTAACTAGATGTTGTCTATTTTACTATTATTATGTTTGAATAAGGTAATGCTAATATTCTTTAACTCATTACTGTAACTTTAAGAAGAAGCTACAATTCAAACTTTTCTCTACCAATGAGTGTCTGATGGATAACTGAATTAAATACAGTAAAGCCTATTACTTCTTTAGCTTTCCTAAATCTTGGGAATATGGGTAGAAAATAAAGAACTAATATGAAAATTGATTATGGATATATGATTTCTATAACAACTGTCATGAAAATGTATATAATGATTTAGTAAAACCTGTAGTCCATAACATGCTTCCTTTGTAAGCATATCATAAAAAAAAATCAGAATATATACACTTCCCTCTCATTAATGTTAGACCTAACTATTTACATTTAACTTTAATGTTTAAATTTTAAAAATAATGGATATTATAATTTTTTAAATTGAGATAATACATAACAAGAGCTATCATTTTAATAAAGCATACAATTCAGTGATTTTTGTATATTTGCAAAGTTGTGCAACCATCACTACTATCAATATTCTAAAATATTTTCATCACCCCAAAAGGTAATCTTAGATTCATTAGCAGTGACTCCCAGTCTTCCCTCCCCCCAAACTACTAGCAAGCACTAATCTATTTTCTGTGTTAAAGGATTTACTTATTCTGAATATTTCAAGTAAATGAGATCATACAATATGTGGTATTTTATGCCCGACTTCTTTCATTTAGCATGCTGTTTTTAAGATTTATGCAGGTTGTAGAATGTAATAGGACTTCAGTCCTTTTTAGGGCTGAAAATATTTCATTGTATAGATATACCACATCACAATTATTCATTCACTGGTTGATGGAAACTTAGGTTGTTTTGACATTGTGACTATTATGAATAATGGTGCTGTGATCATTCATGTACAGAATTTTGCATCGATGTATGCTTTAATTCTCAGGTATATGTCTAGACATGAAATTGCTGGGTAATATTTTAACTCTACATTCAATTTATTGAGGAACTGCCAATTGTTTTTTTTAAGCATATTTTATTGATTATATTGTTAAAATACTTCCAATTTTTCCCCTTTGCTACCCTCCACCCAGCACCCACCCTCCCCCAGCAATCCCCCCCAAATCCATGCCCATGGTTTGTACATACAAGCTATCCTGCTTCACCCTTTCATATATTCTTCTTTTTTAATAAATAAATGATTAATTAATTATTTTAATAATAAAAAATAACAATCCCTCCCTCTCAGATATTAAGACCCTTTATAATCTTATAAAGGACAATGGGCGAAGGTCTCAAGCTCCTCTAGCTGTTTCAAGCTGGACATGGTCGTCGTCCTACCTACCCTTCGGTCCAGAAATCCCTAATAAGAGTGGGGGTGTGAAGGGGAGGGTGGCCTTCAGACATGGGGAAGGATTGTGCAGACTCCAGGTCAGTTGGCTGTCCCCGGACAACGGCGTGCTTGGTTTAAGAGGCTGGCATCCTTGTTGTATTCTGGGGGCAACAGATTTGGCAAAAGGGTTAAAAGACATCATTCAATCCATAACTACTAGATGACAAAAGGCAGGGATTAATTTTGCAATGTCACACATTAGGGAAAAAAAAGGGGGCTTCTTTGGAGGAAGGTGTCCCAGACACATCTCACTTGTCCAAAACTCTTTTGTCCATTATACTTAGTTTGGGCTGAGGGAAATATTTTAGGTTTCCCCCCCTCTCAGACCTCTGGGCCCTTTCAGTCCAAGCCATTAGGCTAGAAAAGAGAAACCAGTTTTAAAGTGAAGCCCACAGAGCACCCCATTCTTGTTTTTAATAGCAGTTGTACCATTTTATATTCCAGCCAGTGAGATATAAGAGTTTCAATTTATCCACATCATTGCCAACAATTCGTATTTCCTGTCTTTTTGTTTTTTTGTTTTGTTTTAGTGATTCTGATGGGTGTGAAGTAGTTAGCTTATTGTGGTTTGACTTTTTTTTCATTTCACAAATGATTAAAGATGTTAAGCATCTTTTCATGTACTTATTAGCCATTTCAATACATTCTTTGAAGAAATGTCTATTCAGAAACTCTGCCCATTCTTAAATCAGGTTGTTTGTTTTTCTTACTAAGTTGTAAGAGTCCTTTATGTATTCTGGAAACTAGACCTTATCAGATATATTATTTGCAAATATTTTATTCCATTTTGTAGGCTGTCTTTTCACTGACTTGATAACCATATTTCAATAAACAAAATTTTTTAAGCTTGATGTTCAATTTATCTTTTTTCTTCTTTGGTTGCTTATGCTTTTTGTGTCATCTTTAAGAAACTGTTACCTAATCCAAGGTCACAGAGCTTTACACCTCTACTTCCTTTTAAGAATTTTATAATTCTAGCTTTTACAGTTAGGTCTTACATTTATTTTGAATTAATTTTTATATGCTGTGTAATAGAGATCTATATTCATCCTTATGTAGGTTGATATCCAGTGACCTAAGATCCATTTTTTAAAAACTATTCTTTCCTCATTAAATGATCTTAGCACCCTTGTTGAACATCAGTTTAATGGATTTCATTCTGGTCTTATATTTCATTGATCTATATGTCTCTTCTTACACCAAAATCACAATTTTTTGTTTCTCAACTGTAGAATGTGTTGAAATTGGAAAACGTGCATTCTCCAACTTTGTTTTTATTTTTTGAGGTTATTTTGGCTATTCTGGGTCCCTTGCAATTCCATATGATTTTTTTTTAGGATCAACTTGTACAATTCTGTCAAAAATAAAATTTGACATTTAATAGGGTTTGCATTGAATTTGGGGATTAATTTGGGATTATATTAAAATATTGTCTTCCAGTTAATGAACAAGCTGTGTCTTTTCATTTATTTAATTTTTTAACAATGTTTTATTATTTTCAGTGGCCAAGTCTTGCACTCCTTGGTTACTTTTATTTCTAAATAGTTATTCCTTTTACTACCTTAATAACTGAAATTTTTTCTTGTTTACACTTTAGGATTGCTCACTCCTAGCATGTAGAACTACAACTGATTTTTATGTTAATCTTGTGTTTACAATTTTGCTGACTCATTTACTAGCTGTAATAGTTATTGTGTGGATTCTTCAGTATTTTTTATATTTAAGATCATCTCATCTGTGAATATAGGATAAATTTTTCTATTCCTGTAAAAAAATGCTGTTGGAATTTTGATAGAAATCAATATTTTCTGCAACTATTAAGGCAGATACTAAAATGGTAAACAGGGATATTTCTACTTCATTTGAACATTAAATTTAGTTTGCATGTTCTATGAGGATGTATGTTTAAAGCAATTATTGATTCTATTAAAAACAAAGTTCCAGAATACTATTTTAACATGTTTAATTCCAGTAAGAAGTTTTGGAAATTTGTTCCTGTATATAACTTCAGAAAAAATATATATAGCCTACTTAATAGTAATTAAGATTGATAGAGAAATTTATGGCTTATAAACTTATAGTTATATATCTGTGTGGTTTCTTCACATACTGTCCCTTCAATTTTCAAAAAAACTGTATTCACAAAGGAGAAAAATGTTCAGGAATGTTGAAATAACCTGGAGTCAAATGTCTAGTAATTGCCAAACTGGGACTAACTACAGATCATATACTTTTCCCAATACCATACATTTAAAAATAGTGTATATGGTTGGGTAATAGATGCTTAGTGTGAACCATTTTTCTAAACAATTTATGTAATTGATACAGTGCAATTCTGAAATTCCACTTCTGTCTATGATTATTAAAATGATTCCTTAAAGTAATGGTATAAATGGGTTTTCCTATGTTTTAGACTTGTCTCTGAGGAAGAACTTGCCTGAAATCTTTGATGTTTTATAATCAAAGAGCCTTTTTGATCCAGCTTGGTTATACCAATTTTGCATAATATTCCCCAGTCAATAATTACACTATCATATTAAAATTATTCTGCTTTATGCTCAATGGTCATCAAAGAATACTTGTTTCAGCCAAATTAATTGCCTGTGATATAAATGCAACCAAGGAATTAGTGTCTGTAAGAAGTTTAAAAGCTGGCTCACTATCTAAATTTCAAATGTTTATTGGGTTAAATTTGTGTAAACCTTTATTTCTAACTTTGGGGAGTAACAAAAGTCATATTCAAAAAAATTTATCTTTAACATGTATCAGACTTTGGAGATACCAAAATAAATAAGAAGTCTAGACAACCAAAGGGAATAGTCATGTACTTGATTTACAAGTAAGCTACAGTATTGCTATTTGAGTCTTTCAAGAAATGAAATACCTCTGTTTTTGAATGTGAAGAACACTTAATAAGCAATTAGTGTTCTGAATCTTTATGAGACCAATAATCAGAAGCATTCTTCTGTGGGAAACCATGTTTAGATGTATGGATGGTAGGGAAAAAATGGATTTTAAGCCAGACTCTTTTGTCTTGGTTTGCTAATCTGTTTTAACTATTTGCAGGATTATTTTTAGTATTTTGTCAGGATAAGTATGAAAGATGTTTCTAAAACTATAAACTGAATCATAAACAAAATACATTTATTGCCACACATTAACAATTTTAATAATTATTAATATAGTATAGCAATGTGCCACATCAGAACTGTCCACCATCATAGCAGCACTTCTAGCCCTGTCGCTAGTCAGGGGAGAAGAAATCATAATTCTTAGCTCTTCTAATACAAGTGATATGATAGGTCCAAATGTCACAAAGTATTCTAAAGCAAAAAAAAAAAAAAAATGTTTGAGTTACATAGCCAAATCTCACAGTGTTGGCAGTGGCTCTAGGATAGCTGGAATCCAGATTTAGACAACATTAGGATTTCCTCAACATTTGACTCTGATTCTCTCTATTGTTTTGTTTTGTTGTTTTTTTTTCACATTGGCTTCAGCCTCATGACCTCATGTAATTCTAATTATTTCTCAAAGTCTCTGTCTCTTAATACCAACCCAGCTGGGTTTCAGCATATGACTTTTGGGAGGACACGAACATGCAGTCAATCCCTGACACCCAAAATTTGTTTCCTTCTCACATGCAGAATACATTCATTCCATTTCAACAACTCCAAAAGTCTTAACTCATTCCAGCATCAACTCTAAAGCCTAAAGTCCAAAGTTTCATCTAAATACCATCAAAATTAGGTATGGGTGGGACTCAAGGCATCCTTGAGTCAAACTCCTCTTTAGCTGTGAACCTGTGCCTCCAAAATACAATGGTGGGACAGACTAAGGTATACATTCCCATTCCAAATGGAAGAGATGGGAAAGAAAAAGGGGTAATGAGTCTCAAGTAAGTCCAAAACCTAACAGGGGAAACGCTATATGTTAAGGGTCAAGAAGAACCCTCTGGTTTGATGCTCTGCTTTTCAGTCCCACTAGACTGGTGATGTCATCCTCATGGCTCAGTGAGATAGCCCTATTAGTGGCTTTCTGCAGTGGCCTCACACCCACAGCACCTCTCTGCCTGGACTCTGTGGCTTACAGGTTTAGAATCTTATAGCCATGGTTCTCCTAACCTGAGATCTCTAGCCTATGGCTCTGATGGGTGGCTCCATTCTTTGAAATCCAGGTGGAGGTAGCCAGACTTCCCATGGTTCTGCTGAGCATGACCCATGCTAAGCTCTCTGCAGGGTCCCAGGCCCTGAGACACTGAGCAGGGGGCACCATGGCCTGGTTGACTGGCAAGCTGGCCCCCACATTTGAAATGACTCTGCCTCTCCAGCCCTTGCACAGTGGGCCTGTGATAGGAGTGGTAATCTTGATGGATCTGATTCACCTTTTGGGTAACTCTTCTGTTTTCTTGAAGAACAACTTGTGTATTCTGTTGAGATAGCTGATAGTTACTAGCCTCATTATCTAAGGATCACTGGGTCACACCTTTAGTGTTCTCGTTTTTTGTAATTGGATAGGCTGAGGATTTTTCCAAATCTAAATTCTGCTTCATTTTTGCTTAACAATTTCACTTTTGTTCTTTCTCTCTTCTCACATTTTATTATATATAGTCAAAAGAAGCCAGGCTGCATCTTCAACACTGCTTAGAAAGTTTCAGCTAAATATTTCATTCCATATCCCACCAGTTCCACCTTTCACAATTGAGCCAAGTTCTTTGCCACTTATTGGCAAGGATTGTCTTTCCTCCAGTTTCCAATAACATGATCCTCATTTCCATCTAAACCCTCATGAGAATGGCCTTTATCACTCAAATTTCTACTTACATTCTGTTCAGTATTACTTAGGTATAATGGTAGTCTTGTGAAGTGAGCTTGTGAGTCTTCCCTCTTCTTGATTTTTTTTAGAATAGTTTGAGAAAAATAGGGATTAGTTTTACTTTGGTAAAATGTACCTGTGAAGCAATTTCATCCCAGACTTTTGTTTGGGAGTTTTTTATTTACTGACTCAATTTCTTTTTATTTTTTGGGTATATTTTATTATGTTGTTATAGTAGTCCCAATTTTTTCCCTTTGCTCCCCTCTGCCCAGTACCCCACTTCCCTCCAGTAACCCCACCTCCCTTAGTTCATGTCCATGGTTTGTGCATATAAGCTCTTTGGCTTCACCCTTTCCTATATTATTAACTTTCCCATCTATTTTGTACCAACTGATTATGCTTCTTAATCCCTGCACCCTTTCCCCATTTCTCCCCCTTCCCCCTCCCAGCTGATAACCCTCCAAATACTCCCCAAACCTATGATTCTGTTACTATTGTGGTTATTTGCTTAGTTTGTTTTTTGTTTTTAGATTCTGTTGTTGATAGTTATTTGTTGTCATTTTAATGTTCATAGTTTTGATCTTTTTCTTAAATAAGTCCCTTTAACATTTCATATACAGTATTCCCTCACTTATCGTGGATATTATGTTCCAGACCCCCTGCAATAGGTGAAGATCCACGAAGTAGGAACCTTACATTTATTTTAGTATTTATATATATTTTAAGGCTTACAAACCTTTCCCCCACACTTATAAACCATTCCCAGTCCCTTATTAACCTTTTCAACACTTTTATAAACATTACTTATGTTTCTAAACATATTCTACACTCTTAAACCTACATAACTTTAAAAACATATGTATACAGTACTGAAAAATCCTGTGATATAGTAAAAAACTCATGATAAATAATTAAATATAATATTTTTTTAAATCCTGCAATACATTGAGGCCGCAATAAGTGAACCACGATATAGAAAGGAACTACTGTAATAAGTAAGGGTTTGGTGATGATGAACTCCTGTAGATTTACCTTGACTAGGAAACACTTTATCTGCCCTTCCATTCTAAATGATAGCTTTGCTGGATAGAGTAATCTTGGTTGTAGGTCCTTGCTTTTCATCACATTGAATACTTCTTGCCAGTTCCTTCTTGCTTGCAAAGTGTCTTTTGAGAAATAAGCTGATAGTCTTATAGGCACCCCTTTCTAGATAATTTTCTGCTTTTCCTTGCTGCTTTTAAGATTCTTTCTTTATCTTTAACCTTTGGCGTTTAATTATGATGTGTCTTATTGTGGTCCTCCTTGGGTCTAGTTTATTTGGGACTCTCTGTGCTTCCTGGACTTGTATGTCTATGTCCTTTGCCAAATTTGGGAAGTTTTTCTTCATTATTTTTTAACATAAGCTTTCAATTTCTTCCTCTTCCTCTTCTCCTTCTGGTACCCCTATTATTCGGATGTTGGTATGTTTAAAGTTGTTCCAGAGGTTCCTAAGCCTCTCCTCATTTTTTTCAATTCTTATTTCCTTATTCTGTACTGGTTGACTGTTTTTCTTCTTCCTTATGTTCTAAATCATTGATATGAATCCCAGTTTCCTTCCCTTCACCGTCGGTTTTGTGTGGATTTTCCTTCGTTTCACTTAGCATAGCCTTCACTTCTTCCCTTATGCATTTGTGGTACTCAAGCATATCTCTCAAGTGTGTGATCATCTTTATCACCAGTGTTTTGAATTCTGCATCTGTTAGGTTGGCTATCTCCTCATCACTTAGTTCTCCCAGTGGAACCTTGACCCATTCCCCCTTTTGGGCCATACCTCTCTGTCTCTTCATCTTGAAAGGCTCCTTTGTTTGTCTGCTTCTGTGTCTTAGGTAGAGCTGCCACTCCTGTCATGTTCTAAGGGGCAGAGCCTTAGGTATTCATCAGTACAGGGTGACCCATTTCACCATATTGTGGCATTGTATGTGGGGGAGGGGACCGAGAGGGAACAATGCCACTTGCTTAGCACTTGCCCCTTTTCCAGGCACTTCTCCCACTTCTGTATGGGACTGGCACCTCTCTAGCTGTTGCCCTGGCCATCATTACCAGAGTGGGTGGGTCTGTGGACATTCTAGGACTGCAGGGGCCCTTTAAACAAGTGGACTCTGCTGAGAGACTGGCAGTTTCTTCCTCCACCTCAACCCCCACTGCTTTACACAGTCAGAAGCAATGAGGCTTTATTTTCCCTGGTGCTGGAACAGTGAGCTGTGTGGTCTGGTCTGGTGCTGGAAGTGCTCCCCAGGTGTCCCTCTCAACTTTTTAAAACATGTGACTGCGCTTTCCACAGGCCAGCTACTGCTGCTGCTGCTGCCACTGCCACACTGCGTCCTCTCTGCCCCGACTCCATCCCTCCTACCTGTCTAGATGAGCATTTCTTCTTTATATCTTTGTTTGTTGGACTTCCATGCAGCTTGACTTTCTGGAAATTCTGGTTCTCTCTAGTTTTGAGGTAGTTGTATTCCTTCTTAGTTGTGGAGGGAAATGCAGCATATCTGTCTAAGCCTCCATCTTGGCTGGAAGTCCTACTGATTCAATTTCATTGCTAGTAATCAGTTGTTCAGGTTTTTGTTTACTCTTGATTCAGTCTTGTCAGATTGTATGTTTCTGGGTATTTATTCATTTCTTACCAACTGCCCAATTTGTTGGATTATGATGTTCATATTTTCTTATAATCCTTTGTAGTTCTGTGATGTGAGTTGTTACTTCTCCTCTTTCATTTGTGATTTTATTTGTTTGGGTCCCCTCTCTTTTTTATTTGCTAAATCTAATTAAATGTTTATCAACTTTATCTTTTCATAGAACCAACTCTTGTTTATTTATACATACACCAGGAGTTACAGAATTTTTAGAAAGTGCATGGGGATGATGAATACCAGATTCAAGGCAAGGTTATCTCCAGGGAGGGAAGGAGATGGGGAGATAAATGTATAGATATTTCAATTAGTTGAAATATTTTATTTCCCAGGCTGAGAGTTTATTACATGGTTATTTCTGTAATTTTATATGTCTGAAATGTTTCCCAATAATCTGTCTATTCTATCCTTCCTGTCTGTCCATCACTATCTGTCTACTTGTCATCATCTATCTTCCAGTTGCCTAACTGAACATGCATGACATAATGAATCATCTATAAGTTTTATGCTATTCTCCTTACTTTGATGAATATTTTAAAATTTAATTTTCTAAAAGGTTATATTTACCATTGTGTTGATAATAAACAGAGGAGTTAGGAGGTGTGAGATGTCCCTGAGTCTTATGGCAGAAGCAGAGAGAAGGAAATAGTGAAGCTGAGAACTGTTAGGAAATTGAGTGGATGTCTGTGGAGACTACTTGATAGTGCTGATGCAAAGAAGGTTGTCATGTTTCTGTCATGAGCCTCCCAGTGGACAATAAAATGGCTTCCTGTTACTAGAAAATATACGTGGAAAGGGTGATGTTGATAGTTCAGGCAAGACGACCCTCTGTCTAAATTTTAACATTCACAATTTATATTTCTTGCATGAGTCCTTGATGTATTTGTTGTATATCCTAATAAATGCATCCTGGAACCTTTGTAAGAGTCTAATAGAAAAACTTTTCATCTGAAAAGTCCAAATTAATTTTTTGTTTGTTTAAAGAAGATGTATACTTTTTCAAATGGCACATCCACACTTTATACTGAACTGGCTGGCATGAGGTGGTCTAGGAGAGATGCACTAGTTGGTTGTGCTTGCTGATGGTATAGGTTTCAGACTGTAGAAACGCTGATGAAATTGAAATGGTGCTTGCAGCTGAGGATCATCTGTTAGGGTAGTGATGTTGCCTCAAGATGCTCGCTGGACGTTGAAGAATGTGCTGATTTGTATACTGGAGAGGGCCCTGAAGATGGCAATGTGCAAGGCTTTCATTGTTTAAAAGAATTCAGGCGAAAAATGTGTGTTACAGGCACTTTTTACCCCATCATGACCTCTGTGGATGCTGCTAATTGATCAGAACTTGCTGCATGTTGCTTTATGTCATTTTTTTCTGCACTGGTTATGCATGTAGGATTTTTTTATATTTCTTCAGCCACAGTGGGAAGGAACACCTAACAGTACCTTTTCACCTTCATAACCCAAAGTTATATTTAAGATTTTCCCATTGGACTGGTTTTTGGTGGTGGTGGTGGTAGTGGTTTTTGTTGCCTGATCAAATTCTTGGCAAGTAGCAGAAATGAATGGTTCTATTCTTATATTACTGATGCCAATTGCTATAATGGTATGAAAGGAGCTAGTGGCTACCACTATGTACTAATAAAGTGAGCAGTGGCACTGCTTAAGAACAGTCTCAGCTTATGAGCCATCCTTGCTTTGTATATATCATCCTTATTGGAGATGTACCACTTTTACAACATTGATTTTTCTATGTCCCTTATTCTGAATCATAAAAGGTAAATATATGTTTTAAAATTAAAGGTAAATATAATATTTATTATGAGTAGTTTTGTAACATTTATGGAGAACATAGACCATCCTGTTAACTTGAGGGTTCATTTTAGTTAAGAATAGAAATTTCACTAATATGTTTTTATTCACTGAGACCAAACACAGATTACATTTTGGTTAGTTAGGTTCCAAGAATCTGTCAGTGGGAAGTTAAGACAAACAGAATAAAACAAAAATGAGATCTTGACAGAAGAAAGACTCAAAGGCCTGCCTATCCTTTCCTTATAAGAAAGTATACCTTCCATAATATTCATATGAAGAACTTTTGAAAAAATTAATCAGACATTTCAGGGGAAAAGTGGTATTTATTATTTGCATTCTCAGCAATCACAACAGTATCCAATTTGTTAAAGGAGAAGCTTCAATAAAAGTTAACATTACAGTACTCCCTCACATATCACAGGTATTACATTCCAGATACCACCACCACCCCCACAAAGTAGAAACCTTACATTTATTCTACAATCTTAAACCTACATAACTTCAACAACATATGAATACAGTACCGCAAAATCCTATGGTATAGTGAAAAATCCATGATAAATAATTAAATATAATATTTTTTTAAATCCCACAATACAGAGAGGCCGCAATAAGTGAACCGCGATATAGAGAGGGACTACTGTAGTATTCCAGAGCTTTGATCCTAGGTTATCAAGATTACAAGAGAGCCTGATAAATCATTTGTTTCTGCTCCGTTTTTTATTGAAGACTCCTACTTTTATCTTCTCCGAATTTTACATATTCTCAGCTACATTCAAGCACTCTCAAGGTTGCTTGTACTCCTAGAAAAAGTAGTTTTACAAAAAATAATTTATTGACCCCCTCCCAAACCCCTTTCTAAAATCATAGTCTCTTAACTGCCAAGCTCCTATGCTTACCTTTACCTAATATATCCAGTTGGTTCTTCTAAAACAGATTTCCTCAGCCTTAGCACTGTTGATTTGGGGCTGGAGAATTCTTAGTTGTTGAGGACTGTCTTATTCTTTGTAAGACGTTTAGCACCATCTCTGGCTTCAATTCGGTAGATACCACTAGTGTTACAGAGCAAAAGGGGGTTCTTTCACATGGTACTGTGAGAAATGCTCACAATAAAAACTGGGACACAGGACTTGAGCAGTAAAGCGAGGCCTTTACTCACGAGTCTGCAGAGCCGGGCGCACCCTCACAGCCAGGAGAATGTGCGCGCCAAGTAGACAAAGATGGCTGGTTTTATATTTTTGGCTTCCCCACCCTAAAATTGCCATCCTAAAGTGAGAGCAATTAGCTTCCCTGCCCTAACGCAACTAGCTCCCTGCCCCCTCTCTCCTTCTTCCCCGTTTCTCCATGACCGGATACTCTGGAGTTACAATCTAACGGGTTCATCTAAATGCCCCTATTGTGATTTGTGAATATGCTAATGCTGTCAACTTCCTTCTTAGAGATCCTTTAATTACATTTGCCCTTAAGACCCTTCATTTACATTTACCCCTTTGTTACTAATGACTTTTTACTGGTTTGGGAGTCACTATGAACTTGTTTCTTACAGTACCTTTGTGTAAAACCCAACAACTAGTGTTGAGGAAAACAGATCTTTATTTACAATATTCCAACCTGGGGAGGACAGTGAGCACTTCAGCTCAGAGCCCTGTTCTCCCACGAGACCCAGCACTTCCCTTGCTCCCCAAAAGGCTAGAAGCCAAAAACATGCCCAGAAGTTCCCCATCCCTTATCTGTCAGCCATCTCCTTCAGGATCTGGGGTACAATGTCATCAGCCTCCGTATAACAGTCCAGGAAAACATGTGCCATGTTGCACTGGATCACGCATGGTTCTCCCTTTCAAAGCAGCATATAGTACTCCCTTTCCTTTCCAAACCACATGGAGTTCTCTTTCCTTTTAAGGCTGCATGGTGTTCTCCTTGCTAAAATGTCTGCCACCTATTTTTAAACCCCTGACTGCATCCTCTGACGCAGTGGTTGTGGTACCCAGTTCTGACCATTCACAGAACCTTGAGCAGGCTCTGTATGCTCTTTCTACACCATTCCATGGTCAAAACCCCTCCCATCTTCTTGGGGCCTTGGAAGAACCAAAGCCACTTGCATAACTGAGAAACTAAGCTACTAGCCATAGTCATGCAAAGGCATCTTAAAAGCTGTTCCCTTTTCCCCATCCCCCAATTTGCAGGCTCTTGGGATTTTTAAAGAACCCTACTTTGTAACACTAGTGCTCAGCCAAGCAGCTGTGACAACAAAGAACGTCTCCAAATCTTATCAAATATTCCCTGGGGCAAAACTGCTCCCAGTTCAGAACAACTATTCTAGAAATAATGTTTATTGCATCTCCAAGGGAAAATGTGGTGAAAGACTGTAATTCTGTAACCTAATTAATATGTGGATATTTTCATGCAGATAAACATATTTTTAGGAATTCGTGGATAGGAACTGTTTTTATAGAAGTACTGTTCTGTCACAGGGCTATTCTGTTTTCCAACTCAGCACCATCACAACATGGCTCACTTTTCTGTGCTAGGTGCTGAAAATACTAGTGTGAATGAAAAACAATTTCTAACCTTAGAGGCACTCCAGGGACTTTTGGTAAATCCTTGGCCAAAGTGAAACTTAACATACATCAGCATTTACTGTGGGCCCTATATCCATGAAAGACACTACTGCTGGTTTTCATTAGTGAAAAAGACCAAATATATTTATATCCATTCCTATTTATAAGAATTTGCCTTATTCTGCTATAGTTGTGTCATTATTAAAGGATGAATAATACTCAGAGAGGTAGTTAAAGCCACTTAATTGACATATGAATAAATTAAATGTTCAGTTAAGAGGGCCAAATGCCTAGGATTTGAATTTGTTGAATGCTTTTCTATGACTTGACATGACACATTGCCGGTGACTTGCATTTATAAAATGTTCTGCTTTATGAGACACAGGATTAATTGTTAATATTTAGCTTAAGCCACTTTATTCTTTTGTCACATCGTTTTATATTTTTCTGTGTCATTAATTGCTTAAATTCATGAAGAATAGTCCTATTTTAGTAAATATTTTTCCCATCTTAGGATCTTCCAAGGCTTTATTATTCACTGATGCTTTCATCTGATGACATATATTTTAATATACTGTGCAGCTGCTAGATTGAAATGATTTCTTAATTGGCACGTTTCAGCTTTCCTGCAGCTTGCACAAATTAAGAAGATTCTACTCCGCTTATCAGGAACAAGCTGGTTGTAGTTTGTCACATCTGTACTGATCTTAAACATTACCAGATAAAATCATTTATTGCCCAATCTAGTAATTTGGAAAGATTCTATCACTAGGTAAATTTTCAGATTTTTTGAAATAAAATGATAACAATGAATAATAGAATTGTAATAAAAACAAAGTACTTATGTATGATACAACTTTTCATTGCTCTTGCTCGTTCTGCTGGTCATTTCTCCTGCTACCTATTTTAGAAAGAGTCATCTCTGAATCTTTTTTAAAATACTCCTTAGAAAGAGAAGAGCTTCTCTTTATTTTGATGCATGAATATTTAGCAGTCGTTGAGTACACAAAAATAAGAATATAGATGGAATCATGTTATTTAGAACAGAGTGATTTTAGGTTAATTCACCACAATACCTTTATTTTTCATATATGAACACTGAAATTCAGATAGGTTAAATGACTTGTCCGAGGTCTCTCAGATAGGCAGAGACAAGGTAGGTGTAATAATACAGAATTACTAATTCCTCTTCTGGTATTAATGATTTTCCGATATATGATCTTTCTATATAAACTTCAGAATTATATTTTCTGGTCATGTGATTATATGATTTAGATGTTGAGGATAAAGAAAGCTAAAATAATCTTTTATCCAAAGCCCAAAATTTTTTAAGTTAAGTTTCAAGGGTTATTTTAATAATGCATAGTATTTTATGATCTCTGACATTTGGAGAACCTGTACACCTCACAAGTACAAGTGGACACATGAACTATATGATCCAAGTGTTCTACTTGAATCAGATTCCTTTTTATCTTTATAGATGCACCTTTTGAAATTTATATTTAGAAGATAGCTTTAGCATTGTTGATTTACATAAACATAGATTTGAAAAAGTAAAATGATATCTTTTTATGTGTTAAGGAGAGGTCTTTTACAGGTGGGAACAAAAATATTTCTGCTATTGTAATAAAGCCAGTGTTGCAAATTGAGTATTGTTTTGTTATGATAGATAGAATTTCAAGTAATAAAAACTTGTTGGAATGAGCATTCATATAGAGAAGAATTCCATCATAAGTTAATAACATTAGTGACAGTGTAGAGATCTATATATCTGCAGATTTAATCGTATATATGTGTATACATACATCGTCGGCAGCCGTCCGTCTCGAGAGACGATGGTGTAGCTTCTTAAGAGTCTATCTGCACCGCCGAGAATGGCTGTGCAGTCCGACTCGGGAGTGACACGGTATCTGTCTCCTCCCGTGTTGAATCGACATCTTGCGATGGCGCTGGAGTGTCCTCTCCAGTGAAGCTGAAGCTACAGAGCCTGGGCAGGGTGATATGGAGGGTCTGCTGTTGCCCATGCAGCAGACCCCCCCTCTCTTCGCAGCTGAAGGGTCCAAGGGAAAGACGGAGTCAATACAGCTTGGCTTCAGGTGCGCCGCAGGAGTTGCCGGTGATGACTACAACGTCAAACCGCCTCAGGGACTCCGGCTCCGGATTTTCTGTCGGGGTTTACTCCCTTAGCCTTTCCCCTGAAGAGGTATGCCGCAAGGCAGCGGAGGTTTTTTGGAGTCAGAGTTTTCCTTCTCTGATGTGCCCTGACTGGAAGATCGAACCAGCGACACTATATATGTACATAGGATATAAGAAGTACCTCATTGTGGTTGTGATTTGTATTTCCCTAATACCTAATAATGTTGAGTATTTTTTCAGGGGCTTTTATGTTTATTTGCACATTTTCTCTTCAAAACCTTTGCCCATTTTTAAATTAGATTATTCCACTTCTGGGTATATACCCACAAGAAATGAAAACATATGTACATACAAATTTTGGTGTGTAAATGTTCATGTCAACATTATTCATAATAGCTAAAAGTGAGAACAGTTCAAAGGCCATCAGCTGAAGAATAGATACACTGTGGTCTATACAATCAATAATATTTGGCAATAAAGTGAAAGAAGTACTGATACATGTGATAATATGAATGAACAATAAACATAGTAAGTGAATATTCTTCATACTAAGAGAGAAGCCAATCATGAAAGACCAAATATGATTCAATTTACATGAAATGGCTAGAATAGGCAAATATAATAGAGAAAGAAGGTAGATTAGTGGTTGCCTAAGGAATGGGAGAGAGAGGAATGTGGAGTGACTGCTAAGAGTACATGGTTTCTTTTGGTGTAAAGAAAATGTTCTAAAATTAGATAGTAGTGATAGCTGCACAATTCTCTGAACATGCTCAAAACTATTGAATTGTACATTTTAGTAGGATAATTTTTATGATATGTGAATTATATCTTCAGCTATTCATAAAAATAAACATACTTATAAGAATGATAGTTTTACTCTCTGGAAGTCTGTCAAATAATAGAAATGAGAGTTTCAAAATAAGGCTTTTAAAATCCTTACGAGGAGAATAAGGTGATTACCAGCTGGAAAATAACCATTTGTACTTAAATTGTTAAAAATTAACATCTACATATTACAAAAAAATACGTCATGTCCTCTCAGTAAATAGTACCATCAACTATCTAGTGGTCTCAACCAGATACTTGAAAGTCATCTTCCATTTACTTTACCTCCAGTTTTAGGGAGGCAGATGGTTCTCCTGAATTCACCTTTTATCTCCTGGGCATCATGTGATATTCTTCCTTTTTAATGATGGGGCCCCAGGCTTAGTATGAAGTATTTAGCCTACTCTATTGTCATAGCCTATGAGTTGGTCTATACTTCTGGTAAAGATTGTGCTAAAATGCATATATGATCTCAGTAGCATCTATGGAATAGTGTCACTTATAGAATAGACTAAACTTCTCAGTAGAATCTGGAAGGCTTTTTATATTCTAAACCCTGTCCATTTTTCCGTCCTACTTTCTGTCACTCCCATGCAGCAAATTACACTATAGTTTAATGCACTTCTCATGAATGTTGTCTCAGACATTTAAACTTTTCTCTTGAATATTTTTCATTGACTCATAGGTTATTTAAAGTGTGTTGTTTGAATGTCCCATAATTGTTTTATCCACTCATCTGTTGTTGGACACTTGGGCTGCTTCCATATCTTGGTGATTATAAATAATGCTGCAATGAGCATAGGGGTGTATATGTTATTTCAAATTAATGTATTGGGTTCCTTCAGATATACTCCCAGAAGTAGGATTACTGGGTCAAAAGGCAGATCCATTTAAAATTTTTCTAATTATCTCCGTACTGCTTTCCACAGTAGCTGTACCAGTCTTCATTTCCACCAACGGTGCGAACAGGTTCCCTTTTCTCCGCATCCTCGCCAGCATTTGTTGTTTGTTGTTTTTTATTGATGATAGCCATTTTGACAGGTGTGAGGTGATTTTTCAGTGTGTTTTTAATTTGTATGTCTCTGATAATTAGTGATATTAACCATCTTTTCATATGTCTGTTAGCCATCTGTATGTCTTCCTTGGAGAAGTGTCTTTTCAGGTTTTTTGCTCATTGTTTAATTGGGTTTTGTCTTTTTTTTTTTTTTTGGTGTGAGTTTTTTAAATACTTTATACATTTTAGATATTAACCCTTTATCAAATGTATTAGCGAATATGTCCTCCCGTTCTGTGGGGTGTCTATTTATTTTGTTGATGATTTCCTTTGCTGTGCAAAACCTTTTTAGTTTAATGTAGTCCCATTTGTTTATTCTTTTGTTTCCCTTGACTGGGGAGATATACCTGATCAAAATTTGCTATGAGTAATGTCTAAGATTTTGCTGCCTATGTTTTCATCTAGGATTTTTATGGTTTTGGGTCTAACATTTAAGGCTTTGATCCATTTTGAATTTATTCTTGTGTGTGGTGTAAGAATGTGGTCTAGTTTCATTTTTCTGCACATATCTGTCCAATTTTACCATCACCATTTATTGTATGAACTGTCTCTAGCTCATTGTATGTGCTTGCTTCCTCTGTCAAATATTAATTGACTATAAAGATGTGGGCTCTCTATTCTGTTCCATTGATTGTTGTATCTGTTTTTATGCAAGTACCATGCTATTTTAATTACTATGGCCTTATAGTATAGTTTCATATTAGATACCATGATTCCTCCAACTTTGTTCTTCTTTCTTAGGATTGCTGTTGCTATGTGGGGCCTTTTGTGGTTCCATATAAATTTTTGAAATATTCTAGTTCTGTAAAATATATCATTGAAATGTTGATAGAAATTACATTAAATTTATAGATTGCTTTGGGTGGTATGGACATTTTAATGATGTTAATTCTTCCTATCCATGAACATAGTATGTACTTCCACTTATTTGTATCTTCTTCAATTTCTTTCTTCAGTGCCTTATAATTTTCTGAGCACAGGTCTTTTATATCCTTGATTAGGTTTATTCCTATGTATTTTATTATTTTTGAAGTAATTATAAATGGGATTGTTTTCTTAATTTCTTTTTTTGTTTATTTGTTATTGGCATATAAAAATGCAACTGGTTTTTGTATATTTATTTTGTATCTTGCTACTTGCTGAATTCAGAAATCAGTTCTAGTAGTTTCTTGGTGGACACAATGGAATACTAGTTGGCTGTAAAAAATAAGAAAATTTTACCCTTTGTGACAGTATGGATGGACCTGGAGAACATTATGCTAAGTGAAATAAGCCAGTCAGAGAAAGACAAATACCATATAATTTCACTCATACGTGGAATATAATGAACAAACTGAACTAACAAGGAAAATGGGGACAGACTCATAGATGGAGCACTAATGGAGGGGGAGATTAGGAGGTGGAAGGATTAAGTAAAAAGAAAAAAGATTCATGGGCATGGACTACAGTGTAGTGAATGCTGGGAGAAGGGGGATATAAGGGGACTAAATGGTAATGAAAAAAGAAATTATAAAGGTGTAAAAAGTAAATAATAACGTGTGGTTTAATTTCCAAATAGTTAGTGATTTTTTCCAGCTCTCTTTTTGTTTATATTTAATTCTACTAAGCTCTAGAAAAAACTTTGTCTGGTTTCTATTCTTTTTTAAGTAAATTTACTGGGGTGACATTGGTTAATAAGATTACATAGGTTTCAACTGTACGTTTTTATGATACATGATCTGTATATTGCATTATGTGCTCACCACCCAAAGTCAAATCTTCCGTCACAGTATGTTTGGTCCTCTTTACCCTTTAATACAACTCCACCCCCTTCCCTCTGGTAACCATTATACTGTTGTCTGTGTCTGAGTTTCAGTTTTATGTCTCACATAACAGCTGTTGAAGAGGTTGTGGAGGAAAAGGAACCTTCATTCACTGCTTGGTGGGAATGTAAACTGGTACAGCCACTGAAAAAGAGTATTGTGGTTCATCAAAAAGTTAAAAATGAGAGTTACCATATGACCCAGCAACCCGTCTTCTGGGTATCTATCTACCAAAAAAACTTGAAATCACTTATTTGCAAGAATATATGCAACCCTATGTTCATTGAAGGCTTCTATTATTTATTTATTTATTTATTTATTTATATTCTTTAATCTCTAAGGTGGATTTTATGGCCCAGAATGTGGTCTATTTTGGTGAACATTCCATGTGAGCTAAAAATGTGTATTCTGTTGTTGGATGGAGTATTTTATAAATATCAACTACATCATTTTGATTCATAGTAATGTACTATTCAAATCATATATATTCTTTCTGATTTTCTGCCTATTTGATCTAACAACTACTGACAAAGATACAATGGAATCTTCAGCTAGACTCGTGAATTTATCTATTCATTCTTACACTTTTATCCATCTCAGCTTCATGTATTTTGACCCTCTTTTGTAAGGTTCATACTGTTTAGGATTGTTTTATCTTAACGAATTGACCCCTTTATCATTATGTAATGCCCATATTCATCCCTGCCTCATCTGAAATTAATATAATTACCCCAGCTTGCTTTTGATTAGTACTAGCATAATATAGTAGTATAGTTTTTTCCACCCTTGTATTTTCTTCCTATCTGAATCTTTATATTTAAGGTGTATTTTTATAGACTACACAAAGTTGGGTTTTTTTAAATCCACTCTGACAATAATCTTTTCATTGATGTGTTTAGACCATTCACATATAAAGTGATTATTTACGTGGTTAGAATATTATTAATCACATACGCAACGTTTCTGTTCATTATTTGTTTTTATCCACCCCCCCCACTTCTTTTCTGTCTGGTTTTATCCAAAAACTTTATATAATTATATTTTATCTTCTCTCTTAGTGCATTACTCACACTTTGTTTTATATAAGTTGACTTTATTGTAGACCAGTTTTAGTTTGCAAAAAAATTGAATGGAAAATATGAAGTTTCCATATGCTCCCTCTTTCCCTCACCCATATTTCTATTATTAACATCCTGCGTTTATGTGGTACATTTGTAACAATTAATTAGCCAATATTGATATATTACTACTAACTAAACTCCCTTGTTTACATTCATGTTCACTCTTTGATTTGCACATTCTATGACTTTTGACAAATGCAGAATATTATATATCCACCGTTTTAGTATCATACAAAATAGTTTCATTTCCTTAAAAAATAGTCCCCCATTTTCCACTTATCTCTCCCTCTCTACGTTCCCTCCCTTCTCCTCCCACTGTGAAAGTCCTGGCAAACACTGATGTTTTAGCTGCCTCTGTATTTCACCTTTTCTGAAATGTAATATGGTTGGAATTATATAGACTGTAGTCTTTTCAGACTGGCTTATTCCATTTAGCTATATGCATTTCAGGTTACTCTGTCTTTTCATGACTTGATAATATACTTTTAAATTAGTGAATAATATTCATTGTATGACTGTACCATAGTTTGTTTATTTATTGACTTTTTGAAGGATATTTTTTTCTTAGCCATATTAATGTATTTTTCCCATCCCCCCACTTCCCCCTTGAAAACTATCAGCTTGTTCTCTATATATATACTTCTGTTTCTATTTTATTTTGTTTATTCATTTGTTTTGTATTTTTAGATTCCACTTATAAATGAAATCATAGGGTGTTTTTCTTTGACTTATTCACTTGGCATAATATCCCCCGTGTCCTTATATTTTGTTGCAAGTGGCAAGATTTCATTCTTTTATATTGCTGAATAATACTCCATTGTCTTTATGTATCACATCTTTATCCATTTGACAGACATTTAGGTTGCTTCCATATCTTGGCTATTATAAATAGTGCTGCAGTGTACATAAGAGTGAACATATACTTGGTGCTTTGAATGTTTTTGGATAAGCACCCAGAAGTGTAATTACTGAGTCATGTGGAAGTTCTAGTTTTAATTTTTTAAAGAAATTCCATACTGTGTTCCATAGTAGCTGCACCAATTTGCAATCCCACCAATAGTGCATGTGGGTTCCCATATCAGCACTTGTTTATTGATTTATTAATGATAGCCATTTTGACAAGTGTGAGGTGATATCCCATTGTGCTTTTGATTTGAATTTCCCTGATGATTAGTGATTTTCAGCATCTTCTCATGTGTCTATTGGCCATTTGTATGTCCTCTTTGGAGAAATATCTAGTCTGGTACTCTGCCCTTTTTAAATTGGATTGTTGTTTTTATGGCATTAAGTTGTATTAGTTCCTTCTATTTTTTTGGATATTAGCCCCTGGTCAGCTGTATCACTTGAGACTATCTTCACCCACTCAGTAGGTTCTCTTTTTGTTATGTTCATTGTTTTCTTCACTGCACAAAAACTTTTAGTTAGACTTAGTTGCATTTATTTATATTTTCTTTTGTTGACCTTGCCTGAGGAGACATACCCAAAAAGATATTACCAAGAGTGATGTTGGAGAGATTACTGCATCTGTTTTCTTCAATGAGTTTTATGTTTTCAGAACTTATATGAAAATTCTTTAATCCATTTTTAGTTTATTTTTGTATATGGTGTAAAAACTGGTCCAATTTCTTTTTTCTTTTTTTTCGCATGATCTGTATAGTTATTCCAACAAAATTTATTGAAGAGACTGTCTTTACTCCATTGCATATTTTTGCCTCCTTTGGCATAGATTGACCATGTAAGTGAGAATTTATTTCTTGGTTCTCTAGTCCATCGATCTAGATATGGTTTCATGTCAGTACCAAACTGTTTGGATTGTTATAGCTTTGTATTATAGTTTGAAATAGGAAGCATGATACCCTCCACCTTGTTCTTTCTCAAGATTATTTTGTAGCTATTTGGGATGTTTTGTGGTTTCATATAAAATTTAGGGTTTGTTCTAGTTTTGAGAAGAATGCCATTGGTATTTTAATAGAGATTGCATTGAATCTGTGTATTGTTTTATGTAGTCGGGGCATTTTACAATTTTAATCTCCCCAAACCATGAGCATGGTATATCCTTCCATTTATTTATTTTTCTTCTTCAATCTCTTTCTTCAATGTCATAGTTTTCATAAGTACAGGTCTTTTACCCATTTGGTTAAATGTATTTCTATGTATTTTATATTTTTTATGCAATTATAAATGGGATTTTTAAAAATTCTCCTTTAGTTTGTTTATCATTGATTTATAGAAATGAACAGATTCCTGTCTATTGACTCTGTATACTTCAACTTCACTAAATGCATTTATTAGTTCTAATAGATTTTTGGTGGAGTCTACAGTTTTCTCTATGTATCATGTATTATGTCATCTGCAAGTAATGATAGTTTTACTTCTTCCTTTCCAATTTGAGTACCTTTAATTTCTTTTTCTTGTTTGAATCATATGGCAAGGACTTCAATAATATATTGAATAGACGTGATAGTGGCATTCTTGTCTTGTCCCTCATCTTAGAGGAAAAACTTTCAGCTTTTCATTATTGAATGTAACATTAGCTCTGGGTTTGTCATATATAGCCTTTTTAAATGTTTAGATATGTTCCTTCTATCTCCACTTTTTGGGGAGTCTTTATTATAACACTGTTGCATTTTTTCAAATGATTTTCTGCATTTTTTGAGATGATGTTTATGTTATCTCTGAGATCCTTTATTTTTTCAATTTTTGCTTTTTATTTTTTTAATAAATATTTTATTGTTGTTCTATTACAATTGTCCCAATTTTCCCCTCTTTGCTCTCCTCCACCCAGCCCTCTCTCTGCTCTCACCATCAAACCCCACCCAGTTATCCATGTCCAAGGATCATTCATATATGTTCCTTGACTAGTCTCTTCTTCTTTCCCCTTTTATTCCCCTCCCCAATCCCCTCTGGTCACTGTCAGTTTGTTCCTTGTTTCCGTTTCCATGCCTCTGGTTCTATTTTGCTCATTTGTTATTTTTTCATTAGATTTCTCTTATGGGTGAGATCATATGGTTTTTATCCTTTATTTTGTTCATGTGATGAACAGTAGTTCCTCTCTATATCCCAGTTCACTTATCGCAGCCTCACTATATCATGGGATGTTTTAAAATATTATATTTAATTATTTATTGCAGAATTTTCGCTATATCACGGGATTTTGTAGTACTGTATATGTATGTTGTTAAAGTTACATAGGTTTAAGAGTGTAGAATATGTTTAAGAACATAAGTAGTGTTTATAAAAGTGTGGAAAAGGTTAATAAGGGAGTGGGAAAGGTTAATACGGGACTGGGAATGGTTTACAAGTGTGTGGGAATGGTTTAAAAAGCCTTAAAATATATATAAATATTAAAATAAATGTAAGGTTCCTACTTCACATTTTCACCTATTGCAGGGGGGATCTAGAACGTAATACCCGCAATAAGTGAGAGAATACTGTGTCATGTTGATTAATTTATGGATGTTGAACTATCCTTTCATCCAGGTAATGAATTCCACTTGGTCATGATGTATTATCCTAGTAATGTATTGTTGAATCTCGTTCATTAATATTTTGTTGTAAATTTTTACATCTATGTTCATTAAGTATATTGGCTGGTGATTTTATTTTTTGTAATGTGTTTGTCTGGATTTGGTATCAGGTTAATGCTGGCTTTGTAGAATGAGTTTGGAAGCATTTCTTCCTCTTTAATTTTTTGAAATAGGTTAAGAATAGGCATTAATTCTTTATTGAATGTTTGGTAGAATTCACCTATGAAGCCATCTGGCCCTGGACATTTATTTGTTGGAAGTTTTCATGATTATTAGTCCAATTTCATTGCTTAGTAATTGGTCTTTTTAGGATTTCTTCCTGGCTCAGTCTTGGAAGGTTATTTACTTTTAGAAATTTAGCCATTTCTACTAGATTGTCAAATTTGTTGGCATATAATTGTTTGTTACATTCTTTAATGATTCTTTGTATTTCTTTGTTGTTGGTTGTAACTTCTCTGTTATTTATGATTTTAATTATTTGGGCTCACTTTTTTACTTGATGAATTTGGTTTAAGGTTGTCACATTTGTTTATCTTTGCAAAGAACCATGTCCTTTATTTCTCTTTCCTATTGTCCTTTAAATTTCTATCTTTTTTATTTTTACCCTAATAGTAACTACTTCCTGCCTTGTTTTCCACTGTGTTTTGTTCTTTCTCTAATTCCTTTAGGTATAGTGTCAGATTGTTTATTTGGGATTTTTCTTGTTTCTTTTGGGAGTCTGTATAGCTATGAAATTCCTCTTAGAACTCCTTTTGCTGATTATCATAAATTTTGAAAAACTGCTTTCATTTTCATTTGTTTCATGATAGTTTTTCATTTCCTGTTTGATTTCCTCTTTATTCCATTTAGTTCATCAGTAGCATGTTGTTTAGTCTCCAAGTATGTGTTTTTTCCACTTTTCTTCCTGCAGTTAACTTCTAGTTCATGACGTTGTGGTTGGAAAAGATGCTTGATATGATGTCAACCTTGAATTCATTGAGCTTCATTTTGTGGCCTAATATGTGATCTATCCTGGAAAATGTCCCATGTATGCTAGAAAAAAACAGGTACTGTATTCTGCAGTTTGGGGATGATGTGTTCTATAAATATCTATTAAGTCAATCTGTTCTAATGTGACATATAGGCCATAATTTTCTTATTAATTTTTTGCCTGGATGATCTATCCATTGTGAGTGGGGTATTAAAATCCCTGCTATTTTTTTTCATTTATTCCCATTAATAAGTGCTTTATATATTTAGGTGTTCTTATGTTGAATGAGTAGATATTTATGATTGTTACATTCTCTTCTTGGTTTGACCCCTTTATAATTATGTGATGTTTTCCTTTCTCTTTTTTTTTTTTTACATTTTTTGTTTTAAGATATATTTTGTCTGATACATTGGTATCCTGGTATTCATTTTTGTTTCTACTTGCATGAAATATCTTTTTCCATCCCTTTACTTTCAGTCTGTATGTGTTAATTTGAAGTGAGTCTTTTCTAAGCAGCATATAGATGGTTCATGTATTTTTCTAAATATTTTATTTATTTATTTTTAGAGAAGGGCAAAGGGAGGGAAAAAGAGAGGGAGAAAACATCAATGTGAGAGAAACATCAATTGGTTGCCTCTCACATGCCCCAGCTGGGGACCTGGCCCACAACCCAGGCTTGTGCCCTGAGTGGGAATCATACCAGTTTACAGGATGACGCCCAACCCACTGAGTCACACCAATCAAGGCAAGATGGGTCATGATTTTTAATATATTCAGCCACCCTATGTCTTCTTCTTGGATTATTCAATAATTTATATTCACAGTAATTAGTATTAAGTATACACTTCTTGTCATTGTAATTGTTTTTTTTTGGTTGTTTTTATAATTCTCCTCAGTTCCTTTCTGTTTCTCTTGGTCTCTTCCATTCTGGTTTTCTGATTTTCTTTACTGTTTTTGGGGGTCCTTTCTCTTATTCTTTGTGCATCTTTTGTAGGTTTTGGTTTGTGGTTACTATGAGATTTATGTATATCATTCTATATCTGTAGTAATCTATTATATTTTAATTGATAGGTGTTATAAGTCTGCATATATTCTATGAGGACTACAGTTTTACTCTCCTTTCCATTCTTTATGTTATTGATGTCATGTTTTAAATCTTGTTGGGTTGTGTTTTATCCTAACTACTTAGTGTAGTTTGGGTGGAGTTTGATACTTTTTCTTTTGACCCTTGTAGCAGCTTTCTAAATGTCTAATTTACTGTATTTATTAAATATTTGACTTTACCTATGAGATTTTTTTCTTTCTCATATTATATTTCTGCTTATAGCCTTTTTCTTTTTTGCTTAAAGAAGATCCTTTTTACAGTTCTTGTAAAGATGGTTTAATGGTGATGACATCGTTTGGTTTTTGCTTGTCCAGGAAACTCTGTCTATCCTTCAATTCTGAATGATAACCTTGCTGGCTACATTATTTTAGGTTTGCAGATTTCTTTCTTTCAACACTAAAAGAGGCTCTACAGCTCCCTTTTGGCCTGTCAGGTTGCTGCTAAAAAATCAGCTGATAGCTTTATGGGCTTTCTTTTGCATGTAATTCATTATTTTCTCCTTGCTTTATTGAGATAGTCTCTTGATCTTTAACTTTTACCGTTTTAATCACAACGTCTATTGGTGTGAGTCCTGTTGGGTTCATCTTGATTTGAACTCTCTGTGCTTCTTGGAACTGTATGTCTGTTACCATTCCCAGGTTAGGAAAACTTTCAGCCATTATTTCTTTAAATGCAGTGTATATTCCTTTCTCTCTTCTGGGATCCCCATAATATGAAGGTTTGAGTGCTTGATATTATCCCAGAGGTCCCCTGAACTATCCTCACTTTATTTTTTTTCTTTGTGCTGTTCTGATTGGTTGATTCCCACTGCTCTGTCTTCTGGGCCACTGATCCATTCTTCTGTATTAGCTAAGTTACTGTACTCCACGCTCAAGTTTTATGAACATCCTTGTGACTTTTTCTTTGAATATTTTTATTAAGCAAATTATATCCATTTCCTTAGGGTTTTCTATCCTGGGCTCTTTCTTGTTCTTTTATTTTAGACATATTCTTCTGTTTTTATTTTGTTTGACTTTCCTACATTTGCTTATATGAATCAGACAAAATAGCTATCTCTTCCAGTCTTGAAAAAGTGGCCATTTGTAGATGTAGAGCTTCTGTGTATAGACTGTGTGTGCTGGGTGGTTTTGGCAGGCTCTTAGGAGAGGAACAGATAACTAAGTCATTTGGGGCACCAGCCTACCAAGTTGGAGTGTCTCTGTGTATAGTGGGCAGGTACATGTAGTAACGTAACTCCTTGTTGATCCTGTTCATCCCTTTGTTCAGGGCTGATGTGAGCCCAGACATGTGTCTGTCCAAGAATGTGTTGCAGAGACCTTGCCAGTAGGCCAGAACCTCTGGATAGAGGCCCTGCCCACCCTGTGAAAGTTGGGGGAGGACATAAATAATGGTGCTCAATGATACCTCTGACCCCTGTGAATTCCTACATCCCCTGGAGAGCTCCCACAGCTCCCCAGCCTTTTCTCTACAGTCTTTCATTTGCTGTACAGAAAGTGGCCTTATGTAGAAGTGACCTCTGAGTAGACTTTATGTGACAGGTAGTTTGGGAAAGCTGGTTGGAGCCAGGCAGTCACTTAGGGTGCCTGGGGCCCTGTCTTATTGAGCCACCTGTATATGGTGATAACCTATTGTTCCTGCTTGCTCCCTTTATACCAAAGCAAAAGGCCCAGGCAGTGTGACAGGGAAAAATTCCATGGTGATCTTTCAGGCAGGCCAAAGCACCAGAATAGAGCTCACACCCACCTTAATGAAGTAGTAGGGGACGTAAACAATGGTGCTCAGCCATCCTCCAGGAGGGAGAATTCCTGCAGCCCCAGAGGGCCCCAGCCCCCTCTATTCTGCCTTTTTCTTTTGTTTGTTGTTCAGAAGCTGTTTGTTCAGCTCCCATTTATCTCACAGGAGTAACTGTTCTCTATATACATGCATATTTGCGTTGCTCATGGGAGGGGCAAGTTCACTATCCCTATGTGCCACCACCATCCCAGACCCCTACCCATGAACAATTTTCTGTGTTTGCATGCAGTTATTTATATTATAAAACTATAAAATTATGAATGGAAAGGATACATGCCAACCATAGACCATATTTTGCCTCTAGGTTGAGTAGAAGGAGATGAATAAAGAAGGAGGTTTTAAAAGGACTTAGAGGATGTTTTTTGTTAATATTGAATCAAATATAGCAAAAATATCAGCATTCATTAAAGTATTCTCTATTTTTACTATATCTTTGAAACATTTTATATTTTGGAAAAATTGTGAAACTCCAAATTCAGAATTCTATTAACATCTCTTGTACAGTTTTATTTTTGGAAACTAAAGTTCTAGGATGCCTTGACTTTCCTCTCAGGGGAAGTCTCCCCTCCAGGTCGGCCTGAGCCCACCATCCAGTCCCTCCCTCTCATTCTCCCCCTGCATTGCCATAAGCAGTCTCCCTCTACTGTTGAGACTCTGCCTCAGCATGGTTTCTTACCTTTTTCCCAGATGGACTGAAGGCTAGGGGGTTCGGGATAGGAGTTGCAAAACAAGTGAAAATAAACAAGCAGAAGAAATGACAAGCATGAAGCCTCATTTACTAATTTTCTTTTATTCCATTACATAAAGATAATATAGAATCTCTCTTTTGTGACAGTAGTTAAAGGAATTGGTTGTTTAAACACACTCTAAAACACTTAAAACGAAGCCATCATCATATAGAATATTTATCCTCTAATTTACTGTATTAGGAGAACATATATCCAATTCATAACATTTAAAGCATACAACTTTATTGAGTAGGATTTGTAGCAAAGTTCCAGATCAAATTAGTTTAAAACAGTAAGAAAAAAATTAATCTACCTATTTGGGAATCTAGAAGCAGAGTGGATTCTAGACAAAATATAATCAGTGTTTTAGCTCTTTTCTCTACTCTCCTCTTGGCTTTCTCTGCCCTTTAGTGTGTGTGTGCTTTCTCCTCAGGATACCTCTCTAATCACAGCCCATATGGTTGCAAGTAGCAGACAAATCTTTCTTAGCACATTGAACAAGAGAAGAAAACCTTGCCCCAACCCGTAACATAAAATTTCTTCCTTAAGAGCTTAAATGAGCCTTATTAGATGACATTGCCTCCATTGGCCCATGAGTACCATGTGCTGACAGGCTTAAGATCTGTTTCCTGAACCAATTATTCACAAGTAGGGTAAGAATACCAAGGCAGGCTTTGAGTCTAGGCTTTAGACTAATCAAGATTCAGCTTTGGAATTGGAAAGAGCTTCTCCTGAATCTCTTGGACAGTATGGAAGAGGGGTGTGTTTCTAAAGCAAAAAAGAGCTCTCTTAGAAAGGAGGAAGTAACAAATGACTCCTGGGTTGCCAATCAATGTGTTCACTATTGATTGGAAGGGCTACGTGAAGGGGAGAAAAAGTACCTGAGACAAATCTTTTCTGGCTTGTGAGAAACCCATTCTTACCAAACTAGATTCTTGCAGAGGGAAAACAGATTTTTATAAAGCCTTTCTTAAATGCTATATTAAGCTTATGCAGCTTGGCCTATACCCAACAATGGTTCTTAGAATCAAAGGCCAAATTCACACCCTTTGTGCTTCTATAAAACTGCATTGCTGATTAGCATATGAATCTGTTGCCATGGCAATTATGATGATATATATTGTATGCTATCACTTTAGAACAGGATCTAGAAAAATAAAGGTCCTGGGATAGGAAACAAAAGGCTTTTTGGTAATAAGATCAAATGGAATAAAACTTGGACATCAAAACTATGAGAAACTTGCAAAATGAGAGAATCTCTTTCACAGGGACATTATTAAACCTTAGCAAAATGATACTATGCTTCACTTATGATTTATCCTTGCTTCCAAAGTGTTCTAAGGTAGCCTTTGACATTGAAATGCATATAAAATAGGGCAATTAAAAAACAACTAGGAAAGAGAAGGCAGGAAGGGTTAAGGAAAATGGTAGAGAGTGAGAGAAAGCACAGGGGAACCTTTAGGAAAGAATTTCCATTTTCTTAACTCGCAGACTTTAAAAATTCTCCCACTAAATTCCGGCAAAGCTTCTTGGCTCAATCTCACTAAATTTCTCTCAGCAGTATCCTACTATGTAGCCAATATATTGAGTTTTTTACATTAACATTTTGTTCCCGAGATGTAAAATTTTTGTTACTGAATGCAATATTTACCATCTTTCTGAGAATGCTGTCTGAACTTCTGAAGTCATCTTAATTCTTTTACATGGTATATAGTCTTTTCTTTGTTGCGTTTTGTGCTTTTGATTCATAGTTGTGGTTTTTCTCCAATGTTGGGTGATATTTGGTTGTTTACTCATTTTAAGTTTGAAATTTCCTTATTATCCTGCTGTGTTTCTTTAACAACTTGCTTGCAGGAGAAGCAGGATGGGATGCTGGATTTGGGAGATATTTCAGCCTTCCTACACTAAGCATAACGGAGATAATGGGATGACTTTTTGGTAGCTTGTGTAAGTACCCAATGGTCTGAGCACAAAGTCCCTTTTCCTCTGGATATTGTTAACCTGAAGACTTTGCCCCATGTCTTTAATTCATATACCCTTACTCTCTGCTCTGGGAAAATTATCTCTTTTGTTCTCTGCCTGATCCAAGGAATGAGAGGTTATATGCAAGAGTCAAAATGCCTGGCTATTGGCAGTTACCTTAGAATCCCATGCAATGCAGGTATCAACTTTGCTTGTTGGAGCATCTTTGCAGGCATTCTTACTTTTCAAAAATATTCTCCATTGTGTGCTTGAATTGTGATTCAATTCTTCAACCAAACACAGTGTCTCTTCTTTCAAGAATCATCATAATTGCTGGTCCATAGGGCACATGATTTCTTATGTTCTATTGGGATTATAGATTTACTAAAATATCTTTTCAATCATTTTTAGAGTTTAAGGCAAGAGGAGGAAGCTGCTGCAGGTACTTATTCTTCCATTTTGAAAGAAAAGTCTTTATTCTCAAATGTCTTCACTTTGACATAGAAACAAATATAGAATTAAATATTTTGGAAATTTGGTTTTTCAAGCATACTATTCCTATGTGAGAATCAGACAAATGTCACTTTATTCTCCATTCCCACAATCACCACCTGTGATTGGCCATACCAGGGATTTTGGTAGGCTAGATGATGTATAAAGAACAGAGTTTGAAAATACACAATGCAGCTATCGTAGAATCTCTTTACATGGTAAGTGGGCCCTTCAGTGTTGATGTGGTTCCCTCCCCAGACTGATGGTATAAATTTCCATAACCCATGAGTCTAGGTTCTTATGTCTTGGAAGACTTGCTGTTATTCCTTGTGAACCATCAAGGCCATTGAACTTTGAAAGTAAGGAGGCTATAAAAAAACTTACAACAACTTAGAAAGATATATGTTATCTCCGTTCAGCATGTCAGGAAACTGAGGCTCAGTAAGGGTAAGCTACTCAAACTCACAGAGCTAAATATAGAGTCAAATGTTGACCCTCCTGGCCCAAAGTCTTCCTCCCTATGTCAAACAGCCTCTATTCAGTATTGCCCTTAGTATAGCATATTTTACATTGGCTTCAGCTCAACATAATGATACTCTCCTTTCTAACTTCTGCTGTGTTTACCATCTAATTCCCCCCCCCCACACACACACAAATATCTGTTAATCATATGAAGTTGCACCATATGGAATTGTTCTCTTATGGCCTAAAAATAGTCAAATATTGACAATTTCATATAGCCCAATCTAATATATTTCCTAATTGTGTAATGCTATAGAAAAAAAAGTTAATTTATTAAATTTATTGAGGTAAAGTACATTAATAAATTTATATACATTTCAGGTGTGCAATACATCTGTCTATTATGTGCTCGCCACCCAAAGTCAGTCTCCTTCTGTCATGTTGTATTTGGCCCCTTTCACTCTTTTCATCCTCCGCCCACTCCCTTCCACTCTGGTAGCCATCATTCTCTTGTCTTTATAAGTTTGGTTTTTGTTTGTTTGTTCATTTGTTTATTTTTTGTTTTAGATCCCACGTGTGAGTGAAATCATATTCTCAAGATCCACCCATGTTGTTGCAAATGACAATATTTCATTTTTTTATGGCTGAGTGGCATTCCATTGTATATAGGTACCACATCGTCTTTTCCAATTATATGTCAAAGGACTCTTGGTGTGTTCCCATGTCTTGGCTATTGTAAGTGAAGCTGCAATGAACATAGGGGTATTTATATCTTTATGAATAAGTGTTTTCAGATTTCCTGGGATTGCTGGTAACTCTATTCTAAATATATTGAAGAACTTCCATACTGTTTTCCATAGTGGCTGTATTGATTCACATTGCCAACAGCAGTGTACAAAGGTTCCCTTTTCTCCACATCTTCTAAAAATGTATTTCTTGTCTTAATGATAAAAGCCATTCAAAGAGGTATGAGGTAGTATTTCATCATGGTTTTAATGTGCATTTCTTTTACAGCTAGTGATGTTGAGCATTTTTTTCATAAATCTATTAGATATTAGTACATCTATATGCCTTCTGCATGGGCAACAGCAGACCCTCCATATCACCCTGCCCAGGCTCTGTAGCTTCAGCTTCACTGGAGAGGACACTCCAGCGTCATCGCAAGATGTCGATTCAACACGGGAGGAGACAGATACCGTGTCACTCCTGAGTTGGACTGCACAGCCATTCTCGGCGGTGCAGATAGACTCTTAAGAAGCTACACCATCGTCTCTCGAGACGGACGGCTGCTGACGACGATATGCCTTCCTTGGCAATGTGTCTATTCAGGTCCTCTGCTTATTGTTGTTGAATTGTAAGAGTTCTGTATATATTAATGTTTGGGATATTAGCCCCTAATCAGAACTATAGTATGCAGATACATTCTTCTATTCAGCTGGTTGCTTTTTTGTTTTGTTGATGGTTTTTGTTGTTGTTGTGTCAAAGCTTTATAGTTTAATGTAGTCCTATTTATTTATTTTTGCTTTTTATTTTTTTACTGTGGACAAGTTTGCAAAGACCCCACTGAGACCAAGGTCCATAAGTTTAGAGCATATGCTTTCTTCTATATATCTTACTGTTTCTGATCTTATATTGATGCCTTTAATCAACTTTGAGTTATTTGTATATGCTGTCAGCAGTCTAGTTTCATTCTTTCACATGTACTTCCTGGTTATACCACCATCATTTATTGATGAAGCTTTTCTTTCTCTATTATGTATTCTTGACTCCTTTGTCAAAAATTAGTTGCTGGTGTATCTGTGGGTTTATTTCTGTTCTGTTTCATTACTCTGTGTGTCTGTTTTTCTGCTAATTCCATACTGTTAGGATTAATGTAGCTTTGTAGTACAATTTGAAGTTAGGGTGTGTGATACCTTCAGCTTTGTTTTTATTCCTTAGGATTGCTTTGGCTAATTGGGATGTTTTGATGTTTCATACAAATTTGAGAAGTTTTTGTTCTATTTCTGTGAGAAATGCCATTGATATTTTGATAGGGATTATATGAAATCTATATATCACTTTAGATTACATGATCATTTTAACAATGTTAATTCTCCCAATCCATAAACACAGAATATATTTCCATTTTATTATTTTTTCTTCAGTTTCTTTCAACAAATGTCTTGAAGTTTTCAGTGTACAAGTCCTTCTCTTATTTTGTTCAGTTTATTTCTAGAGATTGTATTCTGTTGCAATTGTAAAATTTATTTTGTTGTCAGTATATAGGATAACAGATCTTTTATATTGATTTTGTATCCTGCAACTTTGCTGTATTTGTTGTTTCTGGTAGCTTTTTGGGGGGCGGCGGGGGGGGGGCGGTGAAGTCTTTAAGATTTTTTATATATAGAACCATGTAATTTGCAAGCTGTTTTATTTATTCACTCCCAATTTGGATTCCTTTTATTTTTTCCTTTTGACTAATGGCATTGGCTAGGGCCTCCACTACCACCTTCAATAGCAGTGATGAGACTGTGCAACCTTGTCTTAGTCCTGCTCTTAAAGGAAAAGCTGTAGACTTTTCACCATTGAATATGATGTTAACTGAAGGTTTGTGTTATGTAGCTTTTATTATGTTGAGGTTCTTTCCTTCTTTACTCATTTTATTGAGGGTTTTAAATCATAACTAGATGTTATATTTTTAAAGAATATTTTATTGATTATGCTATTACAGCTGTCCCAATTTTTTCCCCTTGGCTCCCCTCCATCCAGTACCCCTCTTCCCTCCAGCATCCCCTCCCCAGTTCATGCCCATGGGTCATGCACATAAGTTCTTTGGCTTTACCCTTTCCTATATTATTCTTAACTTCCCCCTGTCTATTTTGTACCTACCAATTATGCTTCTTAATCCCTGCACCATTTTCCCATTTCTTCCCCTTCCCTCTCCCAGGTGATAACCTTCCAAATGATCCCCATACCTATGTTTCTCTTCCTATTCTGGTTGTTTGCTTAGTTTGTTTTTGTTTTTATGTTTTAGATTCTGTTGTGGATAGTTGTGAGTTTGTTGTCGTTTTAATGTTCATAGTTTTGATCTTCTTTTTCTTAAATACGTCCCTTTAACATTTCATATAATAATGGTTTTGTGATGATGAGCTCCTTTAGTTTTAACTTCTCTGGGAAGTACTTTATCTGCCCTTCCATTCTAAGTGATAGCTTTGCTGGATAGAGTAATCTAGGTTGTAGATCATTGCTTTTCATCTCTTTGAATACTTCTTGCTAGTCCCTTTTTGCCTGAAAAGTTTGAGAAATCAGCTGATAGTCTTATAGGCAACCCTTTGTAGGTAACTCTCTGCTTTTATCTTGCTGCTTTTAAGATTGTCTCCTTATCTTTAACCTTTGGCTTTTTGATTATGATGTGTCTTGGTGTAGCCCTCTTTGGGTCTAGCTTTTTGGGGACTCCCTGTGCTTCCTGGAGTTGTATGTTTATTTCCTTTGCCAACTTTGGAAAGTTTTCCTTCATTATTTTTTCCCATAAGTTTTCAATTTTTTGTTCTTCTTTTTCTCCTTCTGTCAGTCCTATGATTCAGATGTTGACATGTTTAAAATTGTCCCAGAGGTTCCTAAGTCTCTCATTTTTTCAATTATTGTTCTTCATTCTGTACTGGTTGACTGTTTATTTCTTCCTTGTGTTTCAAATTGTTGATTTGAACCCCATCTTTCTTCCCTTCACCATTGGTTTCATGTGGATTTTCCTTCATTTCACTTAGCATATTCTTCATGTTTTCCATTATGCATTTGTCATACTTAATTTTGTCTATCAAGTGTTAGCAGTTTTATCACCAGTGTTTTGAACTCTGCATCTGTTAGGTTGGCTCTCTCCTTGTCACTTAGTTCTCCCACTGGAACCTTGATCTGCTCCCTCTTTCTGGCCATACTTCTCTGCCCTCTCAACCTGACAGCCTCCCGTGTTTTCCTGTGTCTTAGATAGAGCTGTCGCACCTGTTACGTTGTAAGAGGTGGAGCCTTAAGTATTCATCAGTTCAGGGCAACCCATTTCACCACATTGTGGAGCTGTATGTGGGGTAGGGGTCTGAGAGGAAACAATGCTGCTAGCTCAGCACTCACCCTTTTTCCAGGCACTTCTCTTGCTTCCAATTTTGGACTGGCATCTCTCTAGCTGTTGCCCTGCTTGTGGCTTCCAGAGTGGGTGGGACTGTGGGGGGGCCCTCTAAATAAGCAAACTCTGCTGAGAGACCAACACTTTCTTCCTCTGCCCCAACTCCCTCTGGTTTTCAGTTAGAAGCAATGAGGCTTTATTTCCCCTGGAGCTGGAGCCATGAGCTGTGCCGCCTTGTCTGGGGCTGGAAGTGCTTCCCAGGTGTCCCTCCTGATTTTTTATAATGTGTGACTGTGCCTTCTTCCAGCTGGCCACAGCTATGGCTTTGCTGTAGCCACCAACACCGCACCATTTCCTCTCCGCCCCTTCTACCTCTCTGGATAAACATTGCTTCTTTATATCTTTGTTTTTTGGACCTCTGTGAAATTCAAGTTTTTGGTCATTCTGGTTTTTAGTTTTGAGATAGTTATATTTCCTCTTATTGTTGTGGAGGGTGGCAAAGTGTGTCTACCTACATGTCTGGAAGTAGGATGTTTTATCTTGACAAATGCTTTTTCTGCATTTATTGAAGTGATCATATGATTTTTATCTTTTATTTTGTTAATGTGGTGTGTTACATTGATTGCTTTACATATGTTGAATCATCCTTGTGACCATATAATGAACCCCAGTTAATCGTGGTATATTATATTTTAATGCATTGTAGTATTCAGTTTGCTAGTATTTTGTTTAGGATTTTTGTGTCTGTATTCATCAGAGATATTGGTCGGTAGTTTTCTAGTGTTATTCTTGCCAGGTTTGGTTTCAGGGTTATGTTGGCCTCATAAAATGTTATGGAAGTATTACCACTTCTTCAATTTTTGGAAGAGTTTGAGAAGGACAGGTATCAAGTCTTTGAATGTTTGGAAGAATTCACTAGTGAAGCTATCTCCTGGACATGTATTGGGGGTGGGGGTTAATGGTTGTTCCAATTTTCTTATTGTATATTGGTCTATTCAGATTTTTCATTTCTTCATGAATCAGTCTAGGCTATACATTTCTATGAACTTATCCATTTCTTCTAAGTTATTGAATTAGGTGGCATATAGTCTTTCATAGTATTCTAGTATGATCCTTTGTATATGTGTGATGTCAGTGGTAACTTCTCTTTCATTTCTGATTTTGTTTAGTCTTTTCTCTTTTCTCCTTAGTGAGTCTCACCAGGGGTTTGCCAATTTTATTAATCTTCTCAAAGAACCAGCTGTTTGTTGCATTAATTTTTGTAGTCTCTTTACTCTCTATTTCATTCAATTCTGCTCTAATTTTTATTATTTCCTGTCTTCTGACTTAGGATTACTCTTGTTCTTTAAGATGTACTATTAGGTTGTTTACTTGGGATTTCTCTTGTTTTTTGAGGTAGGTTTGTGATGATATAAACTTCCCTCTTATTGCTACTTTTGCTGCATCCCAGAAGTTTTGATAATGTCATATTATCATTCTTATTCGATTCTATATATGTTTTGCTCTACCCTTTATTTCTTATTTGACCCATTTTTTTAGTAGCATGTTCAATCTCCACATATTTCTGTGTTCCTTTATTTGCTTTTTGAAGTTGGTTTCTAATTTCAAAGTATTGTGATCAGAGAATACACTTGGTATGACTTTAATCTTCTTGAATTTGTTGAGGCTAGTTTTCTGACCCAATGTATGGTCTGTCCTTGAGAATGTTCCATGTGCAATGGAAGAGAGTGTATAATCTGATGTTCTGGGATGAAATAATTGCCTCTTATCTTCACTTATCTGTACATGTTCAGTCCTTTTTCTTCTTCCTTTTTATGATTTGTTTTCACAAGTTATTTTTTATGTTGTGCATTCATTAGCAAATTGTAGTAATTTTTAATTCCTCCCTTTTCCCATATAAACTCTGTTATATTTGTGTTTAATATCCTTCTCTGAAGTAGAGTTGCAACTTCCTGCTGCTTCTGTCTGTCTGCTAGTCATATTACTGGAAGTTTTCTCAACTTTTGTCTTTTTGTTTGCAGTGGAAGAGCTCATTTCTAAATTTCTTAAAATGCAGGTCTTGTGGGGGTAAATTCTCTCAGCTTTTGTTTACCTAGGAAACCCTTTATTTCTCCATCATATCTAAAGGTAAACTTTGCTGGCTGTATTACCCTTGGCCCATTTTTCCTCTCATTCAGTATTTTGAGTATTTTCTCCCACTGTCCCCTGGCTTGAAATGTTATACTATGAACTTTCTAATGGAGTCAGAAAATTTGTTTAGAGTTCTTTCTTTCTTTTTTTAATTCTTAGTTCTCTCTTCTTCCTCCTGGGTCATTTCTAAGTTTCTGTCTTAGAGCTTGCTAATTTTTTCCTCCATATGATTAGCTGTTTCCAATGCTATCTAATGTAGTCCTCATTTATTTTCTTCAGCTCTAGAAGTTGTTTTTTTTTATAGTTTCAATCTCTTTGGGAAAGTATTCCTTTTATTAATTTTCTTCCTGGGCTCATTTAAACTGCTCTTGTATCTCTGAGACTCTTTATAACAGCAATATTAAATTCTCTGTCATTTAAGTCATAGTTTCCATGTGGTTTCTAGAGACTTCTTATATTTTTTCTCTGCTCCCTTATTACCCTGTTTGTTCATGGTATTTGATGGTTTTTATGCCTTCACATTTGAGGGTAATGAGCTCTTGTTTATATACGGTTTTTCTGTCAACAATTCAGCAGGTTTATAGGTATGGTACATTTTTGTGTTTTCCAGTACACTGTGTTATATAGCAGGGGTGTTTGTTTCCTCTTACCTACACCATTTGCACCTCTGGGAATGCAGTGTAGCAGTGTTACTTCAGGTAAGGAAAATGCTACATACACACTGGGATGATGGGTGTCCTCTCTATGACCAGCTGCCTCAGTTACAGGGCACTACCATGGAGTCGGGGCATGTGGTGGGTGGTGGAGAACTGGTTTCTGAGCTCTCAGTACTACCTCCCTTTTAGTAATGGTCCCTGGCCCTTTTGTATTTTTGGAGATGTCTACATCATTTCTACCAGGCTCTGCTAAGATGGGTGTTGGCAGGGGGGATTCACAATTCCATAGCATCACTGTACTGTTTTTTTCTCTGGCTGTATGGGGTGGGGTGGGCCAAGTTTGTGATCTTGCAGGCCCCCTCCCCCAACAATGGTTGTTGGCACCTCTTACTGCCTAGGGCTTGTCAGCTTTCTTAACTAGCTTTTCTGGGATGGTTGGGGCCAGGGAGGCAAATTTCCTTTGGTGTTTCTATTCCTACCCCCCATCCAGGAATGGCCGTTGGCAGTGCTGTACTAAGGTTTCCTGTCACGTACTTCTACCAGAATCTGTTGCAATGAAGAGAGGAGGGCAAGATGCCTTTTCTCAGGGACTACAGCTTCTGCCTCTTACAGTCTAGGCTATAGTGTGAGAGCTGTAGCCTGACTTCCCCCTGCTACTGCACTTCCTGGAGCCTCTGTGGGCACTGAACTGCATCTGTGGCAACTACTCCTGTCTTTGTCCACCTACCTACTCATTGCAATCTGCCCACCATCAAACGTTCCAATGTGTGGATCATTCAGGCATATTTGTGTGTTAAACAGGTGATTCTTTATTGTGTTACAGTTGTCCAACTTATAAATTTAGGAGAGAAATAAAGGAGTCTTCTCAGTCCTCTGTGATGCTGATGTCTGGGATGGACCTTTTATCTTTTAGAAGTCAGTGTATGCGTCGGCCTGCGAACCCAGTGTCGCTGGTTCGATTCCCAGTCAGGGCACATGACTAGGTTGCACATTAGGTCCCCAGTTGGGGGCGCGAGTGAGAGGCAACCACACAGTGATGTTTCTCTCCCTCTCTTTCTCCTTTCCCTTCTCTCTAAAAATAAGAAATAAACAAACAAATAAATAAAATTAAAAAAAAATGTCAGTGTATGGAATCCTCGTAGAAGGTGCCTTGAGTTCAGTGGCAATCTACCTTGATAACCCACCCTAAGGAAGGAAGATCCTTTCCAGGAGTGGGTGACAAGATTCCCAGGAAAGAATCAGTTTGCCTTTGAGGTGGAGGGGAATGAGGAAACAAGATGCTCACCACAGAATAAAAACCCTGGAAATTAGAAGTTATTAGGAGACTTACCACTTCCTCAGATCATGAAGATGGAAATTTGAGGCAATCTTATATAGATATAAAGGAAGCTTCCATAGGTATCCAAGATACTATCTGTTCCATGTTTTTTCTTAAGAGCATTCAATGCCATGAGTCAGGAACCAAAGCTGCTCGCTCAATGGCACAGTCAGCCCAATTAGAATGTTAGCGTTTCACTGGATGTCACATAGATGATTTAAATTCTCTACAGTGCCTCAAGCATGTGCTAGAGACTTAAAAGACTTATTTTAGAAAACTTAAAGAGTCTGATATCTGTCATCTTCAAAGCTGGAAAATAATATTCTGCCAAGATATGTAAATTAACTTTTGTTCTAAGGAAAAGGAAATCAGATCATAAACTGGTCACATAAGAGGAACAGTGCTATTCATTTTTATTGATAAACACAGTAGGCAATGCCAAGATTCAGGCCCTAGGCTGTCCATCTATGTCATTCAGAGTTGGAGCTAGTGCTAAATGTAGGAAGCCTTATTCCACAGTTTTACTAGTGATTTCTAAGTGTGTTCTTTGATCTCTGTCCTGCTTATATATGTGCATATATATAATCTCTTCCCCCAATAATATATAAACTTCTTAAATATGGAGGCTAAGTTTTTAATTTATTATTTCCCCTCCAGTAAATTTCCTTCTGATGATTTTGAAATAATAATTAATTGAGTTAGGTTTAATTTTAATCTATATGAATTAAAGGAACAAATGATGGTTTTCTAACCCTTATTTTAAAATACTCCTAAACATCATCCTAAAATTTTCACTACATTATAATGTGTGAGTTGAGTAATATCTGAATTCCCCATTGCGAGCATGTTTAAAAACACACCTTTGTTTTATACTTAAGATGATACATCATTTGTAGTACTATCATCATCATCATCATACAAGAGTATTATGGTATTTAGCGACTATCAGAAATCTTATTTAGGAAAAACATTTTGAAGGAAAAAAAAAAAACACTGTGAGATTAAATAATTTATTACCAGTGCTAAGATGAACACATATACTTGATACTCAATTTTATGCAGAACTTTAAAAAAATAGTTTTAATACAGTATCAAAATTTCCACAAGTATTTTGTCAAAAGACCAGTGTTCCTTGTATTAGCTTCTGCAGGCACAAAAACTTATTTTAAATGTCTTCAAAGTGTAGGAATATAACAATTTGAGGATGAAATATTTCCTAACAAAAGAAGGTGTAAATATAGCAAGCAATTTTTATATTTTTGAAATATTACTACTCTGTAAAAGAAAGATAGGCTTATTATAATTGGATTATTCTATAGTGAATTAACTCAAATATTTTCTGAAAGCAGACTGATTTTTCATCACAGTAACATTTTAAAAACTATAACAAAAATTTTCACCAATGACAATTAATAAACTCTGTAATGAGCCCATTTAAAAACAGAATATCTGCTATGAAGCAAATATGAATAATATAGAAGAAAACTGGGAATTGTTGCATTCCTACTTTCATCACTTAAACTACAGTAAAAACAGCATTCTGTCACAGGCCTCTTGCACATTCATACAGGAAACTATCATTGCATTTGAATTAACACAAAATACCTATCATAGCATTTCCTATACACACAGTCTAATATTATATATACCAAAAATAGGAAATAAACTAAGCAAAGCTAGCACACCTCTTTTTCAGACCTCAAGCAATCTGAACAAAGCTTTTAGCCTCAATAATGAAGGACATGCGTCAGTTTCATAAAACATTAGCTGCTGTAGTCAAAGAAAGCTTTTCATAAATGCAGTGCAATATTTTAAAGTTTACACGAAGTTTATTAAATATAATAGCATGTCTAGAAACTAAATTGTAGAAATTGACATCCCACAGCTGAAAACACTTAGAAAAATTGTTTGCTTTTTCTTTAATTGAAATCGTTAATATTACCATGAATGGATATGGAGGTTGACATGTCCCCAAGATGTGTCTTCATGAAAAATACATCAAGATTAAAAGAAAAAATATATTTATTTTGATCATTTGAAATAAAAGGCGCTCTCCAATAAGCACTCTACAAATTTTTGCTACCAGCTAATAAGGAGAATTTATGTGGTATTTTAGCACCTCAAAAGTAAAAAAAAAAAAAAAAAAATCCCAGGAACCCAATCTTACCTTGTATCTAAATTATGCATCAGGAACTAGTATTTTGTTGATTAAATATAAGAAATAGGTACTCAACTCAAACTTGGGAAGCTGGAAGATACCGCTTCTTCAAAACACTCTGGTAGAAAACTGTCACCATTAAATGCAATGAGTCAACTCAATCAAAACCGCTGAGGCTCTACTGTACTCTTCCAATCAAGTGTGTTTCCCAGTTATAATCTTAGGTTTAAGGAGTCAAAAACGTTTTAGTTCTCATGAAAATATTGATACCAAAATGGTGATTTTTCAAAGCTACCTTGTTTGAAATTGATTGCTATAGACATCAAAGCGAGAGACATAAAATACAGCTTTAGTTATACTAAAGGTTTTTAGAGGGAAATAATGTGCAATGTACAATCACTCCATGTTACTCCATGAGTTCAGGTTTGTGGAAATCCACTCTTTCCTTCTTCTTTTATCTTGTTCTGGCAGTGGTGACCTCCTATCTCAAAGAGTGTTTCTCACATTGGTCCTTTGTACTGGTTTCCAGACAAATGCTGCCTAATTCCAGGACACGAACCTGCAGCATCTCCAAGTTTCCTCCACACAACCTTAAAAAAAAAAAAAAAAAGCATCTTAATCGTTCTCTTCCACAAAAAGATGTGTGTGTTTTTCAGGGGTGTCTATGAGAGGGTAAAGAGGAATGTGGAGACAAAAGACAAAATATCCACATGAATGAGCTCAAACACAAACGAAATAAAATGTGGTGCAAGCTTCTAAAGCACAAGATCTACTCAGTTGATGGGACCACTAGGCTTTGCTAGAAACCAGGGTCAAAATTAATGATGTGCCAATTTACTCTAGCTATATATGAGTGATACTGAGCTCTATCTGCACACTGTGCACTTGGAAAACCCTTAAACAGTATCTCCCACCCTCGGAGGTTGACTTCAGTGGCTAGATGGGAGGCACAGGCACCTGTAATTTTTTAAAAGCTCCCAATGTGATTCTAATGCATAGCTAGAACTAAGAACCCCTAAGCAAAATCATCCTGGTTCCTATATTATACTTCTGTAACAGGGATATCAAAGAGATATCACTAAGGAAAATGAAGAAGCTTTGATCTTGCGCTATTTAAGTCCTGAACTGATAGCTTTAGGGCTGCCAGTAAATTTCCCTGCTTTTTCCCTGCAGTTGGGAATCATAAATGTTAGCAAGCAGACAGTACAATCTCTCAGATTACCAAAACAGAAAGCATTCAAATGCAGGGAAAAGATAAAAATAAATGCAAGAACCGCTGAACTACATATGATTACACTATGTTAAAAATTGGGCTGTTTTAGAGGTGAGATTAAGAATAAAGTAAAACTACTGAATTCACCAATGATATATCAATGTAGTAACGTAAATTGTTACTCTGTGTGTACACATACATACACGGTTATAGTTAAAACCCTTGTAGAACGTGTCACTATAAAAATTATGTTCAGATTTATTAATTCCACAAAAATTTATGTGACTATAACATGAACACAAATCATTTGGTTCTTCATTGATTCATAGACTGCACTCCTTTGTTTTGTTTTTCTTTCTGAGAGAGTAGATACACCAGAGAAACCCAATGAGAATACAGGGTTCTGTCTCCTTTCATTTGTAAGCCAATGCAAGTATTAAGTCTCTATGTTTTAGCAGACACTACTATGTGGCAGAAATGTCCTGCCCTATTTAAAGAGAGTTGTAGTTATGGTCCTTAACTATTTCAAAGGGAAAGTCATAGCTGTACACAAGGGAATTAAAAAATTTGACTGTGAAGAGGTACAAACATCTAACCAGGAAGCCAAGGTAGCACCCCTTTCTAGCCCTTAAATTGTAAATATAATAATATCTATCCAGATGCTTTAAACTGGTTTAGAAGCAGAGGATAAACTCAAGACTTCAAAGAATCATAGACACAAAGCATTATATGGTTACACTGAATATGCAACTGCTCTTCAAGTACTCAAATGTCGACTTCAGTGGGCTGTGTGGTGAACCACAGAGCAGGCAGAACTCGGAAATAAGCCGATGATGCTAAGGTAGACAGAATAGCCATCTGTTAACTCAGAGAGCAGAACAGGTTGGTGTCTGAGACGGTCCCACATGACCCATCAAGTATTTCAACTGTTCTCAGGGAACTTATAAGGAAGAGTCAAACAGAGGAATCTAAGATGAAACCATTAATACAAGGAAATAAATTTAATATTTCTTATAAGGAAGGGAGTATATTTATTTTTAAGATACTATTTTTCTTTACTCTCCAGTATTTGTGTTTTTGATGTTCACATGATTTATAATGGTGATACAAATATTTTAAATCAACACTTTTTTCTCTTGGCTTTTAAATAGTTTCCAAATATATGAGTGTGAATTGTCAAATTTGGGCTAGCTTTTTTTTTTCAAATTATAGGGATCAAAGACAGAAATGGACAGTTAGAAAACATTTAAAGACAAACAAGGAGGGCAAGCTTTTGGTTTCAGGAAAAGATCTTCTACAGAGAAAATCAAAAACAAGACCTGTTACATGTGCCTTTTGAAGCATTTTTGGAAATACAGGAAAACAAAAAGATAAATACAAACTAATCAACATACAATTCATTAGTAGGTCTCTTCTGTGATTAAGAAGTAAATTTTCTAATGTCTAGAAGTCTTTTATCTAAAATTTTAAAAAGCAATGAGAAAAGAAACAATCCTGTCATTTGTTTGCAGAATTTCTGGCATTATGCACATTGGAGATGTAAGATGCACTGCTGTTCATTCTTGAGGAGAGAAAACAGGAGCCTCCATATTTATCGTACTTGGGAAGGTGAAGAGAGCCAGTTCTCAGAGGATATCTAGGTATACTCCTGCTCATTTGAGAATTAGAGCAAGTATTGGGTTGTCCAAAAAGTCTGTTTAGTTTTTTTCATTAAAACAAAATATGTTTTTCATTTTCACCAGTAACTTTATTGATTTGGATATTTTGAGTATGCTGGCTATCTCCCACTATTGGCTTGACAGTCCCGCAGCAAAGAATTATTTGGCCAAAATGTCAATAGTACCAAGAAACTTCACAAACCACTTCTGACACATTTGATCAGTCAAAGCACCTTCTCCATACACTGCACAAATCTTTTTTTGCATTTCAATTGCATTTTACCTATCTTGAAATAATAAAGCTAAATAATAATACACTAAAAATGTTGCATATTTTCTTCCATCTTCAATATTAAAATAGCTGCATAAAAATTCATTGATTTTGATTTTTTTATGCATGCTGATATGAAAGCTATCACAATACAATCTAACAAAATTGTTTTGAATGAAGTTAGACAACTAAGCACTGCTAGAGCCATCATATGGAAAAACATAATGGACTTTTTGGTCAACCTAGTAACTTAATTAGAGTAATTAACAAATGTCAGGATCTTCGTTTCTTCACACATGAAATGTGATTGTGGAGTTCTTACAGTAGTTCTTATCTATACTGCCATGATCTGGGGTATAAAGGAGCTCCATGTGCTACTGTTTGGAGAACCACCCCAACTGGGGAATGAGCTCTCTGGCCCCCTCTAGTTCTACAGTTCCTAATGTCTGAACTTTCTCATTCCACAGTCAACAGATGAGATGCAACAGGCATTCCTAAATTTCTCTAGGGGAAATATTCAAATTGAAAACCTAAGGACAAGCTGAAAAGCCACAGAAGGTAAACAGTGATGCATTTAGGAAAGCATGCCATCTAAAACTCATGACCTTTTGAAAACAGACAAAAACATATGCAGGAAAGAAAAAAAAATTACTTGGAAAGGGATGCAAAGGAAAAACAGCCAGAACACAAACACATGAGACTAAAATGCTTTTCCCAGCACATATAAATGCCCACGGGACTTCGTAACATTCACTGGATTCCTAGAAGACTCAGAGAGATTGATAAATACCTGAGAATATCAGGTCCTAATACCCTAAAGCCTAAGGATAGTTCTAAGCAATTTTTTATATCCTAATGGGCAAAGAATATAAGGATAAAAGTACAATATATATAAAGCCAATCAAATTGAAGTTAATATAATCTTCCATGATTTTTTGCTTTTAACTAATGTGTTCCTCTACGATATTGTATTTCTATTTAACTTTTAATAAGATTAAAAATTATATTTTAATAAGATTCACAATTGTATTCTGGATCAAATGATACATCCATGCATATTACTAAAATAATTAAAATTTAGTCAGCAATTAATAAAATTCAAACCACATAATGATTACACATGATATGTATATGAAAACAGCATGTCGATTTTTTTACTGCATTCCTCTATGACTTCATAGATAGGTTTCTATGTGTCTATCCCCTGTTACTGTATCCTGAGCCTGTGTCAATGACTGAAAGGTAAAGATACTATTTTGCATGACATGAAGCACACATATATATACATGAAGAACCTAGTAAATAGTACCTATTAAGAAGGTGATTTTCCCCCAAGTATAGTTACAAATAAACCCAAAGAAGTCTGTTTTTCCTTTATTGCAAGTTTTTAAACATGGATCTTTAAGGAACTTCTCAGAAGTATGAAACAAACCCATTTATTATATCAAAGCTAATAACACATTTTAGACAATAATATTTAGAAACTTTCTCAGTTTTGAATATATTGGCTGATTATTGCTTACCTGAAATATTTTATAACATGATTATGTTAATAAAACTGCAATAAAATATACTAAAGAAAAAAACAAGGGGAGTTGATTTTATTTTAATATAAATAATTAAGGCACTTGATCAGCATTTTTAAAAGCAGGTATTCATAAAGCAATAACTAAGTTATGATGAGGCTTTTCAACACAGAATACACAACAAAGCACATTAAACTTACATTGCACATTTCTCTGACTATAGCTTTTTCTGTCTCACTAAGGTCATGTTCATACTCTTTACCCTGTTGACGATCTATAGTTTCCTGAACATCCAAGACCTGGATTTGTTGAAAAAGAAAAGCAAATTTCACATAGGAAAAAAAAAACTTGTTAGTTATAGAATAAAACCATTAAGGATCTCCACTTTGTAAAACCTTTATTTTTTTCCATGTCTGCATATCAGAGTGGATACATATATGCCAAAATCATTTAGAAGAGTTCACTATTCTGAAATCTATTTGGAATCAATTCTACTTGCTTTCAAATGGTCATTAAAAGCAATCTATTGCATCACTAAGAGTCAATTGAATTTATTAATGTCTAAAATAATTAGATGCATTTAGTTAATTGGGTCATTACGATAACCTGACTGTGTCAATGATTTAGAGGGTCAATAATTCTTGCTCCATTGTAAAAATGAGCAATATAATTAATTATACACCAAATAGTCCAAATGATATGTAGACATGGTCTATAGAAAAGATGACTAAAAAGATGGCAGTGATGGTGAAAGTGGTCAGAATTTAGCAATATGTACATAAGAACTTTTGTTAACACCAACACTACTGACCTCACAGTTCTTGCCTGGACATTCTCAGTGACTAGGAAAGGAGAAAGAAGATGGTCCTCTGATATTAACATTGAGAAACACTGACGCCTTATAGTGAAAATATTTGAGCTACACTTTAAATACTTGTCATTAGAGCAAAGTATCTAGGGATGACATGCTTTTAAACAATTTTAGATTCCATTTCTCTAAATTACTGGTAAATCGATGGAAAATATTCCTTTAAAAATGTAAAATTTTCATGTCAATACTTTCCATAGAACAAAACCTAGGCTTTGAGTGCTGTTTGTTATTTTCCTCTATCTGCATATAAAACAAAGTATTAATGTAGCATTAAAAAAATAATGCTTTTCCCAAAAGTTCCTGTAGACTCCACCCTGACATTGCTAAACTCCTTGTCCTCTCGTCCTCATGGTCAGTGCTGATGGCCACACCTAAAGGTGTCACCTGAGAATTATCACCAATGAATAGTTAAGCCAAAATAAATGACTTAAGCATGAAGTGGAACTTTCATGTCAAATTCATATATACTGAGACTACAGTGTTATTTAATAGAGTTCAATCCTAATTCACAAACTACTCTCTGGTTAACTCAAAACTTCCAACCATTGTTACTATGTAGATAGTACTTTTTTAACATAGGATAGACTAGCAATGAATAAAAGCCTCGCCCTTTTACTAGCTCAGATTAAAGTCAATTCACATTCTTTATATACTTACAGGAAATTGTTGACTATGCTCAGTGAATAATCATAAGAAACTTAAAGAACTCTTGGAACAAGCTCATTTACTTACAAATTTAATTTATAAGGCACCTCAGAGAAGTGTATATCAAATCAGTTAATTTCTACTAAATGAAATGAAGCTCCAATTAATAGTTATCATGAATTTTAAAACAAGAAAAATGAGGTGTTATTTTAAGTGAGCTAATTTCTCACACTGGCTTCAAACACTTCCCCCAACCATGACCACAGAGTTATTAAATCCTAGAGGATTTTTTTTAATCTATCAGAAGAAACTGAGCCATTGTTCTAATTATTCTTTTCAGAACAGAACAGAAAAAGCTTATACGAATCTGCTCTAGATTGGTGGCTTTTAAAAACAGAACATGTTGCATGGCTACATTTCTTTTTTTACATTGAGATAGCCTTAAGATGCATTTCCCACAGGCTATGTTTACACATATTTCTGTTTCAGACACAGTTAACTCATGGAAGCAAACATGTTCTATATTTAAGAGCCTCCACTTATCCAATAAAGATACTTCAGTTCCTCAGTATTACCCATCTGCCAAGTGAGGACACTTATGTGTTCTGATTATAACATAATATCTTCCTCTCTAGAGAGAAAATTTTATATGGAAATGAAAGAATGAATGCAGAGAAAGTTGAGGAGCTCTTCCTTGCCTGTTCCTGCTTTTTAGGCCATGCTAACACAGCTGAATTGAGAAATCTGGGAAAGACAGCAGTGTGACTCACTATGATTCAAACTGCACTTGCCATTTAGTAAGGCAACAGGCTGAATCAGCTTTCAATCTGAAATGTAGGACAATGTGTTGCTTTAGGAGTATGTGCAGACACTAACAGTACAGGATTGAAGACGCTCTCATTTTTTTCATTTCTAAAATGCTTTTCAGATAGCTAAGGCCTGTTTTATGCTAAAGTAACAGCACATTTAGCATGTTGTTCATGCTAAGCAGCATTCAAATGCTGTAGCAGAGAGCAAGTGCTTCTCAGTGGATAAGCCAGCACGCATCCGAGGGAGGGCAGCACCGCTCATTCCGGTATGCGTTCTGGGAATGCCTCTCAACTGCTCACTTTGTGAGTTATCGCAACCAAGACAGGAAATGCCAACTGCATTGCCACTGGCCACAGCGTGGGTCTGCTGCCGTCCCTCATCAGCAGTTTGTGCTTGGGAAAAGCAAACTCGTTTAATCTCAGTGACAGCAAAGTATAACGAGGGAGCTAAATCTGCTAAAACTAAATCGTCCAAATCAAATATTTTGAAGTTCTCATTTACTTATTTGCTTTATGCGTGCCAGGGAAAGTGTGGCCCACTCCAAAAACATGCGTCTTCAGTCTGTTAATAAATCATTCTGAATTCAAAACATTCTGAATTCAAAACAATGTTAGGAAAATTGTGAAACCCGTGTGGCAGATGCAGGACAGAAGCACTCTACCTACTTCATGGCTCAGAAAGTTTCATCAATGCTGCATGTTAGGGATTATAAATAAGTGGAAGGACAGTGTGTCATACTTGGAAACTGATAAAACTTAAAATCGAGACAGTTCCTTGAATATGATTTTTATTGTCTGCATCTGTTTCTACTCTTAAATATTTATATTGTTTATTTATTAATTTTACTTATGGTACTTATTAATAATACTTACTGGAAATCTCATTCATGGTAAAGAAAATTAAATGATTAATTTTAGCCAAGTCATTTTTTAAGTCATTGCAGAATTTGAAGTAAAAGCCAAAAATAAAATAGCTTTATGAGCAAGACCATATATCTACTTTCTAATATTCTATAAAGGAACATCAACTAGAGTTTGAAGACCTAATTTCTATTTAGTGGAGAGTAAGTTTTTTTCTGTTTCAATACTTTTAGTAAGTTGTACAATGTATTTCAAATGCAAAGAAAAAGATGGTATCCTTCCTTACTTAAGCCAACTGTTAATTCCCTATATTTAAAGACATCCATGCTACAGACATTGCACATAAATAACTATAACAATATTTTACACATATGAATATACATGCACATCAGACTTTACCTTGATGCAAATAATGAATTACGTTACTCAAAACAAAATGATAACACTAGAGATTCAACCATAAGTACTCAAATCCATTGTTGTTTGAAAAAATTAAAATCATACTACAAAAATTAAGAAAAAGTTACATCAATAGGGGTAAAAAATAAAGCATATATGGTTAAAACAAGATCGTGAGGACTACTAGACTACACCAAACAAACCACAACACAACTGAATTTCTTGATAAATGATTGTACACAGTTTGTTACCTTAAGAGAATGTACCACAGGTTCAGGCTGCTGAGAAGGTGTGGTATGTCCACTGAAGCTAGCTGGAGAGTTGGGTGAACTGTTATTCCCATCAGCCCCTGATGACAACCTAAAAGAACCCTTAGTAGAAAATCAACAACTTTGTTATTAAAACAAAAGTCGTTTATAACTGTATAGATGTCATTCAATTTCACTGCCAAATGAGAATTAGCCATTTAGTTAAAATTTTTCTGAGCCTGTCCTATGATACTATCAACCTATTAATTGGAATACACTTGCCCCTTGACCAGCAAGAAAAGTTAACCAAGAACTACCTCTATGCGTGTCCAGATGTCACTTCTGATTTACCAAAGAGAGCAATGCCCCTTAAGGTATGGCCGTTAAACATTTCAAGAATAATTTTTGAAACTGAAAGATACTCAAGAGTAGGGAATTTGCAAGTTATTCCACAGCTGAGTTAAACATGCTTATTCAGCAAGACAAATGCCATAGTGCATATGTCTCAGAAAATGCAGACACATCATATTCCTGCATTGGAGAAACTCTCTCTCTTATAAAATGCTTCCTTGAGGGAAGACCTAAAATGGAATATATTCCAAAGAGACTTAACCAAAATCAGTATTTTCTTTAAGAAAAAAATTATCTCATTTTCTGTTCTTTTTTGAACTGAAGAACAAAATAGATCAGAAATTACCGATTTGCAGTTTAGTGGCTCTGCAACTTAGTTGGTTAGAAATTGGAAACTGGCGTGACTAATTTTGACCCGTGAGAGTTATAGTCACCCATACAGGAAATAGGAAAAAAATTAAAACTACCTTTTCTAGGGGTTGCTTGGAGAAAGACTAACAGATCAGCAAGGAAAAGGGCAGCAGCAGTCTACCCTCCCACAGAAAAAGTCCAATGGGAACTTCCAAACCTGTTTTTATGGCAATCATTACACTCAGAGGGCCTGAGAGATTTTAATTTCTGTTCATCAACAAACCTATAGATTTTTTTCATGCCTAATAGACTAATAACTACTCCATTTATCTTGGTCCTGAGAAGGAGCATCACATGTGAATTCATAAAGGGAAGAAACCACTGTGGTTTTGGATCTGTATTTCCCAGCTTCTGTAGGACAGCTTCAACATGGTGCATTTTAGGGATAGGAAGGAGAAGCTGAGTGCAGCAACAGCTTTAGGTAGGGGTTTTATGCAAATGGTGCTATTTTTAAAGAAATGGACAAGTCCCATTGATTTTTACAAAAATTATTATGCAGCAATTTGAAATATCTTCTCTCTTCTCTCATTGCCGTTATTTCTCACGTTCTTGAAGGTATCCTTGCCACAGCACAGGCCAATGGAGGCCATGTTCATACCCTTGCTCAAAGAGTTATGGAAACAAATCAGGCCCTGCCCCCACCCTCACTAGCCAAAAGGAGAAGCAGCCATAGAAATGACATTTAGGTGACCTCTCCAGCTTCTGTCCTGCATAGCTACTAATGATCAAATTAATAGCCCCAACCCACCCTCAGGAAAAAAATAGCTATAAGATTTGTTTCCCTGTATTCATAATTCAGAACAAATGAAACATGATAATACCTGATAGAAACAATAAACAGGAAACTATCTGAAGTTGGTTAATTGGGCACACCCTCCCTCCAACCCCACCACCAAATTCTGGACATCCTCTTCCTCTTTAGAGATCCAATGTTTCCAAAACAAAGGAAGGATAACAGAAGCTCTTCTTCCCTGCATAGCCCTAGTCCTCCACTGTTCTCTTTCCCTGCTATAACCACCCTTCTGAATGTTTATGAAAAGACTGCTGAAGTTATGCAGAGTTCACTTCAAACCTCTCATTTTGGACCCACCTGTGCAGTTTTGTCTTTCTTCTAAGGGGTAATCTTAACTCTGTGGCAATAATCCATCCCCCTCAGGGCTATGCTCCTTTCAGGCCTTCTTTTCAAACCTTTTCCTATCCACCCCTTCTGTTTCAAAGGTGTGCCTCCCAGGCGTGGCAAATGGAAGACATATCAGTCCCCAGTATGCTTCTGCTTGGAATGGGACCTCTATATTTCAGGGCACTTGGGTTTAAAAAAATTTCTAAAATCAATGATGAGTGGCTTCCCTAAACCAAATCTTCTGGACAATTTAACACTGTTAAACTTAGGGGAAGTTGTGTTCCACTCTTACCTCTTTAGAAAATAAATATTCTTTTATTAAAGAAATTTCCTTAGAATATAATAATAGAAGTTACAGTAGGAAATACACAATGGGGGAAGTTTATCATTGAGGGGTTAAAGTTTATTTCAAATTCACTTTGTGAACCATGGACTAACAATCACAGGGAAGATCAAGATTCCTGGTTTATGTATTTTTTGTGAAGCCACAAAGGTAGCCAAGTGCCTGGTAAAGTTGTCCACCAACAGGTGCTGAATGGTTTTCTAGATTGTAACAGAGTGAAGAACCTCATTCTAGCACATCTCATTTAGTTACTATAAAATAAAAGTTTACATTTCTATGTGGTTAGTAGAATCAGAATGATCTAAGTTCAAAGTTTACATTTCTATGTGGTTAGTAGAATCAGAATTATCTAGGTTCAATCAATACACACTCTCTGATGACTAGTGTGTTTTCACTGATGTATTTTTTAAAATGTGCTACTGAGTGAAACAAATTATTTTAAACGGTCTCTTGAAGTTTATTTCAATAATATTTAAATAAATAAGCCTATTTATTTAAATTATAACTTGGCTGGTTCATGCAACAGGGAATTTTTAAAAAAGGAATATCTTAATGAAATTGGAAATGTGACTCCCAACTTCAGAGTGGCTTGTTCTCAAGATGCATGTGATCATTCACTGCATCGTCATCTCTTGGGTCAGTGGTGAAATTGAAAGGGCAAGGAATGATTTTCTGGGCTGGTCAGGAGACAGCTGACAGCATCTCACAATTCGTTTTCATGGCCACTGACCTCTTAAACTCCTTTTCATGAAAGGTACAGGCTACCTTTGTGCTTCTCCAGTGTTTGAGGTTACTCAACTTTCACCCTCAGGTTCAGGGAAAAAAAAAATACCAGAGATGATTGTTTAGGAAAGACTGCACTCCGAATTCCCCTCCCCAGACTTAGACAACTTTCTCTTCATGTATACACACTCATTCTCTACCCCCCATATAACTTTTCCTCTAGCAGTAGAAGCGATCTGGTTATGCACAAGCAAATGCAGCAGCTGACTCGTCTTCACTCACCGGGAGAGTGGGCAGGCATCGTCCTACTCCTCGGCACCCTTGCCACCACTGCAAGACCCGCCGGGCTCTGGGCCCCCAGCCTTTCTCCATATTTGAGCTGTTTCTAGTTGGAGGTTGCCTTCTATTCTGGGTGGCCTTATATTTGGAACAATATAGTACAATCACTCAGAAAAATACTGTTTCCCAAGTCTCAAGAAAGCAGAGAGAACAAGAAGCTTAATGAAATGAACCACAATGACCACAATGGCAAGCTGTAACATGCACCTCAACTAGGGAAAAGACACAAAATAAAAACAAACTGAAGTCTATATTAGAGGTAATGCTGACTTTTAAAAAAAGGTTTTGGCAAAGCTGTAACTAATTCTCAAACTACCAAAAAGTGGTAGATGATAGTGCTAAAGTTAAAGAAAAAAAAAGCTACTTAGACCACTTTATTTTGTGGGTTTTACTTATGAGTAATAGAGAAGTAGCATAAGTCTTCCAAGTATTTAAAGCAGTATAACTTCAGATCTTAACAAAAATTATTTGAAATGCATTTGGGAGCACAATGCCCTTTTGTTAAGAAACACAAGTTATACACAAGTATATTCAACAATACTCAAAACCTGATATTCAACAAAATATTGGCACATTTAAAAATACAAGGAGCGGCAAAAGTAGGTTTATGCTGTTCATGGGGAAAATAATGCAATAATTAATAAATAATACAAGAACAAGTTGTTTCGTGTTCTCACAATTATAAACCTATTTTTGCTCTACACTGTATATATGAGCTAATGCATCATAATAAATGCTTTACATGGGACATATACATAGTTATCAAAATTTGTATTAATCAAGCTAACCCCTAGATTTCTGTACTAGTTGGAACTAGAGATATCACATAACAAATATAAAGAAGAAAATACAAAAAAGTTTTCCCTAAATTTCAGTCTTTTCCCCATGAAAACTAATTCTGTTAAAATGATCTGAACCAAAATGAACTTACTTGAATGTAATTTCCTCTTCCTGCCAACTTTCACTAACACCTTTCAGAATGCTATGTCCTAAGTAATACCAAGAATTTTAAAAATACAAAAAATTCACAAAATAGCCCTTGGATTCCAGTGTCTACCTATTTAATTTTATGAGACAAAAAAATGAGAATAGAAGATTTTAGTTCTCATTGATCCATTTCCCTAGAAGCATGTGCTTACTGTGAATAGTAATGATCTGATTTTCACTATCCGCTAACTTTTGGAGGCAGAATTAATAAAGAAAATGTCTTAAGTGAAGTAAAAATAAGGAACAGTGATGATCAGCAGCTGTTACTCACAAAACTACATTCTGAATCTACAAAATCAGTACATACTATCTATTAAATAAGTCACATATTCCTCACTCTTGGACCATAATGATCATTTCATCATAGGAACACTGATTTGAACATTGCCCTTTTGTCCTCATTTCATATGTGTCTATTTCCACCATCAAAAGAATTATATCCAATAATTTATATGACTGATGTCTTAAAATTTACCTCTCCCCCAGTTGTCATAGTTCTATTTCTGAGACCATCTTTATGAGTAATGCTTTTTTTTAAATTTTTTAAATTATATTTTATTGATTATGCTATTACAGTTGTCCCAATTTTTCCCCCTCTACCCAGAAGTCCCCCTCCCTCAGGCAATCTGCACACCATTGTTCATGTCCATGGGTCATGTATATAGATTCTTTGGCTAGTCCATTTCCTACACTGTACTTTCCATCCCCATGGCTATTCTGTAACTACCTATTTGTACTTCTTCCTTTTTTTTTTAATCACTTGATAATTTTTTGAAACTTATTTATTTATTTTGGGGAGGGGGCCCCCGCTCTGTAACAATTCCCCCCTCTCAGACTTAAGACCCTTTATAATCGTATAAAGGACAATGGGCGAAGGTCTCATGCTCCTCTAGCTGCTTCAAGCTGGACATGGTCATCGTCCTACCTACCCTTGGGTCCAGAAATCCCTAATAAGAGTGGGGGTGTGGAGGGGAGGGTGGCCTTCCTACATGGGAAAGGATCTTGCAGACTCCAGGTCAGCTGGCTGTCCCTAGACAATGGCATGCTTGGTTTAACAGGCTTGCATCCTTGTTGTATTCTTGGGGCAACAGATTTGGCAACAGGGTTAAAAGGCACCATTCAATCCATAACCACTAGATGACAAAAGGCAGGGATTAATTTTTCAATGTCTCACATTAGGAAAAAAAAAAGGCTTCTTTGGAGGAAGGTGTGCCAAGCATGTCATACTTGTCCAAAACCCTTTTGTCCACTATACTTAGTTTGGGCTGAGGGGAATATTTTAGGTTTCCCCCCTCTCAGACCCCCCCTTTTTTAATGAGTTCTAACTTCAGGATTTGGTTCTTTCCATGACTTCCACATCTTTCAGATCTTATATTTTTCAGATTCAGAAACTGGATAAAACATAATTCCTACTGTCATTCTTCCTTAACGTGTAGTGAGATTAAATCCCAATATCTCTCTGTTATGACAAAATGTATTATACCCATGAAATCTAAGGTAGTAATCTATAACCATTTAGAAGTGGCTGGAAAGAGCAGCCATTTAATTAATATGTAGACAACATACAATATTTTCCACTTTCAGAAAGCACATAAAATATGAAATAATAGGTATGCTTTTTCAGGATCTTGTAAAAGTTCCTTTTTAAACATTATTTGTAGATTATATAGTATTATTAATCTCATAAGAGGAGGTCATATACATGGGCCAGATTTTGGGGAAAGAATAAACTACCTGATGATATAAACTTTTTAAAGGAAAAGGTACTCTTAGAATCAGGCTTCCTGACTTCAACTCATGTTGGCAGTATGGGTTTTTTTGTTTGTTTTTTAATCCTGGTCTTGGAAAAGTGTATTGGACTGGCTATTTTTGACCTTCAAGTAAACTACAGCTGAATGGTATTTACATATTAATAAAGGCTTCGCTCTTTGCTGGCTCTACAATTGTCATTCACACTATTTTCTCTAGCCAGCTTCTACAAGAAAAAAGAAACATACTGTGCCTCCAAAGACTCAGGGATTGGAATTGTTGCTGGCAACTTTTGAGCTCAAAATGGTAGAAACCCAGATTCTGGCCATCAATTGGGAGAAAAAGTCCCAACAACCTTAAGAAAGTCACCTTCAATCATATTTTCTGAGTAATCCTATTTTGCTTAGCTTCATTTTCTGCAGTTTTTCAAAATTCTACATTTTGAAAAAGAATGCCCAAATGTCTAACATTCCAATGGAAATCTGAGTACTCACTAAGTACTCAGGTACATAATGTAACCCACAAATTATTGTAGCTATAAGGACAGTCCATCCTAAATGCCAAAAGCAAAGTAATACTCTACATCAAGACTGTGTAGGGGGTAAATTACAGATTACTTACCCTGAGGTAAGTACTTATAGAAATCCTGAATTCTGATGCTGTAAGCCCCAGCCTGGATCAGGAAACAAAATGCCTTCATTTCACTGAAGAAGATAAATATATTGGTTGCGCTATCCCTCTTTTCTGGAAAATCTCCAGTGAAAAGTGATATTAAGGATATTTTATAGTATTGTCTTGAAAATAATTGACTTCTTAAGAGTTAAGAAAAAACATGAAGCCATTCAATTTTTTAAGAGACCATCTAAACAGAGAAACTATTTTACTTACAATCTCACAGAGTAAAATACAATTTACAATATGAATTTTAAGAAAACTGGCAAGATAAAGCTATTATAAATAAGTTACCTTCGTGCTATTTATGGTTATATTTTATTTATTGCTATTTTAGTAGCAGTATTTTAATTAACACTTTGGAAGTTTCCATTCTTTTGCCTTATAGAAGTACACATTAAAAAAATCTTTATCAGGAATAACAGAATAATGCTTTATATTTCACTATATGAAATACAGGTTTCTTGTGTTTTTTTTTAATTGATTTTTTTTAATTGATTTGAGAGAGTGAGAGAGAAACACTGATTTGTTCTTTTATTCATTTATGCATTCATGGTTGAGTCTGTGCTCTGATGAGGGAAGAATCTGTAACCTTGGAGTATCAGGATGATTCTCTAACCAACTGAGGTACCTGACCAGTTTAGACATAGATCAGACACAGTGCACTTGTAAGAAACTTTAGAGCTCAGCCCTCTTATCTATTATAGGAAGCCAACTATGGAAGTCTGAAAATTGATCGGCTAAAGTGGTTTCCTGTTAGTTAAAGAAGTTTAATTTTTTATAAGTCCTGAAGGTAGGTCAAGCTATCATACTCCATCACAATGCATACCTAGTTTAAGAAAAAGGATGAATTCAGTTTTTCCTTATTATAGGACATGCACAGATGGCTTCTTTAATCTTATCAGGAAAATAATATTTTGTTCAATTTTACCAGTCTACATTCTGACATTTCACAGAACTGCAGTATCACACAAATCAAAGCTTAGATTAGAAGCGACTTTAAAGGTCACCTTGACAAACTTCTCCCAAAAGATTCCTGTGAATGGGCTTAGTAATGCTAAGGGACTCTGCTTTGCTTGACTAGAGAACATTTAGTTGACTGTATTCAAAGAAAAGTATTTTTTTATTTAACTAAAGTGAAAATTCTATTCAATATTTATTTTGAACATTAATTTCCTGGATTTATAGATATTCATTTATTATTCACTTAAATATTTGCTAAGCATCTACCAGAGATAATATCCCATACTATGCAAAGTAGGTATCTATTCCAATGTTTGCTGAGAGAGAAGCAGAGTAAATTCAGCTCATTGACTCTAGGGTCACAGTGCCTGGGTTCAGATTATTAATTTGATGCTCATCAACTACATGACCTGGCTGTGCCTCTGTTTCCTCATCTATAAAATGTGGGTAATAACAATGCAATAGTATCTCACTCTATGAGCTTGGTTACTTATATGAAAAGAGCTTTTAAAACAGTGCTCTGTAACAGCTATTTTCAACCTCTTTCATCTCATGGCACACAAAAACTAATTACTAAAATTCTACAGCACAGCCAAAAAATATATTTTTTGCTGTTCTGACAAAAAAAAAAAAAACAAAAAAAAAACAACTAGGTATAGTTTTGATCCACTCACACCAGATGGCTATTGTGTTGGCTGCTGTCACTTTTTAATTTGATAATCTAAGCGAAAAGAGGTCAAGCGCCCCTGATTAAATAGTCAGGTATTGCATGTTCTAAAAATTCTCACGACCTGCCAGTGTCTCTTGTGGCACATAGGTTGAAAATCCCTGTTGTATAAGTATTTGCTGTCATCATAATTTTTGCTTTGCTTGTCAACCCATTTTATAACTTGTTTGTCAGTTTATTTTCAGATGTTTATTATTTAGAGCAGCAGTTCTTAACTTGGGGCGATTTGGCCCTCCGGCAGGTACATTTAGAAAAAAAGTTTGCAGATACTTTCAGCCATCAATACTGCGTGGGTAGAGAGGCCAAGGATGCCGCTGCACATCTGACCGTGCCCAGCACCGCAAAGGGTTATCCAGCCTCGAATGTCCATAGCACTGCAGTTGAGAAAGCCTGATGGAAAGAAAGGACTATCTTGGAAACTTGAAAAGCAAAATTTCTGTTGAGGGCTCCGTGGAAGATTTTGCATATGAGGACAAATCGCCCACATGATTTGGAGCTTGTAATAATTTTGAAGAAAACTCTAAACTTCAGCCTGGTCTAAGTATAAAGACAACCCTATTTCCACCTCCAAGTAGGAAATTACTCTTTCTAACAAAAGGAGCAGAATTAAAAATATCCAAAATATCCCCTGCAACAATGCTAGCAGAATCAGAGTACAAAATGGGCAGGTGAGGGGCAGTAGTCCAGAGAACAAGCTGCTCCCCGCATGGACAGAGACAGCTCACTGCAGCACCTTGAAAACCGAGACACCAATCCCACAGAGAATAAAATTGGCAAGAGGTGTTTGCGGAAATTACGGAAGAAAATAAAGCTCTCTTAGCAACAACACAGGTAGAGTCTGAACTTCACTTTAGGCAGACACACTGGGAAAGAATAAAACTGCCAGGAAATAGAAATGAGGTTCTGACATGTGCCATAGTGCACAGGGGCGAGCACTGTGCGCCACGCACAGGCAAATCAAAAAGACAGAAATCAGGGATCCGAACAGTGACCACTCTCTCCTCCACATGCGGCTCAGGGCCATGTCATCTGTTTACATGCTTGTCTCCTCAGTAGGGGAGGACTCCTCTGAGTGTGTCTTAGTCATAACAGCTCCTAATTACTAAGCTCTTCTTACATGTTAGCACTCTAAGTGCTGCCACTTAAGCAATTGTTAAGGCTACCTAATATGAGCTTCTGCTACATCTTACTACCTAGGTAGACACTAAGGGTTGGACTGGTGCTATTCTGAATAATGTACACTACATAATGATTTTTAAATTTTTTTGTTTGGGCCCTGAAGGTCTCCTTCTGTTCTGTTTCCTCATCATGTGGCTCCTGGGGCTGCAAGGAGAGCCAGGGGATCCTGGGGAAGATCAGGATGGTTAGAATGGCCACGGGGTCTTGCAAGGATCAGAATGGTGTTAATATTGATAACTGATCCAGAAGAAATGGTGCACACCATCAGCTCCATGCCAGTTTGCTTTTCTCGACTCCAGGCACATAACTGTGGCAGTGACAGTTACCTCAAGTCTGCATCTATAATAATATCCCAAGGATTTTGAGACTTACAAAATAACCTAAGGAATTCATTGAAAATTAGTGACAGCTCACTTTGAAATACTATATGAGTCACGCTATAAATGAAATACAGTAGGGCTCCAGGTAAATATAATTATTTTGTCAAGAGAACAGTCTATTTCCTGTTCTTTCTTATCTCTGGGTTTGGGTTCCAGTGAGACTTTTCTGGATCCCATGCTTTTCTTGTCCCATGCTAATGTGATCCAGGAATGTCCCTCTCTTAATTCTGGTTCCTTACACATTCATATTCACATTCTCTCTCTCATCCTGGAATAGGTATCATGGCTCTGCAGAGAAATAAGTCATGATCATGTGAACTTTACTTTTCATTATTTAACAGATGGGTGTAATTCCCTTGACCACTCACCTTACATGAGCTGAGAACACTTTTTTCTTAGCTCAATTTTAAGCCCTATCACATTTTGCAGTGATATTAAATTTATATTGTAGAGCTCTTCAATATCATTGCCCTTACTTTTATTATTGCTGTAATCATGATGACTAGCACCCTATCTGTCCTAGCAACATAACAGTTGCTCAATAAACTTGATATATTAATAGATTATCAAAATCAATGTGTGAGTCTGGGACTTCTCCTCTAGCATTGCAAAAATAGTTGTATAAATACTTGGTTATGTGCCTATGTACTTGGTAATTAGCAGGTAATCAACTATTTGTCAAGTAACTAAAGCACACTTCTAGAGTGCTAAAACAGCCTGCAATAAGTGAAACTGACATTTTTGTGATGATCCATATTTGGCAAGTCTACACAACTTAAACATAGACTAAATTCCCACCATTGTTTTCTCTCACTAGTTACTATTGTTCTAGCAAAATAAATCCATTCAGGAAATCTTGAATCACTTTCAGGAAATCTTGGATCACTTTCATCTATTTCTAACACCACAGTGAAGCTCAAGTATGTTAAAACAGTCACCGAAATTATCATGAGGGATGAGAGCAGACCAAAAGTAGAAATAGACTTTATCCTGGGGCATCCAAAGTATATGCTTATGCCCATCAAAATCATTATGTAATGGCAAACATCAAGTAGTGAAAATAAGAAATAACTATCATCAAAAGAGATATTATCCTCAACATGAAGTGTAGGCCAATTATGAATATATACGTGTCCCCAGCTTAGGAAACTAGAAGGCAATATTTATTCACTCACCCCTCATTTATCATGCCAAATAATGGCTAAGATTCAGGTTTGTGGAGTCACAGTAGAGGTGGTAAAAGAAGCTTAAATTCAGAGGACCTGAATTTTAGACAGGGAAGCAGAAGTAGTTCAGAGGGACATGAGCCTAGCATGTAAGGGACATGAGTAGCAGACTAAGGCTGACATGAAAGGCAGGAGTCAGGTCACAGAGACCCCTCTACACCATATGAAGGCTTTGAAATTAATTCTATACTGAAGTAGGAGCTGTGACAAGACCTGACTGTGTTTTATAGATCACTCTAGTAATGTGGAGAATAATTTGGATGCGACAGCACTAGCTGGGACAAAGTCCAATTAGGATATTAACAAATAAGTTCAAGTGAAAACTGATTACTCATTGCCTACACTGGACAGTAGCAGAAGGAATGAAAAGGATATTGATGAATTAAAAGACATAGCCCTATGAGCCCTAATGTTTATTTGAATGTAGGTAATTAGGTTGAAAGAGGAACCCAGAATGGCTCCCAGCTTTCTGGCTGGGTACCAGCCAAATGGTCAGGCCATTAACCAGTACAGGAAGTGCCAGGAAAAGTAATACATCTAACTCTTTCATCAGATTTTAAAATCAAGAACAAAGAAGTAATTAACAATTTATGAAGCCCCAAATCATCTTTCTCACTGATACCCATACAAATAGGTTTCTTCTGACATGTGAAATAAAAGTTTACAAAAATTGTAATGATTTTAACTTCATGCCATGATGAAAATATCTGATCAAACAATATAAGGTTTTTGGAAGGAAAGTAATTTTGAAAAATCTGTGACTGCATATAAAACTTGAAGATATATATATTTCCCACAATAAAAAATATGTGAAAGTAATTACAGAGATTAGCCTTTTTATAAGAATTAGGGCAAACCCCAGGAAGAAAAGAATATCTTGAAAAGGCTAAGACAGAAAATGCCCTGTATATCTGTCACCAGAGTGACAGCAGACAAAGAATAACAATGAAGGCCTGGTACAAAATGGCTGTGAGACAAAAGGTAGAAAATGTGGACAATTCGATTTATGCACACTCTGCTTCTAGGTAATGAGTTTATGTGCATAGTTCTTGTCTTTTATTTACCATACAGCTCCCAGTGAGAAACACTGAAATTTGTAGAGGGAAAAAAATGACAACAACCAAGTTTACATTCAGTAGTAAAAGTTTATCACATAGATGAATACTTTTAGGTCTTGGGCTTATTAAAAAATGGGGATGAGGGGGACATGAGTAGGACTGAGAGTCAGGGCACAGAACTGAGTTGCCTGTGTTGATTGCCAATGCAAAGAAGTCTTGCTGATAAGCATTGCATTCGTATTGCAGAGTAGAACCAGTTGATGCTCATGTCAGATATCTCAGTACTCCCTCAGAGCCCAGTGGAAGACATGTACCTAGCCAGAGCCCTAGGGGCCAAACAGCTAATTAAGATAAATACTTGTTGATTTGACTAAGAAATGCTGCATGGTGAGGTGGTGTTTGCTGCCCTGGCTTTAGCAAAAGGAAGGATCTTCAGTTTCATCAAGCAGTCTTCCAGTACACGAAGCCCCCGCACAAAATAGGAAGGTCAAGAGAAGAGTTGGACAGAGCCAGCTTCATACAAGGGCAGCTACCTCTCTAGGAGATGTGTTAATAATACAAGTACAGCAGCTTGTTAGACTGCACTTCTACCCGGGCCATTGTTGGAAGCTCTATCTTGGAGCATTCACAATAATCCTACACTGAAAGCTTTACAAAAGCATGAGTGGCCAAGATGATCCAGGCAGTGCAGCTTCTGCATACGTGGGCGCAAGACAATCACCAGCGGGAGAAATAAGTCTCCGTTAGTGAGAACACTGCCAGAGCACACAAGGAAGCATCATGAAAGCATGAGTTCATTTTCACAATCAACTCTTACTAGGAAGAAAGAAAAGAAGTGATTTAAAAAGTAGTTATTTGTGCCCTACTTCCTAACATGTGCCCTGGCTGGTTTAGCTCAGTGGATTGAGCGTCGGCCTGCGAGCTAAGTGTCGCTGGTTCGATCCTCCAGTCAGGGTACATCAGAGAAGGAAAACTCTGACTCCAAAAAACCTCCGCTGCCTTGCGGCATACCTCTTCAGGGGAAAGGCTAAGGGAGTAAACCCTGACAGAAAATCCGGAGCCGGAGTCCCTAAGGCGGTTTGACGTTGTAGTCAACACCGGCAACTCCTGCGGCGCACCTGAAGCCAAGCTGTATCGACTCCGTCTTTCCCTTGGACCCTTCAGCTGCGAAGAGAGGGGGGGTCTGCTGCATGGGCAACAGCAGACCCTCCATATTACCCTGCCCAGGCTCTGTAGCTTCAGCGTCATCACAAGATGTCGATTCAACACGGGAGGAGACAGATACCATGTCACTCCCGAGTCGGACTGCACAGCCATTCTCGGCGGTGCAGATAGACTCTTAAGAAGCTACACCATCGTCTCTCGAGACGGACGGCTGCCGACGACGACTTCCTAACATAATTTATATGGAAAACAAGATTTTTACATTCAAACTTATATATGCACATTTAGGTAAATAATGTTCATAAAGGTAAGTCTAGGACCCATCAGAGAGCTAAAACAATAACACATAAAACAACTTTGCATAATTAGAACATAAAATAAGTTCAAAGATCATCCATAAAATCTGGGAGATTTAAAATGTTAAATGGGCCTCTTTGTTTCCTCTCCGCATGGTGCTCCTTCCTCCTTCCCTACCTTCATATTTTAAAGTGTCCCAGGGCACAACCCACAGTCCTCTTCCTCAGCACGCTCACAGGAAGTCCTAATTCAGTCCCATAGTGATTTATCCTTCCAAAATTATCTCCAACCCCGACCTCCTCCCTGAATTCCAGGTGTATATACCTAATTCTGTACGTGACATCTCCTGGGTGGTGTCTAACATCTCAAATTTATTTACCATTCCCAAAAGACAGCTTGATTCCCTGCACCTCCTAATCTGTTCCTCCCAGTCTTCCTCATTTCAATGAACAGCAACACCAATGATATAGTTGCTCAGATCAAAATCCAAGGAGTCATCCTTGATTCTTTCTAGAGCCAGCATGCTGAAGCACCCTGGGACGCCACTCATTGCACAGTCTATGTGAGCAGGGGTTGTAGTGCCCAACCTGTGAAAACATATGGGGTCTCTTTCCCTTATTTACACATCCAGTCTGTTATCGAGCACTCTCAGCTGCACTTCAAAATACATTCTGAATCCAACCTCTCTCCTCACCATCTCTACCCCGCCACTTAGTTCAAGCAACCGTCAGCCCTCTTTGACTACCAGACTGGTTCCCTCATGAGTATCCCATGTCTGTACCCACTCCCTGCCTCTATCTTCTCTACCCAACATTGACAGTGACCTTTTGAAAATGTTAATAGATGTTATCACAGCCTTGCTCAAGTCCTTCAATGGCTTTCCATCAATTCGGACTCAAGTCCAAACACTTGACCTTGTTAACAAAGCCTACAGGCTTTGTTCCCAGCTTGTCTCTGACTTCATCTTCTGTCACTCTCGATCTCTCTCACTATTCCAGCCACACTAGCCTTCTTGCTCCTGTTCCCTGAAACATGACTAGTTTATTCCTACCTAAATCTTTGTCTTTAGTGTTCTTGTTTCCTTGTAACACTTCTTTCTAGCCATATTCTTTCCTTCCTTCAGGTCCCTTCAAATGTCACTTCCTCAGTGGGCCTTTCCAATTCCATGTAAAATACCTTGACACTCCAGTCACTCTCCAGTTCTGTAACCTGCTTTTGTTGTTTCATAATTATCATCATTCCCAGATATTACATATTTTTAAATAATGATCCACCTATGATCCAGCTAATTGTATGTAAGCTGCATACATTTCTTATACTAGGCTGTATACTTATTGTCTAAAACAGTATCTGTACATAACAGTTACAAAAAGTATTTAAGAGATAAACATTGAATAAATGGCCAAGACATCATCTTCCCACGACCTAAAGAAACCCCATTTCATATTTGTTAAGAGTTATTTTTGTTCTACTAAGAAAAGCAGTGGAAGACCACTAATCATTTCCCATTGAAGGAATATCCCTGTACCAATCTCATGCAAAATGTAAACCTTTTTCATTTCCAATAACAAGATCACTGGTTTTGTCTAGCCTAGATTCTGGGGATAAAAGATAGCATAAATAACTGAAATTTAGTTTTCCCTAATCCCTCCATATAAACTTTGACCATAGCTAATGCCACAAACCAAGTCTACCTGGTAAAGTTTTTTGTTTTCCTGAAGTTTCTGGGTGAAGGACTTAAAGGCCAACATTCTGAGAGCATTACCCAAGTAAAGGACCTGGCTAAACTTTAAAGTACACAGCTAACATTTTCTGAAGAGTTGACTAAGAAATTCTGAAAAGTGGCATCATAAAGCTTTAGGAAAGGCAAATTTTAAAAAGGGAATTTTTAAAAATTAGAATTTTTGCAGTAGTATCATTCTGGAAAACAACCAGGCCAACCAGTAATAATAAATTTTTCAAGGCTGGCTTGAGGTTTTTTTTTAAGTAAAAAGTATTTTTCCTACTCAAGAGAAGAATAACCCAGTGACTAATGAGCTCCATAAGCTACTCACTGCCTGACCCTCAGCAAGTCACTTGTCCTCAATGCTAAATGGAGAGGTCTGTCAATTAGCTTCATGTGGTGGCTGTGAAGGGTGACTAATAAACCTGATTGCAGGGCACTCTGAAAACATTAATTGCTATATTGAGGCTTGATAATTGCCAGGTTGCTATCAGTCACTATCTAAGCACAGGGAATGCATTTGGCTCTTTTTAAGCTCTCTTCTACCCCTTGGCTTTTCTGATGTCAGTGAGTCCTAGTGACAAAAGCAAAAAGACAAGTGAGGTTCATTCTTGCTTTTCTATAGGTCTTATCCCCATCTGTCTTATCTCCATCTGCAAGAAATATGCTGGACACAGGAACTAGCCTGAGAGCCTTCTCCTCTGTTCTTCCCAAAGCACACTGCAGACAAGGCTTTTCCTTTCTTTCCTTTCCAAGCACACATACATCGTAATTAAAAACCACATATGTGACAAAGATCATGGGAAAGGAGAATATTAACACAGAGGACTTGAAAACACAGACTTTACTTTATTCTTACTAATAATCTCCCAATTTCTCCTTCTTTCATAAAATGCCCACATTTAAGGAAAAAGGGTGATTCATTGATCTCTGATCTCCACCTAAGCCAGTAATGGTTTTCCTCATTCTCTAGTAAATGTGGATTTAGAAATTCACTTGTCTTTGAAGGACTATATAGAAATTCGTTTTCTCTCCAAGCCGCCAGCCACATGGTGTCTGCTTTAGAAACAAGCCTGCCCCACGTTATCTCCCCAGAAAGCTCCGTAAGACATGCAAGACGAGCCAGCACACAACTACAATATCATCACTCGCTCACTAGAGTAACACACATAGGTGTTTCAGAAGGTACACATTTCCTAGCTTATAGTAGTACCACAACAATTGTCCTTCCTGTAAAGGAGGGCTTGCCTTTTCAAGTCAAGTGCAAACAATCTTCATCACCAACAAATTTTCATCCCAAAGCTAAGTGGTTTGTTAGGAAAAAATACCTTTGCTCTTGTTCAACCAGCTCTTCTGGTTCAATCACAGGACATTTCAAAATCCAGAGGCTGATCACTTAAGGACAGGTTTGAGGATGATCGGACAAAGGAACTTAAACCAATGAAAAAATAAAAAGTATATGTTGAAAAAGTATTTGTGTATAATATTTTATATACAAATGAAAATTTATATAATAATATGAGAGACTCCAATTAAATAAAAATACCAGTAGTAAGAGATAACCCAAATAACTGACAAATTATTTTGGTGTGGAGCGGGGATGAGCAAACTACTTGCAGAGTTAAATCCAGCCCCTTTCACCTGTTATGTAAGTAAAGTTTTATTAGAACACAGCCACACACATTCACTTAGACATACCTGTGGCTGTTGTCAGCTGTTCTGACGCTACAGTTGCTGGCATGTGTAGTTGCAACACATCGTACGGTTCACAAGTTTGAAAATATTTACTGTCTGGGCTTTTACTAAAAAAGTGCCGACCCCTAAAGGAAGGATGAAAGGGTTACTGCAGACTGCAAAAGTCTGGGCAGATTCTGGAGAATGAGGCAAGTGGCTTAACGGTAAATGGCAAGTATACAAATATTCTTTCCTATGTAACTTATTTAGGGGCTAGAAATGTTCTTAAGATTGATAAAAGGGTGAGATCTTTCCATGCTGAGAAAATTATTAGAGTGATGAAATCTCTCAGTGAATAGCAAGGATGGACTAGAAACTAAACTGAGTTTATTAGCTACTTCCAATTCAGACCCCAAAGACACCACACCAGCAGTTTGTTTTGGATGGTGGTGGTGTCTTCATAGCTATCTTGCTTCCAGGGAAACACACTTGCCACAGGACAGGTTTCAAGGAAAACAAAAACAAAAACCAGAAAACTAGACCAACGCTAACAAAAGTTGGACACAGACCTTGCTTCTGCCCGTTAGAGAACATTTTCTCATCTGCAAAACAGAGGTAATTACAGGGGCCAGGGGCCCAACACTCAGGACTTCAGCTGATGCTCAGGTTGCAGTGAGTGCTTATAACAAAAATGAACATCCACCCAGTCATTTGAAAAAAAAAAAAAAAGAGCATGTAAAAATAAGACTTGGATGCTATCCTTTTCATGACCTACAGTGGCATCCTAAAGACTTAAGACCCTGAATATTTAAAACAAGTAGGACTGATGCCTTCAAACAAAATTCACATAAAACATACATGTAAAACAAAGCATAATTTTGTAAGGTAAAAAAATATTAAATATCAAACATTTTCTAGTGGTTGAAAGACCAATAAAGTCTTATATATTCCTAAAGCCCTTATTATTCCTTATTAAAATTACTATGCCATCACTTTACAGCCCTAAGAAATCGCCCAGAATTGGGAGATATTTTATCACATTCTCATGACTGCTTCTGAAGAACTTCGTCAATAACAAAATCCTGAGCAGGGTATTTATTTCGAGTGTAAAACATTGGAGAACGGCAGCTGCTCTTACCTGCTCTAACACCCATCTTGATCTCATTCTCAAGTGCCAAAGGCTCAGTGTAACTGGTTTCCCTAACTGAGAAAATGTTCTTCAAAAAAAAAAAAGAAGTGCCCGAACAGCCGCATGAGCCACCTTCCTCCCAAGTGACCATTTAGAGGACCCTGTCTTAAACAGACCTCCCCAAAGTCCTTTTAAGTTGTTAAGGAACCTGAGCTGCCATCACCAACTATCTTACTGAAAACACAATTTGCAGAATTTAGTGATAAACCCATGTGAGTTTTGCAGGTTAAGGAACCACATATTGAAATAGGAGTGGGGTAGGAACATGGAATGGAAAGTGAATGAGGCTGGTCCCCCCCAAAATAACCAAATTCAAAATGCAGTGTTGCTAAAGCCCCCTTTGTCTAAACCTCTTCGTCAGAATGCTGTCATCCAAGTTCTAACTGTGGCTTCTGCTAACGTTTGGCACTCAATAGAAGCTTGGCACCCAAAAGGATCAAGACCCATCATTCCCACACAATTATTTGTGATCAAATTTACTGGAATTGAGATTTGTTCCTGAGTGTGTATGTTATGCTTTTCTTTCATGAGATTTCTGTAGTTATGGATTTTAAATTTCCTAGAATATGAAAATATTTAAATTAAAAAACTCCCAGTTTTTGGCATGATGGCACACCTGCCTTGGGTGTCAGAACAGCTGATATATCTTGGCTATTACCAAGCCTCCTTTCTTAGAGCCAGCTTTTATATAAGTCCAGGATGGTTCCCATCTGGTCCTGGGTTTATTATTTATTTGTCAAATATTAGAACTTCTGCCTCGCATTTTGTTCTGTTGCAAGTGAGAGCTATTTTAAATGAAGAGAAGATAGCACCAAATCTCTTTATTTGCTATTACACATTTGAGTCAGATTTGCATTTCTTCTGTGATCCTTACATTTCTGTATTCAATTTTTTTGAATATAGCTGCTAAGAGCAATAGCCAGTTAGATGATTTTCAACTTTTCATCTCATGGCACACATAAACTATTACTAAAATTCTGTGGCACACCAAAAAAATTTAGTTTTTGCTAATCTAACAAAAAATAGGTATAATTATGATTGATTTACAAAAAAATACTAGTAATTACTTACCCTTTTTGCTTCAAAGTAAATTTTTTAAAAATCAGGTGCTTATTACAGTATATAAGGATTTCCAGTACCAAGAATTAACTAATCAGATACAATCTTATTATGCAACGTGACCAATAAGATACACCTCTCTTATATGACCTATATATTTATGGTTCCAACAGGGCATACACACCAGAAGGCTATTGTTGTGCTGGCTGTTGTCATTTTTTTATTTGAAAATCTAAGGGAAAAGAGGTCAGTGCCACTGACTAAATAGTTAGCTATTCATTCAGCACCCTGGCTGAAATGGCTGAAAATTGCTGACCTAAATGAATAAAACTAAATAATAATTAGTCCAAGAGTTTTAAGCAAGTAAGTTTGCTGCTTCATTTTTTTTCTCTTTTTAAAAAAAAACTATAGTTCAAAAGTTGTTTCTATTCCATTAACCTATATTAATGGAATTAACCTCAAAGAGGATAAAAATTCTGAAAGAGAGCTTGCTATTATTTGCATGCTGCAACTGAGCACTCCTATAATCACAGATATCTGAGGTACTGAAAAGTTTGAGGACAAGAAGATCTCCCAAAGGAAAGAATTAGACAAGGTAAATACACTTGAATCAAGGATATTGGAGCACTTTCAAAAGGGAGAAATAATCTTTGAATTGACTATCTCTTTCCTAATAGTAACTGTTCCTTCCCACCTCCATTTCTGGGCTAAATACTGTCATAAGGAGTACAGTACTTTTTCTGCAGGGTTTGGGCCTGGAACAAGGTAGAACCCAAGCAGGAGTTGGGACTGTCTCAGCCCAGAGAATGGTGGGAGCCGCTAGACCAGACATTAATTACTGCAGCAGCCAGTCAACAGCCCGAGTCAGGACCAGACTTAGGAAGCCATGTAACCACGCCCAAAGGTAAGCCCATGGGGCCTAAGAGAACTGGCCACCTCTGTTTCACCAGTCTGTGCTGGTGTGGCCTGAGTAAACTCAATCTATTGCTTTCAGTAATGCCACATTTACAAACAGGGGTGGGTTGCTTATCAAAATACTCCACTGCTTATTGATATAGAAACTACATAGAATTCTTAGAATAAGCTCATAAATAACCCTAAATCTTCTCTTAAGAAGGATTCACCTAGCCACCAAAGGCTGCTATGTCATAAAACAATTAGGGCAAAGCCATTTACTTTATTTCACATTCTCTTTCTTCGTACTGCTTCTCTACACCTTTAATTAGCTTTTTAGGTTAACATGTTACCAGGTTATATAGGCTCAATGGCATGCTATCTGAAAGATACTATATAAACTATAACAGCAACACTGATCATTGTCTCACAGCATACCTCCTCCAATTCCTCTTTCATTCTCTATGTCAACCACACATCTAAAGAAAGGTCCAGCTGACTTTTATTTCAGATGCTTTAGTCTACAGAATGAGTCCAATAAATCAGATATCTTTTGAAAAAAACTATTTTCTTCTTTGGACATGTCCTTCTGTGCATCACAAGTAAAGCAGACTTGACTTCGATTTATATTCAGGTACCCTTGTTATTCTCACTCTGGTCACACTGCAAAAACTAATGTATGCTATCTCATGTCTTCTTTTTCCCACAGTAATTTATTTCAGTTTATTCCTGAAAGGAATTACTGAAAAGTATATTATGTTTTAAAATAAAGACTACACATTCTTTTGGTAAATATTAAAGTGAAATAAGTTAATTTTCTGACATTTCCTATATTATTATTCTCTCATATTTAAAAATTGTTTATCTTTGAAACATCATGTCTCCATTTATTATATGAAATCTTTTCAAATATTTTTACCTCTGATTTTTTAAAGATTGTTTAGTTTTTGTACATGGGAGAAAATATCTTACATTCAGGTGATCTTTAACTATGATTTGTACCAACCTTTAAAAGGCATTTCCTTCTCAAATAATAATATTTTTAAAATAACACTTTTAAAAATAAGACTACATTTATAACTTTGGGCTCTCTTTGAAATATTGTATTTACAAACTGGATCTAAAGTTCAACTCCAGGACACTTGCAGGATACCACAGTGAACGGAGAGCACCGCGCTCCCTGGGCAATGATGATACTTCATCTACTCCTCTCTGAGCTCCTGCCTGGCACTGGGGAGAACAAACTCAACCTTCAACACATTTCTCTATCTGTTCTTCAATAAAGACCCCCGCATTCTAGGACCTGGGAACTTTGGATGGGTAGAAGACACAGACTCAAGCTTTCATATATCCTTGGGCCAGAATGTTCAGGACTGGAAAGAGCCACACTTACCAATAAAGAAACAGAGGACTTTGCCACCAGACCAAAGAGAAATCCATAAGGATTTATCACACTCATTTTATGTTTAATAAGTATATTGGTAGGAAAGACTAGTGCCTTTATGTTCATTGCACATAATTTTACATGGGGGGGGACACAGAATTCATTAAAAAATTGTGTATTCTTACATATTTAAACTCCAGTCACCTTCTAAGTACTCTCCATTTGATGCAATACACCTATTGAGTTTTTTTTCACTGCTCAGAAGTTTGTGAATTCATCAATTTTGATGCCTTCTAGTGCTTCTGCCATTTTTTGTTTCACCTCTTCCACATCAGCAAAACATTTCCCTTTCAGAAATTTTTTTCATCCAGGGAAACAAAAAAAAAAAGGGGGGTACTCAGGGTGAGATCAGATAAATGGGGAGGGTGGGGCACAGGGGTCATGATATTTTCGGTCAAACACTGCTGAACAACACTCAGCACGGTGTGGGAAGGTGCACTTGTAAATCACCCATCCTGAGGTAGGCAAACATGGTGAAAGAGTCTTCAAAAAAGAATTCACTGAAGCTAAATGCAGCTTCTCACAACAATGCCAGCTGGTACTCCAATAGAGATGGGTTCCTAGAACACTCACCTAGCAGGGGAAGCTTGTACTGCAAGAAGCCCACCCTCTAGAAGATAAGTCCTGGTTGTTGTTGTTTTTTGTTCCCCCTCGTATAATGAATAAAAATAAACATTTAGAGGACTGCACATTATCTCTTGAAATACATAAAAGCTAACACTGCTTAGACTAGTATGTGAGCTCCACTATATGCATATTTGATGTGATATGAGTCTCAAAAGATATATACCATGACTGTATGTGATTTAAATAAATTTAATAGCTATATGATGAAATTTTATTAACATTAGAACCCAATGAAGTAGAATAACCCATAATGACATAATCAGCACCTATAAATAACAGAGCCAGTAGGGTATAAAGTTGTAGTTTTAAGAAATTTTATATCAAAATAAAAAGGAGTAAACCTATTTTGTGCGGACATTACATATAAATGCAGACTTTCTCTGGGTTAAGAGTCATAGGTTTACAGAACTGAGTTGAACTTCCACCTCAAGTTTCTCAGTCAAGGCATGCCAGCAAGTCGTCCTGGCCCGGCAGCTGATTAGGCCAAGTTCTGGTCCTCTCTACTCAGTGCTTGGTCTAGTATTTTCACAGCACTTCCTTTAATCATTTGATTACTAACAGAGTCCAAAGTCACTAATGACTATGCTCAGCTTTCTAAAATGACAGTTATATTTTGCTTATTTTTCACACAATGACAGCTTTTTAAATATAATTTAGTGAAGTCTCAAGCCTCTTAGAAATTTATTTAAACTGTCTTTTTTGTCAAAGTATAGAATTATTGGTCTATTTACATTTATTATCTATAGTATATTTATATTTAGGCAATACGAATACTGCCTATATTATATTTATATGTCTACTTCATATTTAGAGGATATAAGTAACTACCAGTTATCAAGAGGCACCAACCTGAGTTTTTTAATGTGTTATAAGCATCTTCACTTTCTCAGGCTACAGCAAAGAAAGGAAGTAGATGTACTTTTAAATTAAAAATGCCTCAGTGCTATCGTGGTCAACGTCTGAAGCAGACTGAAGGAGAGGATAGCATGGTTTAGATGCCTCTTTAGACACATCAGTCACAGAGGTAGTGACCCCTAGCAGGAAATGGAGATGGAGCGAGACCACTCAGGAAACTCGGCCTCTGTGCAAGCTTCAGCAATGCCCAGTTTTCATAATTTCCTGCTTTTATTATTGTATTTCAATAGATTTTCATTTAACTAATCTAATCCCCAAATCAAACACTACTCAACATTTTCTACTTTCTATAGGCCTATTTCCTTACCCTATTAGAAAAGGAAAGACTTTCATCTTTAACTTTTTCTTAACTTTTGGCTTTACTTTGAATTTTTTAAAAAGCCAAAGGAGAGTCAAAAACTATTATGACAAAGCAATGTTAATTTCTCTTATAGTTCCATCTCAAATTTTTTCCCAAATCTTACAAATGAGAATATTGCCTCTCATTCATTTATCTGAGATTCTAGTTGATACTACTACACAGCAAAACTTGTTGCTGACTGAGTCCCATAAATATTTTGTGATAAATTCTGCAAGGACAGGTAACAAAAATGCTGCTATTTTTATGGCTACTACAAACCAAAAATAAATTTAATATGCCATAGTGATATAATTACTAACATATCAGTGTAGATATAAATAAGCAGAGCTTTAAATATGAACTATAGATACCATAGCCCCTAATAACAGTATTTTTTTAATTCAGTAATTCTATTAACAAGCTTAACAAGTGACATAGCTATATTTTCTACTGCATTTCTATTTCACCTATTTTCTCTCATTAGAATGAAGATTTCTTTTCATGTATCAGAGGTTCTCAAATGAGAACCCTCAAACATGAGAGGCATTACATACAAATGTTGAAAATCTCACTTTGGGAGCCTTCCACATTGCCTTAGACATTTTTCCTAAGAATTTTACTCTCTTTGACATTTTCTCTGCTAGACTTTAACTTCTCCCTTAATTCAGTCCCCCTTCATTTAGGTTCTCCAGCGTGACTTTCCCCCATACATTATTTTCCGTATCTATTCGTCTCTTATTCCAGTACACCCACACCCCTTGTGTAGCTCCCATCTGTCCTCTGAAAACTGTACTGAACTATACATGAAAGCCTTTTCCTTTTCTATAAATCATGGTGATTAGAGAAAATGGTAATCCATAAGCAGTGCTCCTCGGTGGAGTTCATTTTTTCACCAAATAGGACTCTAGCAGCCATCAACCCTTAATGGGTTTAACTTTTTTTCTCCTACCAGTAGCATTCAAGTTCTACACATGCTGTGCACCATAGAGTTTCTACTCATGAAAAAGAATTTTTTTGCACATGTTACTCCTCAGGAGAAGAGAATGGTAGATTCCATGTAAATGGCAATTAAAGAATACCACCACTGGCTTTTAAGGATCCTGGAAGGCTTTACCTGGTGCCTGCTTTTTATGCAACAGTTACTGATTATTTTTTAGAGCAATTCAAGCCTTCTAAGAGCCATCTAGATACTTATGGCCCTGTAAGACTAAAAGGACTTGCCAAACAAAGTCAGCTAAATGTGAAGAGTAGAAAGAAGAACAACCATAAGTATCTCCAAAGCAAAAAAGAAAAAGCACATGAGGGATATCCATGTGCAGGAAGACTCCTCCCGCCTCTGCCCAGCGCCCTGGGAACCTGCATAAGCACGTGGTGACAGAGCTTTTCTGAGGCATGACCGTCGCCATGGAAATGAGAAGCTCAGTCTCTTTAGTTCCTGTGCACCCTCCTCAGCACTTCAGGCAACGGTGACAGGTTCTTTTCCTTTGTTCAAGAACTGCTCCGGAAATGGCCCTGCCTCTTTCCCAATGCACTGAAAGACTGCATTGTGAGCCACATTGTCCCCAAATTACACAAGAGGGCTTTTTCATTCCCACTGCTAAAATTAGACTCTTATTTGAGTGCCAGCACCACAGAAATAGAAACACTCGCTGAAAGGGGCCACTCAGTGGTGTGCAAAGCCATTCGCTGAACGCACAGCAGCCAGCAGGCAGGTGACACTACAGGTAGGCAGGTCAGAGCACTTTACTGACTCTTGAAACCTCTAAAATTTTGGCCTCAAGTGGAGGTGGTTGTTTGCAGAGGGTCTCTGGGGCACAAAGGGGCTACACAGGCTTCTCAAAGAGATGCTGGCGCCAGACATTGATGAAGGCGAGAGATCTCCCAGTAGGACTTTTAACAAATGCACTTAATTGCCTTTGGCAACTCAGCAAACTGCTTGTTTCATGTCTTGAGCCCTATTAATGATGCAAAATCCAAGCTCAACACAGAAGAGATGAGAATGAGTTTTCAAAAATAAGTGGCATCGCTGTTACGTTTGAATAGTGACTGATGTCTTTAAAGGGTAGTATTATCTATCATAAAATCATCAAAAAGGTATTCTGTATCATCCACTCTTATTTTCTAGTTGAATAGACTTCATTGCAGATATAGTACATAAACATATTGATTAGATAGATCTGAATTAAAACTCCTCATGACCATCAAGAAATGGACAATGGAATGAATAGAGGGATCTAAGCAAGGTTTTGAATTTGGGCTAAAATATTAAATGTCATGGGTATATATCATGAAAACTACTCTTGTAACAATGTGTTCCCCTATCCACCTGCCTCCAGTTCATGCTGAGCAGTTAAAGGCCCTCTCTAACCACATTCTGTTAAGTATAAATTTTTTATGCAGATGTGAGTATATGTGTTTGTACAATAAAACTTTATGATTTAGAGGCATTTTAAAATGTGTCAGAGAGAAGACTCTATAAATGCTTTTTTAAAAAAATATTTTGATGGCTACCATGGTTTTAAGAAAAATAGAATATTTCCCCTAAAGCAGAAATATAAAATATGTCTAAGAAATCTTAGATGGCTAAGCAAATACCTTATTAAGTTTTAAGATAAGTGTTTAAAAAAGAATTTGGCAATGGGATAAAAATAGATGTAACAGTTTAATTCCATTGAATTACATTAAAGATAAGAAGTGATTAAAGGAGGCACTGTGTGTGTTCTAGAAAAACCACGAATAGGCCAGCCTACATGCTGGCCTTTGTCCTTAATCGCCTGTCTGACCAGGACTCTACTCCAGCTTCTATGAACCTTATGTGCCTTTACTTAAAGAGGGGATTTTCCAATTTGATATGTAAGGTTCTAACTTTGAAAATCTGTTTATCCACAGAAAGTTTGTGTTTATGTGTAAATGTATACATATAACAGGTATGTTCCTTTTAAATTTTAGATAAAATTCCATGAAGTAATTTTATACTACATTGGGTCTTTTATTTCATAAATTCCTACTTGTGTCATTGTGGGTGACTCTACCTAACCAGATTTAAAAGTTAGTAAAATTTAAGTAACACACAATTTTCATTTAGTGTTTATAGCATCTTAAATACATACAGAATGGAGCTCACTGATCAGTCTGAACAGTTTTAGCATAATGTGTGTTATGATAGGTTAGATGCAATCCTTTGAAATATTTTTAAATGTAATCTATAAAAAAAATGTTTACATTAGTTTATGTGTTCAAGAAAGAATACCTTAAGTGCAGGTAATCATTAATGATCATTTGTACCAACTTTCAAAAAGCATGTTCAAGGCTCATTCACATTGTCACATATTGCAAGATTCCTTACTTGTTGAAGGATGATTAATATTCATTGCATGTATGTACCATATCTGTTGACGGACATTTTGGTTGCTTCTACATGTTGGCTACTATGAATAGTACTACAGTGAACATGGGAGTGCTAATATCTCTTTGAGATCATGATTTCGATTCTTTTGGATAAATATCCAGAAGTAAGATTGCTGGATCATATGGTAATATACCAAGTAAAATAAGCTGTCACAAAAATGCCACATGATTAAACTTATGAGATATCTAAAATAATCAAACTTGTAAAAAGAAACGATAGAATAGTGGTTGCCAGGAGCTAAGGGCAGAAAAGATAAGGAGTTGATAATGAACATGTATAAAGTTTTAGTTATGCAAGTTGAATAATTTCCCAAGATCTAATGTACAATATCATATCTATAGAAAACAATACTGTAATGTACACTTTAAAATCTTCTAAAAGGGTAGATCTTATATTGTCATCCTAGCAAAACAAAATTTTCTGAAAATAATGAGACTACTTTTACTTTAGGACACCTTTGATTATTGGGTTCACACATCAGATTTAAAGTACAGCTCAATGGTTCTTGTAGGATACTATAGGGACCATGGCAGAGCAACAAGCTCTGTGCTCACTGAGTAGTGACCTGACACAGTGTCTATACTGACATTCCACCTATATTTCCTGTGGGCTCCTCTTTACCCTGGATAGAACCAACTCAATCGTCACTGCTTTTTTCTACCTGGTCTTGAATAAAAATCCTTCATTCTAGGACTTGGTAACTTTGCATGGGTATAAAACTAGACAAAAACTTAGTCACACTCAGACCTACAAAATTTAAGAGCTGGGGGGAACCTTGTCATTTATAAACTAAGAAATGAAAGCTTTTGCACCTGACCAGAGAGAAATCCACAGCATTTATCACACTCACTTTGCTTATTTTAAAATATGTATTGCCAGGGAAAAGTTGGGACTTTCTGCTCATTATATGGAACTTTACATAAAGAATAAAAAAAAAAAGCATTATGGAGAGTTCTTCCTCTGGGAATATGATTTACATAATTGGTCTAAATACTAAATTATCAGCAAAGAAACTGGACATAGTCAAAAAATATATCTGATATACTTGGAATTCCAATTGCCAACTTTATTCTTTTCTTATTTATCCAAAGACAAGTGGACATATTTTTAAAAACTTGGGAAGAAATAAAGAATATCTCCTAATCAATGCACAGTGAGCAAGCTCTTAAAACTGAAAATCGTGTTCAGATATTGAGACTAATTTATGTGGTGATGTTAGCTTGTTGCATTGACTTGACCTTGCAAATCAGCTAACATCATGCAATCGGAAACAGTTTCTGCAGGGAAATCTCATAATTATTTGTAATAGTCCCATTGACACCTAAGAAGAAACTACATATCTTTTGTGTTTTCCAGCCCAGGTCTCAGCCTTCCACAGGAATCCCTTTACATGATCCTCACTATGTTCATTTCATTGTATTTATACAAGTAGTTGCAACTGGCGGTTCTATCATATCTATTTTAGCTGTAAATAAAGGCTTCATTCTCAAATACAGAAACTTAATGGAAATGTATTTTTGAACTGAGATATGGCTATCGCATTCTTTGCATATGTCCAATAGGATATTTCAAACAATAGATTTTCTTTGCATTAAAGTAATTTGGACACATAAAGGCTGTTTAATTTTAAAATGTTTTTCCATTTTAACATCTCTGAAATCACCAAGAATCTGACATGAAATAGTTGACATCTTTTTTTCTTTCTTAATGATACATATAAGGGGGAAATACACATCAGTAATACCTTCAATCAATAAAATATGATCTTTCCTAGCTATTTCTTGTGGAGGAAAAAAACCTCTTTGATAGAAAATAGCAATGCATTTAACAATATATGTATGAACACTTTACGCCTGAAAAGTCTTTTTAATCTCTTCTACTGTTAACTATGTAAGGACTTGTATTTAAATAAACACACACATATCAGTTGAAGACTATTCTGGGTTCCCTTCAAGACCTCTAACACATTTGTAGGTTTTTACAAATCAATCTTGTAATCATTTTCACATCTGTAGTTCTTTTTCAATAAGATAGCATTATGTGCTAGTATTTCCATGTTCATGTGAGCCTCGATTCCCACTCAGAGGAAAACTAAGAAACACGTCTTTTTCTCTTTCCTTTACATTCCCTGTTGCCTCTGAGACAGTATAACCATGTGTAATGTTCACAATAAAGTAATTATATTTTTTTAGTTTTGGGAACAGAGAAGAAGTTTTTAGTCAAGGGTCCTAGCACTGTCATACCGTGAATCCAATATAAAAAGAAAAACAACCAAAAAAACTTAAAAATAAAAAGTATAGAAGAGCAAAGAAAAAACTCTATGTAGCACTTCATTTCATGATACAAATAATCCCGTCTGTCATCAAGAGTTTTAAGATATGTATAGTTTGAGAAAGGAGATAAGTAGGTTTATTTCATTTAATCTCACGGTTTCTAGCCAGATGGTTAGCCAGTGGCAAGAAAGAGAAAGGCATTCTTATATACAGTACCTGACAGCCCAAATCTTCATTAATGAGCAAAAGTAGTTTAAAAACAAAAGATTTTTAAAAACTTAAAATTTTTCCCAAGCATATTTGCACTAATGTTTTTGTATCTGCGCCTGCATTTTAACCAGTCTTTGTATATTTATTTAAACTACTGTTTACTAGCTAATTGAGTTTTAATTTTCCCTTAGTCACTCATGAAATGAGAAATAATCACCAAAATGTAGAAAGAACATTAGCAACTAAATATTTAAAAAGCTCACTTTTATAAAATATTAAAATACATTATTGTCTACACATCTGTAAAAGAAACCAACCTAAAATCAGTAGGTTTGTTCAACTCCTCAACAGAACATTTCCCAAGAGCTACCACCTCAGAGCACAAAAATCATTTTCACCAAGACATCAGCCCATTGAAACAATTTCATAAGTAAGACATATGGCAAGGCATTAAATTCCAGAAAAGGTGCACTTCATATTCACCAGGGAAAAGAAATTAAGCTCCAAAGTAAAAATTGTCAGTTACTGTCATAACTTTGTTGCACTGAAAGAGTTCAAAGAACTTTAGGATGCACTAATTTAATTAAAATATGAAATCTTCCAAATGCCTACAGCTTTCCCTACCTCATAAATTAGCAAAATTTTTATTTAAATACAAGTCCTTTCTCTATATTCACCATATATATATATGCATCGTGTATATGAGCAGTGCTATCAAAGTACTTTCTACTCTTCATTTTTCTCTGTTTCCTTCCAGAATTATTTTACATTCTTATTTGAGACATCTGCATCTTTTTTTGTCACACTTAGGAATCTGGATAATATGATGGCCATTATGGAAAGTAATCACACTCCACAGTGATGAATGGCTATTTACAGAATGATTTCTATCATTTAAAAGAGAAAATGTAATTGAGACTTTAAATTACAAATACAATGCTACAACTCAAATGACACTGACTAGCTATGAGCTTCGGGAAGTCACCCACCTGGGGCAGCATGCGATTCTCTTCCTCCAGCTGTCTTACTCTTGCCTCCAGCTGCCTAACATAGGACAAGGTTGATTCTAAAATTAAAAAGAAAGAACTCACATTATACACACAGGTCTTGGTCGGTGCACTGTCAGGCTATTTCTAGCTTGATTTATTTAAGTCAGGTAGTGACTACTAAGGCTGTTATTTAAAAAGAGAAAAAAATTCTCCCTAGAGAAACAGTAAACAGAAGCTATTGAAACTATACGCAGTTTGAACCATTGTACAAGGTTAAGAAAAATTAAAGAAATTCATAGATGGTGAGACTGAAGGCTTTTGTGCACCATGTAGCCCTCAGAACATTAGACATGTTGAAGAGTTATCTCCTCTTTTCTGCTTATTTTGTGAATTTTGAGCTTTCAATGAGCTGTCCCACACATAAGCAAAATAAATTATAAGCTCATATTAAAAATAGAAGAAAAATATTTCAAATATCCAGCTCCCTTCATTTTTCCAATTAATATTTCAAGTGTTAAACGTTTTGTTCTTGTCACAAATCTACAGTTATTAAGGGACTATAATTCAGAGAATGGCTATGAGAGGGCTAAATAATAGAGTTAGGCTGGATTTTGATTTTCTTTTTGGCTGTGTGGGACAGCGAGCCAGTTTCTCCAAATCTCCAGGTTAACCAGGGGCTGATTTAACATTGATTCTTGTTTTGATTTCTTCACAAGCTCAGGTGTGTGCTGCAAGCTCACAGTCAGCATCATGCTTAGTTTCTGTTCCTAGTGAAACTGGAAAGTTTATAGCTTTGTTATCAGGAAAGGAGTTTCATTTTGAGAAACAATCTGACAGTAATATTTTTTCATTAAAGTGAAAATATTCAAACACGTCATTTAGCAACATAGCTCCAATTCATTACCCAAGAACAAATATTTCAGGTATACATAGTAAAACGGACATAACAATAGAATCCACAGCATATTCCCATAGTTAGTATTAAAGCAGCAGATCCTCCTCAGTGCATGCTCAGCCTCAGGGCATTCGAAAGGCAAGTGTTTAAGGCCCCTACCAACCTGAAGTTGGAATGAATTTTGATGCCAATGAATAGCTTGATCTGAAATTCATCATGAGAACTCTATAAGTTTATATGTAAATTGATTATTTGACCTCAGTTCCATATTTGTGACCTCCAAATCAGCATTGTATTTTCATAAAATACATAAGAACCTTCAGTCCTTAATTCACAAATGTAGCCACTAAATTCATCACTGACCAGTTAACAATAGCCTATTTTCACAAATGTTTGCAGAAAGTCCTCATCACTGACATTAATAGAACCACCCACTGATCTTACACAAATGGAGAAAACAGCCTTGAGCACACCTCCTACAAGAGAGGAACACAAAGGTGAAGGACACTGAAGACATTTACTACTTGAAATATGCTCTCTTTTTTTAGCTCAATGAAATGTTACGAGTTAATTTAATGGATTCTGCCAAATGGAAAAAGAAGTATAAAGCATAAATGAATAATAAACTTATTGATTTCCTGAATCTACTTTATTCTAGCAAATGAATAAGTATTTTGCAGATCATCAAAATATGAATGTAGATTGCCTGATTTACAGTTTTGCAAGTCACTTTCTACTCTAGAAAGAGTCCCTTGAGAAGGGCCATCCAAATGAAAACTAGTTCAGAAATATTCTATTTTAATGACCAAATGCATTTCTTTTCTCCTGTGTCCACTATTTACATCTTATCTTTACTGTCCCTAAACTCCACTATCCCTGAGCTGTAATACTTAAAGCAACTGAAATGACTCTATACAGAGTGATTCAGGTGACATTTGAAAAATGCCACTAAATGGATTTTAATTCAGTAACTACCTCAGTCACTTGAATCTAGTTCTTTTTAAAAAATCTTTGCAGTTTACATATTTGATGTGATGCTTTCACTAAGATTCTACTTAAGTTCAAATGATGGAGGGTAAATTCCTGAATTTGGAAATCATTCCTTTCTCCAATTTTTAATGTAAAATTACAGTACCTGAAGTTCAAAGCTTTGTTTCAAAGCACTCACAGCAAATACAAGCACATACGGGAAAAGCTAGGGAATATTTTAATCAGGTAAAATAATGAAGAAAAAATAGCTTTATGGTGAAGACAAAGCTAAGGAGAGTTTTGAGTCCATTCATTAAACTAATATTTACTGTATCACTGATTTTTGTCAGGCACTGCTCTAGATTTGGGATGAAAAGATGACCAGTTACTCCAACTCTTAAATTTCTCAGAGCAAAAATTTCATTTTAGAATTATATGACCCTATGTTGTATTCCAGAAGGTTCTGTTGTTCCAGGCTCAGTCCTAAGTCTCTGTTGCAATTATTACTTAAGAATGAAGGGAAAGAACAAATAAGAAAACTTCTGGGGGTGGGAGGGGAACAGGAAGAATAACTGATTTGCATACATTAATAAGAGAACTCATGCTGTTAGTTGTTTTATTCATCAAGAAGCTGATTATATAAGCCTTTAATGGGAGTGGAGTAAGCAAACGTTTTTCTAAAATATACTGTAAAATCATCACTGAGTCCCCAAATCCCTTTATGAAGAGCTACTGAGGAAACCACCCAATCCTTTGTGAAATGAGAGAAAAACAAATATTTTGTTAATCTCTTAGGATTTCAAGGGTTATTTGTTATTGTACCATAGGCTAGCTAAGCCTAAGTACTATTGCATAACCAATAATGGGAAAGGAAATATATAAACATTTGTAAATAAAACATAATAGGATAAAGTGTAAGAAACTCCATACTTTCCAAATATTCACATCAAAATCCACATTCCAGTCCTAGGTGATTTTTTTTTTAATATGTTAAAATCCTGTGTATCAGAAAGAAAAGGAGCCCCTTCTGTGCCACCTTCCCCTGGCACAGCCCCTTCCCCATGCTGTTTTTTTTTTCTTCCTTCCTTGAGGGGCTTCCAGAGTGGTATCAACTATAAAATAGCTGGCCTTGCATTGCACCCAGGGCATGTAGACTTCGGTTGCTCATTGCCCTAAGAGAAGTGTCTGACAGAAACTGGTGTTCTTTCCAAACACAGGCACTCATACTCCCAACTGCGCTAGAATAGCCTATACTTGGAATTGATCATTACGTTTTATACCAGTGGCTGACAGCTGTTAAAGGTGAGATTTCAGAATGCCATTTTGGCTTTCAGAACGCTGAGAATGAGCATCAAGGCTCTCCCCAAAAAACAGCCAAATACTAACTGTACGTACATGTACAGTTTATTAAAGAATGACCCCATCTTCAAGAAGAATCTTACCAGTTGGGAGAAGAGATGGCAAAAAAACAAAACAACAAGGTGATATGAAATTCAGTGCTGAATCATGTGGAACAACAGTATAGAAACATGGCAATATCAGCCAGTTCTTTTGAAGGAGAAAGCTGAGCTTCATGGATTAACAGCACTTTGACAGGCAGAGGTGGACAAGGGCTGGAAGCCAAGAATAATCCTGTTGTAAGCAGGAAGGGACAAAGCAATCACAGGAAGGAGAAGAAAGAGAAATACTAAGGAGCAAATGGAGGAAAGGCCAGGTTTCTTCCCACAATCATGACCTGAAAAGCCAGCATCAAGACACAGTTATGCAGGTGGTGATTTTAATCTCCGCAAAAGTTATGTTATTTCTCTTTCCACCAGGGAAAACCTGTGGACATCTACACATTAGAAAAACAAGGTTAAGTAAATAGTATCAATGTGAAAATTCAACTACATTCTCACTACATTCCTTGAGCAATCCTATGCATATTTTCATAGCAGAAGCCTTTTCTCTCCTGGTATCTCACTTTTCTTTGAACCTACATGTAAAAGTCCACAGCACCTCTTGCAACAAAATAAATGTAAGAAATAGTCATAAGAATTCCACTAAATTCACATATTATAAATTATTCTAATTTTAGAACTTCAATGCACCTAGAGATTTCCTAATATACCTGTCTTCAGTCCCCTGACTCATTTGACAAATGAGGCAATAAAACCTAGAAGGTAGTGAACTGGCCTAACACTTGGGATCAGTCAAGTATGTTCTAAAGATTGTTTCATTGCTGGGACATCACAGTGATGATTCCCATTTTGGATCTTCTAATCATAATAGGTCAAGCTTCTTACATACATAGTTAAATTCTAAATTCTGCCTTTTTCTTCCTGCTTTTAGATCTTCTGGATGGATATTTACCTTTACAATAGCTTGATATTTTCCATAGACAAATATCCTGGACTTGATTTCATTTCACTTTACTTGAAATGCCCTTGATCATACAGAGTAGCTGAACTTTTTCCTCTGATAGTTTGAAAATACTCTGATCAAAATATTAAACCTCCTTATTTTCCCCTGGCTTTTAAAGCACTGTTACTGTCTGTAGGCAAACACTCATCCTTAAAATCACCCCTGAAGGACTTTGATTGTTGTACATAAAAAGTTTATTGTTGGTAGTTGGCAACTGTCTAAAGTTTGTCAAACTGCTGAGTGGGTTTTGATAATGAAGTGCTGTCTGGTCACCAGAATTTCAGGGCAGAAAATAAAATCTGGTAATGGTCCATTCCAAGATAAATCATAGCACTTGGAAGGGTGTATGGGAGGAAAATCATTTGGGGGACATAGCACGCAGGGGTTTACAGATGTAAGCCCTTCTGTGGCTAAGAGTTAGTCCCATGGGGCCAGGGAGAGTTCAATGGCACTGACTTCAAACACAGAGGCCATCTCTTCAGTAAACCTCAAACTCTTCAATAAACCCCAAATTCTAAAGACACTGGTGGTATTAGTCCCAAATTAATCCCACTACCCACAGACTTTAACACATTCCTAAGGAAATTACTTCAGAATTATATGTCAAACATTATTACTGCTCTGACTAAAAGTATTTCTCTTCCTTCCTCAGGCAAACAGAGTTCAGCCTCCTACTTCAAATTTATATTAGCTCCAGAAGTCTAAGTGATTATATTTCTCACTATAACTTGATACTAATTTTTTTTAAATTTGCTCGGATCAGCATTTTCAGATTGGCCTGGATATTTAACTCAGACTGCTTTATTGACAGAGAATGAGTCAGGTACTGCTCCAGTCTGTTATCTATGAAGCTAATCATAGTCTTCTCAAACCATTCTTTCTGTGCCTGCCTAGAAGAAATATGAGGTAGTTATTTTCTATCCAATTCCTCCCATCTAGAAAGCTGTTCATGGCTATTCACAGGCCTCAACTTCCCTTAGTTCTGGGTCTCTGCCCATACCTTCCTCTGGCTAAGTACTCAATCTATTCTGCTTCATCCAATATTTCTTACCCTTCTATGCCTGGTATGAAAAATAGCTTTCTAATAATTAGAATATCCAAGGATTGAAGAATACGACGAGATACTTCATGTTAATAGAGCTGTTCAGAGAAAGATCAATGAGATTCTGCCAAGATTTCTATCTTTGTATGCTGTTGGGCTAGTCCCTTTAACTCTGAAGTTCAATAATTCTACATTTTCAGCTCTTCCCACTCAATGGATTTCTTTCAGTTTTTCTTCTTCTCAACTCATTTGCCAATAAATCGTATATTGCGTGACCCATGATTTCTCTTTAGTTATTTATTTTCATGTTTTCATTTTTTAACACATGCTTGATTAACTTTGATATCAAGACTTCTTCACTCAACAGTGATTGCCTGCTGTGTGCTAGACACTATTCTCAATACTGGGGATGCAGCAGCAAGCAAGGTCAGTGCATTGGTGGAGTTCAAATTCCAGGTGGAAAGACAGACAATGAAAAGCAAACAGGATATTTTGTGAAGGAAATAAGTACAGTAAAGACAACAAAACAGAACACTAGCCTAGAGAGATTTGGGAAGTACAGCTACATTAGGGAGCATGGCCTGGGAAGAGCTCTCAGATGCCTTAGATCTACAAGTAGGCCAACTATGCAAAGATATTGGAGAAGAGAAAGGTGAGTTCACAGACACTGGCTGGGAAGGCTTGTATCCTGGGGTCAAGAGGGGCAAGTGACAGAGACACTTGTCTTGTCACCTTCCTCCACTGCTTAATTTTTTTAAATTTTTCTCTCAATTAAAAAAACAAAAAATTATCATTTTCACTGACTCCTTCCTAGTACAGTGCCTGGCACATGATATTTTCTCAATATTTGTTGAGAAGTGAATGAATATCTTGTAGCAGGTACTGAATATATATAGCATTTCAAAATAAAAAGAATTGGACTTTCAATTAAAAGGATTAACTAGATTTCTTAAGAAAATTGAAGTTAAACTATAGTAAAGAAAACACTTTGCATCAGTTACTTGTATTTAATACAACACTCCTAAGGCATAGATATCACCCCTCATTTACTGTATGAGGAAGTTGGGCCCAAAAATGTTAAAAGTCATACATCGTCATTATGAAGTCGTGGAGTCAGATTTCAAGCTCAAGTAAGTCCTCAAACAAAACGTGTGTGTATGGGAAAGGAATATACGGGTGTATGGAAACTATCACCCACGCTTCCCTACTTTAAAATATTTCCCATTACAAAAACTTCAGAGGAAAAATACGCAATGGACCATTTCCAATTCCATATACATGTTTACAAAATCCACAACTTTTAAAGAAATCTGAACCCACTTAAATTACAACAATAATTGACAAAAACTTCAATGTAAGTAGATGAAGAGGTACATCCGCCTATCCTTCCCTCCCGGGACTGAACTGGGAGTGAAAGCATCCCCCACAGCCCGGGACAGATCCACCGCGCTCAGGACGGGAGGCGGTTCCCCTCCCAGCTGCTCAGGGGGCATCCGTCCCAATCTCCTAGAAAGGCGCGAGGCCAGTGGGCTCCAGCCTACCTGACAGGCTCCTGCTGCTGCTGGAACCAGCTGCAGCAATTGGCCGTCGGACTGAACACCCCAGGCCACTCCTCCTTCCTCCTCCCATCCTAGCCTGGAACAAGTATGGACCCCTAGTTGCCCCCTGGCCGAATCCAGAAGCCTCCTTCCTCCGAAGAGCCTCAAGGTGGCCAGGCCAGAAGGAAGGAATGAGAGGGAGGTGGGGACCATCAGTCCACGCACAAAGCTCGTATAATCTTGCTGGCCTGGTACCAGATAACAACTGCCCTCTTAGTCAGGGACAGCAGAGAAAGAGGCCACATTTTTTAAAACTGTGTGTTTCTTTTGGCTGTTTACACTTAGACCTGGACTTAGCCTATGCTTGGCTGCATTCTCTCACACCCCCACTTCCTATCCATTGGGAAATTCTGTTGACCCTACTTCCAAAATATCTGGAGACTCCAGCCTCACAATAGTCTCTGAACAGGTGTCTCTGCTTCTTGTTCTTCCCCTCCACCCTGAAGTCTGCTTCCATGCAAAGTCCACTACCAGCCCATAGCGGAAAGGGTTTTCTTCCTAAACACTAAGTCTGAACACCATTCTCCACGCAAACCCCTGCACCACATAAGAGCCGAAGTCATTAAAAAGTCTAGCAGATCCCACAGGACTTGGCCACCTGGTACCTCTCCCACTCCAGCCACACAGCTTCCTTGAAGTTCCTGAACACCCTCAAATAGCTGCTTAACTAAACTCACCTCCTACAAGTCTTTGTTCAAATCTCAGCTTCTTAATAAGACTCACCAAGTCTACCTCGTTTAATCCTGCAACCTGCCCCACCTCCACCCACACTCATGATCCTGCTTTAGCCTGTTCTACTTAATTTCTTCAAATACTCTATCACCATATATCATACAAATTAACTTGTTAACATGTCATATTTAGTAAACAAGATGTCTCTCCCAATCAGAAAGTAACCTCCACAAGGCAGGCATCCTTGTCCGTTGTATCGAGTGATGTACTCCAAATGCCTAAAATAGTGTCTGGCCCAATAGAAAATGGATTGAATGAGTCAACCAATAAATCGGTTATGTAGATAGTGCCCTAAAAGAAAATTATTTCATAGTATAGGTCTTTTCAATCACTCGAGGCAAGACAGATTTGTATTTAAATGAAGCCTAATATCAATTCTGTTGTGCCATTTGAAAAACATTCTTTGCAACATTAAACTTTGGATGAAAACTTTAGGGAGGGCCTCAAATTATGTCAGATCTAATCATTGGTAGGTATTGTCAATAAGAAGTCTGAAATGTGCTTTCACCAGGCTCCAAAAGTGTGTGTGTGTGTGTGTGTGTGTAAAAGGGGGGCATAAGGAGAGAGTAGAAGGGGTGTAGAAAGATAAAAAACATGAGACAAAAGCAGTTGTGGGGGATATGCAAAATACAGACTGCTTCTACCACTAATAGCTTGGAATATAATATAAAGGAACTTCAGCTGGATAGCTGCTTAATAAGGTCTCCTTTTGATTACAAACACCCACTGGAAGGAATGTAAATTTCTCCTGGACGTTTCCTTCCCAGCCACCACTAAGAGTGGTGGACTGAGGGTCAGGAGAAAGCCCAGCTGTGTCACCTGGGCCCTGAGTGACGGGCTTTGAGCTGTCAGAGAGCTACCTGAGGAGGGCAGTGGGCAGTGGTCCACATTAAAACAGGTTATGTTTCCTTGTGAGGAGAAAAAAAAAAACCTGTCCTGTTTATTAAACTTAAATCTAAATAAACCTAAGAATCTAATTAAAATTAGAACAAAGGCTGGAAATACTGAATCACTGCTCAAGAAGACTTTGACAGACAAAGAAAAATTATGAATGCTGTTCTAGCCATGCAAGTGCTATGTTTTTTGAAACAGCTCAGATTTTGTTTTATTTATTATTTTCTAGGAAAGAATAAAATGTTAAATGGACATGGAAATCTGATGATTTGCATATAAATCAATTAAGAAACCAGGACAAAATAATCAGTGTCTATATCCTAACTTTTGTATCAGAAAATAATCACCATAAATTTGTTTGAGTCTCTATTCTTCCCAAATGAAAGTGTTTTTTCAATATGGAAGAAAATGGGATTTTTTTTTGCATGCTTGCTATCATCTACCTGCACCTACTCCTTGGGAACTGGTCCCATTACTCTCTGTCTCTTTGAGTTACAGACGCCATGTGGCAAGGCCCTGCCTTATAAGTCTTTTCTGAGCTGCCCTATGATCAGCGCAGTGCTATGTGCTAAAAAGTGTTCAATAACTTATTGTCAAAGGAACGAATGAATGAATGTCCTCGTCATTCTGTCTCCAACTGCCTTGGCTGCTACTCAAAGTTCTGTGCTCCCAGGATAGGAGAGCATTTAAGTCAAAATGCAATCAGATTTCTACCTAGAAAACACACAACAAGCAATCTAAACTGAAGTCTGGCTTAGAGGAAATTTTGGTGCCCTAAAGTGGCCCTCACTTTTAATCTCTCCTTTGAAAGCATCAGCCCTGCAATGGAGGTACTAGGTAAACAGCAATAAATTGGACTAAAGGACTGGGAACTACATGGAAAATATTTCACACTCTAAAAAGCTGTTTAGCATGAGTACCATTTTAACAGCTATTTACACTTAAAATGTGTCTTTCCATTGTAATGTTACTACTGTTGTCTTTTCCCAGAGAAAATACCTGCCTCTTCCACTGCCAGAGGATAAAAACTGATGTCATTTTAATAAATGTAACAATTTTCTTACATGTATGTGGCCCCTTGTAAGTGCATCTGCCCATATTGTCAGTGAAAGCACAAGGAAGTAAATCTGTAAAAGCAAATTTTCAAAAGATAGTAAACCTATAAAATGTATTTTCTCTAGGATAGTTATTTTGAAATTTTATGTATATTTAGATGTTTTTAAAATCCTATATATTGTTGTTTTTTAAGAAGTACTGTCATACTTTTCAGCAAAATTAAAAGTTTTATCAAATTACACAGCAAAGCATCATTAGTTTGGACTCTATCAATTGGAAATTCATAAAAATTTTATTGAATTTAGCTTACAGGATACTGTCTGCACTAGCTAGGAAACAAGAGTTGGCAAAACAAACTCACAGTGTAACGATTAAGAAATAGTTCCCCTACATAAGAAAGGCAAATTTTTCACAATGTTTTATCATTACCTATCTGCATACAAAGTAATATGAATAAATTAATGGTTGAATCTAGTTAGTTGAGATAAACAAAATGGGAAAGACTGTATACTTTGGAACACTTTTTTTTGTATGTTTATGATTTTGGTGTATTTATCAGCAAGTACTTTGAAATCACAGTCACTTAACATATATTGATACTGAGCGCTTACTCTGTGCTAAACATTCTTTCAAGTGCCACAGACACTCAATTGAAAACAAATGAAATGGTCTCCACTCAGGAAAAATTCTGGTAAGGAAGATATACAGACAAATATGCAGACACAGACACCTTAGTGCACTGTTTTCCTGTGTGCCCCCTACCACTCTAGCTTAGATGTGGTTGATCAGAGAAGATCTGGGGCATCCCAGCTAAAACTGAAATGCAAAGATCTGGAGCCAGCTTTCCAAAGAGCAAGAACAGAATTTGCAAAATCCCCAAGGTGGGAATGAGCCTGAGGCACTCAAAGAACAGAAAGAAGGCTGCAGTGGCCAAAGTGAGGTGAAGAGCGTGAGGGGAGAAGGGAGAAATCAAGCTGAAGCAGGAGAAAGAAGACAAGACCCACACTATCAGTGGATCAATGTAAGGAGCTAGGGTTTTTGTATGGTTCGGGGTGGAGAGATATTTGGCATGGGGGAACTGGTACCTTATAGTGACATCATCTGATTTATGTGTTACAGTGACCATCCTGGCTGCTGTGGAGGACAGAGAAGAAAGAATGAGAGTGAAGTCTGGTGATTACTGAGAGAGCGTCTGTAGGAGATGGGCAGAGGGATGCTGGTGGATTGTTAAATGAGCCACAGCAGCGGTGCAGAAGTGGCCCTACCTAGGGTGTCTCCTGGAGGAAAAGACAACAGAACAGGTGTAGAGTGTAGACTCACAGTGTCGTGAAAAAAAAAAATCAGAGAGAATGGCTACATTTTCGGCATGAACAAATGGGAAGGTAGACGTGCTAATTGTAGGATGGCTTGGAGATGGAGCAAGATTGGGATTTGAAATCAAGAATTCAACTTCATTCATGTTAGGCTTAACATTTCTCCTAGCTGTCTAAGAGTAGGCAGGTAAATAAACAAGTTTGGAGCTCAGAGAAGAGATTGGGGCTTTGGTTTAAACATGAGCATCAACAGCAGAGAATTGTTGTCAAAAGGAAGCATGGGGGACAGTGAAAGGTCTAAGTACAGAAGCCGGGAGGGGAACAGCCATATGGCGGACACACTTCCACAGCCCCCCTCCCCAGACTTCCGTGTAGACACCGGTACAGACCTTGGTCTTCTCTGTTGGATCCATTTTAATGAGATCACTCTCTTTCCTTCCTTCAATTCACCTTAATTTCATTCTTATATCTAGTCCTCCCATTTTCTTGCTTATTTCCTGCTGCTCCCTCTTAGCATGCCTCACTCATTCTTCCTCCTCCGGGACCCCTTGCCTCCCGCAGTCAAGTGAAGTGAAGAAGTGAAGTGAAGTGAAGGAGTGAAGTGAAGCACAGTGACCGAGTACTGGCCCTGTGGGGTTTCATTTTCACTCATTGAACATAATATTGAAGTAGATGGTCTTTAAAACTCTTTTAAGATTCACAATTCCTCAACTTATCATGCATTTCACAATAATCTTTATTAACGGTTTAACTGCTAAAGGCAGCTAAGATAGGATTTCTAACAGTATATGTATGTCATGATCCTATTTTTTTTTTCAATTTTCACTAAACAAACATTTAAAGAATATTTACCATGTACAAGGCTCTGGAGAAGTAGAGAATATTTAAGGCAATGCTTTCATGTTCTGAGAGAGGCAATAAAGCACACCCATGTGAAAGATCCATGCCAGTTCTGATTACAGCTAAACATGCTTATCCAAGGCTTGTTTACATTCTAACTACTACTCTTTAAGAATACATCTTTCCAGATTTCTCTCCCAAACTGTGTATATTTAAAAACTTCTTCCAGTGAAGAAAATTATCAGGTTAAGAGAAAAAAAATCTTAATCTCAGTATAAAGGATATTAGTTGATGCTATTGTTGAAAACAAGTTACTGAATACTTGCAAAAAACAAGGAGTCAAAAAACTATAAAAGTACTATTTAATCAAAGCATTTTATCTGATGATGGTATTCTAATTAAATAAGATATCATTGTTTTTTTCCTGCCATTAGTAAAAACTCTCCAAAATCCCATTAAATACAGCCAACAAAGAGCAACACAAACATGTTTACCTTATTTTTCATGCCTTTATTTTACAGATATTTTATAATAGTGTAGAATGAAGAGCACTTTCTGACCAGGAAAATTCCTGTTGACTCTGAAGTTCACTTGGGTTCTTCTAGGGTCACAGGTATTAGATCATTTTGTCTTCACAAAAACAGTTACTAGGCAACAACCAACTAATCAATTTGGTCAAGCAAGTAAGGCAGATGACACAAATAATAGCTAATAACTTTAACTTGGTTTATCATGTATCGAGCAATTTGCTAAAAAGGCATATGCATTTTTCACATGTGCTAATAATGCACTTAATTCTCACTGCAAAACTAAGAAGCAGATATTATTATCCCCACCTTAGAGATGAAAGACTAAAGGCTTAGAAATGTTGACTAACTTCTCAAAGTCACAAGGCTAGTAGAGTTCAAGTCTGGAACACAACCAGAGGTCTGCCCCAGAAAAGCCCACCATTTGCAGCATCGTGAATACATCTCACTACTAGAGAAGACAGAGTCTGTGAAGAGACAGAGTGAAGGTCATATTAAACAATTATCAAAGAATTTGATCAGCACCAATAGTCTGATTGATCTAAATTCTCTTCCTGTTATACTGAGCACTATGCTATCACTCGATTGATGCATTTGTTGAAAGAATGAAAGCTATATTTTCCCTAAGATACAAATAACTTAATCATTTCTCCAGTACATATGGTGGTGACTTCAAGTAAACAAGAGTCAGCCAAACAAAAAGAGCAAGTTTCACAGACACTAATAACCACACCATCCCAAGCTGTACGCATGGATAAGCTAAGCCGAAGGTAGGCTTAATAAATGCAGATGGTCATTTACAATGCAACTCTTGGAAAATTTCATGAACTTGTTATAGCCCAAGACTTAGAAATCTACAAGCTTAGAAAAGTATGATGGACAAAGACAAAGGACAGTTTCTCCTGGCTTGTAAATGTCTAATTATAGTTTTCAAAACAGCTGCTTCCCTGAACCTCTCCTCTCTTATGGACAGCTGGGGAACCAAGTTAATGTTCACTCTGCTTAATTTAATACCATGGCTATCAAAGCTATCAATGTTCTTCCTGGTGATAACAAAAGAGAATTGGGCGCATATGATCCAACAGAAGTAATAACAGGCATTTGGAGAAAAGTGGGTAATAAATATTAAATATCTCAAATTATCTCAATGTATTTAAAGTAATCACCCTTGTCCACAAAATCCTATGGATTCTTAAAGTATCTATCAGTACTTCTAATACAAGTGAAACTGGAGTGGATACAATAAACTTCTACACCTAAAATCATGGTTATCTTCAAATAATGGTTTCTCAAGCTCCATATGGCCTGAAATTATACACACAACAATCGAAAGTGTATTTTACATTCATCTTGGCCATACAATGAACCTGTTAAATTCTGTCCTGCTTACAATAATTTGCAGATTATATATTTCCCTGGAAATGCTATGTTATAAAAGAACATTCTTAAATCAATGATTTTTATTCACCTTCACAAATTATAAGAGTGCTTCTTTTAACTTTCAAAGCAGATGAAACTGAAAATCTTTGTTTTCACTTGAGTTACCACTTGTCAGTGCATAGTCATTCTAACTGTTTTGGGAAAACCTTAAATTATACATAGGAAATGTATACATAAAGAAGTAAAAGAAGGTATAAAAAAGACTGTGAAATCCTAAAATAGACTTAATTCTATGTTCCTTAAAGAAAGGACTGTGTTTTATCCATCTTTATAACCCCAGGTCTGGCACCAATATTAAATCCCAGATAGGTGTTAAACTAAAGTACATGTCTCTTCAGCAGGAAGATAACAACCATTGAGTATTTTAAGAGTTAGAAATGTTTCTATGAAGTTCAAGTCTATGAGACCTGAAAGAATGCAAGCAGTTGACTTTAAGGAAGAAATATAACTGTGAATAAAGTAAGTAGAAGTACAAATAATATCACAAAAAAAGCATTCCTCTTTAGGACAAATTATGATTTAAAAAGTTGTTTACCTGGTCTCAAATGGCTTGAGTGAGGCATAATAGTTAAATAATAATTAAGTGGTATTTTTACACATTTGGGACAATCCCATTCTAGTAAGGTATCTCAGGACATGATGAGTTGAAGAGAGCTGGTCAAAGATGTAGTTCCTGCCTGTGTATTCCTTCAATTAATAATTAACATGATTTTATCCTGTGTCCTCTGGGAGTACACAGCTACAGAGGCACCATCTTGCTTAAAGAGAATTACAAGTCTATTTTCTCCCTGAGAATAAACAGAGTTATGTAAAAACTTGAACAGTGAAGGAAAGAGGATCTGCTAAGAGAAATGCTTACATCGAACACTTTCTGCCCTGTGTGGACAGCTCAGCTTTCTGCGTTCAGATCAAGGACTCAACCAGGGCTGCTGTTTGAGGCTACTGGCTTAGTGGATTTACTGAGAAAGGGCTTCTCAAATCATCATATTAGACCCAGCAAAGAAACAAGATGAGCTGCCTTTAATTTGCAGTCTGTACTTAAGAAGTGCCCAGTAATGTTAAGCTGGAATAAAATAATAGAACCGTGGCCCAAGTAAATTCAAATCCATGGAAAATGAAGGACACCTCTTACATTCACAAATGTATACATCTTTTAATAATGACCATTTTAACAAAATGATCTACAGATGAATCTTCTTAGTCTAAATAATAACTCACTTGAAATTTATTTTTCTATTTGTCTCTGTGAAGGTTACTTAGAGGTCAACCCTCAAGAGACACAGACTTTTCTAATTCTATCACTTTTATTAAGCTTAGAATTTAGCTTTAATATGCATAGAGAAAAATGGATTACTTGGAGGGAATGCATATAATAATTATGAAGACAATGCTCCTCAATTCTTTATAAACAAGATTAAATCAGCCTTTTTTTTTTTTTTTAATAAAGGCCTAGGAAAAGAACTCGCTGTGTGATCAGGACCATCACTGCATATTTGATACATTTGTAGGAAGGAAAAAAAAAAAGTTAGACACTCAATCAAATCTTCCACATCAACTTAGAGTAGGCTCTATCCCAGGAGGGGAATATCAGAACTTTCTCAAATTTACAGCATGAGAAACTGTGCCTGATATGGCCTTATACTCACTCCAATCTACACAGTAAGCAGTTAATTCCAAAGTTAACTTCAACACAAAATCGGGACACCTAGCCCTGTCTCCTTTACAGTGGTCGGTTTGGCCTCCATCTTTCACGCTCTCAGAAGCTAAGTTCTGTCTTGCTGCTCAGTGTCTCAGCACCTCACATCAATGCTCACCGCCCAGTCACTTTGTGTGTAGAGTCCAGTGGATTCTTTAGCCAATTTTCAGGACATTTCACAGAGCACCTGGGTCTTCTGTATGACCTCAGCATCATGAAGGTTTCAGCTGTGCCCAGTTTCTTCACTTATTCTATTGCCTTTTCCATATATTTTATTCCACTTTTATCACCTGAAAAGTGCATGTAATTATTTATTTCAAAACAATATTTATTGTAAATTAATGTATTCCTTTAAAAATTTGGTCTCTTTAAAGTTATTCAAATAAAAGCTTTCTAACATTTAAAAATCTATGCTATGGCATTTATGTTGTATATATTGCTTTTACAGTAAAATAGAGCACGTCTAATCCAGTCTTAGGGTATTTTTTCTTGGACAAAGCATTACGGTCTGGGGCAAGAAGACTGCCTAACTCACCCCAACCTGCTGTACTACTAAAAACCTGCACACCATGGGTGCTTTGAATTTGTTCCAACAATCCAGGATCAGGCATCTTTCCTGTTCATCTGCTTCTAACTTTAACTATATATATTTCAGACAATTCCAATTTTTATCTGACTCTGCTCTATCTGTGCAGTAGTCTTCCGAAAACACTCATCTGAGATCTGGTATGGACCAGTAGCTAGGAGCATGGATGCTGGAGCCAGACTGCCCGAGTTTGACTCCTAGCTCTAACCCTTACTCTGTGGCCTTGAGCAAGTTATTAAACTCCTGAGTCTCAGCTTCCTCGTTAGTCAAATGATTAATAACAGTGCCTCGCTCACAAGTGGAGGATTAAGTAAGCTCCTATATGTAAGGAAAGAGGAGCAGTGCCTGCCTATTATTATTACTTGCCTTCTTCTAATGCTAAGTGTGGTTTTGATACCACCCCCACCCCCACATCCAGTGCAGCAAGTTGCTTGCTTCTCCCTGCCCTGCCACCCCAGTGGCATGCCAGCAGACAGGCTATGCTCAGTGTTCATGGAAGCTTCTCCCCACTGCAGTCCATGGGGCTTTCAGCATGGATGCCTGTTGTAGAGATTCACAGCTGGTCGGGCTCAGCCGTCCACGCTAACAATGGCGAGTATAGCAGCTTTCAGTGATGCGCCCTGAACACTGCACTAGCAATGACCCTCAGCAGGCAGAATCGATGAAATGGGAGTGAAAACCAGTTGAATACTAATGAAGAAGACTCAAACAAAAGTCACTGCCTGTGTTTTGAAGCAGCACTGACTAAATGACTATATGTGCCCCAGATTTGTATGACTAGTGTTAATAAACTGACTAGTTTCACTCTGGCCACTAATAAACACGGAGTTTAAGCCAAACCAAAGGTCACAAATAAACAGTATATTTGTTTATTCAACAAATAGTTGAATGTCCCAGATACTGGCATATAATGGAGAACAAACAATAGATAAGAAACAAGAACAGAAACAAATGAAATCATTTCGAAGATATTAAGGGGGATGAAGGAATGATTGGGTGGTCAGAAATAGCCTCTCTGGGGAACTGGCATTTAAATTGATAAATATTAAATGAATGAGAGCCAGTCTGGTTAGAAGATGAGCCTTCTAGTCAGAGAGGCCTGTGATGGAGATGAGCACGGTATTTTCTTTTTATTTCTTTTTTTTTAAGTACAGAGTACAATTTAAAAAAAAAAGAAAAAAACAGTGTTAAGCATCAAGTCTGTAACTGCCTCAAACCAGTATGGTGATCAGAGTCCTGTGATCCCTTCTAGCTCTAAAATTCTATAAATCTCTATAGGAAATGATATATTGATAGCACAGATAAAGCAGATTTTATTGGCTCTAGCACTTTGGACTGATTACACAAAAATGCCAGAGGAAGGCATTTCAGTAGATGGCATGCATAGCACCCATCAGCCTTCATTACAAGAATGAAAAAGATGGGACCTGACTGGCATGGCTCACTTGGCTGGGCATCATCCCACAAAGGGAAAGGTTGCTGGTTCGATTCCTGGCCAGGGCACATGCCTGGGTTGTGGGCCTGGTCTCCGGTTGGAGACATGCGAAGCAACCGATCCATGATGTTGTTTCTTTCCCTCTCTTTCTCACTACCTTCCCCTCTCTCTAAAAGAAATAAAGAAATAAAATCTTTTTAAAAAAGAATGAAGAAGATGGACTGAATTTTATAAAATGTGGAGTAAAGTAGTCACGAATAACACCCCATGTTCACATCTAAAGGACTGCAGGACTCGAGGATGGAGATGGGGTGGGAAAAGTGGGAACCAGAGATTACATAGCAATAGGCAAGCAAATCCATGAATGACATGGAGTTTAAAATATTATTATAATTTCTTTTTAAAAACTGAGATGGAGATTTTACCGTTTAAACTCCGATGCTGTTCAACAGCAGCAGTCACACTACTCTGCTGGGGCTTTGAAACAAACACCCTTTTCAAGTCCCTTCTGAAAAACCCATTTCCAATTATGAACACAACTCCAATATTTCAGGTAAAATTTCCTCTTAATGAGGAATGAGAGAGTCTGAGGACATTAGACCTGGGTTGCCTTGCTGGTATTTAATTTCCCGCTTAGCCTTGCAAGTCAAGATAGGCAGCCTCAGATCAAGCATTAATATTTATGAAAAATGATATAATTTTTCATTTGGAAAGAAGATTTTGGGGAAAGTCTACATCTAACAATACCAACCTAGTCATTCTGAACTGCTACATACATGCTGGTATATGTGTGCTCCTTAATATAGAAGGTAAATCTCCAATTAACATAGAATTTATTATGTGGAAATATCTTTGCAGATAAACTACTCAAATGGATGACTTGGAAACCATAGCAACTATATATTTTACTTAAAGTTTGCTTCTTAGAAGAAAAATCTTATCTAATTGGTGCCTACAAGTCTTTGCTGAATTGGCTTAGCTATGGGAAATACAGGCTTTTAATAACAGGAAAAGAAAAATCTTCCACTTTACCATCTTCCACTTACTGTATGCATCTCTTACAACACGAGATAGCCTGAGTTAAATATCCAGTACATGAAGCTAAAATTCATTCTGTGAATAAAAATCCACTTAAGCACAAAATAGAAGAAAAACTATGATGATTTAGGAATGTTTTTCCAGATCTTGATAGACACACACACACACGAACATTTTAAGATACCTCTGATAACTATCATTAATACTCTCAATTTACTGAATGTCAATGACATCTGTTTACCATAGAAAAGTGACAGTTTGCCATTTTGTGAATAACTGCCTGAAACAGCAATGGGAATCTTTAGTCATTCATTTATTCAACAATAATCATGGGCAATCAACCATGTGTCTGTACTGAAAAAAGTCTTAACACAGTCTATTTAATAGCACATTCCCTCACTGTGTGCTTTCTGTACATTCTTATTCTCACAATAGTATCATCATTATTTAACAGAGTGGAAGGGATCTAGTAAAAGATTAGTGACTTTTTCCAAGTCCAGTACTAAGATTGTGTCTATACCTGCAAACCAGTTCAAGGCTTCAAAGGAATTCTCCAGTTAGCTTCATCAATAGACTGCCAATTTTTGTAAATACCAAAGCCAAAACCAAAACTCAGGTGAATCACTGGCCTGATCTTTCCATTAACTGAAAGGGACAAAGGTCCTCTGTGACTTTGTGGACCAGTCAAAAGTAGAATTAAAATTCTGAGGTTTTGTCTAAATATCTGAGACAGGAAAATCCAAGCTGGAACATACCAATTTTGCCCCTGACATTCAAGAATGGGTTATAAGAGAACCACACAAATGTCCATATAACAATATAAGTGTTATGGAAAAGGATAATGGTTAAAAGCTATCCCAACCAAATGTGGCACTGAGGCAGTTCTTAGGATTATTCCAAATGAAAAATACCAACATTTTATTTGAAATGTATAATTTCATTAGCTGTCAACTAATTCAAATTCAGTTCTTTTAACAGATATGTCTCAGGAATTCTATACTACAGCATTATTATTATTATTGCTATTAATTTTACATTCCTTTGTCACCACTCTATCTGGTGCCAGGTGTCCCAACACAGGGTCCATCACAAAGCTGACTCCTTCTAGCTGGTGTCCTAACATGCTGGGAATGTCCCAAGTTTTAAGTTCCAACTTAAAACTCAGCAGGGAAGGACTTCCGGCCAAGATGGAGGCTTAGACTGACAAGCTCCGTCTCCCCCCATAACTAAGAAGGAATACAACTACTGCAAAACCACAAATAACCAGAAGTTCCAGAAAATAAAACTACACAGAAGTCCAACATATGAAGTATAAACAAGTGGTGCTCGTCTGGACGGGTAAGAGGGGCGAAACTGGAGTAGAGAGGTCAAGCTGTGCTGTCAGTGGCAGTAGTGGCAACAGCAGCGGGACTGCAAGAACTGCCAGGGGAGCAGTCCTGGCTACAGTCGAGACCCATCAGCTCACGATTCTAATGCTGGGGAAGGCAGACCCCCATTGCCTCGAACTGTGAGGCCCAGAGGGCGTCGGGACGGAGAAAGAGGGTCCCGGTCTCTCAGCGGAGAGTAATGGCAGGAAATCGTCCTGGACCCCTGCCCCCACACTAAGTACCACAGTGTGGTGAGAAGGGTCGTGGGGTTGTGAAGAGTGCTCAGGGCTCTGCACCCGATAGCATAGGAGGTGTAACAGCCCCGCTCAAGAAGGAAAGATAAACAAAAATGGTCAGGATGGCAGGAATAATGATTGAAATACCAATCATGCAGCTAACCAAAAAGCAAATACAGGAATTAACTGATGAACAAATAGAAAATCTTTCAGAGGCTCAGTTCAGAGCTATAGTCATAAGGCAGCTTACAGAATTAACAAAAGACATTGAACCAGACCTGGCTGCTGTGGCTCAGTGGATTCAGCGTAGGCCTGCGAGCCAAGTGTCTCTGGTTCAATTCCCAGTCAGGGCACATGACTAGGTTGCACATCAGGTCCCCCGTTGGGGGTACGAGTGAGAGGCAACCACACAGTGATGTTTCTCTCCCTCTCTTTCTCCTTTCCCCTCTCTCTAAAAATAAATAAATAAACAAATAAATAAATTATTTTAAAAAAGATATTGAGCAAGACGGGGAAGGAATGAAGGCTAGTCATGCTGAAATGAATGAAAACACATACGAGACAAGTGGTGAGGAAATGAAAACCAGAGATCAAATCAACAAGTCGGAACATAGGGAAGGAACAAACAGTCAACCAGTGCAGAAAGAGGAAACAAAAAGGGAGGAATATGAGGAGAGGCTCAGAAACCTCTGGGACAGCTATAAGTGAACGAACATTAGAATTATAGGGTTGCCAGAGGGTAAAGAAGAAGAACTAGAAATTTAAAAATTATGTGAAAAAATAATGAAGCAGAACTTCCCTAACTTGGGGAAGGAAATAGACATACAGGTCTAGGAAGCACAGAGAGTTCCAGAAAAACTGGACCCAGGGAGAATCACTCCAAGACACATTATAATCAAAATGCCAAAAATTAAAGATAAAGAGAGAATCTTAAAAGTAGCAAGAGAGAAGAGAAGAATTATGTACAAAGGGGTCCCAATTAGACTATCAGCTGACTTCTCAAAGGAGACTCTGCAGGCAAGAAGGGACTGGCAAGATATATTCAAAGTAATGAAAATAAAAAACCTAGTCATGAATACTCTATCCAGCGAAGCTGTCATTCAGAATAGAAGGGCAGAGGAAGTGCTTCCAGGACAAAGTAAAACTGAAGGAGTTCATTAGATCCAAACCACTGTTATATGAGATGTTAAAGGGACTTGTTTAGAAGAAGGAGGATCGAAAATATGAACATTAAAATGAAAACTGTATCACAACAACCAACAACAGAAGCTAGGGAACTGAAACAAAGGCAAACTAAATAGGCAACGAGAGTGGAAAAAAAAATTATAGGTATGGGGAAGATATTGGGGGGAGGCCAGCAGAGAGGGGGAAGGGGGAAAAGGGAGGGAGATGATGCAGGAATTAAGGAGCATAGTAGGAAGGAATGGAGTAGACAGGAAGAGGTTGAGGAGAACTATATGTACAACCAATGGGCATGGACTAAGGGGGAGGGGACAACTGGAGGGAGGGGGGTCACTGGGTGGAGGGGAGCAGAGGGAAAAGAAATTGGGACAACTGTAACAGCATAATCAATAAAACATATTTAAAAAATCTCAGCAGGGAAGCTGGAATTCTGGGATTCCTTTTTCTTTCAGTCTGCGTTACTTTATTTACACACTCTCCCAGGTCCTACATATCTACTCACCAACTCAAAGAGGGACTTCTCATTATCACCCTGGAAACAAAATGCACTGTCTAACACACACCAGGGTCCAAAAGTATTTTATTTGAGTAGATTTGATTTGCTTATGCTTTTGCCCATCTAAACATTGTCCCTTTCCATTGCAAAATCTAAGTCTCAACTATTCCCTTAAGTCCTTTCATCTCAGCAAAGCCTTCTCTGACTAAGTTAGCTTGTAATGGCCACTCCCATCTTTGAATTCATACCACACTTTCCCTTAACTCAATGAAGTACTATGTAGATTAATACTGGATTCCATTCTAATATATCTATTTGGTGGCCTTACCTCCCAGTTGCATATGTTTCTTGATGGCAGAAACTTGCGTGATACCCCAGTATCTGCCACAATGTTAGACATGTGGTATAAACTACACAAGTACTTGCCACTTGAGTAAATATTTTTAGTCTTAAAGTCATTACCATAACTAGATTCAATCACTAAAAAACATTTACTTCCACCAAGTTTATTTTATGAAATTTTACCATTCCCAAAAGGCTATTGGGAAAAAAAGTCAAGCTGTTCTGAAGTTATTTATGCAAAATGCAGTCTGATAAAACAATTAGTATTTTTTCCTACTCTTGATTACAAAATGTTTAAACAGATTGTATTTAAGGAACTACCTCAGCCAACCCCATGGGAGGTGGGGCAGATGGGCAGAATTCCAAAGGTTCATTTGTAAATCAGTTGTTTGGAAAGAGGAAACACTTTCCCAGTGACAGAAATAATGCTCTACATGGGGGTTGGTTTTCCAGAAGCCTCTGGCAGATGAAGAAAAAGGGGGCTGGGAGGAAGAGAACAATGACAGGTGCTCTCCACTGCCCTCCTGTGTTGTGATCTGGAAATCACAGTCCAATGCTCTAGTGTGGGGAGAGAAGAAATACCAAGTTAAACTTGAAGGGGAGGTACTGCTTGTGGCTACCCAACTAGACAGGCCATTTGTGTATCAACGGCCTCATAAATGACTGGTAGATGTATGAGAGGGTATGTGCAAATGGCGGGCATCTGAGAAATCACCAGGCCCAGTCCTTCTCATGTGTACTTCCAAACTCTGGATCCCCTCACCAAGTCAAAAGCTCCTCCGGGAAAAAGACATTCTGTGGTCAATCAGCTTGCCAACCACCAGGCGAAATAAACTCAGCCACAGGTCATCATTGGCCTTTAAGATAATAATGAACATTGTAAGTCTTGGCAATGTTGGGACAAGATATACTATGCAGCAGTTCTAAAACTATTTTAAAACAGAATGATTTTTGCAAAGGACAACACTATGCAAGTGATAGGCTGGAAAATGTACATCAACACAGCCTTTGAATTTTACAGGCGAGGAAACTGAAGCCTAACAAAGAAAAATAATTCCTTGAGATAGCAGGGTTAAGATGTGGAAGAGAACGGACTAGAACTCGGAGTTTTCCTACTCCAGGTCAGTATTCTTTCTTCTACAGTACCACACACCTTCTAACTCCAGCTCCGACCACAGGTTCAGTTCTGTTAGGCAGCTGTGCCCTAGCCCCACGTTCTCTCCTCAGGATCCTGAGGCTCTGCCCTTGCCCTCCCACCCCCCACCCCATGGCTAGGTGCCCAGGCTCATTCAAGACTGCCCTTGACTCCTGTCCTCAATCTACTCTACTTAATACAAAATTCAATTTTAACTGCCAGCTCACAAGAATCTCTGCAGATTACCTGTCACCAGAATCCCCATCACAACATGGCTGATCACCAGCCAAAATACACCTGCTGCTCTTAATCGGCCTCTTCAATGCTAATTACTGCTTGCAGCAACACCATCTCCTGACACCACATGCTCCCTCCACAGGCCCAGTCCTGACTACCTGAATAGAATGTCCCCCCATAGCCTCTGCTGGGCCCAGCCAAAGTCCCTGCCCTCCTTGAGAATACCTGGTACCTGTATCCCATCCCTGTTCCTCTGCCGCCCACCAAGATGCTTGTTGCCACAGGCAACATCTTGTACCACTGCGGGTAGGGCAGCCTTCTGCCACAGCAAGTATCCATGGCAACCAGATGGGGCCAGCAAATAGAATTAAAGTCCATAGATAATTCCCCAAAGTTAGCTCAGCCAGTAGATGATTTATCAGAGCAGTGAACATTTGGCAAAACTGAGTATATTGGGCTCCAGATCCTCTTTGTTGCACTATGGTCTGCTGGGCAGCGACATGACTTACAGCGAGAGCCTGGGAAGGAGAGGCGGCAGTCCCAGCCTGACTGGACCAAAGAAAAAACACTGCCTAGGAAATGAAACGAATGAGGCAGGATGCAAATCAGGATATCAGTCCTCCTGATCCCTGCTTCAGATTCAACTGAATTGACTGAGGGCCTACAATGTGTCCGGTATTAGAAGGAATATAAAGAAATATAACACACATGAGATTTGTACAGGCTGCTTAGGAAAATAAAAGTGAAACGTATTTAAAAAATAAATATTATTTGAATGACTATTAAGATAAAAATAGAAGACAAAGAGTTATCACATATAGCAAAGTGGTTATTGCCAACTGGGTTGTACAAATAGTAACAGCCATCAACGTCAGAGCAATATGAGAATTCCTCATCTATAAGCATAAGAAAAGACTTTCAGGTTGCAAAGGGCAATAAGATCATCTGACTCATCCATCCTTCCATAAAATGGGATATGAAATGGTCATGTTAAGACTTAACCTATGTGAGGATTAAGTAAGATGGTGTATATCAAGCATTTTGAAAGCATAAAGAGCTCTACAAACTTAGTTACCAATATCATGCTTTTGTATTTCAGGATTAAAACCTAGACTAACAACACTATCTTTTTTATATAAAACCCCAGAAATAGGACATCAAATCCATTTCAGGACTTGTGAATATTGCTACATTTCCAAAATTAGAAATGAATGTAATTAGCACATAGTAGGCACTCAATAAATGTCAAATGAATGAATCTTAAAATGAAAATTATGTACAGATAGCATTTCTTTTTGTCAAGTTAAGTGGGTGTTTGACCAAGGATTCAAATGTATTACAGTTAATCCAAATATGAACTACGAAGTCACAAAAACAAAAATAAAATAATCATAAATCTTTATAATATCATAAAGTACTAAAGTTATTCTTCAAATCCTACAACATGGGCATTATGCATAGTACACACTGCTTATACAAAGGGCCCTAATGCATCACACATAGTACCTATATCACAAATACAACCTTATTACATTATAAATTCAAACCCAGACTTCCGTGGTAACTACAATGTTAAATATTTAATTAACAATGATTTTCTTGCTTTATAAGCACTGTTTCCAGGTGTTCAAACACAGTCCAAGAAATTCTGACTTAGACTCCCTTTTCTCCTGCTAAAGCAGAGGCATTCTAAGTCATTTCATCAACTGACAGCTGCCAGTTCAAGAAAAAAGGTATTTGGTAGATGTTTACTATTGATAATTATAGTGATGGTGGTATTTCTACACCTCAAAAATTAGTCTGTAGGTTACCATTAACATAATGCTTCTCTTCTTCATTTTCTCCTACCTCCTGCTTCAGTCAAAAATAGAAAAAGAGATGTCCAATATCACACCTAAATGGTGCCACCAAGAAGCAAGACCCTGACCCTCCTTACCTACTACAGTCTCCAACTTATCTGAACTTCTGAGTAAAGCAGTGCTTCTCGGACATGAACATGCCTTCACACCAGCTACGGATTGCTGTAACTGTAGGTTTGGGTTCAGCAGGTCTGAGCCAGGCTGGCCCTTTCAGAGGAAGGTACTAGAAGAGAGCACTATGAGTCGTGAGTCCCTGCTCGGGCCTGTACCAGCCATGGCCCTGAGCAAGTTACACAGCCCTCTGAGCTGGTGTACATCCACAAAAACTAAATTCTATTGCTATATTTTTGAAATTACTGTAAAGGTAAACTGAACTCACATAAAAGCTCTTAGTATGATGCCTGACACAGTTAGATTCTCATAAGACGTTAGTTACCTTCACTTTATCACAAAGTCATTAAAAACAACCACAACCAAGATTAACAGATCATCAGCCTAAGCTTTCAGAAGCAGTCTCAAAAGGACTCTCAACAGAATTGCAAAAAGCCAGCAAAAGCTAAGACGCTATGCTTAAGCACTGATGTAAACTGTCAGACAGAGAAAGGCACAGAGCCCTGAGGGACGGTGGGCATCATGCGTGTGAACGAGGGCAGGAGGGAAACAGGAAGCAGTCAGACAGGGAGGCTGCCCCAAATCACTGACTCTGGAGCAGGGGCTGCAGTTCTGGACATTTTTAAATGTGTAACCTATTGCCAGCTTAAAAATACCTAAATTATTAAGAGAATCACCTACATTTTGAACCTAGCAGAACCACTCATTCTGAATTTTTAATCCATTAACCTGGACTAAGCAAAATGTCTTCCTAACATAGTAACAGCTGGGAAAGGAAGAATGTAGCCCACTTCGGACGATAACCGCATTGAGTCTGGCAGTACCGAACCGGCTCAGGTTGTCCAGAAGGACAGATGCTGCATCTTTTTCACTGCTGTAAGTCAGCACCCAACCCGGGCCTGGCCCACAGTATGTGCTCAATAAATATCAAATGCCTATCCAAGTGGCAAACATGCTTCTAAAAATGTTAGCCTACCTCAAATCCCTAGGGTGAAGCCTAACCTTTTAATGTGATGGTATTTGGAGGTGGGGCCTTGAGGAGGTAGTTAGGTCATGAGAGTGGAGCCCTCATGAATGCAATTAGTGCCCGTATGAGGAAAAACCCAAGAGCTATGATCTCCCTCTCCCTCTCCTCCCTTTCTCCATCATGCAAGGTTCCAGCAACCAGGAACAGGGCCCTCACCAGAGCCTGATCACGCTGGCACCCTGGTCTTAGACTTCCAGTCTCCAGAACAGTAACAAAGGAAGTTCTGTTGTTAAGCCGCCCAGTCTATGATATTTTTGTTATCACAGCCTGAGCTAAGACAGACCATGATACGGGGTTACTACATGCAATAACCATACAGGAAACAAAGCATTCTAACTCATACTTTTCACTAACTATAACTTATATCCCCACCCCAATTTCTCTGAATTAATTAAATTGAATGTATGATTATGTTAGTGGTTATGTAATGAGTTAAAATATGAAATTTTCCTTAAGACATTTTCAGTCAAACTCAGAAATGGCTGTTTAGAAAGATATGAGTACTTGTTCTGTCAGCCCCACAGAACTTAGAGCATGAGGAGAGGCCCCCACATTCCTGTCTACATTCCTCGTGGGAGCCAGATCTTTTAGCACAGCTCTCACACTTGGCACTATTTAAGTACAATTTTTTATGAAGGAATTGAAAGGAGGAAGACAGTATGAGACAGGAGGAAATCTCTTCTTGGAATAAGTTTATCATTCAATTAAAAAGAAATGTGTCAATCTTCAAATTGTCATTTTTGGTACCTAATGTCATTATTTTGGAAACAGGGGTGCTTGATTATTAAATCAGCAATGCTGATTACAGAATCAGAAGTACTCTATGCTGAATTAAATTCAGCAATTAATCAAAGCCAGTGTGCCCACTTACAAATATCAGTATTGAATTTTAAGCAGATAAACTAGCCAATCAGTTAAAACCAACACCAAGACTTTAATCAGTGCCAAACAGAAAGCAGTGAGGAGCTCCACTAATACAGCAGTCCCCACCCTTTATGGCACCACAGACCAGTTTTGTGGAAGATAGGGGGTAGGGGGGACGGACAGGAGACAGAGCTGTCCCGCTGTGGATGGGGGCAAAGGGGTGGGAGACAGGAGGCAGAGCTCAGGCGAGCTTTATTTGCCACCAAGCTCCTAACAGGTCGCCGGCCTGAACTGGTTTGTGGCCTGGGGTTGGGGACACCTGCACTAATAGAAGCAAGGTTTTTATAGTGAAGATGTGGAAGCAAAGCAAAAAAAGTATTTCATTGCTTAGCACTTAAGCAGTTGCCTTCTTTGGGAAAGTCTAACTAGCTATTTGTGACTGGCTATCTAAATTTCACCTTCTAGGATTAGAGAGTTTTGATTCTGACTTAAGAGTTTAGTTTGCTTACATAGGCAACCAAGGCATCAGAGCCACCTGAGTGTAATGGCCCCCTTGTTTAAATACTTCAGCAAGCTCGATCTTGCTACTTTTGAGGCAGATACACAAATCACAGGTTCTCTTGCAGTAGCTGTACTGGCTGCATCCTTGCCTTTTTAATAAATCTGGAATTAGAGGTTGTGTGCTACAAAGAGTACTCCCCTGGCTATAAACACAGAGAAGTATATTTTAGTGTTTAAAAACACAGGAACTAGAGACTGTCTAAGTTCAAATCCAAACTCCACTACTTACAAGCTGTGTGACTTCGGGTGGGTTACTTGACTTCTCTGTGCTTCAGTAAAATGGGAATAATAGTAATACCTATCTCAGATACTTATTGGAAGATCAAAATAAGTTAAAACCTAGGAGCACTTAACACAGTATCTGCTAAACTGTAACTGTTTGGTAAATGTTAGCCATGACTAACAAATATATGTATTCACTTCCATTCCTTAAACTGACAACATATCAGTTGTATTATGTCCTTAAGTATATTCATGACAAATATTACTCTTTATTTTTTATTTTCTTAATAATCCTGAGGACAGTCTATACAAGAGCTATTTCTTTGAAAAGATAAACAAGACTGACAAATCTTTAATCATATTCATCAAGAAAAAAAGAGAAAGAACTCAAACAAAATCAGAAATGAAAGACAAGAAATAACAACTGACACCACAGAAATACAAAGGATTATAAGAAAATATTGTGAACTATATGCCAACAAAGTGGACAACCTGAATGAAATGGATAAATTCCTAGAAACATATAATCTTCCACAGTTAGATCAAGAAGAATCAGAGATTCTGAATAAAGGTTACATCTAGTGAAACTGAAGCAGTAATCAAAAAACTCCCAACAAACAACAGTCCTGGATCATGTGGCTTCACAGGTGAATTACATTAAACATTCAAAGAACTAACACCTCCTCTTCTCAAACTATTTCATAAAATTCAAGGGGAGGGAAGGCTCCCAAACTCATTTTACAAGGACAGCATTATCCTAATTCCAAAACCAGATAAAGACACTACAAAGAAAGAAAATTATAGGTCAATATTCCTGATGAACATGGACACTAAAATCCTCAACAAAATATTAGCAAACTAAATACAGCAATGCATCAAAAATATCATACACCATGACCAAGAAGAATTTACTGTATTCTGGGAATGCAAGGTCAGTACAATATTTACAAATCAATAAATGTGATTTGCCACATAAACAAAATGAAGGTTAAAAACCACACGATCACATCAATAGATGCAGAACAAACATCTGATAAAGTACAACACCCATTTATGATAAAAACTCTCAGCAACATGGAAATAGAGGGAACATACCTAAACATAATAAAGGCCACATATGACAAGTCCACAGCCTCCATCATACTCAATGGACAAAAACTACAAGCATTCCCCTTATGATTGAGAACAAGACAGGAATGTCCGCTTTCATCTCTCTTATTCAATATAGTATTTAAAAACATTTTAAAAATAAGTGTATTTTATGGAAGTTTACTGAAGTCACAAAGTTCCTTTAAAATATTTGAGAAATGTTTGCTATGTCAATATTTCTCAGTCTCACTTTCATCAGAATATTAATTTGGTGACCCAATAGTTCTTCCCATAATTTTAGTTTCCTATTCTGCCACCAGCACAGATGCAAATAAAATGACACTGTTATTTCACCTCATAATTAAGTCTATTTGGCCTGATGATCTCTCTTATAAATGCACCAGTCCTGGAGGAAATTACCGATGCCACTGCACTAAAGTCAAACCTGCATGCCTATCATATTCCTCAGATCTGAAATTCTGCTTGGAATCCATCTTCAGTGCCACTGCTTAGTGTGGGCATGAGAGTGTTTCAAAAACAATTTATGTATTTGAAATATCAGTTCTGTGAATTTTCCTTAAGTTCAGAAAGCACAGACAATACGTGGTATATTCGATTAGAACCACAGAATCAATGGTGGACGGCACTGTCAGTGGCGTTAGTCATGGGATGGGATGGGATGTCAGGTAACAAGTCATACTTCCTAATGAAAATGCATTTACAACAGCCCAGTTCATAGCAATGCAAGGAACCACCACAATTACTACCTAATTGAAATAACTTATGTAACTGCTTTCATTTGATGAAAATCACTAGGTCATAAGGATGTAACATCCACTCTTCCCTCTTTTTGCTTCAGTCTTTATCTCTCTCACAGCTTCCCCTAGCTTTACTTGAAAGGGTAACGTTCCTCAAATAGCGTCAGTTCCCAAAATGTCCTTGCAGACCGAGTTTCTAAGCAACTTTCATTAGACAATATGTCAACCAACATATTGCTTGTCCATTAATGATGCCAGAACACAACAGTCTGAAAGATACTTTATACTTATCGAATAATTGCTCCTTGCATTCAACAAAGAGTCAAAACTTTTATGAATATATAATTTTCTTCCCTCAATTAAATAAAAAAGGCCTAGTAGTTTCTCTTCTGCACTATAAATACAGCCATCATTCTTCACAGAGGAAAATAATGACTGGGCTCCCACAAAAACAAGCTTCTCATTCTCCCAAGTCTTTTGCTCATAGGAATTACCATTCTTAGAATGCCTTTCCTGCTTGGTTGCCTTGAACTACTTATCCTTCCTGGTTCAATGTTCAAGTTCTTTCCTACTTGTGACCGTCCTTGTTGATCTTCCTCTATTTCTTCATCCAGCCAAACCTGATTAAGCACATACTCTGTGCCGGGTCCTGAGCCAGAAATTGAGGGTGCAACACAGAGGAAAATAACAGTTGATACTCTCCTGGGTTCCTAGAGTCCAGTATTATGTCTTTTGGACTATTTCTGGTTTGAACCACAAAATCATGCATATTCTTTCATTTAAACATTATGTAATGATTACTTATTATGGGCCAGGGCTCGGGGGATATGAAGTATCGAGGAGATATAACCCTAGGCCCTTAGCAGCTTACTCTGAGTCTAGCACAGGGGATAAACAAACAGATCAACAAAGAACTATGAAGCCATGAGAGGCATGTAAAAGATAATGGTACGATGTGAAATAAGACAGAGAAGGGTTGTTTCCAAGTTGAGGAGGAGGCTGGAGATGCCTTCCCAGTGGAAGCACACGGGCAAGAAGGTGGAACATGTATCTTAATGCGAGAGTGATGGCTCAGAGACACAGGGGAGCAATGCCAGTGCCAGGGACGTGGCAGAGAGGTCAGGCAGGTGGGCAGAGGCCAGGTGATGACAAACCTCTGACTGCCTTCACCATGTCCTGTGGTCAGGGCAATGGAGAGCCACCGAAATTAATACATGGGAGCAGCCTGGCCCAGATTTGCACTCTAGGTGAACAGGGATATACAAGTTAAGAAACTAGTATAATAGTTAAGAAGACAGTGTAATTCTATAAGTAGCTGATGGGGAGGAAGAGAAAATTAAAGAAATAATCAGAGAACTGATAGAGATCAGGACAGAGTCCATAGGAGGGGAGTAGGAGGAAGGAGATGCTTGTGAGAGACCTGTACTCCCAAAACATCACATTCCTTCATGGCAGGTGTCCTGTTCCAAACTCCCTCAGTGTCACTACGGGTACCTACTGCAGCATATATACAGCACATAGGAGTGGGCTTCAATAAAATGGAACCAGTTGAGCATCTTGGAAAAGCAGCAAAACATTTATTTTACCTGTTTTGAGCTATGTCCATAGAAAAACCAAAGAAGAACTAAGATATGATGATATAAAAATAATGAGGGAAGTCAAGTGAACTGATAATATATTGAATAATATCACTTTCAAATGTTTGTAATTTTATTTTCAATGGGAAATAAATTGTTCCCAAATTTAAACCACATTCCTTGTTTTCAGCACCAGAACATAAAATTAAAAATGTTATAGTAAGCTTTGGGGACCTGTAATATACAATCATGTATGTCCCAAATGCCCTAACATGAAAGTTATTAAGTAAAAGAGGAAAGATTTCTGTGATGCTGCACTTAGAAATTTCTAAACCCCTTAAGTTCATCTACTTTGCAATTATCAGCACATCCTACAAGTTCAATACTATAATCAACATCTCAGCAGACAGTCAGTACTCAAGAGAAAGTCACACAAGAGAAATAAAGGCCCACTGAGTGCTCACATTAACAGCATTTTATTCCAGCCTAGACATCCCCAAACAAACTTCTTTGCTTTTCCATCCTTCCTTGCCCCTGTGCTATCTTAAGCAAGTTACTCATCAATTCTAGGCCTCTGTTTTCTCTATCTCTAACATGGGGATAGAAGCAGTTCTTACTTCATAGTGTTAATATAAGGATTAAGTAAGCAAATATGTATAAAGGGTTTAGAAAACCACTGTACGTGTTCAATATTTCTTATTATTTTTAATGATGAACCTAATCCTACTGCAAAGTCCAAAGAATGTTCTAAGTCTCTGTATTCTGTGAGAAATCTCTACCTGGAAACCAAATCACCATATTGCCAGCAGCCTGCAGGCTCTACACTGGTGCCAGGGACAGAATATCCCTGGAGTTCCAGAAAACAAATCAGCAGGTGCACTCAAAAGAGGCCTAGCATGTGCAGAGGACAGCGCCAACCTGGGCATCATAAAGCCCGGCCTGGGAACCAGAAAGCCTGGCCTGGCTCCTGCCAAGCACACGACCAAACTCCCCGACTCAGGTTCTCAGTTTAACTGCTCCAAACGAAGCCTGTCGCCTTTTTCATCCAACCCCGCAAGCCCCTCCCCTCAAACAGCTGTCAGTCTGTTCTCTATGAGTCTGTTTCTATTTTGTTTGTTAGTTTATTTTGTTCATTAGATTTCCATGTATGAGTGAAATTATATGGTACTTGTCTTTCTCTGAACACAATACTATATACAGAGGATGGATTATAGAATTACACACCTGAAGCCTGTATAACTTTATTAACCAATGTCGCTCCAATAAATTCAGTTAAAAATGGTCTGTACGAAAATGAAAGAAAAAACAAAGCCTGTCAATTTCATCTGTCTCACAAGGTTCATATGCACATCACATGAGAGGAAAAAGAAATGCAATTTCCTAAGACCTTGTTCTCAATTCTCATATTAGGTTGGTAGCAGAGAAGGGGATAAAAGAAAGGCTCAGAAAAGCCAACCTAATATCCACAAATAAGCAAAGTAACGCACGTGTGCAGTGAATCTGTCTTAGATGCTTGTAAAATGGGCTTTCATGTTGAAATTACTATATTAGTCTAAGATTAGGTTCAGGCCAGAAAAGATTAGAAACAAAGATGTCATTGTATTGGAAAGATGGTAGCTGGACACACTAATCTCTGTCCAGATTTTTTGTACTAAGCAAATAGTACAAAACCAATTATATTTCTCCCAAGTAGTTTTCCTCCTGCAATCAGGTGGTTAGTTTTTCTGGCCCAAAACTCTGGAGGCCATGCCTGTTTCATTTTCTGACAGGTGGGATAAGGAAGGAAACCTACGTGCGCCAAAGTACTGCATATTATTCTGCATGGTCTGAGAATCCAGTCCCACTCCCCCAAGCTCAACACCAGTAATTTTCTCACCCAAGCCCCTCATCACATCTTGCCTCATCTTACCTATCCAAACATCTTCTAGTGCTCTGGGCAAAATAAGCCTTCGATCTGCCTAGCAGATCTATTTACTCCTTCTAAACTCCACCTTTTGTTTAAGGCATTCTTTATGCATAAATTGTCTGTCTCCTGCCTCAGCATCAGGAAAGTTCAGATTCTACATTGTCTATCAAGTTTTGCTCAACACCACCATCTCCTCCATTTTACTTCCTGTTCTTTTGGTACTAATCACATATTGTTCAAAAAATTCTGCTTGATATCCCCTATATATCAGAATCAAAGGTGCAGGGGTGCATTTCTTTAAAATAGAGATTCCCATATGCTAAATTCCAATTGGAAAGTGTGGCTACAGAAACTGCATTTGAACCAGCACCCTAGTTGATTCTGCCTCAGGTGGTAAGAAGGTCATACTCAGAGAAAGTGTCCTGCAACAGTACTCTACACAATCGCGTGTGTACACTCACACATATAACACACACACCACACACTACCATAACACACACACACTACACAACAGACACTCAAACACACACACAGAAACACACAGCACACATTTAGTGACTGCTGAGTAATTCGATTTGCCTCACATATCCCTTGTATACTACAAAAAAAAAATACTGTATTGAGTGGGAAAAAATTCTAGGGTAGAGCTTTCTATTATTTCAGTAAAAGCATCTAAAATCTAGAGATTGGCTTCTTTTACAAAATTTCTGGTGCAAAGAATTATTTCATTTGCAGTTTGGACAAGTATTTTTAAAAGATGAAAACTGAATATTACTCTTCCCATTCAGTGCTGCTTATAAAACAGAACCAGGGCTTCAAAATCCAGATTATTTAGTTGATATTCTAGACTGAAGTTCACAGTTTGTGTTTGTAGGAAAAATTAATGTGATTAAATGTGATTCAAATCTTAAAGTCATAAAGGAAGATTCACTATCCTTCCAGAGTAAACATCACGAATGAGGTCGTACTCCAAAAACACTGTCCCCAAAAGGGACCTGACGAGAGTGGGCCAGCCCATCCACACTGACTGTATGCCCCCAATACTATAACCTGTTTTGATTACAACCAGTTATGTTGTATGTACTTTGGATAGCTTCCATAAATTCTCTTGGAAAAAGAGTACAAATTTATTGAGTTTACACACTGAAAATCAGGTGATGGTATGCCAGAGTAACCTGTATTTTATGCCCCTTACACTTATCCTCCACCCAAGTAGAACCACTTGATCAGACTCTAATAGGTTCCCTTTCTCCAACCAGGTTCAGCCCAACTCCCAAGTGACTAAAGCTGCCCTTATGAAAGGGGAAGGGAGTAGAGGAGATTGCTGGGAATTTCTAAGTGGACTCACTAATTAATCAGCACTAAATTATAGTCTGTCTTTAAATAGACTATGAGTCTATTTTCAGCATCATGGAATAGTTTTTTCCATGTTAATTTACCTATTCAATAAATATTTATTTAGAGCCTGCCTTGTATAATGTATGGTTTTTACCCCTCGAGGGTCCTATGATCTAGAATACTAAAGTTAAACTTCACCCTTCACTTCTCCACAGCAGAACCATAATCCATCTTATTCCCCTAACATCTGATGCTATGTCTTGATAACTTGTCCAACAGGCCAGTTCTAGGTCCAGGAGCTATGGAGCTCTTTCTCTGAATCACAGCCACCTGCGGCATGGTCTGCCTGGATCTGTGTGGACTCTGTTTATAAATTCTGGTCACTCCTCAGGCCACCACTAGGATACACCTTCACGTAACCCGATCCCTCTTACCTGCCACTGTTCTCTCCAGATATTGTACTCCTCTCTTCCCTAGAACAGGGCCTACTGAATGTGACAAAAGTCAAGTCTCTTGTCCAGCTGCTTACGTTTTTTAGTTTTCCCCAACCTGGTTAATTCTTCTAGTCCCCATTATGTCATTCCAGTCATTGCACCTGAGACCTCTAAGAAGTGTGTCCTCTTTGTACTCATTTGAATGAATTGCTGTAGATCTTTAGTTACTAAAAACTCACTCCCCAGCCCCATGTCAAATGGACTAATCCAGCTGCAAAAAACAATGGGAATGGAGGAGAGAAGCATCAGCTGATTTCATGGAGACCATAGCAGGGAATTACAGCTAGCATTACTTCAGGGATCTAAGTTAGTCTCTCTTTTTGCTCTGTTCCTCACCTTACCTAGTTTCTTGATTCAGGATAGGCATTCACTGGCTATTGTCCTTTCTAATATACACAGCCACTGGAATAGCCTCTTTGGAATCAGGCAGATGGTAACTGCCCAGCCTCTGTGCCTAGCATTTTCTTTCTCATGTTAATGTTGCACATCTAACGATCAGCCAACTTGCCAGGAAGTTTGTTTCCAGTGACAATGCTAGGAAACAAGAGACATCTGGGCTCCAGAACAGAGTACAGCCTCAGGATCCCAAAGAGAAATTATGAATTTTAATTCTCAGTTGTAGTACAGAGGCACCCAGGCAAGGACATTAGAAAAGACTAATCAAGGAAGAAATCAGCAGGGGGCATCGGTGCAGTGGCTCAGTGACAGCACTCTAAATTTAGCACAGGCGAGGCTAATAGCCTCCTTATATCCACTCCTCCCATTAAAGATGCCCTGGAAACAAGCTACCCAAGGATATTGCTGCAGTTATCACAGTTGGCAAATTGGCAGGCAAAATTTGCTAAGTGCATGAGGCCAAGAGCTGAGGATTTCCTGTGCACCCTTTCCTCTACCAGACCGAGTGCAGTTTTAAGAGGGGTAAGAGCGGAGGTACAAGTCAATAAATAATGGATGTAAACCACAGGTGCGGAAAGCCTTCTTCAGACCTGTCACGCTAACAGGCCTGGCACTGACGCTGGCTACGATGTGACTGGATTTGCTACTCTGTGTGTCCAAAATGGTGATGAGAATGGCAGAGTTGAGGAAGAGCCTGTACCTTTGACCTGGTCCTTGGCCTCTCTCTCCAGCTGTTCTGTCCACTCTGCATTGCAACCCCTCCCAGGTCTCTCCCTTTCAGACCTTTAAAATGTGGCTAGCTAATAAAATCGTGGCATTTTCAAGGACACAAAAGACAAACAGAACAGATGTGTGTAGTTAAATACTTGCTCACTTAGTAAGACCCCCAAAGTCCAACCTCACAAAGCTTATTTGCAATTAAATTGGATGCCTCCCCTAATTTTCAACTGTTCTCTCCTCTTTAGGTTAGTGATGTCACCATAAACCATTCAGGTGACCTCCTGGACTCCAGCTGTCCTAGAAAGAGTTGAAGAAAATCTGAAACTAGATTAGGGATAGTAGGTTTAAACAATTCCCTAATCTCATCACATCCTCAGGGGATGCGTGATACTATATAAAAGAAAGATTTTTCCTTAAGAATTGCTGAATGTAAAGCTCAGCTTGTTACAGGAGCATATGTAGCAGAGGGATACCTGTCTCACCCACTAACCCAACAGTCCTGGGTCTGGTCCGATAATATTGCCAGGTGTTCTAGTATCACAAGAAACACTATGTTAGCACAGGAAGAGGAAAATCCTTGGAATTCTATGTATTGTTTCCACTATCTTGGAAGGAAAGCCTTTGAGATGAAATTGTTTACATCTCAAGGCCCAAAAGACAGGAAAGGCCTCATAGGGCCTAAAGGAAGAAGCCCATTACACCTTTAGGTATCCATGCCGCAGTCCTGGAAAGCTAGCACCATCTTTACCTGTCAATCAATATGTAACTTCTTCACCTTCCCCCAGCCCGCCAACTATACAAGTCCTCAGAACAAAGGATTTGCATGCTGGCCAAGGGTCTCTGGCCATACTTGGCCTTTGGCTGCCCTTGTTTTTACTCTCTCATTCACTGATAAATGTTGCACGTATGCTAATAGGCTCACTGATCTGTAATTTTTCACTGCATCAGCAAGAAGAAGCAGGGTTTCTCCGAAAACAAGCTGAACCCTGAAACAGAACTCAGGATCTAAATACTAACTGAAAGTGTTAATATGTCCCTTGAACCAAACATGGAACAAGCCCATTGTTTCTCCATAAAGCAGGTTCTCGTGCAGTGGACAGGAGGGCTCTCTGCATTTCAGTGCCTGTCTGATCTAAAAGTGCACGAAGCTTCTGAAGGGAACCAAAGTTTTGCCACCCTGAAGCTGCTTTATGGGATGCTAATTTTAAGACACAAGGAAGCCTTTGACCACCCTCTTCCTGCCCAAGAGATTCAGACAGAGAAAACTGCTTCAGAAAAGAGATCTTAGCACATTCACCTTCGCCTACTTTGAATTAAGTATGGTAAATAGAGGGCCTCAGATGGTGGCCTGGGATCTAGATCCACCCTGTATCCCCCTGTTTCTGAGCCACCAGGCAAGAATTTGCCTGCCATGTGTATTAGGCTCTTCCTCAACTACCTGTAAATTGCCCATTCTCACTCCTGAAATCTAATACCTCCCACCCCACCACAACCCTCACTTCTTTCCTTTGTCAGAAATGTCTTAAATACCCAATATTGCCACACTGTCTTTGCAATTGTCATGCTTATGTGAATCCCCATGTGTATGTAATGAAATTTGATTTTCTCCTATTAATCTGTCTCTATCAATCTGATTATTAGCGCAGCCTAGAAGAACTTAGAATGTGGGAAGAAAAGTATTAATATTGTTTTAGCCTCCACACTTCCTAGACAAGGCAAGTAAGTGTCTGTCTAGAACTTACTCACACACCAGAACCCTCACTTCTGCAATTACCTCTGTAGCAAACTCAGAGCACTGGGTATTTCAGTCTTGCCTATTCTCTCTCCTGCTGCCTTTCCTCAACCAGTACCACTCAGTCAACTTCAAATTACCTGCAAGTACCTCCTTGGCACAAACTGCCATTCAGCTAGTCCACTCACAAACAAGAAATCATCATTTCTAGGCATACCATCAGCCCCAGGCAGTTTCCGTGGCTATGCAGGATTCCTCTGGTACTCAAGGCATGACCTTGTAAATCTCTTATGCTGTCTATGTGGGATGGCACAGCCTGGGAATCACAGCTAAAAACTTTCCCAGATATGAATATATTGCCGATAGCAGATCATAGTGTTTCAAACATAGGCTGGAAGGTATTACCATTTTATAGCCCTTTTTCAAAGCCCTGAACACTGCCAGTGGTTGGTGCCAAGCTCCAGCTTACCATCTGCCAAACGTCATCAGTTCAGCCAAATGGCTACAGGAAAATGAAGCTCTGGACCCAGTTCCAGGCACCAGCATCTAAGGTCCCCAAGTCCTCTCCAGCAGCAAACTCTGACACTCACCAGGATTTAGTGAGCAAATATTTTTCCCACTACCCTGTGCTTTTGGAATTGACTGAGAACAGGGCATACTGTTGTCCTTGGAGACCTCACGGGAAACCTACCAGCAAGGAGCCACTGTCCATGGCCCTGCACTACGACTCCACTAAAAATGTATCCCCAGTCAGTGAAGTCACTCATACTTATTAAGTAGCGACATCACACATGACCCAACTCTTAGCCCTAAAACTTAAATGATCACATATACATGTTCTGGAAACAGAAAAATATACATACATCACACAAAGATCACACAATAGGAAACAGAGGCTGGTACAACAGCTGATGTGCAAAAACCCTAAGAGAAGCATGTGGTTTTCTAAACATGGAACTAGAAGAGAGGCACTGCCTCTTGTCCTAAGTTTCACCAACTCACGTGTACTTCCCTTAACGTAGTAATACGAATCCATTTCAATGAAGCAACCTCACCAGGCTTGCTTCTCATTTTCCCTGATCATTTTAGTGCCACCATGGAAAGCATTTGTAATGTGTTTACAGATATATGCCCCACCTGTCAACAAATTAAGTATTTCCTCAGGAAATCCCGCTGAGAGTGCACTTGAGAAAAAAGCAGTGCTTGCAAAACATCTCATGTTCATTTTCAGATTTCAGAATGAGGGGACTAACCCCTGATATGCAATAAAAATGATTAAATGCAAACACTACCAAGCCTCTGTAATAAATATTTTATACATTAATATGTTTCCAAAAGTCTTATTTCATTTTCATTGCTTTTCTGTATGGCATTATTCCATTTTAGTACATGCAATGAAATAATCTTCCATGAAAAAAGTAAGTCGGCATTTCTGCCCCATTTTAAACAAGCAAATAAGATACTTATTGTGCTATTAATTTGCTATGTAAATTGTGTAAATTGCTAACTCTTTCCCCTTTCCATAATTAGAGATGGTTCATTCCTTCCCAAAGAAAATGCAAAATTTCCTTCTAAACTAAATTGTTTCTTCCCTCAAGTCCAAGACATAAAATCCAGGTGCTCTGTCTATGAGTCATTTACAAAACAAGCCATAACACCTTGATGAAACGCATTCAGTATACTGCCTGCTTAATGCTCACTCAATGTCAAAATCCACAGAAATTCCTGTCCCTACTTTAGCCACTAGCACTTGGCTTTAGGAAAAATCGCTGATGGGCACGACTTGAATACCTCACTATAGTAACGACAAGGTACTAGTGACAGCTATGCTGCTCTGTCCTTTGACAGGCTTAGGTGTGCTTCAACAGTCTCCTTTTCTTCTTTTCATTTGCTGTTTATGGAGAAGAGGAAAACTACCGCATTCCAGGGACTTCTCAGGAGACATGCTATTAACAGTCGTTAAGTTATTTTAGAACACCCCGACACAGCTCAGAAAAAAGAAATCCTTTTCTAAACTATTAATGACTCTTTGGGATAAGCCTCTTTCAAAGGTGCTGTAGTGGTAGCCAAAGAGGCACACGTGGCCATGAGACACACACCTGAAAGTGTCTATTAAGGAGGAAACAGAAGGGAGGGGCGGACTGAGAGGCCACAGAAGCTGTACTTGTAAATTTCACATTCTAAAAACTGGCCTTTTTTTTCCATTTTCAGGGCTGCCTGCCTCCCCTCTCCTTACTGTGAGTATAAGAAAGATGTCGCTACTTCTCAGACTTAATAGGATAGTAGAAAACCCCATCAGCCAGACTTGCAGAATCCTGACACAGGTGTCCTCAGGCCCGAGGTACCTGGACAGTGACATTGGTGGCTGGACCCTCACCCTCTCAGCAGGCCTTTGCCTGAAGCCCGAAGCAGGTAGGGTGTGGGAGGCAGGGGGATTCCTGCAGGCACATCCTTCTTACTCTTCTCCTTCTGTCGCAGAAAGACTTCCCTGGCATTAGGTAAGCAGGCGAAAGCTCATGGGAGGAAGTCGCTACACAGGCACCACCACAGTAATTTGGACAGGAATGATCTGGAACAAGAGTGAGTGGCAGCAGAATGCCACACTCCCAGAGAGAGGGGTCGTTTCTCTTCACTGGAGCCAGGCACTTGCGACCCATAATTGTTGCCCTCTGAGGGCCCTGTGGGCGGACCCAGCCACCTTCTCTCAGAAATGGGGCAGCCCCCTCGCCATTTCCCATGTGCGGATGCATTTCTGCATCACACAGAGCGCGCTACTCAGCAGAGTGCCCTTCTGTCCTGGCCCACATGCAAAATGTGGCTCTTTCTTTCTCTCTCTGTTTCTCTCTTTCTGTTTATTTATGTAAAGTCAGGGGAAGAAAGGGAGAGAGGGAAGGAAGGATTGACGGGTGACAGAAACATCAATCAGTTGCCTCTTGCACTCTCCCTGTAACCAGGCATGTGCCCTGAACAGGAATCGAACCAGTGACCTTTTGGTTTGTGGAACAACCCACTGAGCGACACTAGTCAGGGCAAAATGTGGCCCTCTCTAAAGAAACCAACCGCGCAACACCGGTGCCCTCAATAGCCTGCATCAGCTCCTTCCTGCACTGCTGCTTCCCCATACCCCTGCCCCTCAGTTCCTGCTCTGAGTCATTCTCCACAGGACTGTCACACTGATCCTTCTGAGAAGCAAACATGATACATGCTCTTCTCATCCACAGTCCTTCAAGAGCGTTCTGGTGTATTCTTCGGCACCCGGGGTCCTTGAAGGCATGGGTCCTGCTTACTGCCCACATGTCCTCACGTGCTTTCTTAATCCCAGCCCTGCCCAGCTGTTTGTAACCCCATGACCTCTGCTGGGTTACCGTCCCTGCATGTTACTCTGTCTGTCCGGCAAGCCCTTTCCTAGTAACTCTATCTGAGTTACTTCAGCTCATTTTCCTGAACTTAGAGCAGGAGTTACCACCTCCCAGAAACCGAGCAGAGCTAATGGCTACTCTCACTCATTACAGGGTTACCTAAGAAGAAAATGCTCGAGGCAGCTCCTTGGGAGATGCTCCCACAGTCCGGTGCTGAGTAGAGGGCCTTGTATGCAGGTTAAAAAAAAGTTAGCTGAAAGAATGAATAAGTGAGTGATCCAATGAAATTAGGAATTCTGTCAAGGATTTCTTCTAGAAAATTCCAAAATGTAATATAGTATATGAAGCAATCATCATACAGTGAGTCAAATTTTGAGTACTACCCTATGACTTTAAATAAGTCATGTAAATTTTTTTATGCTGTGTCTCCTAGGTCAAATGGAGAGATTGATTAATCTCTAAAGAATTGTTTCCTGTGTCAAATGGCGAGATTGGTTAAATGATCTTTAAAGAATTACCTTCAGGTCTAAAGTTCTTTGGTGCTATGATTCTATGTTAATGAAGAATCAAGAAGAAAATGTGCTTAATTTAAAGCAGGGGAGATCTAGCTGGTCATAAGAAAGAACCTCTTAAGAATGAAAATGAGAGGCATTTGGGGTTTTTTGTTCCAAGAGTTTTCAGGACAGACAACTGTCTGCTTAAATGGTTTAATTGTGCCCCCAAAATAAAGAGGCATGCAAGATGATTTTTAAATTTTACCTCCTTTCCTACTTTATAATGATCAGAATACAGATATCAAAGCCACCAGTAGAAATTCCCCCATTAGGAAAGACCAGTGACAGTTTATCGAAGAATTGGATTGCCGGCTTGGCGCGAAGACCCAGCTTCCCATTTAAGCTGCTAGCCTATTGCAAAACAATCAAAAGAGTCAAGACAGAAAGACATGTCAAAATGAGAGGACACAGGTCTTAGAAAGACCTCATCACTCAGAGCATTTGAGAACTTAATCTGCTCTTGCAAGGTCTGGAGACAGAATTCTCTGCTCTTTGGGCTGTGGAATCATTCTGAGACCCCAGGGTCCTCAGCACTGACTACAAGCTGAACATAAAGTTAGTTTCTAAAGCAGATGATGCTTGCCTAAGTGATCAGCAACTTAAAAACTACCCATGACATTCCAACCAGGCATCCACAGAAAGCTGTGCACAAGAGCCAGTAAGCAAAATAAAAAGCACTACAGAAGGGAAAAAAAGTTCCTAGGTCCATAGCTTTGTTACCCAATCTGAGCATGTTCCCAGAAATAATTCTACATTTACACCCATGATTTCCAGTAGGTAAAAAAATTAATGAGTTTCTAAATTTACCTAATAGTGGGAATATGAAGGGAAATGCCCCATACATATCTGTTTCATATAGTATGAAATTCTCTCAAAGCTATCAATCTGAACCAAATTTATCACATTGCGTATGGGTGGTGAGAATTCTCGTCATTTCTAAAAGGCATTTAAATTCCCCAGTATGCAACGTGTTAAACAAGATACTTATAGAGGATAAGAAAACACCATGAGGATAGCCTTAAGATATTAATTTTTCCAACTCAACTGAGAAAACGAGAGCCACAGGAGACACTGAAACAAAGGGACATATTTACTCCAAAGGTTCACAATGAATTTCTGCCTCCTGTTTCCCAGAAATGAGAACTGACTTACACTGTATGCTACAAACTAAAATGTGTCCCTCCACATTCCTATGTTGAAGCCCTAACCCCTAATGTGATGGTATCTGAAGATGGGGCTTTTGGGAGGTAGTAAGTTTAGATGAGGTCATGAGGGTGAGTCCTCATGGACACCGGAGAGCTTGCTTCACCTCTCTCCCCTGCCTCACAGACATACACACAGGCACCAAGGAGAGGTCATGAGGGTGGGTCTTCACGGACACAGAGGGAAGGCAGCTGTCTCTAACCCCAGGAGAGGGTTCTCACCAGACACCTAGCTTTGCTGACTCCCTGATCTTGGACTTCCAGTCTCCAGAACTATGAGAAATAAATTACTGTTTTTTAACCACCCAGTCTATGATGTTTTGTTATGGCAGCCCATGCTGACTAACACACAGGTTATGCTTAACAGGTTGTAATGGTTAATTTCATGTCAACTTGGCTAGGTATGGCGCCCCGATATATGGTCAAACACTAGTCTAGATGTTTCTGTGAGGGTATTTGTGGACAGGATTGATATTGACCATCAGTAGACTTTAAGGAAAGCAGATTGATTACCCTCCATATGTGGATCCAGTTGAAGGCCCTAACCACAAAGAGCATGGTTTCCTGAAAAACAAGTCATTCTGCCCAAAGACGACAACACAGAAATTGCCTGAATTTCAAGCCCTACAGATTTTGAACCCAGAACTGCAACATCAACTCTTACCTGAATTTCCGACCTGCTGGCCAGCCCTACAAACTTGAGACTTGCCACCCACTATTTGGTCCAGTTTCTCTGTAGAACCCTGCCTATTACAAACGTTAAACTGAACAGTATAACACAAACATGGGATAAATAATCAATTGGGTGTGGGGAAGACAAGGAGAAAAACAACACATAGATCTTTCCCAAATTATCTGAAAGGGTTGGAGTAATTTACAGAGCTTAGTAAAGTACAGGATAGCTATTTTAGACCTATCAGAACAAATCTTAATAGAACTGATTTGATTGATAAGTCTAAGCAAATATAGTCAAAACTTCTAGTGTTGTCTACTATGATCATGTTTACTTTAACCAACTTTGTGTTTTCCTTAAAGATCACAATGGCCCAATTTTCTCACTTACACAGTTTTCAATGTTTTCATCCTTAATATTTGCCATGTGCCTGACAAAAGATTTTTTCTCCTACAGTGAACATTATTCTATGAACTCCATTTTTTTTTCTAGCATCCTTCCTCATAGTTACCTCCAAGTCATGCTACTCCTAGACCCAGCTGTGCCATGCAGCCAACATCCTGGAACCCCACTTTTTCTTTCTCTAGGATTGCATGACCCATGTCCTCCTCTTTCTTGGGTTACTCATTCATTATGTTGAAGTGAATCATGGAGCAACTTTCCAAGAAATGTTCTTTCTATGTAACCTTTGTAAATACTTTTATTTCAGAAAATACCATTGTTTTATTTCACATTTGATTACTTGCTTGGGTATGACATACTAAGTTGAAGTTAATATCCCCTGTTTTAAAGGCAGTGTTCCTTTGTTTTCTAGAATCCAATCTTGTGATTTTAAAGTCCAACTCCAATTCTTTTGTTTATTTCTTCCCCATTCCCATTTTGTGGAATTCTGCAATGATTTTCTGTGGTCTCGGTTTTATCCCCTATACTAAGGCACTCAGTATGCCCTCAGAAACACATGTCTTTCTGAATTTTTATGTGTTCAAAAAAACACGTATCTTGAGTCTCTCAATATGTTATGTTAATTTCCTGTCCTCTGTTTTTTGGTGGTCTCTCTTTCTAGTATTGGATTTGAACATTACAGACTGACCTCCTAGTTTTATTATCTTTCATCTCCTATTTTCCACATTTGCTTTTTATTTACTATCTAGGAGTTATCTTTCAAATCTTCCTTTGATATTTTACATTTTGGCTAAGTATGTTTTTATTTACAAGACTTCTTGTCTTTTCCTTAATTTTTCCTTTATTATAGCATCCTATTCTTAATTCATCAGTATAATACCAGCCCAGATCTCTTTAAGAATATTAAATATGGTTATTTTGACATTTTCTTGTCTCCATTTTCCATTGTTTTCAATTTGTTCATTTCAGTGTTTCTTACACGTTGAATGCTTTTCTCTCATGCCTTATGGTCTTTGCCTGCATATGGGCACTACAAGTAGAGGCACTATGAGAGGCTGGAGTGTATGGGCTGGGTATCTTGCCTTGGAGACTCTCAAGGATCTGGTAGTCTTTTCATCCAGCTGTTAGTAAATCAATGTGAACATGTAAAAATAACTGCCAAGTTTTAACAATTCTTAATATAAATGGAAAATCAATTGTTCAGGTTTACATAATAATGGACATATATTGCAGGTATCTATTAGTGTCTATTACTTTTAATCCCAGGTGTTTGTTTAAATAGAAATGGTAGGAATCTATTCCAGTCAAAGCTTTTCTTGTTCTTTGGTATTTTATAATCACATTTTCTTTGGAAATCCGAATAGTAGCAACATTCTGTCCTTTCCAGGACTCTTAAAAATCAGCCTTCAAAGATATCTAGTGAATTAATAAGAGGATAAACTAATTATTTTAGGTATTGTTCTTTGCTATCAAACTAGGAAATTATATGATTATTTAAGAAAATCATCCTAATGATACACAATTCCTTAAATGCTGTCAATTTCCAATCACTAAGATAAATCATCAAATCTTTCTGGATCCTCCCTAATTAGTATAACAAACAGGTCAAATCCACCAGTCTGGATTGATATAAACACATGTATACATTTACCCACCAAGATTTTAATCATTCCTTCAGTGGAATGAAAACAGGTGAAGCATACTTGACAGGTTATTTCTGCACAGAATGAAATCTGACACTTAGCCTGACAACCCATTACCATGACAGAGCATTTAACAGACAAGATGCCGAACAACAGTCCAACAGACAGATATGCATATCCATATTGAGTATAAAATAAGTCACCAGCAGAGCTAATGTGAAAGAAAAATACAATCGTGCTTCTGGTAATGGATCCTCAGCACTAACCCAAGGGAATGAATGGGTGCTAACTCTATCCCAGAGTCAGAGTCAGGCTAACATTTGCGTACCCTCACTTAAAATAAAATGACTTTCTTTCCCAGCACTTTCTCAGTGAGAAGGATAGTGCTAATGGGAGGTGTAAGACAGCATCATTAAACACAGGAGATTTTAAATCACATGCTTAAATTATGAGAACTGAATGTAACCTTGGGGTTGGAGTTGCTGCTGGGGGAAAGTGCCATACTCTGACTCTGGAGGGCATTTTTTGTGATGAACTTGACGAATCATTAATAAGCATTAGCAAAGGCAGATTTACTGTGCCAATAGTGAAGCTTAAGCTTTAGGGCGCTCCCTTGCACAGGCCTCTTCCAATGACTTGGGAGTAGCCCTAGCACTGGCTTCACACTGACTTATGGCCTTGTAAATTCTGCAAAAGTGAGATCTAGTACTACTACCATTAAGATTGCTTCCTTCTACTCCGATTTTCCCTCCTTTTTACACCCTGTCAAACACAAGACACTTGCCAGAGGGTGTGGTAACTACTTCGGGCATTTTGGAACCCAGCTAAGGAACAGCTAAGTTGAGAGCTGGGACTTCGCAGTGTACATTGAGGTAAGATATTGCTAGGGGTCCCAAAGAAGTGTCTCCCAGGAACACTCCTGCCAACACTGTCCCAGTTCCCGTGCGTCATGACCCACGGATTCAGGGCCAGAGATTGCAAAATAAATGTGGCCTATATTGCCCCGCACTTTCAAACAGGAATGGGCTGGGGAAGGAGCAAACGAGGCTTGAAATAAATGTTCAGAACCAGAAATCGATCTATGGAAAAAAATCTTCCAAATCTTACAGAAAAGGCATTTACAGTGAAAGAAACTTGACTGAGTTTCCATAATCTGACAGCAATGCTTTAAAAATGTAGTATATGACATTACTAATAAACTCTAAAATGTGTCTAAACTAGCAATAAAAACACAAAGGCCAATCAATCTCTATTGAGGAAAGACAACTATCTTTCTTGGCTCTGTAGAAAAAAATATTGCAAATATTGTTGCATGAAGTAATAAAAGACTCTAGGGCCAAAAATGTTTTTCAAAAAACAAACAATGGAGGCAATTCATTAAAATATTACATAATTTTTGTAGATATTATATGACAATGGACTACTTGTCAGTTTTTTTAAAGCTATAATTTGTTGTGATTTCTTTTCTCATTCTAAATATCCCATTTATACCTAATCTTTTGTTTTCCGTTAAGAGGTCCTCCCAAATTTCATGTGTCAGGCCACACAAAACCTAGATCTGCCTCTGCATATTAGATCTTTTTCTTCAATATTCCATAGATAATTACATATCATTCCTGACATATATGTGAAAGCCCCAGAAACTCAGAAACTTAACTTAGTGTTAACCTGATTTGCTCATGTAAATCTCCCAAAAATATTGACTACATTAACCTGACATGTAGAAAAAGCATAATTTGATGTATGATTTCTTTTAATTTGTATATAATGCTTCAAGGGCATCATTTAACCATCACACATAGAAGAGTCAAAATAGAATGAGACTGATCCTTGAAATTGATTTTTAGGAAAATTGTTGCTGTAGTCTTTCTGACCTACCAAACTTCACACCAACCAGTATGGCTAGTTCTAACAGCACTGCCCATTTAGCCTGTTTCTCTAAATTATGCTCAAGGAGAAACTGCTGATTTATCTAAATCCTGGTGGTAGTAAGATTTTGGCTAATGACGCTTATATTGACACTGAAATTCTGGTTGGGGTGGGGCAGTTCAAACAGTCCTGAGTTACACTGAATCCAAGTTCTAGTGTTCCTGATGAAATATGAGTTGATCTGGTTGTCTTCCGAGGTTAACTGTGTAAAACATAACCAGTTTATGCTCCATGGGGGTTGTGAACATTCAATAACCCTGCTCCAAGGTACCCAGAGCTCACCGTGGGTGCCAGCATGCCCAAGCCATGCTATCGCCTCACATTCATCCCATCTGGTCCCACTCAGAATGAACACGAGAATCTGTGCACTACAATGAATACACCAATTACATTTTTGAAGAAGAATAAAAAACTACATGGAAAATACCTAGTTAAAACAATTTAGGTGCGCATCATAACACTATCATTCCCAGCAGGTTCATTTAATCTTTTTACGTATCTTCTGGACTTCTGCTTTAAAAAAAAAAAAAAAAAAAAAAAGATCAGAAATAGCAGTACTGGTAGTTAAAGAGAGCTGCCCAGGGAGCTGGCTTGGTTTCTGTTCTGTAGCCTTGGCTAGGGCTGGTACGAACTGGCAGGAAAGTCGGGTCTGGGGGGTGGAGGAGGAGGAGTTCATCTCTATTTTTAGGGCTGGCAAAAATTGTTCCATTTTAGAACAGCTTCTGATTCTCAGTTGGAAATACCACAAACCAAGCCTATGAACATATTTCATTGTCCATAATTGCAAACTACACTATCTCTACATTGCATATTTAAAAAAATAATAAGGCTGCCCTCATGTGTGCAAGCACATGGAGCTTCACAAAGTTCAGGCTATAGGTAGGTAACAATAGCAGCCAGAGAGGCAAAGGGACAGAGAAACTTAAATAACAACAGGAATCAGGAAGTTACTTAACCCATTTTAATACTCTCGGTAAAAATTCAAAGCCATGAACACTAAATTGTAAGTTTCAAGGTTTTTTCATTCCTTATAAATTATGGTTAATCTTTACTTGTAGCTGTGGTAGTAGAATTGTTCTCCACGGATGAGATTACTAGAATAAATTGGTTCAAGTACAGGCAACTTCGACACTTCTGGCATCAGAAGGACAACTTCTCTTTCTTTCAATTCTTCTTCTTTTCTCCTTTTCCTTCCTCCTGCTTCTTAAGGCTTGAGAGTGCCAGGAGCATCCATGAGCAATGCCTGCCCCTTCCCTCCCCACTCTGGTTCATTAAGTCAAAGTGCTTTGTGCTATGGAGGGGGGAAAAAAAAAAAGGTAAAGGGCAGAGGTAATGCTAGGATTAGGAGGCTGCTATTGTATTATTTTACTAGGTAAGTCCAGGATGTCCTCCTTAAAACGGTGACATTTCACCAGAAATCTGAATTAGGACCCAAACCATGCAAAGTACCTGAAGATGAAAGACAGGGAACAGCACACGCAAAGGCCCTGAGGCAAAAGCATAGTGGGTGTGACTGAAGAGACAGAATGCAAGGATGGCCTGGAGTGGTGTAAGAGAGGTGAAGGGCAATGGGAGGTGGGGTCAGAGGGAAGGCAGGGCCAGACCATAGAGGGCCAGCCTTTGCAGTACTATAGGAACTGGTGCTTTCAGGCTGTAAGAGGAGGGGAAGCGATTAAGAGAGTTGTGAACAGATGAACAGATGTATGATAGTGACAGGACCACTCCAGTTGCTGCGTGAAGAATAAATACTCAGGAGCAAGAATACATGCAGGGACACCTGTCCGGAAGCCATGGCAATAACCCAGGAGAGAAAGGATGGCAATTGAGACTGGAGTGCTCACAGGGCATGTGGGGAAGGTGCATAGATTCTGGATATTTTAAAAGCAGCACCAACAGGACTCATTGGTAGTTCGGATGTGAAATTTCAGAGGAAGATAGGGTGTGAGAGTCAAGGGTGACTCCTAGGTTCCTGGTCGGGAAACAGAAAAGGTGGCTTTACTATCTACAAAGACTGGTCAAGCAGTCAGAGGAACAGGTTTTGGGGGGAAGGGAATAGTAAAAGTTTGGTTTGAACATGTTAAGTTTGAAAATCTATTTGACATTCAAGAAGAGCTGTTAAGTAGGCAGTTAGATAAACACACTGGAGTCCTGGAGGGAGGTGAGAGCATAGACATAGTATGAAGATGGTATGAACACCATGAAACTGGATAAAATTACCATGGAAGGAGTAGAAATAGAAAAGGGAAAGTATTGAAACCCTGGGCAGTCCAATGTTTTAGTTTGTAAGTTGGGGAAGATGAAAAGAAACCAGGAAAAGGGTCTGGAAAGAGTCTCTCATAACTTGTAAAAGGAGAGAGAATCAGTTCTCAGTTCCCAAGAACTTCCTACCATAGGAAGAAGGCTGCTAAATGTCTACATGGCTCACGCGTCTCTCATTCTGACACACGTTCCTCCTATACACAGACATACACTCTCACATTCTCAAGATCACACTCACACCCTCGCTCCCAGGTTGCACATCCAAGGACCAGCCCAGTAACAGGTAAGAGTACAGACTTAAGAGAACACACTTGGGATGACACCGGCCAGGGCTCCACAGAGTCAAGAGCTACCTCCCCACATCACTCCTCTCCCCTGAGGAGGCAGGCAGAGCGGGGACAAGGAGTGGAAAACTCACTGGGCATTTCAAGGTCCTGCCCTGATTCAATTACACAAATGATTTCCCAAAGGGGAAAAAAAATCCCAGAAAAGTTAATTATTCTCCTTGTCTCCAAACATTTACCCAAGTTTTAAAGAATGTATTTCTTAATCAAGTTTTAGCACTTACAGAAACTAACACTATCCAGAAGCTTTCTTCTCAGTATACCAGGGTGTATAAGACAAAGAGCCCCAGGATGCCAGCTTCCCTTTTGCATTAGGATTTCAGCCATCCTAAGGGTGCCGGGCTCTCTGGATTCTACTGTACTGCATTTCTGCAAGATGTCACAGTGCTGGGAAAGGCCAAGTTGTACACACTCTAATTAAGTGCTTTCACTTGCTCTGTGCAGTATTTCTAGTCCTTTTCTGAACCAAATATTCATTTGGTCCCTGCTGGTCTTTTTGTTAATCAATGCTTTAAGTGGTCTTGAAAAAAAAATGTTCTCTAAGGCACCTCTTATTTTCCAAGCAATGTGATTGAAGCTGCAGCTATACTCCGCCAAAGTCAAAGAGCAGTTCAGCCAGGGGAGAAGTGGGCACACCAAATGTCCTGGTTAGAGGTACATGGCTGAGTCCTTAAGTTTTCTAGTGCTGAAGTTTTCTCTTTGGGAGCATCCTAAGGACAGTCTCTTGCTGGGAGCTTGCCTGCACTGACTCTACCGGAAAGCATGATACTGAGAGTGGGAGACAGCAATGTCCTCCCTTAACCTCACTGAGAACACTGCTGCTGTCTCTCTCTAACCACTGACACAAGCTACCGATTACCACAGAGAGTCTAATGAACCCTTAGCAAAGTGTAGATTGTTTATCGATGGCCCCACCATTGGGGAGGAGTGTCTACCAGGGAGGTGAAGAAAGCTCTTGATTACCTGGGAGTTACACCAGTTTATCCAGCAGCACTCCGTCGCCCCATCCTAGCCTTCTCAGGCAGAAAACCCCTTGGGAAGCAAGAAAACTGGGTGAAAGCCAGTTTTGTATTAGGGAGAGAGATTTCTAGCAATTAGTTATAGAAAGGAGTGAAACAAGTCTTTATGAGCAAACCTTATTATTTTGTTTGAAATAAATCACTGAATAACTGATGCACTTCTATTTATATATATATTTTTAAATCCAAAGCCAGCGTTAAGTTAGTTCTGCATAACCCTCCTTTCACCTGAATATCAATCAAGACTTACGTAAAAAAGAATGAAATCTTGTCTCACTTGTGAGGACATGGATGGACCTCGGGGGTAATACACTAAGGGAAATAAGTCAGACAGAGACGGATAAATACTGTATGATCTCACTTATATGTGCAATCTAAAAACAAACAGAAACAAGCTCATGAATACATAGAACAAATTGGTTGTGAAATGGTACAAACTTCCCATTATAAAACAAGTTATGGGAATGTAATGTGTAATGTGGTGACTATAGTTAATACTACCACACTGCATATTTGAAAGTTGCTAAGAGAGTTAGATCTTAAAATTTCTCATCACAAAAATATTCTATAATTATGCATGCTGATGGATACTGACTGTACTCACTGTGGTGAATATTTACCAATATGTACACATACCAATAATTATGTTGTACACCTGAAACGAATATTGTTTTATGTTAATTATACCTTAATAATAATTTTTTTTAATGAAAAGAAGAATTTTTCAAAAGGTGATAAGAATATTACAACTAAAGTTACACTGACTTTAATGACAGATCACAGCTCACTAAGTTTAGAATAAAGCAGCAAAGTTCAATAACAAAAAAAAAATCTTAAGAAAAGAATCAGTTTAACATATAAGAGGGGTAATTGCACAGCTATAGAGGATCAGCCCACACCTCCTCCACCCTCTCAAATTTCCTCTACAATCCTATTCCTGACAAATGAAATTTCACCATTAGCATAAAACGGGGCTCAAAACCCTGTAACCCATCACATGGCAGATGTTCAATAATTACATATTAAACATGATTAACTGATTTCATTAGCTCTTTCCTAGTTGCCAGAGGAGCTAGGACAGTGGATGTGACAAAGGGCTGAAGAAGGGCGAAGGGCCAGCATAGCTTGGGCTGGGCCCCCGGTGGCTGAGCGCCACATACAGTACAGGAGTAAAGAGCAACGTGGAAGGGCATGTGAAGAGTGCTCCAAAAATCCGTCTCCCTACAACAAAGTTGCCTCAAGTCACTGGCTCTGTTTCCACTTTTCAAATAGCAAATTTACAGCTAGCTGATCTCATTTAACCATATGGGAAGTCCTTGAGAACAGGGGCCATGCCATATACCAATACCTTACACATATTTGATGCTCACTTAGTAAATGCTGGGTAAATTGAAATAAAATGAGGCACAGATGGTATGAATATAATTAACAAGATCCTAGTGGAGTGCAATACATGCACAGTTTCAGTCTGGCTTAGATGAGTTAAGTCTTAGGTTCACTGATGTATAAATGCTCACAATGGCAGCAAGGCTGTGCTGGAGCCTCGTGGGATGCAGTAGGATGTGCCCACAACATCCACAAAGGAAGGAGAGTGTGGGAATACCCGAGCTTACAAACGACCAATCTTGCTGCCTTGTTTATCTGTGTGTGTAAGGCTCAGGGTTTCAAGTCCAGCCCAGAATAACACCATACATTTGCACAACCCTACAGTTTTCAAAGGGCTATCGCAGCTTTCTTCACAATCTCCCTGAGGAAGATTTCATTATTTTCATTTAAGGGATGAGAAAATTCCATTTCTAAGAGACTTTGCAAATTTCCCCAGATCACCCAAGACGAGCCTGATCTTGGCAAACCCAGAGTCCTGGTGCCTGTGCAAGGCTGTGTCAACTTCAGCACTAAATCAGATTGTTTTCACCTCCTAAAAAATAATAACAACAAAACTAAACTAAATTTGTACAAGATGGTTTTGTTACACCAACATACATTCCAAAAATTACATTAGTTTTCATGAAGGCAAGACCTATGAGAAACAGGTCCAATAATCAAAGGTTAAATGCCTTAGAATAGCAATACAGAGACTATTCAGGCTAAATAAGACATTTTTAACTAACAAATTGAATCACTAGAAATGTTTTTTAAGTGATACTCTTTTATATATTCCAACGACCTTTTCATTTTACTATAATAATAACCTGGACAGATATGGTGCATATACTTTCAGAGCTAGTGGAGTTCAGGCCAACCCCAGGGAGCCTGCCCCCCTAAAAGGCAGCAGCACCTAATGAAGAGACTACTCAGGTCATAAACGTAACATGATTTCTGATGGGGCCCCATCCTGCTCATCAGGTTGAGCTACAGAACTGCAGCACATCAGAGCAGCTCAAGGAAAAAAAGGGACAAATTTATCATGTCTGTGTCAGCCCAGGATTGAACCAATTGGTTCCACTAAAGTTTTATTTCAAGCATGACTTCTCACATCATGGGCAGTGGCAAACGTGTTTTTAAAAAGAGCTTTGATCTAAGGGAAGATCCCTGTGATTCCATGTCAGAATTCACCTTTCCTTTTTTCAACCCTGCTTCCACCCGGATTCTAGATTCTAGCTGCAATCCCTTGGAGAGCCGAGCTGGCACCAGAAAGTCTCTTCCCCGGCAGGAGGCATGTGGTATTTTCGTCTCCTTGCCCTGTCCATTCTCCCCCAACCCTTTTTTTGTTTGTTTTTTTGGTTCCATAGTATCTTTCCAAATTTCACCATGCAGGCTGATGTTCACATTGGCATTTCTCTGCTTTCTGTCAGTCTTCCTGTTTTCTGACCCTCTGGTTTCCTTAACATTGTATTTCTCTTGTGTTAAATGCTGCTTTGGTTGCTAACTCCCCACCTTAAATTCCCCACCTCGATATGAACATTTGATCAGGTTTGGCCAAGGGAGTCCTAAGGTCTCAGCAACGTAGATTTGTAAGGAAGCAGCCCCACCTGGGCTTGGTGGAGATGACCCAGGTATCAGAATGGCCCCGTGATGAGCAATGGAAGTTCAGCACTCAGTGTCCAAAGAGACAAGGAGAAACCAGGTCTCACCAGTGCCATCCTCAGCATCTAAAGAGGCCCAATTTGGCAATAAGGCCAAAGTAGCTTCATGGTTTTTAGCCCATTAAGGGCAGGACTTCAACCAGTGGTTAGGCTCTAGTCCCCAGAGAACAGGCTCTAGGAAGACCTGGGAGGGTGACAGAGGGCCAGCCACGCAGGCATAATGTCATGTGATCCCAAGCTCCGAGGAGAACTACACAGAACTAAAGAATCTGCAAACACTGGGTGCACATGAAGACTACCACTCCATGTACACCCAAGGGCCAGGATTCACCACTTCGACACCAGACATGAGTACAGACCAGAACTGAATCCACCTCTGCCCACCAGTGGCCTGGAAGCCCCCAGTGTGCACATCCCCCTTGCCTGTTCAGAATGATCAGAGTCCTGATTTGCCTATTCTGTTGATGAAAAGGACATCGGCATCTTATCAGCACCCTCAATCCCTTTTTCTTAACCCCATCAGTAGCTAATACACAAAAATATGACACCTGTGGCATCTTTTGTATCTTTTTCTTCATGTCAATTCAGAGAGCAGCTTTCCTTGTTCAGATCTTTCTCATTTAGAGCCTCACGATAAGCTTCCTTACTCCTCTGCCCACCCCCAATGCCTCTCTAATCCATTTATAAACACCTGATTGAACTTCTTAAATATGTTTATCTTACTCCTCCACTCAAAAACATATCAACCCCTCATTCAGGCTTCTAAGCATCTCCAAATTATACCCAAACCTACCGTAATCCCAGTTGCTTTTTCTTGTGACTTCGCTACCCCTACCTGACCATCCGCTTCTGCCAGAACACATGACTACACACAACACACACTTGCCCTTTCCCACCTCACTTCCTCCACTTCATGCACCCTCACCCCCACTCTCTCTCACTATCTCACCATCACTTGGGTTCACTTTCTGATTCAGGATTCACTTTAAATACTGCCTCCTTCATGAAACTTTCCTAATCCCCTACCTGAAAGCATTACCTTCTTATCTTGGACTCCTATAGTACTTCGGGTCTCATTTGTGTCATTGATTACATTCTGGTTGCAGCATTATCATTTATGTCTTGCCACCATCTCCCCTATACACACATGTATCACAATACGATACTATAAGCTCTATGAAGAATTGAGTCTTATTAAGTTTATGCTTCTAAAATGTACCATAACATCTTGCACATGGAAGGTCTTCATTAAATGTTCTGCAAATTGAATAAAAGCAAACTGAGGCCTATCACATGCTGACTTCTCAGGTCATGGGTGATTCGAGTTATTCTGCATTTACAGTATGGGAAGAGTGGCACTATGTGGACTCCATGTTCCCCCTTGAGCTCGCTCACTCCTTTTCCTTCTCAAACGTTTTTGACATGTTGAATGTGTCTGAGATTACTAGCAGTTATTTTTAAAATTCTCAGGCACAAAATGAAAAATATATGGCATTCATCCAGCAACACTTTACAAGTGCCTGATTTTTTTTTTTAAACAACTGGTGTCTGATTATTTTTTAATCTTTTCAGATGAGTCTGCAGAGCTGTTCACTCTTAGAAATGTCTGAAGTCATAGCGAGCTTACCAAACATATGTGGCCATCATTCAGCTTAGACATTGGGATGGAAGGTATAAATTAATCAGGCTTGGCAAGAGAGTCATTCCAGCCAAACAACACTGAAGCCACCAATGTGGCTCTTAAATAGGGATAGAAATGGTCTGTCCAACTTTGAATTTCAAAGTGAGCAGTGAAGACCTAATCCTCCAAAAAACAAAAATCTTACTTAATACTGCAAATGAATTCTGATAGGTGTAATTCATTCCCTCCTTATGCATGAGTTATTTTAGTCAACCACTGTATAATTGAATTTTCTTTAGGCAATTCACAGCTAAGCTGACTGACAGGTTTTAAACTGATAACAGTCATCAAAAGGCCTCCAAGGACACATTGTGCCTACTTAATAAATAGTAATAATAAGCAAGTCCCTGACATCTGAAAGATATTCTCATTAATTAATTCTCATATATAGTCCTATAGATACCTTGATGCTGCTTAAAAAGATCTATAGACAAGTCCACCCAGCTAATTGGTTCTATGTTCCCACAAAAACAGCAAAATAATACACACACAGTTATTCAAAATGGAACATTTACTATTGTATTTAACTTCCCAATAATAGTCCTTTCATAGGGTCCTCAGTACATGACCCCCAATCAAGATATATTTGAATTTTGACCTTTATGAGCTAAACTGAATATTTAGTCCTATTATGTAATTTATTGTACATTTCAGGATTATGAACAGGAAAACTTTTAAAATCTTGACTTCTACATAGACTATGTACATCTCTTCATTTTTCCTATAAGTCCCTTCAGTACCTCAACTATTTCTCTATATTTGCAAATTCTCCTGCCATCTATCGCTCTTAATCTCTAAGAATGGAATGCCAACTCCTTGTTTCCAAGGCTAACTCAGTCTCAGCTAACTCTGTATTCAGTCTTCTCTGCTCTCCTCTAAATCCTATTCTTCCTGCATTTTCATTTTCTCTTTCTCCATGCCATCCCTATTCTATGCCGATCACATTCAGGACTTCCTCCCTTCCTCCCTCCTTCCTCCAAAAACCTGACCCACAACTTAGTAATCTTCCAGGATGCCATCCTTTCTTCTTCCTTCCTAGAGGATCATCAATGACCTCCTCAATTCCCTGACCCAAAGACCTGGTCTCATTCCCCATGCTCTCTAATGCCTACAACATCTGGCCACTACTTCCTTCTGAAACACCCCTTACCCAGGGCACCGTAACTTCAGGTTCATCCCTTTCATTGACCTTCTGTCTCTTTGGATGAGTATTTTTTCTTTTGGTGCCAGCTGCATGGACGTGTGCCCCCAAGTACAGTTCCTACCATCTTTTCTCTCTGCTTCAGTTTCAGCTATCACTCCTATTTGTACTTCTCTCAAAATACCATCTCCAGCCCTCACTTCTCCTGCGAGCTCTAGTCCTGTATTTCCAACTGCCTGCTGGACATCAGCTAACACCTCAGACTAAACATGGCTTCACCCACTTATCTCCTCTCCCCTTAAAAGCCTCTATCACCTACTTAACCTTATCAATGGTACCTTAATTCTACATTCACCAAGATGCTAAAGGCCACCTCTTTCTCCTTAACTCCTTCCCTACCCACATGTTGTCAGCCACCAAGCCATTCTGAGACATCCTTGGCAAGGACACTGACATGCTTTACTCCTCTGACATACCATTATCATTACTACAGCGAGGGTTATTATCACAGAGACCCAGACCTTCCGGTCCCTTGCAGTTAGGTGAGGTCCAATCTGGCTAATGGGCCATGAGCAGAACTATGTTACTTCTAGATTGGAATAGAGAAAAGCAAGGCATGAGAACCCCATGTGCTCTTTTCTCGTGCTGCAGTGACCCACAGTGCTCCAGAGGGGAAGCCTCCATCAGCCAGGGTCCCTCAGTACCTAGGAAGAATAGAATCTCTTCACCAAGCTCCATCACCCACGTAGGGAAAGGAGGAAACAAGCTGTGTAATGCTGTTCTTCACACGTAGCCTAGCTTGCTTCCTCTCTCATCTCTTCAGACTCTCCCTTTGGGCAGCGCTTTTGTCACCCCCTCTCCTGTCCCAGTGATACTATTCTTGCATCTTAATCATCACCTCCCGGGAAAGTCTTTTCTGATGTCCCGCACTAGCTCCAATGGCTATTTATACGTCCTTACAATGCTGTATATCCCTCCCTTATGGTATACATCACTGTTACTTGTTGATTAATTAATGTGTTCCTCTTCTACTGGCCTGGACACTCCATGAGAGCAGGGACACCGTGCTTGTTTGAGTCCACTGAAACCCAATGCCCAGCACAGCATAAACAAATTAATAAGCACTTGTAAACTGAGTCAGTGCTGCTCATCTTTGCATTTGCAGTGTCTAACACATGGCTTGGTACAACACCTGGCTTTTAATATGAATTAATCAATATGGCAATCTCATACACCATAGACATTGGCATAAATGTCTGACACCTCTATTCAGTTGTTTCTGGGCAGTATATAGACATTTTCCCTTTGACACCACTGCTCCCACTCCCACCTCCAGGTGCAAGGGGGCGGCCACAACTTCTCCCTGTTTTCATTTCACCAACCACTCCAATTTGTCCTTTCCTCAAAATGCCATCTCCAAACCTCAGTTCTCCTGCAAGCTCTAGTTCTGTATTTCCAACTGCCCACCAGACATCTCCTAACTAATACACCAGAATAAACAGAAAATAAAAGTTGCACAGCATTGCCAGAGGGACTGCTGGGGCCCCTCTGTGAGTTTACTAAGGGTGAGATAGGTATTAATCCTTTAATATTCATCAAATTCAACAGCCCTCATCATTCATTCAAATATCTGAATAACTATTCCAGCCAACTCCTGCCTGCTCAAAAATAAATAAATAAATAAATAAATACACCTAAACTATACACTGGTATACTGACATACGCATATATGTGTGTACGGGTGTATCTGTATAGGTATGTGTATGTGTATGTGTGTCTTCTCAAGTAGAACTGAGGGAATAAGTTAGGAGTAAATGTAGCACATTTTTTAATACCCAAATGTACCAATCTGTGACTTAGAGCTTTCACGGCCAATATTTGCTTGGCTAGTCACATTTGTCCTTTGTTCTGCCAACTTTGTTCCAAAACACAATCTGCAGAGCCATTTTAATTGACATGGCAAATGATCTCTGCAGTTGGCATCGTTATTCTTTCCAAGCCAGAAACCAAAGTCATCCTTGACAGCTTCCTCCTCTGGCCTCTGTGGCCAAGCCAGCAACAAGTGCGGTCAACCTTTGCTCCAAAACATCTCTCAAAGCCACTCACTTCTCTGCATCATCATCCTTGACCAAGCCCTCTCCTTCCCCACTTAGAATATAACCTCCTAAATGGTCTCCCTTCATTCCCTACCCTCTCTTCAACCCACTCTTCACCTTTCATACAAGGTGATCTCTTTGTGAAACACATGTGATCCCCCTCCCTCCAACTCCACTGCTTTTAGAATGAGGCAAAACTCCATGCAATGGTCCATGTGACCCAGCATGATCTGGCTTTACCTTTCTCTCCAGCCTCATCCTAAAGCAGGAGCCCTTTCTTCCTACCTTAGTTTAGTTCCTCAAATGCTTCCTGCTCCATTCTATCACAGAGATTTCCCTCATCGGCAGCCGTCCGTCTCGAGAGACGATGGTGTAGCTTCTTAAGAGTCCATCTGCACCGCCGAGAATGGCTGTGCAGTCCGACTCGGGAGTGACATGGTATCTGTCTCCTCCCGTGTTGAATCGACATCTTGCGATGACGCTGAAGCTACAGAGCCTGGGCAGGGTAATATGGAGGGTCTGCTGTTGCCCATGCAGCAGACCCAAAGATTTCCCTCAACCTTTACCTTAACTCCTGTCCTATTAACCCTTTAGCTCTCAACTCCAACAACGCGTCCTCAAGGAAGCCTTGCCTGCCTTTGTATCAGATTCCATCTCCAAACCAGCTGGAAGTGGTAGAAATTGCAATCACAATTTATTCTTCAATAGGGGGTAGGAACTAGAAGAGGGCACGAGGCAGTGCTTCTGGGTGCTGAACAGTCTGTTTCTCAATCTAGTGCTAGCTACAAAGGAGTATTAAGTTAGAGAAAATTCATCAAGCTGTACACTTATAATATGGGCACTTTTCTATATGTGTATTAATTATACTTAAGTAAAGAGCTGTGAAAATATCCAGTATCCTGATTATAATGTATGTCTCCTATTACATGTGATGGATTTTCACAGCCACAGTTTTGTATCATTAGAATAATGTGTCACATTCTCCTGTTAGATGGTAAGCTCCGTGGAAGCAGTCTAGGCTTGCTCACCAAAACCCTACAAAGCCTGGCCTAGACCATCAAGAAATACTAGGTGATTTGGCCACTGAAATTCTGTTGAGATGGATCTCACAGAAAAATAAAAGAACAGGTCAAATTGAGAGGCACACATTACCTGAGAGGACTGTCTTAATCTGCCCTCTCAGGGTCCCGCTCAGCCCCCAGTGCTCACCTGCTCTTCATCTGAGAAAGACCATGACCCTGGTCAGTCTGGAAGGCAGAATGAAAGAGTCAATAAAGGCATCAAAGAAGGGAGGGAAGCAGAAGCATCGCAATGATGGGATCAGGAGCAACACTAAGAGGCAGAGCAGGCAAAGGGGAAAGAAGGGCCTGGCAGGGAGACGGCGTGACGGCGGGAGCACGGGCTGGCCAGCTGCAACACAGCCCAAAGGAGGTTAAGCTAAGAGGGGTGCACACCCTGATGTAAGCAACATCACAAACAGGAAGAAAAAGAAATGGTAGACCCCACCAAAGAAAATAAGCACTTATGAAAGAAACAGCACTAAGACCTAGAGCAACCAAATGGCAACGCCTCCATACCCAGAGGCAAATCCAAATGAAACCCAACATTTTCCCGAAGAGTAACCCTTACTTTCCATGCTTACCAGCTTATTTTCAGAGAATACAGTGACTTGTTTAATAAACATTCACTGAGCATCTAATATGTGCCACGTAGTGGACAGACCTGGGCCCACAGTGCATTTGCTACCCTCCAGGAGGAAGCAGCACTCTCTCAAGGCAGGTGAGTGGCTCAGGGAAGGTCTAAGGAACCCACATCGTTTGTATCCCCAAGCTCACCAATATGTGGCAGTGTCACTCACAGGTTCCAGTGAAAGAGCCTGGGGGAGAAACTGAGGGGACACGTGGCACAGATGATATCAGGTAAGGAAGCGTATTGGACACAAACCATCCAAAAAGAAAAAAAATACAGAAGGGAGATAATAAAAGTAGAAAGTAAACAAATACAAAAAAAAAAAAATAGAGTGAAATACAAAATGGGAGAGTGGGAAGTCAGGTAGGTATATTGGGAATCTGGCAAGAAAGAAAGAAAGAAAGAAAGGAAAGAAAGAAGAAAGAAAGAAAGAAAGAAAGAAAGAAAGAAAGAAAGAAAGAAAGAAAGAAAGAAAGAAAGAAAGAAAGAAAGAAAGAAAGAAAGAAAGAAAGAAAGAAAGAAAGAAAGAAAGAAAGAAAGAAAGAAAGAAAGAAAGAAAGAAAGAAAGAAAGAAGAAGAAAGAAAGAAAGAAAGAAAGAAAGAAAGAAAGAAAGAAAGAAAGAAAGAAAGAAAGAAATAGGATGTTTGCAGTAAGAGACCTCTGCATCTAAAATCCTTCAGACACGTGTCTAATATCCCTGTATCAGGTCAGTAGGCTATCTCTGTCAATGACCTAACTGGTTATTAACAAAATGCTTCAATTTTTCTGGACTTAAAAAAAAATGCATTAGAAACTTGAATCACATTATAATCTGTCCCTAATAATTCACTTCTGAAAACTGAGGGAAAAAATCTTTACATCTCTACTCACTGCTTCCCTAGAGACCTGGACTTCTCAGGCCTCAGTCTGACTGCCCTGGTCCTGCCCCACCTACCTTCCGGACTTACTCCCCACCGGCCTGCTCTCCCATGGACCAGAGACCATCAGGCCAGACACCCAGGAGGCTTGTCCTTAAGTTTTTTCCTGGTCAGCTCTGTATCATCTCGTTCTCAAGATACATACACCATGATATCCTTTGTAACTAGATTCCCAACAGAAAGTTTCCTTTGTTTCTACTAGGTTGACCCCGACCCCACCCCCCAAAAAAGAGCCTGTATGGCTTTTTCCATAAAATAAGGCACATTTTTTTCATTTTCACCAATAACTTTATTGATTTGGATATTTTGAATGTGTCAGCTCTCTCCCACATGCTATAATGTTGATTGTTTTCAATGTCTCTATCTGATTGCCATCAGCTTCATCTGGTCTACCCAACCATGGAGCATCATCCAGAGAAAAATCTCCAGCACCAATCCTTGCAAACCACTTTTGCTTGATCAGTCACAGCACCTTCTCCATACACTGCACAGTTCTTTTGTGTGTTTCAGTTGCGTTTTTACCATTCTTGAAATAATAAAGCATAATATGCCAAAAATGTTGTGTATTTTCTTTCATCTTCAATATTAAAATGGACACACAAAAAATTCATTAATTTTCTTTTTTTTAATGCACACTGATATGCCGGCTGACACAATACAATCTAACAAAATTGTTTCTAGTGAAGTTAAAGACAACTAAGCGCTACTAGAGCCATCTTACAGAAAAAACAAATTAACTTTTTAGCCAACCCAATAACTTCAAACTAAGAATATTTTCCAAAGGTTGCACATACAAAAATCTACTGTAGTCTCTATGCCGATTACAAAACAGCATCCAGGGGACATTTCTATGCTGATGCTCAGAAGACCATATGAACCTAAAATCTTCCTATAGTTTAAATGGGCTTCCCAAAAAGCAAACAAGTATCAAGCCCTTAAAAGAATTAACGCTTGCTTCTGGAGGCTGCCTGCTGTCCCACAAAGCCCTCCCCACCACTTCACTCCCACAACAGCCCCAGAGTCCTCGCCCACACACCGCAGAGCAGCAAAGCCTGTGAACACACAGATCTCATCCACACAGCCCTGCCTTCCTTTTTGGCTGCTGGCCCACCAAAGGCATTTACCACCTCAAGATCCTCAAAGGCAGAGACAAAGCAAAGAACAAGGCAGTAAAGCCATGTAAATACAGCTATGGCTGGCTTTGGCAATGTTACTGAAAATTATATTTTAACAAGACAAGGGAAACCCTGAACTTGCAGAAAGCTTATCAGAAGAAGGGGCATCTGAAGGACACAAATGCTCCAGGGTCCAGATGCAGACTACAGGGGTAACTACAGGCCAGGTCCACTCAAGGTCACCAATTTGCAACCTCATAGACCAGCCCTCTATCAACATGCTGGCTTTTGTCAGAGAGCAAAGCAAAATGAAGCAGGCTTCCTGTAGACAGCATGGAGAAAACTGATAAGTAACAAGGTCGAGCAAAAGATTCTGTACATAAGAAGGTAAGGGACCTAAATACAACTGCTGACCAATGACCCAGTGACCTCGAAGCGGCCAGTGTATCTTCTGAGATTGCTTTTCAGGGAAGGATTTACAAATAAGCCATGAGCAAGATTTTTTCTGTGTCCCCCACCCCACCCCCTGCAGGTTCACTCTGCCCTTCCCCACCCTGCCTCAAACCCCAGGCGGCTATGACCACAGCCTGGGCTCAGCCAATGACAGGTGCTGGCAAGATAGGAGTCAAGAAAAAGGGGTTCTCTCATGGCCAGGCTGTGGTTTGGCAGCATGTACATCCCTTTATCTAATGCAGAGCTCAGGGCTGCTGGCTCCTCACCCATGGGGACAGCCACCTCCTCCTCTTGTCCCTGCAAGTCTGATCTACACGGATTGCAGCAGTGGGTTCTCAAAGCCTCTGGTGCCCCCTGAGCATGGACACTGAGAACCATCTGCAGGGTATGGGGCAGGGGGAAGAGAGAGAGGTCTTGGTATTTACTCTGACTCCTTCCTCTAGTGGCATCTTGTGCTGGTGAATCTCTCCCCTGACTGAAGGTTACAGCCCCTGCCCTCCTGCCCTTAGCTTTGCAAAGAGTCCCAGCTGTTCGTACAGATATCACCAGCCACATGATACAATCTTCAGGACAGATGCTAGCCAAGAGTGTGGTTTTGGTGTATGACTCCCTGAAAGGAATTTTGAATTCGCCAGTCATTACCTATATGATCCTGGATTAGTGATCTGCCCTTTTCAAGCTTCCTCACCAAGGCGAGCCTAAGAGAACCCAGCTCAGAGTGTTGTCGGACAGTTAAGTCATGTACATGACATTTAGCTCAGACCCCGCCGTGTAAAAGCACTCGATAAATCTCATTATTATTACCATCACTATTATTTACAATGATCACTCCCTAGCTCTTCCTCACTGACTGCTCCTGTTGCCTGGAATCCCTACTTTGTGACGAGGCTCTGCACTACTAGAAGCCACTTGTTAAAACAGACACACCTCGGAGGTGTATGAAATAAGTCTCTACCTTCTGTTCAATTTTGTGTGAATGTAAAACCGCTCTAATAATAAAGTTTATTAAAAAAAATAATAATATCTCAGGTAGACATCTTCAGCATCTATGATCACCTATCACCCTAAGCAGGACACCACCTGGCCGTGACCAGCACGTGGACCGGGAGAGGCAGGCCTGACTGGATTGCCACAGTCGGGGCCTCGGGATGCCAGAGCTTTTGAATTGTTGACCAGCAATTTTATACAAAAGCTATCCCATATCACAGACTACTTTTCCATAACAGACCATGAAAATGAAGCAATTTACAAAATTTTTTTACAAAATCCTATATTACTCTCAGTTTTAAGAATTGTGCAAACATGAGTTAACTCCTTATCAGTCAACAACGTTTGGGCTTGAAAAAACGAGTTCTTTTTGTGACTGGTAAGTACTGTGTTAGGTGGAAATTGAGGCCTTGAGATGCAGGCCAGCCACGAGGCAGAGAGCAGGCAATGGAATGGAGGTGGCAAGCACTGATGGGGCTCAGGACAGGCCACCTCAAAATATGCCATATTGATTATTTTGAAGAAAAGTTACTTGAGGAACAGTTGGTGCAAAAAGGACACTCTGATCCTGCTTTGTTCGTGGGAAAGCAGGAAACTATGATTCCCATGTGAAGGTACCCTCCCTATTCCAGGAGTAGAAAAAGCATCCTTATGGCCATATTTGGAGAATTCAAGGCTGAAAAAGCTTTATGAGTAAACTTTATAACTTCTTCATTAATTTGCAATCCCAAGTAAAACCCCTTTCTTTTGTCCAATCTTAACAAATAATTGTTTCTTTGTCTAAAAGGTATAAAAATTTCCTGCTTCGGTCATTTTTTGAGCCTTGTATATTTGGGGTTCCCATATATACAGAATTAAATTTGATTTTTTTCCCTGTTGATATGTCTCATGTCGATTTACTTATTAGACCTGTCAAAAGGAACCTAGAAGGGTAAAAGAAAAGTTTTCCTCCCCCACAGAACCAAGGACCTATGTTACCTGCTTCCCCCCTTCCTGAGGGCAAGCCAAATTGGTCCAATGAGCACGTCCATCTCCTGACTGCACTGCCCATCCCAACACCTGGTCCGGAGGCCAGGCCTGTCCCAGGACAGAAGTCACTGAGGCTGGAGACCTGAGCAAGGGGGTCCCTTCCAGGACCAGCCGTGCCCAGAAGAGGATCTTCACCCTAAATCCATCATCCGTCCCACCAGGTGGCAGACATTCTCCCTCCAGAGCCAACGTTTCTGTGGAATATTTGGAGAGCAGAAGCATTTATCACAGTGATGTATCCTGACTTCCAGAAATTGAGACATCTAGAAACAGCCATCTGAGTAATATCACTTGTGTCCCCTGTCACTTTCTGAAATGATCCAGTGAGAGAAAAATATAAAGTTGCTCTAAGTTTCTGCCAAGTACACCTGACATGTCTCCCTGCTCCCCGGCGAATGAGTGGAAAGGTTCTGAAGAACTCCTTCTTCCCTCTCTGAGGAGTTTGTACCTCTCTGAGTTAGCTTCTGCTATCAGCAAAACATTGGTTCCAATTCCAGTATCTCAATCCATGCATTTCTTCCTTTCTCCTGTTATCCAAAGAAGAGAATTAAACAGTATCTTACAAAACTGCATTAGAAAGGAAAATATATCTTCTATCTGCAGTGTCCTTCATAACCTCTACATCTTTTTGTTTACATTTTAATGGTGTGATTTTTTCCATTTCATATTTTTTATCAAAGTACAAAAGGAGACACTTATCAGTTGCCATCAAAACAAGACACAGTTTGGAGATGCTCAAACAAAACACTTCAAATTTAAACAAGGTGGCTTCAAGGACCCTATTTCTCTCTGTGAGCTTACTGAGCTTACTACATTAAAAGCCTAAATATTCTCAATGGGGAAAAAAGCAGGACAACACTCCAACTGTTTAAGATTGTAGAGAAACACCCTTTTAATAGTACTGGGTGTGATCTATCCCAGGCAGAACTGCAGAAGTACAATGTATCTTCCAAATTTCCTTCCACTTCGTTCCAGGAACAAAAAATGTACCTGTCATATTCTAGGTCTGCTATCCCCAGATAAGTATTAAAATAAATTTTAAATTTCTCAATATTTGTTATCACTGAATACCAATGGGTTATTGTTAGTCTTCCCAAGCAACAGATTTCATTGCAATCCAATGTCAGAGAACCCCAGCGCCAACCCAAATAAGTGATTGTAACAGAGGAAAAGAGCTGGAAACCCACTGTGTTCTGGTCATCTTCCAATGAGCTCACATTAAAAGTCACCCTCTTCACATACCCAGGCCAGTCTTCGTTTCTGGCAAGAAGCTATACTGTGGCATAATCATGTCTTGAGAAGGTACCATTTAGCATGCAGCATATTTGACTCCCCATAATAAAAAAATAAAGTGAGGATCATAATAATCACAACTCCAAGTCCTTTATACATACTCGGGCTGCAAGGTAACTGGAATGAGCTGTTTTTTACTCAGATATATTTTAAAACCATGAAGTTAGAAGTGAGAGTTCTTAAAGTCACAACCTTCAGAAAAAGAGAGCATGAGAGAAATAAATCCAACAAGTTTTAGGACTTTTTTTTCTTCTTTTTAATCTCAATGAAAGAAGTCTATGTGTGCATTGGATAGTACAATGTTCAGACCTAAGGTAACTGTCCTACCATGTTCTGAGTCCCCACTTCCTTTTGTGTGTTCTCCTTCCTTCATAACTTACACTGATCTTTCCAAGAAGTTTTTTAAATGATAACAACAAAAAACTTCTGTCTTTCTTTCTCGAAGTGTCACCACTAAAGATTTCAAAAGGGGAGTGCCTTTAAAAGAGGAAAACATACACAGTGGGGCAACACTTCTGGGCTCTAGCAGTTCTTTCTGCTCGGGTAGTCTGGCTTTCCAGTGACCCACCGGGAATGCCTAAAACCAAATGAAGCAATGATCTGATGGCTGCTGGATGCTGAGACTGTGATTTGCTTTCAAATGCCAATTCACATCATGCACCTCCATCATCTTTCCTCACAGCCCAGTGTTCATGAAGTTAGGTTAAAAATTAAAGAAACATCCCAATGTAAAACTGTTTCCTCTCAAGACAGCCTGAGCATCAAGTTTAATTTAAATATAAAAAGGATTATACACCATGACCAAGTAGGATTTATTTCAGGAGTACAAGGTTGAGTCAACGTTTGAAAAATCAGTATAATAAACCATAATACTAGAATAAAGAACAAAAAACACATCTTATAAAAACCAATACCTTTCCATAATAAAAACACAAACTAAAAATAAAAGGAAATTTCCTGAAATTGATGGAGGGCATCTATGAAAAACCCATAGCTAACATTATACTTAGTACTTAAAGTCTGACATTTTCTGTCAAAAATTAGGGAAAAAATAAAGATGTCCACTCTCACTACTGCCATTCGACATTGTACTGAAGGTTTAAGCAAGGGAAACTGGGCAAAAAACCAAAAAGCATACAAATTGTAAAAGAAGAAGTAAAAGTAAAAATATTTCTCTTGGCAAATGACATAATTTTCTTTACTGAAAATCCCAAGGAATGCAGAAATAAACTATTAGGGCTAATAAGTTCAGCAAGTTTTCATGACACAAAAATCAACTGTATTTCTCTATACTAGCAATGAACAAACAAAAAATGAAATTAAGACAACAATTTCATTTACAAAGGCATCAAAAAGAATAAAATATTTAAGAATAATTTTAACAAAATAAGTGTAAAACATGTACACTGAGAACTATAAAAGATTTAGGCCTTTTTAAAAATTTCTTTCAACAAATGGAAAGATAGCACATGTTCATCAATCAGAAGACTCCATATTGTTGAGATGGCAATACTCCCCAAGCAAACCTACAGCTTCAACATAATTCCTTTCAAATCCCCACGTGGCTTTTCTGAAGATATTGATAAGCTGATATTAAAATATATATCAAAATTCAAGGGACCCAAAATAACCACAATAATCTTGAAAAAAATGAAGGACTCACACTTACCAACTTCAAGACTTACTACAATGCTGTAATAATCAAGACCATGTGGTATTAGCAATAGAACAAAACTAAGAGTCCAGAAATAAAGTCACATTTATGGTCAACTTATTTTCAATAAAAAAACAGGGTCTGAGACAAATCAATGAAGAAAGAACAGTCTTTTCAACAAATGGTTCAGGGTCAATAGGACCTCTACATGCAAAAGAATGAAATTAAAACTCTACCTCACACCATATACAAACATCAATTCAGAATGGATCAAACCTAAAAGTAAGAGGCAAGCTACAAATCTCTTAGAAGAAAACAGGCATAAACCTTCATGACTATGGATTAGATGGTAATTTCCTATGACACCAAAAGCACAAGCAATCAAAAAAAAATTAACTTGATTTTATCAAAAGTAATTGTTGTGCTTCATTCAAAGGACTCTCTCATGAAAGTGAAAAGACAACCCATAGAATGAGAAAAAAGTATTTGCAAATCATATATATCTGATAAGCAACTTGTACCTAAATTATATCAAGAACTAAAACAATAAAAAGACAATCAAATTAAAAAATGGGTAAATGATTTCAATAGAAATTTATCTAAATATAGGCAAGTGGTCAATAAGATATGAAAAGATGTTTATTAGTCATTACAAAAATGCAAATCAAAACTACAAGATAGCATTTATACCTACTAGGGGGGCAGTGATCCAAAAGACAAGCAATAGTGAGTGTTAGCAAGGATGTGGAGAAGCTGGAACCTTCATATATTGTTAGTGGGAATGTAAAATGGTACAGCCACTTTGGAGAACAATCTGGCAGTTCTTCAAAAAGTTAAACATAGAGTCACCATATGGTGCAGTAAATCCACTCCCAAGAGAATACGAAACATATGTCCACACAAACACCATACACAAATATTCTCAATGGCATTATTGATAAGCCAAACAATGGAAACAACACAAATGTGCATCAATAGATGAATGTATAAATAAAATGCGGTACATCTATACAATGAGCTATTATTCAGCAGTAAAGAAGGACTGAAGTACTGAGACATGCTACAACATGAATGAACCTTGAAAACATTACCCTAAGTAAAAGATGCAGACACAAAACTTACATATAATTCCATTTGTATAAAGATCTCAAATAGGCAAATTCATAGAGACAGAGTATATTAGCAGTTGCTAGGGACTGTGATAGAAGGAAATGGGGAGAAACTGCCAATGGTCATGGTGTTTCTTTTGGGAGTGATGAAAGTGTTCTGGGATAGATGGTGTTGTTGCACAATTTTGTAAATTTATTTAAAATCATCGGATAGTATACTTTAAAAGTAAATTGTATGGTATGTGAGTTCTATCTCAATTTTTTTTTTAATTTGAACTTTATTGGTATGCAGATTTTAAGAATATACAAATTTTCATTAAAAATAATCAAGCAATTCCATTAAAAACTTACCATGGGAACAGAAATACATATACTAAGTGATAAAAAGAGTAAGTTATGATGATCCATAAAAATGTGATTCCAGAAGCCTTCCAAGGGGATTCTCCATAAAATTATGACACTGTGTTGCCAGCAGCTGACACAGAATGGCCAGGACTATGTGCTCACTAAACGAGGCCAGACCATGCCCTTTCCAAAGCCCAAAACCTGGAAATAAGCTTTAGCTTGATCTAAAGACTTAAACTCAGTAACTGTTGATGAACACTCTTAGTAAAGAAAAAAAAAAAAATCACACCAAAACTATTGTTTAATCTTCAACATAAAAATGAATGCTTTCCACTTATTCCCGAGGTGAGTTCTGTGCCTCAGTGCACTTCAGAGCTTGTTTTAAGGCTCCATACACTAACTACCAAGTAATTTGAATGAAATGCTCTTGGCTACCTCCCAGCACCATGTAGCTTCCTACGAAGTTATTTTGAAGAGGAAATAGTAAGGAGCTAGATAAAACCTACAGAGAGTAATTTGTCAGCCAATACAAGGCATTAGTCAGCCTGGCTTCCTAAGCCTATCACTTCATGCCATTTCTCTTTTGGGTCTCATCACCCACAGGTTTCTTTTCCCTGGCCACTTTTAAACAAAGAAAACAGTATGACATGTACCTTGAGTATGAGGACATTTATCTCTTTTTCTGACCCCAACAGGACTGTCTGGCTGTCTGTGCAGACTACATGGTCACAGACACAGTGAAAAAAAGGCACACTTTCCTCTCTTCAACATTTTAAATTCCAGTGCACTTTGCAGAGAAAACCTGTCTCTCTCTTCAAAATTCTTTGCATTTATTTTCAGCTGCCAAGAAAATTTTTAAGTATAAGGAACCATTTTGCTCTTGGGCAAGTACCAAACATTTGAATATAATGTTCCATCTCAGGGGTAAAACATAAAATAAAAAGCAAGATTAAAGTAGTTAAATAGCCCTTAGCAAGCACCCATTTCAAAGCCATACAACCAAGGTTACATGTGTACATGATGCCTAGCAAATGAGTTAGTGCTTTATGAAACGGGCTGGTTTTGTACTACTTTAAATCATGGGCTCGATATATATAAGTTTATCACTCTCGCATATTTCCTAAGTAAGCTGTCTAGTATAAAGAAAGTGACCAACTCTGTGAAGGGAAAACAAATCTCTGATTATGTAAACAAATTGCACAATTTGGTCACTGCAATTAAGCAAGTAGTCCCATCAAGACAAAACTTTCAAATAATTTTCAAAGATTTTTTATATTCTAAATGTATTTATTTTTACAATGTTCAACAAACCAAAATATGGGCTACCCAGACTATGCCAGAAATGAGTCACAATTAATGAGCCTTATTTATAACAAAAGAATAGATCATCCATTATGTTTGTACATTTATAATGAAAAAGTTGAACACTTAGTGCTACATTTATATGAAGCTGCTACCTCATGGCAGCATAGCACAGTGGATAGAATAGAGATGAGCAGGACAGTCAGGCAGATCTGAGTTCAAAGCCCCACTCTGCCAAGAATTGGCTGTGGGTGAACTTGAAGAAGTCACTTTACCTCTTTGAAACCCAGTTTTCAACTCTAAAGTGAAGATATCTCCCTACTTTATTAAGCTTCCATGAGGATGCAAAATGAAGATACGTACATGGTGCATAACACAGCACATGGCACTAAAGAACAAGCCACCAACCCCTATTAGACCACCCACAGTAGAGCCCTAGACAACATTTTTTCATTTACAAAAGAAATGATACTTCATTAAGCACTCTACCATAGCAAAACTTATTTTTCTTTATGATTATTCACTGTCTATAGGAAGTCAAGCATCACGGTTAAGAGTTCCAACAAATCAATGAGAAAACTTGAGTTTGAATCAGAGTTCCACTGCATAATTGTGAGTAGATTTGGACTACATTTCTTTTATTTTTAAATGGGAAATAGCTTGTTTTTATTTTTAAACATTATGTAATTAGGAGCAATATATTTATATAGTGTTTGATGGCTGCTGGAATGGGACCACAGCACTGCAAGCATTCAAGACATTTCAGTTTACTTGCCATTAATGTTCACCTTTACACTTGAAATCTCACCTGCCAAAATCTGCTGGAATCCTGTGATGGTCTCCTTTAGGGGAACCAGCTTCCCCGGATGACCTGTGAAGACCTCAGCAACCTAAATTTCTTAACCTCTCAAACTCAGTTTCTCTGTCTTTAAAATAGAGATGAGACATTTATGTCAACTGCTTAACAAAGTGCTTGATACACATTTAGTGATTTGTTAGTACTTATTAAGATTCCTCTGGAATTCTTTCCCTACTGAATTCCTTTAGGTATAAATCTGCTGACTCTACATCACGTTACACAAAAGTAACACCATGACAGAAACACCTGCAGGCCACCTGCTTTCTGCCTCCTGTACCCAACCTTCCCAGGCAGATGGGCTAGGCCCCCCCGGCATTTGAATTACAACTGTAACAAGAATAAGCTTGAAGAACTCACTGTAGATCATGTGCACTCTCTAAGTGGTGTCAGGAATCCGGAGAGGACATCCAGCTTTGGCAAAGTGCACAGCCTCGTATGAGGGAGTGGTTCTCCATGCTGACAAGGTCTGAGGTTAGCCCTCTTAGTGAGGCAATCAGATTCTGGCTCTACCTCTCGTGAAAATCTCAGTATAACAGAAATGCTGAAATAAGAACCATTGAGAAATGTCCCTTTGCATCAAAGCAGCTTTTTGCATGCATTAGCAAACAACTAAAAAACATTTTGATGAGCCATGTAAATAAGTTCATAGGAAATCTGGACAAGACAGAAATAAAATACCATAGTATCAACATTCTTGCAGGGGGGAAGGTCTGTGTGTTCAGTCCCTGAAAGACAATCTAGTACCTTTGGGGTAACCCTGCATGTTTCCCTCTTTCAGTCATGAAAACAGTAATGAGAATGATGGAGACACAAGAGGCCTAATGAATTTGCACGCATGTGGTGCCAAAATGTGGAAGCAGCCATTGAAAGAGACAAAAGGACTCGTTCAGAAGACCTGCTCTCTTCATTTCACCACTTGGTAAGTGGGGTGCTTATTTTATCTCATCTGCCCTGAGTCTCCACCCCTTGTCTCAAGACTGCATAGGACATTTTTAGATTCTGAAATGGAATGTGTAAAATGACTTTCTCATAAAAGGTTAAGAAGTGTGCGGTCTCACACCTCCTCCATCCTTCATGAGTGGCTCTTCCTCTTTCCTGTACAGTAAATCTTCTCACCTCCTCTCTCAGCATCATCTGAACCTCACTTCCAACTCAAGGAAGAATCCAAACCCATAAATGGTTACAGAAGTCAGAGTCAGATCACACCTTCTTATCTCCCCTGGTCTCCCGGCTTCCCCAGGTCTCTCCACACACCAGTCCATCAAGCACACGATTATGTCACTTCTCCGCTCAATCACAGACAACAGGGTCCTGCAGCCCCTACAGGCCCCAGTGCCAATGAGACGAACAGCACATACTCAGGCCCAGGTGCTGCACGGCAACATTTTCTTCATTATTTCCAATGCCTATAGAGACCCTGGAAGAAGTTACTGTTCTGGTATTATTGTCACTGTCCCCAATATTATTTAAACTCCATATTTCACCAGATCTGTATTTTCAGCATCATTCTTTGAACCCCAACCAAACTGAACTTCTCACTGTTTCCTATTCATGCCTTGTAGTTCTTCCCCTTTAGTTCTTCCTACGGTTCCCCCTCCAACAGGAATGCTCTCTTATTTACCATGTACTCCCTTTTAAAAGCTGATCTCAAATACACCTCCTTCCCAATGCCTTCTCATGCCTCTTAGCCAAAAATAATATTTTCTCTTATATACCACAGATATTTATTGTACCACCTTTATGGAACTTCCATTTGGTTCTGTAACCTCTCTGTTCTGCTGGACTGTTCATTTTTCAAGAAACTGAACATCATGACATCAGTGCCTGTGCATGGCATTAAATGCACAACACTCATTTGCTCAAGGAGTATTCTAATGATAAATAATAATTCTGAGAAAAAAAATCCTAATCTCTTTTTGTACCTTATACATTCTGCTTCTCTTGTTGACTAGTTTTGTATTTTCCCTAATCTATCTTTTTCATTCACGTAAAAACCAATATCAAAATAAGCCTCCTATATTATATTATTTTTCAAAGTACATCTAATGATGGTTATTTACTCAAGGCTCTAGGTGGTTGGTTTAGAGTAAATGGAACTAGACAAGAAATTAAGAGAGGGGTGGAATTTAGGCATAAAACTTCCCATGCCTACTCTATTAACTATTCTAGGCAATGAGATTATCCACATTTCCATTTAGATAAGCTTGCAGATTAGGAGTAATAAATCAGTACTTAGCTTCATACTTCTGTCCTATCACAATGCACACCCTAGAAGATGGCATTTCATATAATTCACGGAAGGTATTTTTAGCTTGTTCATAAGTCTTCATGGAATTTTAATGGAAATTAATGATCCCAAAACCTTACATCTGTTTTGATTTATTTCAGATTTTAGTAAACTGTTTTTTTACAACCTGAAATCAATTCATTTATGTTCAGGCTTATAGGTATACAGGAACATGTACTAAGCTATTTTTATCAGCAGAGATGATAAAAACTGTTCAACCTTTCATAATGTGGTAATTACTATTCAGATAATTAAAACATAGTGTCTTCCCTCAGTCTGCAAACAGGCAGGACAAGAAAACAAGAAAAGGATGTGTAAACACTCAGTGAAGGAAGCTGAATACATAATCAAGGGGTTAGAAAGATTAGATCAATTCTGAATATCTTTAAGAAAGGTCTAAGCTGGCTCTAGAGAACATGCATATTTGAAAAGGAAATGAAAACCCAGAGAGGAGGAAAAGGTAAATGATAAAGAATGAATGTCTAAAATGAACAGACCAAGGAGTTACAAGATGAACCCAGATATAAATAAGCATGAAATATGAGAGAGAGAAAAAAGAAAATCCATGGAGGTTTTATTCTTTTAATATCACAAAAATACTTGTATCCAAGACATTTTTAAGTGATAAGACCAGTAGCTATAAATTAAAGGCTAAGGCAGCTCAGAATGGGGCCAGGTTCAATCTAAAGCTATTTACTGAGGTCCTACTAAGGACAAGATGCTATGCTAAGAGCTGTGAGACAACAAAGACAAAAGACAGACCCCGCCCTTCAAGATGCCCAGTGAAGTGATAAAAACAAAGCCAACAATATACCTAAAAACCAAGAGAGCTGGCAGATTGAGAAGACTGTAGGGGGAGAGATAATGAGGAATAGGAGAAGCTTCCCTAGTGAAAGAAGTGACTCACCATTTGTATGCGTACTATTCTCATTCATGAAGAAAAAGTGTTTCCTAACCACACACACAAAAAACCTTGTACAAGTAAGAGCTAGAATTTCTCATTTTAATAGGGTTAGGCTAGAAAGAAAGGATGGAGCGGAGTGGGGGTGGGGGGGAGTCCAGAACAAGCACTATCTGTGCAAATAGTATGTTAACTATATGGACAGGTATTGCCGTTGTAAGTGTTGATGAGTATTATTAAATGAAAGGCATTCTAGCTAGACTCTTTAGGGAGAGAGCATTTTTCAGGTACTATGCTACTGAATGTTTAATGTAAATTTTACCCCTCAATATCTCTGCTTGGAAGTTTGAAAATACTTGAGTAACAGCTTAGCTCATGGTGCATTACCAATTTGATTATGCATCAGCTAATTTTCCCATGTTTTTAAACCTGAAATGTAGGCAGGATCTTTTTTCCATACAGACTGCAAACCAGGACTCAACAAAATGAGGTCAACTGAAGCAAGTACAGTATTCCCTCACTTATCTATCACAGGTATTACGTTCTAGACCCACCCGCCATAGGTGAAAATCGATGAAGTAGGAACCTTACATTTATTTTAGTATTTACATATATATTAAGGCTTTATACACCCTTCCCACATACTTATAAGCCATTCCCAGTCCCTTATTAACCTTTTCCACTCCCTTATGAACCTTTTTCACACTTTTATAAACACTACTTATGTTCTTAAACATATTTTACACTCTTAAGCCTACGTAATTTTAACAACATACATATACAGTACCACAAAATCCTGTGATATAGTGAAAAATCCATGATAAATAATTAAATATAAAATTTGTAAAAATCCTGCAATACAGTGAGGCTGTGATAAGTGAACTGCGATATAGAGAAGGGCTACTGTAGCGGTAAAAGAATGTGGTAGGAAGCACATCACAAGGGCCTTTCCTCAAGGAGGTTACAATTGAGGCCTTGGTCGTGAAGGCCATCCTCAGATTCACAAATATAGCTTAGGAGCGCTCCAACAGCATCTCCGAGAGCAAGGGTCAGCAAACTACGGTCCCTGCGCTAAATCCAGCCCACTGCCTAGTTTTGTACAGCCCACAAGCTAAGCATGAGCTTTACATTTTTAAATGGTTAAAAAAGTTTTTAAACATATTTTGCCATGTGAAAACTATATACAATTCAAATTTCACTGTCCATAAAGTTTTATTGGAACACAATCACATCCTTTTTTTTACATTTTGCCCATGGTTTCTTTGGCACTGTAACAGCAGAGTTGAACAGTTATGACAAAGACCTTTTGGCCCAGAAACCCAGCCTAAATATTTACTGTCTCATTTTTTTTATAGAAAATGTTGGATGACTCCTGCATTGGAGTGCCAGGATTCCTCAGCACAAATGTTCGGCATGAATTCCCTCTGCTCTTTTTCAACATATGAGACAAGAAAGCTGTGTAGTCTCCTTGTTACAGAACAGACCCTGTAATCAGAAAGAAAGGGGCCCACCCTTCACCCCTCAGGCATCAGCTATGTAATCGGCCAAGTGATTTCACTTGTAAGAACCTCAGTTTCCTCACCTGTCCTGGGGAGTGCCACAATCCACATCAACCAATCAGCAGCCGAGATTTACCAAGAACTAGACAGGCTGGTGAGTTCTTGGCCTTGCCTACCTAGCTCACAAGCAAGTCTTTTTTTCACATGCACATTTCTGAAATGTCAAATTTGTATAACACAAAAGGCAGTGTTCATATAATGACACAAAAGACAAACCCTGAATGACAAATCAACAGATTTGCTGACATCAGTCACTCTTAATGCCTTTTATAACCACAGATACCTCTGCATATAATCATGTATTCATTCATTCAACAAATAATTGAGCTCTCATGATGTGCAGGACACATTGTAGGCATGATGGGGATAGAGCACTAAACAACATTCCATGGGGGAAACAGACAACAAACACAAACATGTGTCCTTATATATATTCATACATACCTCCCAACTACATATATTTCTCATAAGTTTTATATCTATATAGATAGATAGGTAGGTAAATAGACAGGTACAGAGGCAGAGTCAATGGGCTAGATGTGGAAGGTGAGGAAATGCAAGAAGTCAAAGGCAAGTAATAGAGTTTTGGCTTGAGCAACGGGAACCATTTTCTAAGATCAGCAATTCCATGGGAGAAGCAGCTATAGTGGAGAAATCCAGAGTCTGGTTTTGTGTAAGTATCAGATACCAATTAGACATCCTAGTGATGATGCCAAATAGGTATTTAGATATGAGAGTACGAAATCTTACAGAGAAGCCATGGTGATAGTACAGATTAGGGAATCATCTGTATTAGGTTAGCATTTAAAGCCATGGGAGCAGAAGAAAGAGGAGGGACAGAGACTGCCCCAGGATCCCCCAACTCTGAGAGGTCAAGCTGAGGAGTAAGACCAGGACTAGGAGAAAGAAGAACCAGAGAAGTAGGCGAGGGGAACGTGATGTCAGGAAGCCCAGGAGATAAAATATTAAAAGGAGAGAATGGCCATCCCTGGCCACTGCTGCTGACTGGTCACAGAGCAGTGCCCTCTGGAATCACCAGAGTGGAGGTGACTGAGGACCCTGATAGAATAACTCCAGAGTGGTATAAGAAAGGAATGTGAAATGAGAAAGCGAAATCAGTGATTAAATATCTCTGATGAAGCTAAGACCCTCTGTCCCAGCCAAAAAAAATGCACACCACACATAAGCATCAGCTAAGGGGGATCAGGGGACAGACTACATGACAGACTTCTCTAAAGCCACGTAGCCCCTCAGGTGCAAGGCACCCATGAGAAACCATGGTCTCCAGTGAAAACATACTGCCAAGGCTAATTTCTTTCACCCAGCTGACACCAAAAATCATGTGTCCACAGACAACTCCAGTTATTTAGGAGGTCTGAAGCTCTTTTCCTTTAGAATAGGTTTCTTTTTCCTAAACTGAAGTCACACAGATTCAGAAAGAACCACAGGTTAAATGACGGGCAACAGAGTCGGACTGACTCCAGCTGTTTCCCTGACTTCTCTAAGAGACACGTTAGACTGAATGTCTAAGCAGGAGCCAAGACCCCTCAGAGACCATTTCAGAGCTCAGTTACCTTATCCTGTTACCTAACTTGCTTGTCCTCCCATCTCAGGCTGGGAAGATTGTGTTTAGCTTCTGGTGTTTTACCAAAGTGAGATGTTATTTTTCCAAATTCTGCCTAAGAGACTTTAGTGTCATGCTAACTGAAGGGTGGTTAGGGTATGACACCATCAGACCCTACAGAATCAGAGGTTGGAAAAGATAAAGTAGTATTCAAGACCTAGTTTTTATACCTCTCATTTGCTCCTAAATGTCCACTTCAGTTGGCATGTTGCCCTTTCGCATAAGAGAAATAGACCAGATTATATATGACAAGTTTGTTGAATTTCTTACAGAAATCCTGAGATGTAATAAACAGATAAGCAAGGCCTATCCAGATCATGCTTTGCAACTCACTTTAACACCTAAGCAAATTTTCAGTAGCAAAAGAAATACTAATATATATGACAAAAGGAGTATCTGAACTGGAAGCAGTTTCTTCTTGTCCTTATTTCTCGGGCATTCCTCCATCAAGTACTTGCTATGTCCTTTCAGAGGCCAGTGCCACAGCAAGGACCAAGAATCAAGTGCTGAGTGACAGCCAAGGCCCTTCTATTCATGGAGCTCACATTTTAGCAGATTGAAGAAGGCACTAAACAAGTAAAAATAAAGTAATATAAAGAAATTTTCAAATGGAGATGATTGCTTTGAAAAAATTAACGAGAGTCGAAAGCAGAGAGGCTTGTCCATGTTGGGTGGGTGGTCAGAGGAGGACCTTTCAGAAGAGTAATATTAATACCTGAGCTGAGACCTGAATGACAAGGAGGTGCCAGCCATGGGACAGCTGAGCACGAGTCTTCATTTATGCCTTGAAATTCTTGCTGCCAACACCTAAGTTTAAACCACTGGAAAATAATCTAGGTTTTGCAGTTTAGTAACAGCATTTCTAATAGCAGGAAAGAAAATATGAACTCCAGGGATTGCCCATAAACAGGAATTGAGTCATTACTTCTTTTATGATGTTTTCAATGACTAATTATGAGAATAGAGAGCAGTATAACAACAGCTGTACTTTTACTGCCTGTGTCCAGGAATTACATCATCTGCCCTAGGTATCTATTCTTAAAGTATATCTATGTTTCTAAACTATCAGTCATGAACTACTTAATCATAAGCAAGTAGAGAAGGTTTTAGTTCAGTTAGTCTAAGTAATTCTGAAAATTTCATCCAGGCTCAATAAAATGAAACTAAACACAAGATACAAAAAGTAGAATGTTGAATATGCTGGGCTCAATGTTGCCAAATATCTTGCTAAATTTTACCAGCTGATTGTTATAATGATACTGTACAATATATTTTTAAATGGCCCAGCAACAATTAAACATAATTTTACTGACCTTAGTATCTGTATCAACCTCACCAAGATTCTGACAAAACAAAAAACAAAAAACAGAAATTCTCCTAGTGAAGACTCAAAGTCAAAATTCAGATACATCTTGTTGTTAAAGCAAAGTTAGCTCAAGGTGAAAGTCATATTGATTCCCAGGTGAAAATCCATTTGTTGGGACTGATTTATCTTTGCATCAGATAAAAGACAAAGATTGTGCAGGTAGGCAGGTAGGCTCTTTAAGCCTACTTTGTACCACATATTGTTTTTGAAAAATTGATCATTTTTCATGTTACCTAGGAAAAAATCTGGACTTATAGATTTGGCTGTAACTGTGCTTCAACATGGTTCTTCTAGCTTTAATAAAATACAAATAAACAAAACAAGTTAATGGTCACATAGAGCAAAAATCAGAGGTCTATGATATTAGCAAATGTGCTGTTCCTTTTCCTTTCTCCGCCCCTCCTCCCCTCCTCCCCTTTTCCTTTTTCTTTCCTCTTCTTTATACTTCAGGCTTGTCACCAGTATCCAAGTTTTATAAAACTTTGCATAACTAAAGTCTTAAATGACTGGCAATCACTGACTCATAGCTTTTGCCATTATTACTAGCTACACTGTTAATAATCTTACCTTTAGAAATGCTTCTTTAAGGTCCTGTCTTAAAAACCAGCAAAAAAAAAAAAAAAAAAGTTCATGCCCCAAAAACCCAGCCAGTCAAAAGGAGGAAATAAAATGGATATAAAATATATATACATTCACAGACCTAAGTCTTTGTCCTGATCATGTAGAATTAAGCTTCTAATAAATTAATACTGGAAGACCTTTTTAAAAAAACACTGGATGTGAAATGACAAATGAAACTTTAGATACATCCACTCTCCCTAGAAAGCCCAGAATTTCCAAACAGATGGGATAGGTCCTAATTCTGTGGGTAAAAGTATCAGTGTCACAGCAATACTAGACCACGGCAGGAAAATCCTGTCCTTAGCTTGGTTTTGCAAAAATCGAGACCCCTAAACAGTAAGAAGTTGAGGTTTTCAGAAACCTTTGCAACCACCAGAGGTATCCAGTTCTCTCATTATTTAAACCTATTAGTCCAATGAAAATCGAGTTTAGAAAGTAGGTAAAAGCTCTCAACTTAATTTTGAATCTTAATATGATCAAATAGAGTGGAATTAAAGAAATAAGGAGGGAGAAGATGATGTGTGAGCTTTGATGTTACTGCCTTTAACCACTAAAATCAATAATAAAAGCAAACATATTGTACACTTAATGTGTGCCAGGTAGTGTGTTGTCTCATTTAATTCTGAGAACAACCTGATAAGCTGGGTATTATTATTACCCTCAGTTTACAGATAAGGAAACAGGGGCACAGAAAAGTTTAAAAATTTGTTCATATCACAGAGCTTATAAGTTGCAGAGCCAAAAAGTAATATTGGACTGGTTGGCTTGGCAAAGGAAGGTCTTTATTACATAGTTAATTCCTTGATGTTCAATGGGAGAACTTTAGTCTTCAACTCTATTTTGTGCAATGTCTTTGAGAAAAATCATCTCAGTCTCTCAGCAGTGCAGTCATTTCTAGGATGTTGAAATAGGACGGGTCTACTTAGAAGTCACAGTGAAAGCTCACAACAGAGGAATAAGTAGTGTGCAAAAAGCACGGGTGTCCACAGTACTGGTTCTTCCACAATTCTTGAAAGCAAGGTGAGCATACCTGGAAAAAAGGGCAATCAAGTCATCAATAAATCTTATAACAAGCCCATGGGGGAGGTGGGGTGCTGAAAAAGGCTTTCAAGGCCCCTCAATTCTGATAGGAGAGAGACGTTAGACTAATATGCAGTCACCGTAAATACACAACTAATAAAATATACCAAGAAGATAGGCAGGTCCTCATGTATCAGACAATGGGCACGGTTAATTCTAGAAAGGTTTCCTGGAGAAAGAGGACATGTGGGCTGTACTTTTGTAGAAGGAAACAATGAAAAGACAAAAATAGTTCCTCCACATGTATGAATGGGGAGAGTGGGCAAATCTTCAAACCATGAGGCTGAGTTCCAGCCAGAGTATCTCTACAGCACAAAGAAACAAAAACCAATTCCTGCTTAAAACAACCCCTCAGAGGACAACTACAAGAAAGATATTGATGCCATGGTCTGTTTTCTTCTCCCTCCAGGCTATTTTTCCACAGAAAAGGAAATAATTTTAATTTTAAAAAAATGAATAAAACCCTGAATTGAATTATTTTTAAAATCTGAAAACATTATATCTTTCCTTCTGTTGCCAAGCAACACACTTCTGCTATGATACAATCTGAGACCTTGATCAACATTGTCAGTCCTATAGAAAGGATATAGAAATAGGATACATTAATTACAGAATAAAGCATTCAAATATAAGTAAGAGAAAAAAAGAAATAGGAATCATATGAAATATTTGATTTCTACACTGGAAAGAGCAAGCCATGGGTTCCTCAGTTTGAGAAAACTCAGTGTAAGAGCTAATAATAATGGAAGATTCTAAGCAGCTACTCAAATTGCTGTGGCCATGTGAAATCATAGCAATGTCACTTATACTGCATTAGCTATAATTATGCATTTTCAGTTACCGAATGATTTTTGTTAGGTTTTTCACCTTGAAGGGCTAGAATTTGCCTGTTGAAATTACTCAGAATGCATCCCCATGAGTTATGTGTTCATATAACAAAGAAAAAGCCACTGATACTTAGATTCAAAAATTCAAACCTGCACACCCAGTCTATCTTAATAACAGCCTTCTACTTGAGCTAGGAAGTCAGATAGCAAAACTGTAGACAGAAATTTTAGAGAGAGATTTTAAAAATGTGACTACCATGGTCATTGAATTCTATATGGTCATTTAACCCTATAAAGCCATGAGGAGAGAGGAAAGACTGGGGAATGGTTTCCACTAATAGACTTGGGAGACAAATGAAGATGCAAGAGTTCAACAAAACAAAAGAGATAAAATTCAGAATACCAAAGTTAACAAACACCAAACATAATAAAGTGTATTTAGCATAAAAAGATCAAATTGGGAAAACGTGATTTAAAAGAGTTCATGAATGAAAGCATGGAGTTGAACGGAGGTTTAATATCAGAAAAAATGTGACTTGTTTTTAAAAGCATTTTTAAAATTACTGAATGCTTGCTAAGTTCTGGGCAGTGTGCTAAGTGCTTTCAATCCATGTGACAGGCATCCATTCATCTGACACTTAATGAGCACATACTGTGTGGTCTACAGGCGCTGTTCTAAGAACTGGGTAACAGACGATAAGCAAAGCAAAAACAGATACATTTCCTGCTCTCATGAAATCCACAGTCTAGAGGAGCTCCCAAGTTTTATCATCTTTATTTCATGGATGAGGGAATTAAGGTACATTTAAGTAACTTTCCCACAGAGTTAACAACTGGCAGACCTGGAATTTTAACTCAAGTCTCTTTGACTTCAAAGCCCAGTCTTAACCACAGTTCATTGCACATTTCCTGACTCAGGAGGTGATAATTCCATTGCATTTTGCAATGATATTACACCTGTAAATCTGTATTTGATTCTTTGTGATTCATTTTAAAAGAAGCACTGAGTTCCTCTAGTTACATTCTAGTTTGTCAGTCAGGATAATGGATTATCTGGAAAATATATCAGGAATATTCTCCAGATTGTTTAACCAGGAGCAAAGATTTACATGTACATGTGGTAAGCATCTTTGTATAAAAAAAAGAGTTTTTAGGCAGAAAAGTATGAGATTTACTCTATAAAGCCTTAAAACATGAGTAGAACTAAAGAGAGAATATAATGGGAGGAGGCCAGCAAGGCAGCTAATTTCAGTTAAACAAAAACAAGAGATTTTGGACACAAATCTGTCCTAAATTGGTGATAGATGTCTTTAAAACAAACTAAGGTCCCAAGAGCTAGGTTTCCTCAAGTGGAGAATGGCCAATAAATCCCTGATTGCAATATGGATGATATGTGTGCTGATGTGGAGGTTGGATCAAATCCTTTCTAAAAAGCCATTCACTTCACTATGCTATCATTCCAGAAGAAATTCATACACTTTATTTTCTGACACATACAAACATACAAAATTAAGGTTACTGGACATATTTTTGTATATAGAAACAAAAACATCCTATTTTCTTTTTAATTTTCTTTTTAAATTATGTTAACTACATAAATGAAAAAAGCTCCCTCAATTAGGTGCCGGTTTATTTTTAACAATTCCCTTTAACACTTGCTGAGAAACCCAAAACAAAATCACTAGGATATGGCAGGAGTGGGCTGAAGCCAACCCAAGCACTAGGAATCTAAAATGAGTTGATGAATATAAATGAATATGCAAACCTCCGAATTCTCTACCAGCATACTTGAAAGGCTTCCAATTCTGACAATATATTTAACCCTGCTTCAGGACCAACAGAGCACAATTGTGCATTTTAATCTACGTGAACTGCACTCACTGCAGCTGTTCAATGCGCAATGCGCCAGGCCATGTGCCCCAGCCCTGCCTATCCTTCATTAACCAGGAGAACATGCCTGACCCTCTTCCAGTTAGAACAGATACACTCAGTTCCATTCCCACTGGTGCCCAAGGCCTGCTAAGCTCAGTTTACCCTTTCAGCACCATCTCATGACAGATGATGGTACTTATTTATAAGACTGGTTAACACAGCAATCAAATTAATGATCCTGCTCTCACCGACCCTGCTCCAGTAAATAACCTAAGCAAGCACCTTGTCTGGTTATGATCAAAACAAACAAAAAAATTGTTTTAAAAAGCTCACCAATAATAAAAGCAGTAATAATTTATTTTTAAAAGCTTTCACTACTATTCTGACCTTGGAAATTTCAACAAACCAGCTAAAAAGTATGAAATTTTAATTTTTCAGCCACTCCTTGACTTGCAGTTAAGATTCTATTAATGCAAAATTGCTGGAGGTTGCCCCTTTTGTCATCCCAGGAGAAGATCATCTCCGGAGAGCAGCGGGGACAGTTGCTGGGAAGGAGACAACTGTGGTGATGAGAGTCTGAAACAGTCACAGGAGGGAATGAAAAAGGAAGCCAACCAGGTCCAATAAAATAGATTCTTTAAAAAATTCTCTATTTGCAGATGATATGATCTCATATGTAGAAAATCTAAGGAATTTCTTAAAATATCAGAATATATAAATGAATTCAGTAAGATTGCAGCATATAAAATGAATACAAAAGATATCAATTATATTTCTATACATTAGCAACGAACAATCCAAACATGAAATTTAAAAAATGATTCCATTTAGAAAGGCAGACAAAAAAATGTATAAAGAAATTTAACAATGGAAGTATATTTATGCACTGAAAACTACAAAACATTATTGAAAAAGTATCTTGGTTACCAGAGGAAAAGATGGGGGCGTGGTGAAGGGTAGAGGAGGGCAAGTGTGTGGTGACGGAAAGAGATTTGACTTTGGGTGGTGAGCACACAATGCAATACACATATGATGCATTACAGAATTCTATACTTGAAACCTATATAATTCTATCAATCAATATAACCCCAATAAATTTAATTTAAAAAAACAAAGAAATTTTAAAGAAGATCTAAGTAAATGGAGAGACATTCCATGTTAATGAATCAGAGACCTGATATCATTAAGCTGGCAATATGTCCCAAATTGATGTACATACAGATTGAATGTAATCTCTATCATAATCTCAGCTGTCTTTATTGATTGACAAGCTGACAGTAAACTACGTATGGAAATTAAAGGACCCAAAATAACCAAAATAACCTTGAAGAAAAACATATTTGAAGGATTCACATTTCTATGGTTTCAAAACTTACTATATAGCTACAGTAATCAAGACAGTATGGTTCTGACATAAGGACATATACATAGATTAATGCAAGAGAAGCAAGAGTCAGAAATAAACCTTTCCCAAACTCATTCAATGCTGAATAGTCTTTTCAACAAATGGTGCTGAGAAAGTGGATATCCACATGCAAAGCAATGAATTTGGCTCCTCTACATCACATGATATACAAAAATAAACACAAAATGGATCATAGATTTACATGTAGAAGATAAAACTACTAAACTCTTGGAAAAAAATATAAATGTAAACCTTCATAACCTTAGGTTAAGCAGTGGTTTCTTAGATAAGACATTAAAAGCATAAGCAACAAAAGAAAATATAAATTGGACTTCATTGAAATTCACTTTTATTCTTCAAAGGGCACTACCAAGCAAGTAAAGATGACCTATGGACTTGGGAAAAATTATAGAACATATATAGACCATTTACAACTCAATAATGAGGACAAACTAAGTCTTAAAAAGGGGAAGACCTTTGAACAGACATTTCTCCAGAGATATTCAAATATAAATAAGCACACAAAAAGTTGTTCAACCTCATTAGACATCAAGGAAAAAAAGTCAAAACCACAATGAGCTACTACTTCATACCCACTAGAATGGGGATTTACCACTAATGAGTTAAATATAAATTCTTTTTGAGGTCATAACAACATTCTAAAATTGTAGTGATGGTTGTACAACTGTGAATATACTAAAAAAACCACTGAACTGTGTACCATTTTTCCCCCATTGCTCTCCCCCACCCAGCCCACCCCTTCTCCCACAATCATATCCCTTCCCGTTGTCCATGTCCATGAGTCATTTATACACGTTCTTTGACTAAACCCTTCCCTTACTTATCCTCCTTCTCTCCCTCCTGTGTACTTTAAATGGGTGAATTTTATGTTATGTGAATTACACAATATTTTAAAGACATGAAAGGAAGGGAGAAGAAAGATATTAGGGGGAAATAGAAAGGAACAGAGCAAGAGAACAAGGGATAGTGGAAGGGAAAGAAAAAAGGAGAGGATTAGAGACAACTAGACAGTTGAAGTCGATTATAGAAAATTATTTAGGGAAATGGGAAGACCCATCTCATGACATCTTCCTTAAATCCCTGATATAGCCATTCCAGACACTTGTATGGCCAAACTTTGGAGTAGCAACAGCAGAGATCAGACAATACAGTGGGAATGAGCACTTCTAGCTGATTAGATACGTAAGTACAGTCCCCTTTAGACTTCTTTCTTAGGCTACTGGCTAAGAATATCAGATTGTAATTATGTTAATATGGTCAGAATTTTTTTCATTCTTTAATATAAGTAGCTGTCCTTTAAAATTGTGACTATTGCATCAAAGATGAAAACAATGATTCCAATCTGTATTTTCAGGGGATGAGACAGAACTATTGAGGGTCATCTGTTTTTCAGGACTTTAGAGCAATGATTGACAAACTATGGCCCATCGGCCAAATTCAACCCACTGCCCATATTTGTAAAAAAAAATAAAAAGTTTTATTGGAGCAGAGCAATGCTCATTCATTTACATATTGTTTACAACTGCTTCTGTGCACAGCTGAATAGTTCTGACAGAGAACTCTGGCCTGCAAAGACTAACCTCTTTACTATCTAGTCCTCTATGGAGTGAATACGGAAAAAGTCTGCTGAATCCTGCTCTAGAACAGGTATGACTAATTTGACTTTTTAAACAAATAATTTATACATTCAAATGAACACTATCCTCTTCAAAGCATTCACCTCATTAGATGGTTTGTGTTTATTTCAGTGATGCCACCATTGCTCAAAGCAATTTTGAAACTCCCCTTGGGGTCTGTCTTTAAGACCTGAAATGTAAGCTTTCTAATAGCCTAGCAATGCAAAATCTTGACACTTATAAAAAGGTAGGTAGATATTTGGACCCAAGGTGGAAGATCAACATGGACAAAACTATCATTAGTTTAAAATCAGGTGTGACTCTGAACAATTCAGCTGGAATTGCCATGAACCTTATAAATTGCCTTCCAATGCAATTTCAATGGAGTTCCAAAAATGATTTCTGAGTAGAGACAGCACCTTTGGAATAATTGTTGAACCTCCTACTGTCATTATTTTGAAAAATAAAGCTCATTTGGACATGTAAATTCTGGTATATTGGTTAAATCTGTCTCTTTACTTCCCAGTCACATCTCATACTTGGGACTTGGGATACATTTATTATCAACAGGTGGGAAAATGTCTCTGATAGGCCTGAACATTATGTGCCAGGAAAACAAATTTAAAAAGACATTAACTCTCGATGGCTCAATTATCCCTGATGTGCTCCCTAATAGCTGACGGGTCTGTACATCTCCTTCCCTAACTAGGTCCAGAAATTCATTCTTCTATAAAGGAGAAGTGTCGCAGCCAACCGGTTCAAACAGGGAATACTCCACTTTGCATGTTTGCACATAACAAGGGGGCGTGGGACTCTGTATTTCAGATGCTTCCCAAGTCTTTTGACTAGGAGACAGCAATACTGGAGTTATTCATTAATTTCAAAAGATGGAAATCATTTTTAAATAATAAATATAAAAACCTTTTATCAAAGTCTACACAAAAGCCAATGCAAAATGTATTACCTACGTTCTCTAGTTTTGCTATCTTCTTTACAGTGTAGTGAGAAATTAACAACATTTAAAACACTTAGGAGTGAGAAATATGTAATCTAGCAAAACCCTCCTAAATTTTTGTGATTGTTTTCAAATAGTTTATCATTTCTTGCCCATCTTTAATTTGATAGCCATTTTCATCAAATAACTTAGCCTCATCTTTCCATAGCATTTTATTTACTTTTCATAGAAAAATAACTCTGATTTTATAGTCATAGTTCATCAATCTATGCACAATAACAAGTGCAACTGACATAAACAGATTGGAGAATACACACAGTAACTCCTGGTAAGCCAACAATTCAACCAGTGAGAGAAGTGCACAAGCTTAGCAAGAGTATCTTTCCAGCTGTAACTGCTATAGACATCAGTCAGTACATTTTACAGTGAAATGGGAAGCATCAGTTAGTATGTAACCAGGTTAAGTGGAAGTTGCTTACATGCAGGTCAACCACATAGTAAGTGTATACGTGAAGCCCAACTTCTTGGTAGCACATGAATGTCTTGGCAGCTGATAGTTTAAAATGCCAAGAGTAACCTTGCGCACAGGCTGATTCTATTCTTGAGTGGCCATCTATGAGCCCAAACCCATCTAAGATGTTTCTATGAAACAATCTGTGATTCATTTCTTATTCATAAGCTAGTGCTTGTTATTGGTATACCAGGAAATGGAGTCAGAAAAGCAAAGAACCACAGAAAACATCAATAGAATACGGAAATTCAATGTAGTTATTTTTACAAAATGAGAAATTTTTTTTTAAAAGAGAGGAGGAGGAAGATGTAGTCCAACCCAGCAGGCCCAATGTCAGAGATGGTGGGGAAAAGAAAAAGTCACATAAAGACCCAATCAAGAGAATCTACCTCTTTGGCCACCTGCATATTTCTTTCTTACTAGATTCATGGAAAAAGTTATTACATGCTATTTTTGGTAGCCAGGAAACAAAAGAAGAGGTTATGAATGAAGATCAACTTTTATTGCTATTTTGTTAGGTAAAGCCAGCCTTACTTAGCTTTTAGACAATCCATTTGTGGTCTGTCCTATCATTAAGCACACTGACATTCTGAAGAGTGATCTTCCAGAATGCCACTTAGCTACTGAGAAAAAATGATGAAATATAACCTGCCTTCTCAGAAATGTCTGACCTGATAAACTGTTTGCAATGAAAAGAATATTAAGTGATAAGAGTTTCTGGAAATCAAAGCACTACTCCGTGTGAGTGTGTGTGTGTGTGTGTGTGTGTGTGTGTGTGTGTGTTTAGTGTCCTAGTTTATTCTTCAAAATGAATTTTTCTTTCTTCAGAATCATTATGATAAAGGTAAGTTGTGTTTCAAAAGCTCATTGATAGCTTACTGACTGCCAATAATCACATCTGATTCTCTGATATGTCAATAGTTCAGTATTTTGTCTTCATATTATACAAGCTTAGCTTTATTTTTTTTTAATCCTTAATATATTTATTCAGCATGTTGAGAGTACCTGATTTACCAGTCTTTTAAGGAAATAATAATGGCAGCCAATGGAGTTTAAGATTAAATACAAGTGAAATAAAAGGGGATTGTAGAAGAGGTTATTTGTGTTTATACTGACAAACAGACTCATAGGCAAGAAAGGATCTTCCAAGGACACTAACTTCTCAGAATTCCTTGATTATGTCTTGACTTCAGAACACCATGTTATTATAATACTCTTCTGGCTTTCCTGTTCTCTGTCTAGCAAATCCCAGAAACTTTAAATCTTTAGATTTAACCTCCATAAAGCCCTCCTTCTTCCCCACAAGGCTGATGGCCCCCACTCCTTGCTTCCATAGGTCACCACACTTCTGACAGTTACCATATTGCAGCTTGTTTCTGACCATCACCCCAACTATATTTTGCCCCATGAAGAAAGAGCCGAAGTCTTATTCTAAATTTTATCTACTCCAGGATCTAGCATTAAGCCTGAAATTTTATGGATATTGAAAAAAATATTTACAAAATGGGTGAAATAGGAAAAAGGAAAAGTTTGCTAATGGGGGCAAGTGTCAGGTTAAGATATTGTTCGAATGGAGTAGAACATATTATGCAGACACTTTCTTTGGTAAATAGCCTTATACACAAATATCTGAGATCACAGGGGAGCAATAAACAGCCAGGTGTGAAGCTAAAGGTTCAGGAGCAAATTGCACTAAGAAAGTGGGGTAAAGGGCACTCTAGACAGGAAAGCAGCAAAGTCTCTCCCTCCCACCTCAAATACTGAATAGCTGGAAAGGCAAGAAGGTGAAACTTGGGAAAGACCTAACAAACAGCTTGTTATTGGAGCAGGATGAGGCAGGGAGTGGTCAAAAATTATGGGTGCATTTTATTGTATGTAAATGATACCTCAATACAGATGATTTTAAAATGCAAGGCCATGGAATATTTTTAATGCTATTGTTTCTACTGTCCCAAGGGTGTCCTGTAACAATGTACTGATTTACGTTTTCATATTTATGATAGATCTTTTCTCCACAATTACTCTATAAGACCTCTGAGGGAAGAGACTGTGTTATTCATCTTTACCTCCCATAACATCTAACAAGACATAGTACATTATAGGTACTCTATAATATTGTTTTAAGCAGCAGGTCTCATGGCTCAGAAAAAGTAAACATGTGCGTGCAAATGCATGCATGCACACATGCACATACATAGACATACAGTCAGTGTGAAGGCAAATAATATCCTAAACAAAATTCAAGAAAGGCACCCCTGCATTACTAACAACTTCTTTAGTATATGATGCCCATGGTCAGTCTTGTTAATATAGTAAGAACTGGAGGAAGGGCTTGGTGAATTCAGGGCTTCACAGCTTGGGAAATAATATCTCATAGACTAAACACGTAAATAAGAGATAACTAGTATATCCTTGTAGATAAAAGGATTTCCTCAGGTCAGGAATATATTTAGGTCTACCTTACCTCCACTCTTGCTTCTAGTCCTCCTAAATCCCATAAGAAGTGAAATTTTAATGATTTAAGAAGTTAAACACTATCTCCTAACAATTTATATTAAAAAATCTATGACCTCTTCAACAAGTCAGTGTCATAGAAAGAAAGAAAAAAAAAGGTGGGGCTATGCTAGAAATGTACGGGACTTAGTGACTAGAGGCAAAGGGGACTGGGGTAGGATTCCCAACTGGACAGAAGTTCTAAAGGATATTTTGAAGACAACTGTTAGACTTGGAATATGAACCAGGTTAATATGTAAGATGTAAATTTACATGAAGAGTTGGTGATTAAAAACAGGAGAAATAAGCAGATTACAAAATAGAATGTAGAATATGGCTTTTTTGGGGGGGTTGAAACACAAATACATGTACACAGAAATGGATATAAAAATGTACAATGTTAATAATGTCTGTGGTGGTAGGAAGATAGTGTTTTCATTTGTTATATTTTCTAATTTTCTACAATGGATACCTATTGCTGTTATAATAATACAGTTATTAATTTAATAAAATAGGTAATTACTTAGCTGCTTCTTTAGCAAGTATAGTTCTGCTTTAAAATAGTTTAGATCACTATATTTGAACAATAGTTCCCATTTTCAAGTTTGTTCTTAAACTCTTCTTTCTCACAAATAGAAGCTCTTTAGTACTGTATCCACAGTCACATGTACAATATATTTGCTGAAATTACATAAAAGCATTTTGAATGAGGAAAATTTTACGTTGCTGAAGTTTATTCTTATTTTTTGTTACTTTTGTTTTGGTTTCTCACACAAGATGTTGTATCAGACAAGGTACCATATGGCCGCAAATCTCAGCAGGAACAACTCAGAGTCTGTAAAACTAATTTAATGACGCTTTTCCATAAACGGACTTCCCGATGATTCTTAAAATATGCACATATTTTAAGAAACCAATAATCAGGCAAACCTAATTAGGAGAGAGAGAATTACGACTAACAAAAAAGGTTGCAAATCACATTCAGAGATGTATATTTGGATGTCTGCCATGATTTTCATGTACAATTAATATAATAACTGTACATCATGTGCTTTATTTCCTTGGATAATTAAGCTTTTAGGAAGCACATAATTATTTTGTGTATTTAGTTTTATTCTATATAGAAAATTTTTTTCCCTTCCAATGTAGATGTTTATGCCCTTGAGAAGAAAACACCTTACAAATGCTGGCTCACCTTACATGAACACATGTGCATAAAAAAGTGAAATAATTATTCACTTATTTAATCTCTCTAACACCAAACATTTATGTATTTTATAGCACCAAAAAGATATGTCATGACTTGCAGTTAAAAAATGGCTAAGCAAAAGAATTCTTTCTCCTTCAAAAACAACCCAAAAATTAAATATTGAAGAAAATTTTTTGGAACAAGGACAAGGTGACAACTCCAAAATGCAAACTACGAAGCACACCTAAGCAATGGAGGGTTAAGTTTACTCCCCAGACCTCTTCATACATTAGTGGGGAAAGGTTTCCCTAAAAGCTCAACTCAGGCTAGGCCTCCAGGGAGAGGCCTATCCAAAGTCTACAGCAACCTTACAGAGAGGTGTACGCCTGGGAGGTGTAGACAGGGCGGTTATAGGGAATGTATCTGGGAGCAATAAAGATACAGGGCAAGACACAGAATGTCATGGGAGATATAGCTGAAGCAGAAGCCCTTTTTAGCCCTTTTTAATCATTGCATTTGCATCACCTCTGACCTAACCTTGGAGGAGGGAGACTGACCACCAGAGGCAAGGTAGCCAGGCCAAGAAAATAGACAGTTTCTGACTCTAGGGACTTTGCTGTGAGTCATGTCACCTGTTAAAGGCAAAAACCTAAGGGAAGACATCACAGAGCAAAGAAAATAACATATCTGGTGAGAGGACTTTGGAAACAGAACGAAAACTGAAGCTTCAAACTGTTCCAGTTCATATTTATGAAGAACATAAAGAGAAAAACACAATAAAAGCACAATGAAACAGAGGAAATTTTCAGACAAATAGTTCATAAATATAAGATGGTAGAGTCCAAATAAAAAAATGGAAGAGAAAAATGAAAATATTACTGACATGAAAACATTAGGAGGAAAAACAGATGGAATGACTACATCTAAAAATCACAGTAAAAAACGTGGGGAGACTGCCTGAGTCACTTGAAAAGGGAGAGTGTGTGGTGGAGGGGGGGCAGGGAGACAACAGATATATAAGTGGTGTTTCAGAAGAAAAGAATTAAAGCAGAAAAATGCTAAAAATATATTAGGCCTAATTAGTGGTCAGGAAGGAACAAAATAACACCTAAATTAAATACAAGGTTATATCTATCAAACTGACAGAAGTTTTAAGTCATACAAATAGCAATTGTTAGTGAGCATATGGAGCAATGAGGAGTTTCATCTGCTGGTGAGAATGTAAGCAGAAATATCCACCCCGGAACACAGAAACATTCCATGACTCAGCAATACCACTCCAAAGTGTACACCCAGCAACAGTACACATGCTTGCATGCCCCAGTACACACATACCAAAGTTCATGACAGCTTTATTTATAGTTGAAAAAATCAGTAACACCCTAAACCCATCAGTAATAGAATGGATACATATTTTGTGAAATACTCATGCCATGGACAACTATACAGCAAGAGTCAGCAAAATTTTCCTGTAAAGTGCCAGACAGTAAATATCTTCCACTTGGAGAGACTCATGATCTCTGCTGCAACGATGGGACTCTGCCACCGTAAACCCTACACAAACAAGTGAGTGTGACTGAGTTCCAATTCAGACTTATGGACAATGAAATCTGAATGTCATCATTTTCACATCACAAAATAATTTTCTTTAGATCTTTTCAATCATTTAAAAATATAAAAATCATTTTCAGCTTGCAAGTCATAAAAACAGGCAGTAGGCTAACCATGGCCTGCAGGCCAGAGTTTACAAATCCCTGCTCTACAGCAATAAAAATGGACAAAGCACAGCCACCTGTACCAGACTGATGAGTCTTCAAACCTAAGACTGAGTTTTTAAAAAATTGAGCCAGGTTCAAAAAGAATGTATACTAAAGAAGAAAAGCCATACCATCATAACGATATAGAAAAAGCGTTTAACCAAACCCAACACCCATTCTCGATAAAACTCTTAAAAAACTAGAAATAGAGGGGACTTTCCTTGACTTGATAAAGAACATCTACAGAAAGCCTAAATCATATTGGATCCTTTACCCCTAAGATCCAGAACGAGGCAAGAATGTCCTCTCTCACCATTCGCAGTTCTAGCTAGGACAATTAAAAAAGGAAATCCAAAGTATACAAATTGGAAAGGAAGAAATAACACTACCTTTGCTTGCAGATGACATGATATACTATGTAAAAAATACCAAAGGGGGTGGGAAAACGCCTCCTGGAACTAATAAGCCAGTATAGTGAAGGCTGCAGGAAACAAGGCTAATACATAAAAGTCTGTGCTTTCCTATATACCAGAAATGAACTGGAATTTGAAATTTAAAATATATATATACCATATACAATAAAAGGAGAGGTATTTTGTGTTCATGGACTGGAAGATTTAGTATTAAGACATCAATTCTTCCCAACCTGATCTATAGATTCAATGGAATCCCAAAGTTCCAAAAAAACTATTTTGTGGATATAAACAAACTGATTCTAAAGTTGGTATAAAAAAAAATAAAGATTCAAAGTAGCCAACATAATACTGAAGAACAAATTTTAAGTAAGGACACATACCACCCAAATTCTGTAATTACAGAGCCGTAACAATCAAGACTGCAGAATTAAGGTGGGGGGGAGACATATACATAATGGAACAGAATAGAGAGCTCAGAAATAAACCCACATAAATACAGTCAACTGAGCTTTGATGAAAACACAAGGTAAACCAAGAAAGAACGGTGCTTTCCACAAATGGCATTGCCCATATGCAAAAGAAAATCAACAGAGACACTGATCTCACACCTTCTAAAAAAATTAACTCAAAATGTGTCATAGGCCTAAATGTCTAACATAAGAGTTAAAAACTCCTAGAAGATACATAAAGAAAATCTAGACCTTGAATTTGACCATAAAATTTCAGATACACCACCAAAAACAATCTAAGAAAGAAAAATTGGTAAGTTAGAATTCATTAAAACTAAAACATTCTGCTCTGTAAAAGACACTGTTGAGAGAATGAAAAGACAAATTGGGAGAAAATATTTGCAAAATATGTATTTGATAAAGGACTTGTAACCAAAATATACAAAGAACTCTTAAAAATATAACAAAATTCAATAGCACCCAATTTCAAAATGGGTGAAAGATTTGAACAGATATCTGACCAAAGAAGAGACACGGGCAAATAAACACATTAAAGATGTTCAACATCATTTGTAATTAGAGAATAAACACAATATGAGCTCAAGTAAACTGAACTACACCATTTCTGGAAATGAATGCTGGTCAAAGACTATTACACACACACACACACACACACACACACACACACACAAGAATAGTGTCTCTCAAGTCAGGATATGGATACCACCAAAGAAAGGAGAGGTTCGGATTGGGAAGGGATGACAGGGAGTTTGAGGGAAGACAGTTAAGACTTGTATGTTTTATAAATAAGTCTTAGAATTGCCCAGCTCAGTTTATTTACATTTTCTCTGTTATCTTACAGTAAGACTGTTAAATATTGTAAACATTACGGAAGATAATTTCCTTAAATTAAAAAGTGACGACATCAATAGGGCCTGCTCCATCCCAGGAAAAACAATTCTGAAGCATCAACATCAAGACAGACTCAGGGAAAGTTTGCAGGAAATTTTTCTATGCAGAAAAATAAAATCACGGTCATGGGGAGGAAAAACATTGGCCTCATTTCTCCACAGCAACCCTCAAAATAAACTCCATTTGTAAAACAATTTCAATCCATCTTCATCTCTGTTATGCATAAGGAGATTTGTAGAAGGTTCACAAACCTGAATTGTTTTATTTCTAGATAATACAATTTAGGCCTTTTTGGGGGGAGGGGACTTTATTCTTTCTAATTCTGTGTTGCTTACATTTTTTATTATGATCATGTGCCATTTTTTACAAAAATAATAAATTCATTATTCTTAGCGGGTCGGGGAGAGGGAGAAGCATATCACTTTTCACTTTGATGAGGCTGAAAGTTCAGACTCTAGGCTCAAACTACCCAAGTATGAGTCCAGGTCTGCCTTTGACCAGTAAATCAATACAATGGTTAACCATGATTTACACGTGCTCTTTCTTTCCCACTTTTTCTTTTAATTGTATCATCTTCAGCTTATCTTAGATACCAGCATCTATCTAGGAAATAGAGTAATTTGGCCGGCAAGATGAAAGGAAATTCACCACTTGGTAATTAACACCCAGGTAAAGGTTTTCCCCTCTGTAGCCATAGATCTTCATCTACAGTTTCCAAGGAGTATGGCTATTGGTGGAAAACCCTAATAATTCATCTCAGACATTGATGTAGCACTTAGTAGGGGCAGACATCAATATGTGCTTTATATACGTTGACTCTCTTAATGTTCACAAAGTCCCCATAAGGTAACAATCTTTATCATCCTGTTCCTACAAATAAGAAGCCGAAGCCCACGTGTTACATAACTTGATAAAGACCATTCATGTAGCAAGTGGAAAAGCCAAGACTCAAAACCCTGCCTGGCCCCAGAGTATATTCTTTGCACATAACATATAATAATGACAATATTTTCCCTGGGAGACTGTGCTCAGTTGTGTAGTCCTATCTCAGTAGAGTTCAAGATCAGCACCTACTATCAATCAAGCTCAATCCCCAATGCCAACCAAGCCTCACTGGAGATGCTGCCTCTTGGCCTTCCATCCTGCTGCTGACTGGGTACCCTCTCCACCAAATTCCAACTTGCTACCAATTCCAATTGCCCTACCCAAGCCAGCCAGCCATGATCAGGTCACATGTAGGAGAGGAGACTATTTTTGGTGGGTATACTTTCAGTTATTAGACTTTGTTCCTTTCAGGCAGAAATGAAAATCACTTCAACAGCAACTTTTTTATACTTGAAATAAATACTCTTTAATATCCAGTCATTAAAAGTGCATTAGTCTCTTTTCAAGAGGTTCCTAGAGTGCATAATAATAAAAATTTTAAGAGGCAGCTCAATCCCTATTTGGCCTAGATCCTAGAGTGTGGGTATTCAAACAAAAGTCGCCTCTCTCTCCTCTTCCTCCAACCTCCTAGAAAAAGGCAATTCCTAGAAGAACTCCTTTTGTGTGACACATAGGTAATTTTAGCTACAGCTCTTGGCAACACAAAGAATCTCCTGCCAATTACAGTAAAATCTAATTATGTGGATCCCAATTGCTACCATACTGCCTTGCCGCCCAAGCCCTGCGAGCTTGTATCTATTGTACAAGGTGGGAATAAAATGCAGGTAAATATGAGACTTAATACCCTAACAGCAGGCACCAGGGGACCAGGACTCAGCACTAAGCTTAACGCTGTGAAATTCTGAACACTCAGAGCACAGTCAAGTGCTTATTTCTTCTTTTACGAACAATAACGACCAAGGAGATTCATTTGAAAGCTGTCAGCCAATGAGAGTGTAGAGCGCTACCTAAGATTGTAGAGTCCATTGAGAGCTCTTCACCTCTCATTCCCTCGATTCTGTGATGCTCTATCCTCTTGACACAGTGAGTTACAATTAGTTTACAATATGAGGTTTACTAGCTTCTAAATTGCTGAGATTAAAATGGCAAAATCAGGAACTAAGAGATGACAGAAAGGATATCCGGCCATCAAACAAATAGAAAATGGGGTGCACTATTTTTTCTCCTCTGAAGGAAGTATCGACTGCCCCTATTACCTGCTAGCTACATTTTCTAAATAAGAGGAGGCTCTGAGGAGTGACACAAGCTGTCCCCAAGGAGGGGAAGCTTAGGAAGAAACTGGAGCCAGAATTCACAGTGTGCTTGGTTCCAAGTTCATGGCCTGTCCACGATACCAGGATGCTTCCAATGGGATTCTCGTGAAAATTTGGCTACTCACTAAGGGAACTAGGAATGTGTCACTAGCACAGGTATATAAAAAGCAATTTTTTTTCTTGACATTTACCAGGGACAGCTAGGTTTCATACTTACTACTTTTGCAATATATGCAAATATATAATCAGGATATATAGATTTCAGAAAAAGATCTTTCATTGTTTTTTCCCAAATACATATTTATATTTTCCCTTTCGGTGTGGAGAGCACAGAGAATAATGCCTCCTCCTGCCAAACACAAACCTGGAACAGGGTCCCCGTCCCCTTACAAGTAGTCTCTGAACACTGCTGTTCAGCAAGGGTGATTTTGGAATGGGATCACTAGTGGGCTTTAGTCAGTCTGCCATTCTGTAAATATCTACTGAGAGCACTACTTATATGTCAGGCATTGATATACACAGACAAAAGGCTTTCTTTTCTCAAGTAATTTGAATCAGAATTGGGAAGACAGGTGTTAAAAAAATTATTATCTTGATAGATGCCCTAGGATGTTATAGAAACCCAAATACAAGGCATTTGGCACAGAAAGGGAAAGACAGAACACCAGGAGAGGCTTCCAGTGTGGATTTGGCCAGGCATATGTGGCAAAGCACTTGGAAGCAAGTGATGACCAGAGCAGCCTAGAGTGTGGATGTGCTGAAGGGAATAGAAACAATCTGGTATGAGGTCCTTGAGTTAAGCTGGGTCCATATCCTGTAGGACCTGCTGGTGCCATTTACAAAAGATGACTAAGTTTTATCCAGGGGCATAGCTATGCCATTGTCAGCTTGTTCACAGAGAATTAACATGATCTGATGGAGGGTTTAGGAAGAGCACTCTAAAACAGAGGACAGTTTGATACAGGGAGATATTAGAAATAAGGGGAACATCCAGGCAGGTGGCCTACTACCAGAAATCCTAATTATGAGGTCTAAGCTACAAAAGTGACAGTGGGGACAGATAAAAGGAATATTTAGGAGAATAAATATTAACAGCCTAAGAGGATGGTCAAGTGAAGACTGGATAACACCCAGTATTCCTACTTGGGCAACTGTGATACCAACACTAGAAGAAGAGAATTTGGTGAAAATAAGGTAATAATATTTATTTTACATATCTTTCCTTAATGATTCTTTAAAACTATGATTGCTTTATTTGTAACATACCTAGTAGTATGGCACCACTAAATATAATTTCATTATGTAGTGATAGTAATAACACCCATAGGACATCTTAAAAATAATCAAACATGTAGCTTGACCCAGAATAAGGAAATGCATGAAAAAATGCACAAGCCCAAGAATAAGAAACAAGGAAATGAAAACATGCACAAGATAACACATTTCTGCAAGTGCACCTGCGGGACATAGCCTCAGTGCATTATCTCCCTCAGCCAGAAATTGTACACAGAGTCACAAAAGGGGGTTTGCAGTGTGGGTTCACACTGCCTCCTACTTTTTTCCTCAAAAGGAATGCTTAGATTCATCACCATAGATAGACAACATATAAACTCTAATGAGAACTTAGGGTTCATCTAAATTTTGTAGTACCAAGTAATGCCTGACTCAAACGACCTCATGGGCAGTTGGATAACAGAAATCAGTCAAGTAGCCTGGAGGTAAGTAATAGGGAGTGGTGCAGACTACAGCAAAGGGAAACATGTTTGCCCCCCTTTGGTGTTTTAAAACATAGTTGCAAATTCCTTGACCCTTAGCCCATGGAAAAGTATAAACTGTTAAGTCCCTAAAACAGAAATGACAAATTCTCCTAAGTTCCTATACCTGACGGAGCATAGCTAGTTCATTATAATACACCACGGAATAAAACTTTTGCCAAAAATGAAAGCCTTAAACAAACAACAACCCAAAAGGGGCATTCTTATTTTAACTACATTAAGTTTTGAAATTTAAAATAAAATAAAATAAAAACAGTCCTATTTGCATCTATGTAATTTTTACCAAATATCAACCAGGCCTAAATTAATTTTCTTGTAAGTGACTAGGGTTTTGTTTGTCTGCTTGCTTTAATTTTCTTTATAAGGAACAGAGAAAGTCCCAGGAGACCACACAAGAATGTTTACTTTCAAATAGGTTGCAGTCAACAAAGTAGCTTTCTATTTACTTTCTGTGAAATCACGGTACCACAGCCAACTGTAGAAATTTTGAGCTATGGTATAAATTATCAGACAAGCTCAATATTGAAGATGACTTAGATATGAACTCACACAGCAAGTTCAAATCTACCACCATTCTGCAATCTGCTCAGGAGGCCTTCAGAGAAAGATGGCTCAGAGAATGGCCAGAAGACTCCTTTCTTTCCTTGCAGCCCAAATTAGAACACAGGAAGTCCTTGAGACAGGTGAAGAATACCTGCAGCTTCTCGTCTGGATTTTATATGGGGAATTCTGAGATACCAAAGGAAATTTGGGTTTCTTCAGCATTCATCAGCAGATACTCAAGACCATGAGGTGCCAAGAGCTTACAAGAAAATGGGAGGGAATATCCTGAGATGAAGAGCCAAGGCCTCTGCCCTCCTAACAATGTTCCATTCCCTCCCGCCTTCTTTTCTTCACATGTGCGGGGGGAGAATGAGGTTGGAGCTTGAAAACACTATGATTTGGAAGCCTATAAAAATCACCTTGAAAGTTTCTCTCTCGAAGTTAAGCTCAGCGAGTGGTTCACCATGTGCCCAATAAATTCTAAGATTCCACTCATCAAACCAGCTCTTCGTTTACATTACCCCAGGAGTCCAGGAGCCATGACTTCAGGAGAGAAAAGGATCGTGTGTTGCTGTGACATTAACAACTGCTTCAAAATTACTCTGCTACAGGGACTTCCGGCCAAGATGGAGGCTTAGACGGACGCGCTAGGTCTCCCTCTACAACTAGAGAGGAATACAACTACTTCAAAACAAAGGATAACTAGAAATTCCAGAAAATAAAACTACACGGAAGCCCAACATATGAAGTTATAAACCAGCGGCGCTCTTTGGGCAGGTAGGACGAGAGAAAGGGGGCGGAGCTGTTTGCGGTCGCACCTGGGACAGCGGCGGGGAGAACAACCCCGGCTGCAGTCGAACCCCCCGCAGCTCGCGACCCCAACGCTGGGGAAAGCAGCCACCACATCGCCTTGAACAGTGAGGCCCAGGGGGGCAGGAGGACGGATCCCGGTCTCCTAACGGAATAACTGTGTGAATCCATCTTGGACCCCCGCCCCCAAAGAAAGCGCCACAGGGCTGCGAAATAGGTCGCGGACAGGCGCCGGTCGCTGGGTTGTGACGCGTACACAGGCACTGCCCCCTACAGCCAGCCCAAGAAAACAAAACGCATCTGTCAAAATGAGGCCGACAACTATAGAAATCCCGGTGGCACAGCTCACCAGGCAACAGATGGAGAACCTGACAGATGAACAGATAAGAAACCTGTCAGAGGCTCAGTTCAGGGCCATTGTTATCAGGTGGCTTACAGAATTCACAAAAGAGCAGGACAAAGATAAGAAAGAAGCGAAAAACATTCATAACGAAAGGAACAAAACCACATACGAGACAGATGGTGAGGAAAAAAAATCCAGAGTTCATTTCAACAAACCGGAATATGGAGAAGGAACAAGCAGTCAAACAATGCAGCGAGAGGAAATGGGAAGCAACGATGAGAGGATCAGAAACCTCTGGGACAGCTATAAAAGGCCCAACATAAGAATCATTGGTTTGCCAGAGAGCGAGGAAGATGAACTAGAACTTGAAAAATTGAGTGAAAATATAATAAAGGAGAACTTCCCAGACTTGGGGAAGGAAATAGACTTACAGGTCCAGGAAGCACAGAGAGTTCCAAAAAAACTGGACCCAGGGAGAACCACTCCAAGACACATTATAATCAAAATGTCAAAAATTAAAGATAAAGAGAGAATCTTAAAAGCAGCAAGAGAGAAGAAAAGAATTATGTACAAAGGGGTCCCAATTAGACTATCAGCTGACTTCTCAAGGGAGACCCTGCAGGCAAGAAGGGACTGGCAAGAAATATTCAAAGTAATGAAAATCCAAAACCTACAACCACGAATACTCTATCCAGCGAAATTGTCATTCAGAATAGAAGGACAAAGAAAGTGTTTCCAGGACAAAATAAAACTGAAAGAGTTCATTAGATCCAAACCACTGTTATATGAGATGTTAAAGGGACTGGTTTAGAAAAAGGAGGATCAAGACAATGAAACCTAAAATGAAAACTGCATCACAAGAAACAACAGAAGCTAGGGAATTGAAACAAAGGCAAACTAAACAGGCAACGAGAGTGGAAAAAGAACTATAGGTACGGGGAACATATTGGGGGGAGGTCAACAGGGAGGGGGAATGGGGAGAGGGAGGGAGATGATATAGGCATTAAGGATCATGGTAGGAGGGAATGGAATAGACAGAGAGAGGCTGAGAAGATCTGTATGCACAACTAATGGACATGATCTAAAAGGGGGGGACAACTGGAGGGAGGGGGGCCACCGGGTGGAGGGGATCAGAGGGAAGGGAAATTGGCACAAATGTAATATTATAATCAATAAAACACATTAAAAAAAAGTTAAAAAAATAAAAAAAGAAAAAAAAAAGAAAAAAAAATTACTCTGCTACAGTAAAACTGTAACTTCAGGGAGTTAATATTGGTACTGGTGAAAGAGTAGGCATTTTGTGAGTGTCTGAGTGTGTAAGAGTATATGAAAAAAAAGAAAAGACCTAGAATAAAACTTAATTTTATTTTTTCAAATTAAAAATTTAGCTTAGTCTTTTTATAAAGTATCAATTTAGCTTAGTCTTTCAGATCTGAGAAACTTTGTTTCCTGAATAATATTAAAAATTAGCTCTTAAAAAAATAATAAAGCTTCCTATTCCAACTCAGAATTGAGGCAGACAGGCCATTAAAGAAACCTAAAACTCAAACTTAACCTTTTAAAATGGCAACTCACTGACATTGGCATAATTATTTAAGCTATTAAAACACAAATTCTGCCTAAATAGTTCCATAGTAAAAAAAGGAAAAGAGGAGGTTCAAACAGGCAAGAACTCTGGGTTAGTAGATTTAAGGATAAGTTTTATTTCCCTAGAAAAGTTTTGCTACTTTCTATAAAAACCATTAAAAATTATTAGCACCTCAACTGCTCCATGGAGAGGTTAACAAAAAGCTTTGGTTTCCTTTGAAGAATTTATATTTTGTTTCCTCTCCAGCCCCAGAAGACAACACAAAATAAACAACAGATGGGGGAAACTAAATAGGACAAATTGAAGGTGAAAGTTTTCAAAGATGCACCAATTTAAGTGTCTACCTCTGAAAAATAAAATCCCTGTGCCTTTTTATTAACTTGATTGTATGTTTTCATATCACGCCTATCATCAGAGCTGAGACCAAGTACACATGCTCGGTGACAAGAATCTGGGACCATCCATTCACTGGTCCAGCAAGTCGGTGCATATGTCCAAAATGTGTGCTTCTTTAGATGCCTCTGGGTTGGACCAGATGTTTTCAAACTCTGTAACGTGTCACTTCTGTTCAAGTAAAAGCTTCAGCAGAAGTGTGAACAAGTCAGTTGAATGCAGAGTTGCCTGCCGAAGGGGTACCTTGGTCAAGGTGCAGGGGTGGCAGAGTCTGCCTACTTCCCCTCTTCACCCCCCAACATGGCTCCACAGACCCTCTAGGGATCAATGGAGCAGACTTTGAAAACTATCTGAGACTTAATATGCAATACCCCAGGTTCAAATGATGCCAAAATACTATAGGGGAAAAACATTAAAATGAATGAAACGTAAAGGCTAAATTAGGTTTATTTTACTACACTAAACCAACCAAAGAGTCAACAGATTCCAAGATTATTTTTCTCCCTTTGTTGTTTTAACAGAATTAGGTCATTGATTCTCACTTAGCAGTATATTTCTGCCTTCCAGGCAAGTAGACTGTATTTTCCCTAAATTCTTATGACATCTTCATTACTGACTCAGAAGATATTAATCAGAAGATAGACGTTAACTTATAAACCTCATTGTAAGACTCCCCCACTAAAGAAGAACAATAACTCAGCATAACCTTTGGTAGAAAAATAAAATAACAGAAGATGATTAAATGATGGCATAAATCTAGGTACATGAAGACCTCAAGCATGGATCACTATAAAACCTCTTTAGTTCATGAAACCTTAAGAAAAGGAATAAAAAAAAAACTATTAAAATTGAATTGAGTTACAAAATCCCAAGAGATTTTTTATCTTCCAATACTAAAGAACTAGTTTTCCTGACCCACTTAGCTTAATCACAAGGTCTAAGGGATGGAGAACATTTTGCATTCCTCCCCACATGGGACACTAATGTTCCTATTAGGAAAACACCTGTGGATAGCATTTCACACTCTATGTAATCTAGCCTTTATCCACTTTACAAAATTATCTGCCACAGCCTAAGCAAAACCTCAGACCTACTCATGTCCTCATTGTTCCTTTAACACCACTGGCTCAATTCCACCTCTAGGCCATCTCTCCTAAACACCTTCGGCCATCTGGTCAGACGATCCAATTCAACCAAGCCCACGACTCAACTTCACCACACTCCTCCTTTGAGCAGCCATCCCTGACACTGCATCCTGTGACCCATCGCCCAGGCCCACAGAGGCCCATGGTACCAATAACTCACTCTGTCCATTTGGTTCTTAATCGTACACCTTCACTGGTATAAATCTTCTCCCATGAACATATCAGACCATGAACTCCTGGTGTGGAGGGCCTGTGACTCACTCTTCTCTATCTCACACAGCATCTACCACCATGCATGCGGCACTCACATGGAATACACAATCAATATTTGCTGAATAAATGAGTGTGGGTCTCTATACCTACTATTCTCAATCTCTCAGCCATATATGGAGCAGTACAGAAAAGTATACAAAGTGAAATACAAGCAGAATTTGGTTTTCCACTATCACCCATACCCATGACTCTTCTACCAGCCCATGCTTCCTCTTAGACATTCATATTTGTTTTATTATGTTGTTTATCTCAGAACACACTCTGATTAGCCTTTAATTTGTTGTAATAAATCTTTATTATCCCTGACACTGTTTAGAATGCATGGCTGCCTGATGAGTCAAGGAAATGATTTACAATGAAGTTGCAATAGATTTTGCACTTCCCTTCACTTAATGTTAGCCTGCCAATTTCATTGAAGAGCATTACTCCAAAGTAGTTCAAACAACAGCTATAAAGTAATAGGATTAAAGTGCCAAAGAAACAGACCAAAGGTCCTAGGAAAAGATCACCAAAATCTGGTTAGATGGGACCTAACAAAAGCACATGAAGAGCCTGGTGCCACTGCCTTGTGATTGGCTTACTCTCTTCCAAACTTCAATTGACAGCCATCTCTCCCATCTAGTCCATAGATGGCAAAGAGGCTTGAGAATATCCAGTCTACAGTAGAGTAGAAAGTGAAATCTTTCACCCTGATTTTCCAGAGCACTATCCCACTAAGCAACGTGGGGAAATATGTAAGTCTCGATGCAGAATGCGCATGTTTCACACAAAGCCAGCCCATCTGCAGTCCTCCCTCTGAGGCCTGCCCAAGCAGCAGAAAGCTAACATCAGACTGACTCTAGAACTCTGCAAACCCAAGTCACCTCCACAGTAGCCTCATTAGCTTCTTGTTCACCCATGAGGTGTTCAGACTCATCACTGTGACCACTTCCATTGAGTCCATTCTGACATTGGAGAACTGTTGCAACCCTGACAAGTTCCCCACAGGCACAGTGGCGCAGAGAGAGGATTTAGCCCAGTGGGTCTCAGGTGGAGCCATTCACAGTGAACTTTCCACCTAAGCACAGAACCCCTCTAGGATGTTATCTTCACTGTTCCATGTTGAGACTTCAAGCCCAGCTGCACAACTTCTGGAGGAAGTTGGGTGGGCAGCAAGCAAGGAGAAGAGCCCCCATCCTAAGCTCATCAGACCCCTAAAACTGATTAATCACTTTTCTCCCTACCCTGGTAAGAGGAGAGCAAGAAGCTGGTAGCACTACATGAGCTATGAGTTCTGGTTTCCATCACTATGATGGCCAAGCTAAAAATAAGGTCCCAAAACAGCTTGGACACGAGAAATACATTTTGTATGTCACTGTTGAATCTGAACCCCGGGCTACATATTAGCATTATTATTCCAAAAACTGTTTATGGAGATATAATACAATGTTGCCAGCTGTTTCTTTCAAGGAGAAAAGCTGCCCTTAAGTAAATATATATATGTTTTTTTGTTTGTTTATTTTTAAATGTTTGGTCTTTTTATGAAATGATAGTGTTAGTAAAGATTATTTTACTATCCATACCTCACAAAGGTAAAAAGTTGGTGAATTTCATGTTTACTTTCATGTTATATATATCTGTAAGATTCAAATTCTAGGACTACTGACTTAGACTTCTATTCCAAGCCTCTAACTTAAGGGAGCCATTATTTTGCCCACAGAGGTTGGTGGTGAGCTACAAGTCAGAGACAAAGCCAATTCTATACCTATATCTCCAGCTGGGCAGCATGCCATGATGCCTTTTAAGATGTTAGTGCAAAGTTGACCCCAAAGACAAGCAAAATAAAAGCAAAAATTATTGAAGGGGACAGCACCAAACTAAAAAGCTTTGTACAGCAAAAGAAACAATCGACAAAGAGACAACCAATTGAATGGGAGGAGATATTTGCAAACAATACCTTCAACCGGAAGCTAATACCCAAAATATATAAAGAATTCATACAACTCAACAACAACAACAAAAATCTGATTAAAAATGGACAGAGGATCTGAATAGAAACTTTTCAAGGACCAACAGATATAGGAAAAAATACTCAACATCACTACCTATAAGAGAAATGCAAATCAAAACCACAGTAAGATACCACCTCATACCTGTTATAATGCTTATTTCCAATAAGACTAAAAGAAGTGTTGGAAAGGATGTGGAGGAAAGGGAACCCTTGTACACTGCTTGTCATAATGAAAATTGGTGCAGCCACTATGGAAAACAGTATAAATGTTCTTCAAAAAATTAAGAATAGAACTACCATGTGACCCAGCATTCCCTCTTCTGGATATCTACCCCAAATATTTGCAAACCCTTACTCATAAAGCTATACATACCCCTATGTTCATCGTAGCACTATTTACAATAGCCAAGACATGGGAACAACCCATGTGTCCTTTGATGAGTGACTGGATTAAGAAGGTGTGGTACATATATACAGTGGAATACTGTAATATTTAGCCATAAAAAGATGAAATGTTGCCATTTGCAACAGCATGGATGGATGTTAACAGTATTATGCTAAGTGAATAAGTCAGATGGAAAAGGACAGGAACCAGGTAGTTCACTCATATGTGGGACATGAAACAAAAAACAAATAAAATTCAAAAACAAAAACAAAAAAAATGAAACTCAGATACAGACAACAGAAGGGTGGTTACCGGGGGGAAGTGGATGGGGAGAGAATGAAGAGGGTAAAGGGGGTCACACACATGGTGATAGGAGACTAGACCTTGGGTGGTGAGCACACAATGTACTATACAGATGTTGTGTTATAAAGCTGCCCACCTGAAATTTGTTATTAACCAATGTTATTTGAATAAATAAAAAATAAAAATAAGTTAGTTCATCATATTATTTTTATAACTCAATGAAAAATATAAATTTTAACTTATTTTAAGATAATTTCAAGTACATATTACTTATTCACATTGAAAATAGAATTTGGCTGTAGGAGGTTTATAAAATTGTTTCATTGCTTTAGAGTTATAAATAAAGCATGGATACCATATGCCAATTTAAGGATGAGTATCTACATATTACTTTAACATATTGGTGAAATTCCACAGATTATCTACAAAATAACTAGATATGCTTTGTGAATAGGTCTCATAGTACTAGCCTACCTCTTTTTTAAATGAATGCCTATTGTATAACTTGGCTGTATAGACTCTGGCAGGAATAAGTTTCCATCAAAGATAGATTCATGTGGTAGGCCAATAGCCCACAACATAGGCAATTCTGAGATTACAACCCCAAAATGCCAAAGAAATTAAGGGTGAAAACTGTGTGGCAGTCTTAGGGCAAGAAGGACTGAAGTACTGGTCTCCATTTTAAGTGCCAAAGGGATACTCTGAAAATAAACAATATTCAAAGCTGTTCTTCCACAGATTTTGAGAAACTTGATTCCAAATTGTTTCTCATGAAAGTCACTATACTGGGGGAGCTATTCATGGCAAACCACCTGGATAATGTTTATTTCTAGACCTCTAATTGATCATAATTGTAAATGTGCTCTCTACCGAAGTACCCTCACATGTAAAATAAGCAGCTAAATTCGGCCAGTCCCCCCGCCCTCCCAGCTCCATAGCCAGACAGTTCTGGTTGGCTCCTGTAACAATGTTCGGGCCTGTCCTGCCAATCAGCATCAGACGGGTGCCCACTGACAACATGCACTGCAAAACAGACAAGTCCTGTGAAATTCTTCATGGCATTGCCCCCCTCACACCCCCTTTGTCTGTTTTCATTCTCTTTCTCACTCTAAATTGACTCTTAGCTCACCTTCCTATTAGTTGCGACTAATCCATCATCTGCAAGATGACTAATGACCTGCCTTTCAGGGTCTTATTATTCTGTTTGGGTGAATGGTGAATTGGCACTTGCTGTCTAGGGAAATAGAAGGGATGCTGAATTAATGAGCATGGTTAATTTGAATTCTCAAGAGTGGTTCAACAGACCGGGCTACTTTGAACAGAAATCTGCAACTCAGATATTCTGACCTTTTAAATGCCATCAAAACTGTAATGTAAGTATACTTTACTTCTGCCTATAGTAGCATAAATCAGAATAACTGGCTTAATTAGTTTTGTTTGCAGTAAGCTGAGTTATTAAAAACCACAACTCCTTGAGAGCAGTTGGTGTGGCCATCTGGCCCATGACTTTGCTCCTGGTCTCTTTCCCTTCCTTTTCTTGCAGCCCAGAAGCTGACAGTTCTCCAGACCCACAGCATTTTTGCTGTTCATACAAGTGGGTGTGTGAGGACAGAACTAAGGTCATTCACCTGCACAAGAATGTTCACCTGGAAGAAATGTGGTCCATTGGGCTGTGGAGAGTCTGTCTGGGAAGAAACTAGTAGCAAGGTTGTTGGCTCCTGAGGCTAGCAGCAAGAAAGAACACATCTAACATGCATCTGAGTAACTGTCCATTTGCTGTGAACTGTGCACCCCATTTGGCCTAATCAGAGATTCCTGGACCCAAGCTCATCTCCTAAATCACCAGCTCATCTAAGCCATAGTCTATTGACATTCTTCTCGTCCCACTCTCATCATTGCAGGTCCCTCGTTTTCTGGAATCTCCAACAGGAAAGGGGGAAGGATAGTTCTCTAGTCCATTTCAGGTCTTAATTATTTAAACATGATTCCTGCTTCAAGTGGCCTCGAGGTCTAGAAAATTAAATGTCTTCCTTATAAAACATTCCATGCCCTGGGAGTCAACTGGATTCTAGTTCTCTACTACAGAATTCGGTAAACGGCCTTAGGCAATTCACTGAATTTCTTTGAAAGTCGATTTTCTCATTCAGAAAATGGGGAAGTTGAACTGGATAAAAAGCAGAGTACTTTACAAATTTAAGTTCTAGGATTCTGTGACTTCCTGAACTAAATACAACTACAGCATCCTCTTTCTATTCTTCAGTGTTAAAACCTACCTCAATTAATTTAACTAATAAAATATATACACACACACATACACACCACTAATTGCTTTTTTCCTACTGAAAAGAAAACACACACTATGCTCCAAGTGCAATTCATGCTTCTCATCATTTTTGAACTAATTAGTAATTATAACTATTCAGAAAGCTGTAGTTACACACAACCCAGATCAGGGATTTCCCCTGAAATCCATACAACCCCTCAATACTGGAAGAAAAGATGAGAAGACCATTCCTTTTCCTTTACAATCAAGACTAGAAGACAAAATTCTCAGTTTAAAGCAATGATAAATACACCTGACTAGAAAAGCCAACTTGTTCTGAAATTATCAGAGACCACCTTTGATTTCTTGGTCATCAAAAGTTAACCAAAACATTTTAGCCCTAAATCATAGCAGCAGGCATAAATGGTGCTCTAAGTATTTTGTTTGCAAACTTTTTAAATGTAAGAATTCATAGTCCTTTATGTAGCTGAAAATAAAAGTGAAAAGGGTATTTAAAAATCATTCAAGATCTTCAAATTCAATGCATTTAATATTCTATTACTACACACTAAATACTGTGTGTGTGTAGAAAGCAAGCTCCAATAATTAAAATATCCTCTTTGAGCAATCACTAACCCAACCTTTGTGGTTACAGAAGGCCTAAAGATTTGTTTGGCCAAAAAGTCCATTTAGTTTTTTTCTGTAAAATATAAGATACATTTTTCATTTTCACCAATAACTTTATTGATTTGGATATTCTGATTATGTCGACTATCTCCTGCTATTGGCTTCTAGCTGGTAGAGGCTGGGGTGCTGCTAAACACCTTCCGATGCATAGGACAGCCCACAGCAAAGAATTATTTGGCCAAAATAAATGTCAATAGTACCAAGAAACTTCGCAAACCACTTTTGACATGTTCAATCAATCACAGCATGTGCTCCATACACTGCACAAATCTTTTTTTTGCAATTCAGTTGCATTTCACCTTTCTTGAAATAAAACATAATACACCAAAAATGTGTATCTCCTTCCATCTTCAATATTAAAATGGCTGCACAAAAATTCACCAATTTTGATCAGTTTCTTTTAAATGCATGCTAATATGACAGCTATCAAAATACAACCTAACAAAATTGTTTCGAATGAAGTTAAAGACAGCTAAACATCACTGAAGCCATTGTATGGAAAAAAGCATAATGGACTTTTTGTCCAACCCAATAACTGAGGCTATGAAGAAAAAAAAACCTAATAAGTGTTATTCCTGAAGTTTTTACCTGGTAATTGAGTGTTTGCCTAGTTTCAATCCAGGCCCAAGACCAAGTCCCAAGACTTAATATACCCTTTCATAATGATTCAAGTACAAACTGTAAATGTCCAGTATAATACATAACTCTGTTGTGTGAAAACTGTAAATGATTCATCTGAATGTGAATAACCCAGTTATTGCCTTTTATCTTAGGGAGGACAAACCGGTATTGCCTTTCTAAGGATGATAATGTGACCTGCTGTTTCTCTGCCATTTTCCCTTTTCTCAACACCTCTCCTGCCTCTGTGGCTTAAGGATCCTCTGTCTCAGAGAGAGCAGCCACTCTTTCCACTGCAAGCTTTTGAATGGCTCTCTAAAAAGGAGGCAATTTATGTCCGGCACAGCGGTAACTTGAACCTCACTCTTTTGCAGATTAGATAGAAACTCTTATAACTTAGAGCAGAGATTTCAAATCTCTGTTCTCAAGTGTCCCTTGGTCTATTCTTGATATTGAATCTCAACTTTCCTAGAATTCTTGAAAACCAGTCCATTTTGGAACTTGAAACTATTCTTACTATTTCCCAGAGTCAAATTCAAAATGAATAATTTTTTTCTCAAATGTGCACAATACTTGTTCTAAATATTATGTATGAAAGTACTATTAAGGGCAACCTGATTGTGCCAAAGTACCCAAGAAGCAAATATTTCTGGGTTCTTCTAGGAATACAACAATTCTCTTAAACATAGACCAAAAAAAAAAACAAGCAAAAATGAGCCTCAGAAAGCCAAAATACTTATAGATGCATGGCACATGCACCATGCACTAAACCTCACACACTTTATTCAGATAACGACACTTCAAGGCCCTTTACTCTCCTTTGAAACAGTTCTGATCAGTATGGTTAATCACTCTTGCAGGATATGACCAGCCATTAGCAACAGCAGAACAGAATTTAGAAACAATGAGAAAATGAGTTAAAGTCAGGCCAGCTGAGGGCAGCAAAGATACTGCAACAGGAGATTGGTACCTGAAGTGACTGAAAATCTATTACTTTAAAAGTAAGTACTGGGGGAAAAAAAAAAGAATAGCCACTTGGGGCCTCAGGTCTATCTAGCATAAGAATCCCTGGGGTCTCTAAGCATCAGAAGTGGCTAAAATTTGAAAAGTTTTAGAGCCTGAAGTCCTAAATTTCAGTATGACAAATATCATCAAGCATACACTGGCCCAATGGTGCTATACAACTATACCTTATTGTTATTAAAAAAAAAAAAAAAAAAAAAAAAAAAACCTCAGCAAAGTCTGACTTTACAGTCTCATTTCTGACCAAACAGTCTCATTTCTGACCAATGGAGCTTGACTGAGATCCCTACACCAATGCATCCAGAATCATCTATTGTTATTGATGAGTAAATGTATAGCTTTATAACTTGTCAAGTTATCTGGTGAAATGGAATACTCACCAGAACTTTTCATTTCCCCTATGTGTCATTCTAAATTACTTTAGTTTGAAAGATAAATGCATCACTAATTCAATAATCATGTACTTTCTACTGTATCTTCTGGAAAGTTGCAATAAATTGGAAAATACAAACATCTAATTAATTTCAATTGGATTTAAATGACACGCCCATCATCAGCTAAAAGGGATTCTTGGTTGACTTCACAGCAGCAACTAGCTTATGTGACTGGATGCATCTGACATTTGTTTGACTAAACAGTCAACTGACTGTTTGACGTTGTTCATATGCAATATTAAAGTTACTACAACATACATGTACATACACATATATATAATGTATAGATTGTAGATACAGGAAATCTCCTTTGGAAAAAGATGAAAAGAATCCCCTAGATTTAAAGAATGTTTATAGCTTTGTGCCATTATTTCCAGTGGAGTTGAAAAATCTTACATCCTACTGGAAAATACCTTTCTAAGCCATCTAGGTTTTCCAATAATAGTTTGCCTCTTAGATATAGTTTAAGAAATTGCAAAATATTCCCAATAATAAGTTTGTGTCATTAAATAAAAATGTATACTAATATATTCTTATGATGAATGCAATGTGCACACACAAGTATGTTACAATAATTGATTCTATTTTTCAAGACTACTTAAACTGATGTCTTATCAAAGTGGATATAAGGCTACCAAATTATTGTATTAAAGTTTGAAGATCAAAAACTATTATCTGGTTCTTTAACCATCTTCATGTCTGTTCAAAAAGTTGAAAATATATTCAGAGGTCCTCAATTAAAACCAGCTCTAGCATATAGTCATTGTTCAAATTTTTCTCCAATTTAATTTCTATTGTCCAAATTTATTCATAAGTGATGTTATGATGTTTTCTAAGCTAAATAAGAGATTTATGAGAGCAATTATTGACACTATTCTGCATCATCCTCACTTCAGAAAAATCCAGCTGGGCCTCTTCACACATGGTTCTTACATCTCCACAAACAAGACCACTTTGTGTTATCAGTTTTTGTTCACTCATTATAAACCTCAACAGAGAATAAGGAGCAGTCTTAAAACCCAGGGTGACACCTACAAACTGGGTGACCTAAAATGCAGTGTTCTCTTGTGGGAAAAATGCATTAGCATTGCAGATGTCGCATGATCTACATGCACCATTGGCATCTACTGTAAACGGGTTAGAAACTCATGTTCTTTTCCCATCTGGGTGTGAGGGCTTAAAAAAGTAATCTTGAACTAGCCATATGCCACAGTTTCCCCAAATTAACCAAACAAGTACACCCTATAAACACTCAAATTTTCAAAGCATATCCCCTATAAGTGCATTATCAGATAGCTTTGATCTGGGTTGAGAGGGATGAAGTTTTACAGTACCTGCTTGGGTCAGACCTTCTCAGTCCTGGAGTACATTTCAGCAAAGGAAGGGAAAAGTTAACTTTCTTCTTCCCAGGAAGCTCAGGTATTTGAGAGCTTCACTCACACCAACCCGTCTTATGCAACCATCAGTCACCTAGGGCAATGGGTTTCACCCGCTCTGCTCATTAGAATCACCTGAGGAGCTCTGTGCAACATGCCCAGGCCCAGTGCCAGACCAATTCAATCTGCCTTTGAGCGTGGGGCCCAGGCACCAGTATTTTTTCAAAGCTACCACAGTGATCTCAATCTGCGGCCAGACTGGAAAACACTGCTCCAAAACAGTGGTTCTGAATCAGGGGGCAATTCTGCCCACTCCCTGGGAACACCTGGCAGGGCCTGGGACACTTTTAATTAGTCACCACTGGGTGCGGCTTGGGGGTAGAGCCCAGGATGCTGCTAAACCTCCTAAAAGACACAAGACAACCCCCTCGCCACAAAGAATCCCATGGCCCCGAATGTGGGCAGCACTGTTGCTGAGAGGTCCTTCTCTAGAGAAAGAGCTAGTGGGAGAAACAGCCTGCTCTTTCTATCTCTAGATACTCTCACAGAAAACAGGAGGCAGTAGACGCTTTCAGGAGAAAGACTTGCAACCCTGACACTGTCCCGCAAGGCCACATGTGGTTCTAAATGGACCTTGTCCAACACAGCAAATGGTGCCCTCGTGTGTGCTCTCCCTGGCTACATGATGTTGAAAGAGAACATGAAGCTGCTGTGCACTGCAACATGTTCGAAAATGTCAAATTAGGAATAACTGAGCAATGTGTTTAGAAGAAGATAAAAAGTAAAAAGAAGAGTTATGTTTCTTCTTCTATGTATTTTTTCTCAGTTGCTGATACCCAGACATAGGTGTCTCTAGAATTAAAATAAAACTCTTTCTATTATTCTTTGACTGGGTGGACTATGTACTTGTAAAGAAAGACCTGATGATCAGAACCATCATTGTCTGGGAAGTTAACAGTATACCAGAGCTGTTATTGCTCAAAGAACCTGTATCATCCATGACACCTACGACCTGGGCTACAGAATTTTCTGTTAAAAAAGCAAAGATCTGCCAGCTGACACCTGGAAGCAAAACCTCTTGGACTCACTGTGGAAGGGAATGCTTTAAAAGTTCAGTCCAACATTGGCTTTCAATGGAGTCAGGTAAATGAATCCCCCATTCTCAAGGAGACTATCAGTTTGTACATTTACAGCAAGAAGGGGCTATTCAATTACTTAATTTACAAATCTGGAATACAGCAAGTAACCTGACTGAATAGACAAATGCCTTAATGTCTAGATGTGATAAGTGTTGAATCTACTTCAAATGGAACTCTCTACAAATTGAGAAGAAATAGTTGAATAATAACTTTTAAACAAGTAAATGTACTCATGAGTATTTTGTTCAGTTTACAGGGATTTTTTTTTCTGTTTGTTTTGTCTTTGCTTTTGTTGTTTTTTAATCAGCTATGAATTTAAAAATGGCTATATAGTGCTAGTTTTAAAGTAAGAAAATGCCTAAAATTTGTCTTTGCATCCAGTTGGATATTAAGCCAATTATTTAAACCAAAGGAAACACTTGGAGGTCAAGTTTATCAACTACTTAATGCAATTGAAGGCACAAGAAGATTTAAAGATGCTCAAGGCACAGTCAACTAAAACAGCAGTTGTTTTCACTGATGTTCCCTCAGTTCGTGTATGTATGTCTTCTTGGTGGGAATGCATATCCTTAGAAGTAGGACAATATCCCACCATCTCTGTTTCATTCTACCATAATGCAGACACACTTCCATTTGCTTTCACCTGCTTTTTGTTCATATAAAAACATACCAGTGCTCATCCAAAACACTTGTGTCTCACACCAATGCCAAACAGAATGACTCTGTAAGTGACTCAGCAAATCTGCTATTTGAGATAAACCTTGCTACTGGTTCCTATCTGTTTAGAAGCCAATGACTCAACCAAAGTGTATAGGGATTTATAAGTATAAAAGATCGTGTCTTTCCATCCATATCAAAAATTAATTTGTAATGTCAGGATAAATATAAGCTACCAATGCCCAAGTTTATAGACTGGTGATCCATGAACATTGTGCCACTTCATTTTCCAATTAATTACTGAAATAAAAACGTAATGCAAATGTACTATAAATGGACCTTGGTGAGGATATCAATTGTCAAAAGAATATGTTACTTTAGAATGAGAAAAGTAAACACAAAAATTAAATATAGTGGCATTATAAATGATGCATCGAATTTTTAACTGAATAAAATTGTTAAATTTTAAAAAACATTTGACTGAACCCCTAAGTTTATCAGAATCCAGACAATAATAAGTCATGATGTAATACCATCCTTTAATACCATCCTTATCTACTGACATACCTTACTTTATGACAGGCATTGTTTAAAGTTGCACCCAAAATCTTTTGTTATAAGTTAAATCACACATTGATTAAAATAAGTGAGTTTTTTATTTTAAAAAGTGGTTTGATAGAGAGAATTGTTCTGTTAGTTAACCATCTGCCCTTAAGTTGTTTGTTTGTTTGAAATACAAAGTTTCCTTATAATAGTGCATATTGTTTACTTCTCAAGCTCATCAAAAAGTAATCAAGAAATGAAAAGTCATTAACTTAACCATCCTGTTAGCCCATTACCCTCTGAAGACAAGCTTCATGGCAATGACCCATCTTTGGTAGTAACACAACCAAAATATCCTTCTCAATGACTTTCACCCATGTGAGAGATGCGGAGCCAATGCTGCCCACAGCAATCAAGGCAGCATCTCTGCCTCTCCTGGAAAGAGTGGGTGAAGGTGAAACAAACTCACAAGCTCCAGCCAGCCAGGAGGCCTCAGCACAGCAGGTGAACTGGCCTCTCGCACCTCCATCTCCCAACACACCCAACCCATCATCCTCTCTCCCACCCTTTCTAGTTCATTTGCGCTAAAGAGAACATTGGATGCATTAGAAGCCAAGCTTCAGAAATCAATTTTCAGCACTACAAGAAAAGGATTAGGATGAAATTGAATCCAACAGGTAAATCCCCAAGTACAATATTGAAAATTTACCCCATTGTGTCACTGTTAAAAGTGGAAGCCACCACTGCTCAAAGCTTTGACTCCTGAGCAGCTTTCAAATAAAGTGAGAAACCCCAGATATTTGAATGAAGAAAGCCCACAGTTTATAAAACCAATCATTTTAGTTCCAACTCAACCATAGGTAACATAAAAGGATTGTGAGGATTTTTGTTTTTTAAAGAAATGATTTTTTTCCTCTTTAGTTCAAAGTGGCTTCAGAACCAAGATGTAGAAAATTAAACCTCTTCTAAAAGGTTTTAAAACGTGGGTTCAGAGCCTCCTCAGCAAACTCAGTGGATATTATGCTTTGGAAACAAAAGGTGTGTCCTAACACATCTGTACATTTTTAAAAAGGAACATTTAAGCAACTAACAAAGATTTCTCTCATAAGGTAAAAGAGTGCACTATTCAGAGTATGTTACAGGGAGTTTGGTGGGAAGATTGGGTAGGTTTTAAGTGAGTAGATAAGCGAATTATTTAATTCATTTTAGATGCAAAGTAAAGTTACAGATTCATGCTAAGGTCGCCAACACAATGAAAAAAATCTCCTTGGACAAGTAAGGCATGTTTCTAGCACTCAGGCAACCCAGCATCAAGCCTGTTTAGGGACACCATATTTCCTTTTTAATGTTACTGCTTTTCATAGTAAATATTCATGTCTTCCTGCACATAAACTATTAACTGGATTCAAAACCTTTGGGTCACCTGCTCCATAAGCGAGCCCCAGTAGGAAACTGCACACAACTTAGAAAATGCTCAAGTTCAGGATGGAAGAATCTTAGACGGTTCTGTTTTTATCTTCAGTACCCATAAATCTCACCCTGATTACTCAGGGTCTCGTGGAATTATTGTTCCTCTCCCTCCCCCAACGCCTCCTAATCTTCTCCAGGCTTACTGGACCGATAATTGTATGAACTAAAACCAACGTGGGGAGGGGTGCACACCATGACTTGGGGGCAAACGCTTGTTCCTCCCCCACGCCACCCTCCAGCCAGCCTGCACTTTCTAATGTGGCTGGAACGCCCTTTATCACTGAGCACTCTCTACCGAGCTGCCCCAGCCAAAGCGGTTCCCCAGCACATACTGACCCACCGTTCATGCCACTGTAGACATTCCGGTGATGGGGTGACACTTCCTCCTGTGCCTGCCTCCGCAGGGTACCCTCCCTGCTGCCGCCGCCGGAGCCGCCGCCGCCACCGCCCACGTGTTTGTGGTCGGGGCTCCCCCCATAATGCTGTTTTAGGTGCTCGGGGCTGGTGCCCCTGGCTCTGGGCAGATGCTCCAAGCTCCCACCGAGGGCGTGTTTCTGAAGGTGCTCAGGGCTCCCTCCGCTGTGCCTGGCATGCTCGGGGCTGCCCCCGGGTCTGTGCTTCTGGAAGTGCTCCGGACTCCCGCTCAGCACGTGCTTGGGCAGCGTCTCGGGGCTGCTCCCGGGGTGCGGGTGCCTTTGCTGCTCAGGGCTGCCCTTGCACAGGGGTTTGTGGTGCTCGGGGCTGGGTCCTTTGAGTGCCTTGGGGTGCTCCGGGGTGCCGGAGGCCCTGGGTTTCTGTAGATGCTCGGGGCTAGTGCTCCTGTGCTTGGCGTGCTCAGGGCTGCCCTCGGCCCGGGGCTTCTGCAGGTGCTCCGGGCTGCTACTACTCGCGTGGTGCTTGTGGTGGTCGGGGCTGTCGGTGCTACCCGTGCTAGAGGTGCTGCTGCCATCGCCCACATCGCGCACGCAGGGCGCCGAGGCGGCGGTGAGCTGGCACAGGCTGGCCTGGCTGTCGATGGAGCAGCGGCTGCCAGCGCAGCCCGCGCCCTTCTCCTCGTCCAGCAGCACGCATAGCTCCTTGAGCTCCATATTCTCCTTCACCACCTCCTCCTGCTTCACCTCCAGCTCCTTCAGCTTCTGCAGGTATAAGGCCACCTCCTTGTGCATCACCCCTGCCGTGAAGCGGCCCAGCCTCTGCCACTCCCGGGACACCCTCTTGCCTTTCTGCCGGTCGTCATCCAAGAAACAGCAGAGGTCCCTCAGCTCCTGGTTGTCCTCCTGGAGTTTCTGGTTGATATCCTGAAATGAGAGAAACAACCATTCAAGAGAGGCACACATAGGAGGCTTCCTCAGGATTAGACTTCCCCAGGCCAGGGAGCTGAGAATGGGTGAATTCTCTGTATTTTTACTGGAGGAGACCTGGAGGTGAGAGGACGCTTCAGCTTTGTAGGACAAAGGAAGGAAAAAAGGAAGGAAGGAAGGAAGGAAGGAAGGAAGGAAGGAAGGAAGGAAGGGAGGGAGGGAGGGAGGGAGGGGAAAAAGAGAAAGAAAGAAAGAAAAAGAAAGAAAGAAAGAAAGAGGAAGAACGAAAGAAAGAGAAAGAACAAAAGAAAAGAAAGCTAATAAGAAAGAAAGAAAGAAAGAAAGAAAGAAAGAAAGAAAGAAAGAAAGAAGAAAGAAAATTGGTTATGCTCCCTGCCTAATGCTTTACATGTATTATCCCATCTAATTTTCGCCAAAGCACTTAGGGGATAATGATTATGGTTCTTTTACAGAAGAGAAAACTGGACCTCAGAAACTTTGTCTTGTCCGAGGTCACTCATTATTTCAATATTTAGAGTGACCTGTTAATTATCAGGAAATCAGGAAACAAACAAGAAAAACAACAAAAGAACACTTCCCTGTCCCATCTTCAAGGAAGAAAGATGGCTGCTTGTGACCTGTGAAATGCTCCAAAGCTCTGAGCTCACAGGCCTTTCATCAGCACAAACGAGCACTGCCTCAGTTTACAGCCCACAGCATGGGATAGAAGCCCCAACTCCCCCACCGAGGGAACCGCACAGTGCCCTCTCGCGCCCTGTCAGTGCTGCGCATCCAACTGGGGCGTGCCACACCCCAGGCACATCTCGCAGGCATCTCATGAGAAACCAGCAATGCTGAGCTTTCGGGTGATATTCAAACATACACCCCCCAAATTGTACCTCTCAGCAGCAAATGCCACCTAACCAACCCTGTTGCTCTTTTTATGAGCCTGTGGTTATGCGTAGTGTCTCCTTCTCTCTTGCCTTCCGCTTCCTAGCCAACGGAGTCTTCTGAAATATAATTCCAAAATTCATCTCATCACTTCCACACTTAAAACCCTTAAAAGCTTCTCCATGCCCTAGGATAAAGTGCAAACTCCTTCAAGTCTCACAAGGCTTTCCATCCGCTGGCCCGGCCTACTTCTCCAACATGAGTGGTGAGTCATCGGTTCATTCACAAATATTTAGTAAGCACCTATTATGTGCCAGGTATCAGTCCAGATGCTAGGGGTGTACTAGTGGATGCTGCAAAGACCTCGACATCCTACAGCTTTCATTCTGGCAGGAAACACTGGCAAAAAGCAAGTACAGAACATAGTGTAATGTAGTAAAAAGTGTTGGGAAGAAAACTAAAGCAGATTAAAGAATACCATTTTTTTAAGAGAGGGTATCTCTGCAGAGAGGGAAGACATATCAGCAAAGGGGCATTTGAGAGATGATCCCAGGCAGAGAGAAGATCAAGTATAAAAGCCCTGAGACATATGTGGCTCACGATGCAGTGAGGTCAGCGTGCAGAAAGGGAGGCGAGCAAGGGGGGCAGAGCTGGGAAAGAGGTCAGAGATGTGTCAGGGGCCAGATAACGCGGGTCCTTGTCAGCCACAGTAAGGACTTTGGTTTGCTGGCAAGCAGAGGACAGAGCAGTGACATGATATGATTCATTTGGTAAAGAATCACCGTAGTTTTGTGTGAAAAATAGACTGGCTGGTGGGGGCAGGGAGATGGAAAGAGAAGAGAGAGACAGGATAATTAGGTGGAAGCCTGGAGACCAGCTAGGAGGCTGCTGCGCTAGCCCAGGTAGAGGGCGAGGGTCGTGGACACATGGAGGCATTCAAGACAGTGAAAACATGCTCTTCCCGACGGGCACTGAGCCCCAACACTGGCCTTGTTTGGTGGCCTCATGGGACAAGCCCTTCTCTCTTTCACTTGGAATGCTTTCCCCCAACCTTCTACACAACCTCCAGGTCTTTGTTACTTCCCCACAGAAGCTGTCCCTGACCACTATCCCCAGTCTTCATGAGGTCTGAAGTCCCCTTCTATGCGCTACCATTACCCCTTAGACTTCGCCTTTGTTGCACTTATTACAATTTGTAATCACATATGATTGAGTGTGGCTATTAGTCATGTCTCCATCCTCATCAGACTAGTCTTGAGATGGAGACCCTCCCACTACCAAACCATCTTTCTGTTCCCCTCTGTGTATACAGAACACTGCACCCCCACTGTAGATACCTGAAACCAAGGAATTTTACAGACTAATGGAGAAGTCCCCATTTAGTCTCCATGGTTTGGTGGGGGTGAAACAGAGGCTGCTACCAAAGATTCCCCCTACTTTACAAAGCCTGAAAACCTCTGGTCTTGTGATTCTGTTACCCATTCCAGAACTAGAGGTGCTCGGAGAGGGACGTAATTCTCTCAAACTCAGATTGATTCCAACACTTCCCCTGCTATTGACCAGAAAAATAAACTAGAAAACATCTGCCAACCACACCCTGCACTTAATAACAGTCATGAGACCAAAAGTGAGAGAGATTTTCAAGGTCCGAAGATGAAGGGGATCTGTGCAGCTTAGTGTTCAACTCCAGTGCTAACTCTTGCCATTACCAACATCTGTTTCCTTGTCTCTAATTCCCTCCTATTCCTTCTGCTTCTCATTGCCACTTTCTGACCTCTGGCCTGAATTTTCCAAAATCCTCTCACCTGGCCTCCCTATCCTGGTCTGTGTCTCCCCTCGGTCTGCCCCATTCCCTCACCCACTCCAGTCCAAGCTCTCTGTGGCCAGATGGATCTCCAGAAACACTCCCTGTGGGTTATGTCTCTCCTGCATACCAACACATATCACCTTCCCTTTGCCTGGGACAATGAGTAAACCCTTGGCCAGGGCAGAAAGGCCTCCCTCTGTCTTTCTACCTTTAGTATCCTCTATATCAGATAATTTTGAACCCTGATTTCATCTAGTTCTCCAGCTAAAATACCATCTTCTGCCTTATATGAACTTATTAGAGGAGAAATTCCTCTGAGAAGACTCCCTCAGCCCTCAAATGACACCTGGAGTACAGCAGCACCAGGCATGAATGAATGAATTAATGAGTAAAATAAGTAATTTTTCCACTCTCTGCTTACTGCATGTAAGACACACTAGGTAAGGCACTCACTGGTCGTCATTTTCTTTTTTACTCTTCTAAAGTAGATATCTTAGTTTCTGAAGGGCAGAATCCATCCCAATGTCCTTCTTCACATTTTTGACACACCTGGCATGGCGCTTTGCATAGAGAGAACACTTAATATGTGTTTATGAACTGACCAACCTTTTAAAGCCCTAGGCCTGTGGTCAAAACAGAATAGAGCTCTAGCTACTGATGAAGGGTTTCTTATTATTATTTGCAGCAAGTCCTGTGATGGTAGAGTCTACAATAATGAAAGAATAAGTTATCCATTGACACTTGACACTGATGCTTTAGGCAAAATCAGAAGCTATGGATATTCTGATAAAATAATACTACACATAATTAATCTTTCTAAGCTACAAAAGTTATTCTACATTTAGTTCAATCCTGGTGTGTCATAAAGTCCAAATCATGTTCTTCTTCATCTAAATTTCCATCTGAAATTACTTCCCTCTGACTATCCTACAACTGTTCCTGATTTCACGAAAAATGGGAAGTAAACAGGACTTGTGCTGCTGTGGGCTTCAAGGAGTGAAACAAATACTTCTCAGAATTCCGGCTAGGGGAGAAAAGGATGGATATGAGTCCATTCACTTTCCTTTATCACAGCTTCCTTCTTCCTACTATTAGTTCTCTTGGGAATATTACTTATTTCCAAATTTGAGCTATTTTGTTTGCCTTCTGATGAACAGCTAAGCAACCAACTTGATAATAATAAACTTGTGAGCCAGCTTCTTCAAATCTGCCACATTAAAACTTCGGTTTCCTTCTTCAAAACACTAAGTATCCTTTTAACATTGCCACAAGCCACCAGATGTTATCCTGCTGTTTAAAGTGGACTTCTAAAAGATTAAATTATCTCATAGCATACAAACCAAAATTTTACTCATAAGATTCTCAAATACTGTATTGTGGTTAAAGAAGAATTGTTTTGTTATTTTCCATGATTGCAGAATGGGAAATTGGTGTGTTGAGGAGCAAGGAAAAAAATCAACATGCTGCAGAGACCCAGTACCCCCAAACCCACCCCTACCTCCTAAAAATCCAGGTCAGAGCAGCCTGAGTGTTGATGTGCAGTCAGCAAAGCACAGGCACAGTTCTCAGGAATCCAGTTCCTTACAACATCAGAACCCTAATCTCCTTTCTCCACCCCGTTCAGTACCAAATTCTAACTGGAAAATGTCAACTAGCTAAAAGAAAGGAAAGTCAGCCTATTTTGACCATTTTTATCTGTAGGACCTTGCGTTACTTCAGCTATATATCACTTCATCCTCACCAAACCTCACATGGAATTAATATCTCCAGTTAGCAGATGAGAAACTAAGGCTTAAAGAAATTCAGTTTTCCCAGTCCTTAGTCTTTCCACTGCCTCCCATGGCACTGCCTCTGAAATGTTCAAACACAAACAAGTCAGCCAGTGGCTGAACAGAGTCATAGCCCCCTCAGGGGGAAAGAACTGATGCTCCCATCTCCCCAGGTCTACAGCTACAGTACCACCCAGCAGGGCATAAAAAAGAAAAAGTGTTATGGCCTTAATTACCCTAAATTTACAGTTCTCAATTGAGAATCCCAAGTCATCAAAGAAAAATCCTTTCCTTCCAGAATTATTCAGCCAACTGCATTTATAGATCACTGTGGTGTCCAGGGAGGCTCTTGAGACTGGCCCCTGCAGGGTTTTAGTGTAGCCCCTGAGAGGTGGGTTAGAGGTCTTGGGGATACCACCTTGCAGCTGTTCAGGAATGACGGGAATGAAGAGTAGAGGCTGTTTCAGAAAATAACCAGACCCCGTCATTTGTGAACTTGATAAAGGAGGTAGGCTGGGAAGTCTTTTAATGCCAGGTCACAAAGTTAGACCAGGAGACTCCCCTACTTAGGGTGCGACCACCCTTACCTAACTGGCCTAATAGGTATTTCTCTCAATGAGGGTAGTGGAATGAAGACCAGGCATCGCACTCCTCATGCATTGGCCCACACGTACAATCAATCCACACAAACTAAAAGAACTTTCAAGTATTTTCTGAGCTGTTATGTCAATTCTCCATACTCTTAACTGCCTAATTAACTCTTTCAAGTCATCTTACAGTTCAAAACATGGAAGATTAAATTGGAGGGTTACAAACTATACTTTTATTTCAACTCTGCCTAATAGCCAGATCCTGAACATGTGTCCCCTCCCGGTGAGAATAACTACCATTTTTTGAAATCAAGTTCAGTGTTAAACCTTCCCCTACATTATCATAACTTACTGTCACAACACACTAGGAGATGGTTATTTTTTTAATTGCCTTTTATTTTTCAATTACAGTCGACATACCATATTATATTAGTTTCAGGTGTACACCTGGGAGAGGTATGTAGGACCCTGGAGCATGCTCTTGGGTCTTAGATACCAGCTGACTTTGGGAGAGAGGAAAAGACCTCTGGGCTATCCTGCATGGTCCAGGGAGGAGGCTGGGAGAGGCTGCTGAGGTATACCTTTGGGCCTGGCTCAGCAAAGGGGTGGTGGTTACTGTCCTCAGACTTGGGGTGAGGGGCGCATGCCATCAGGACAGCCTGGCTGACTAACCACATTTACTCAACTTGAGTGTTGAACCCCGATTGTAATGTCTGTACATCGCCTTTCCTCAGCGGACCCAGAGCCCGGGGAAGCAGGAAATCACTACCAGCCTCTTGAACTGCTTTGTCTCCAAAATAAACTACTGAAATCAAATTGCAATAGACATTATATAACTTACTAAGTGATTAGACATTATGCAACTTATTAAGTGATCATCTTGATAAATCTCACATCCAGCTGACACCATACAAAGTTATTAAAATATTATTGTCTATATTCCCTGCGCTGTATTTTCCATCCACATGACTGTTCTGTAACAACCAATTTGTAATTCTTAATCCCTTCACCTTTTTCACCCATCCCCTGAAACACCCCTCTCATCTGGCAACCATCAAAACATTCTCTGTATCTATGAGTCTGTTTCTGTTCTGCTTGTTCACTTATCTTTTTAGATTCATTTGTTCATAAATATGTATTTACTGCCATGTTATTGTTCATATTTTTTCTTTTTTTACAGTCTTTTTATTCTTAAAGGAGACCCTTAAACATGGTTTTGGTGGTAAAGAACTTCTTTAGCTTTTTCTTGTTTGGGAAGCTCTTTTTATGTCCTTTGATTCTCAATGATAGTTTTGCTGCACAGAGCAATCTTGGTTGTAGGTTCCTGCTTTTCAACACTTTGAATATTTCTTGCCAATCCCTTCTGGCCTACAAAGTTCCTGTTGAGAAATCAGCTGACAATCTTGTGGGAGCTCCCTTGTAGGTAATTAACTGCTTTTCTCTTGCTGCTTTTAAGATTCTCTGTCTTTAACCTTTTGCATTTTAATTATGTGTCTTGGTGTGAGCTTCTTTGGGTTCATCTTGTTTGGGACACTCTGCACTACCTGGATTTGTATGTCTATTTCCTTCATCAGGTTAGGTAAGTTTCCCATTAGTTTTTTAAATAGGTTTTCAATTTCCTGCTCTCTCTTTTTTGCTTCTTATATTCCAAATCACTGATTTGATACTTAGCTTCGTCTACTCTGCTATTGATTCCCTGTAAATTATTCTTCATTTCAGTTAGTGTATTCTTCATTTCAAACTGGTTCTTTTTTATGGTTTCCAGGTCTCTTTTTATGCTGTTGAAATCCTCTCTAAGTTCATCTACTCTTCTCCTAAGTTCATTAAGCATCCTTAGAACCAGTATTTTGAACTCTGCATCTAGTAGATTGCTTGTCTCCATTTAGTTTTGCTTTTTTTCTGGAGTTTTGTTCTGTTCTTTCATTTGGGCCATGTTTCTTTGTCTCCTTGTTTTGGCAGCATCCCTGTGTTTGTTTCTATGTATTAAGTAGAGGTGCCATGTCTCCAAGGCTTGGCAAAGTGGCCTAATGTATTAGATGTCCTCTAAAATCCTGTTGCACGTTGGAACACCCTCCCCATTCACCCCAGCTAAGCATCCCAGGAGTGTTCCCCCATATGGGCTATGTACACCCACCCTCCTGCTGTAGTAGAGCCTTGATTGCTGTTGGTACCTCAACAGGAAGGCTTTACCTCCAGGCTGATTGGCTGCAAGGACTGGCTGTGACCACTGTCAGCTGTTCAGGGGCCCATCCCGCAGAGCAGGATTTACTTCAGTGGGGCTCTGGTGCCCACTGAGTATGCCCCTTGAGTGTGTCAGCTTTGATATGGTCTGAAGCTGTCCACCAGGTGCACTGCCCCTGAGGCCTCCCAGGAGGTGAGGCCAAGGTCAGCCACTGCCTGTGTTCTTCCCAGTGGACCTCTGCAATGGAAATATCCCTCCCAATTTTTATCCCCTGTATGTGGGTGTAGGACTAGCCAGTTCCTAGTTTCCACCCCTTTTACCTGTTCTAATGTGGCTTCTTTATATACTTAGTTTTAGGATTTCCATTCAGTTAGATTTCAGTTACCCCTGGCTGGTTTGGCTCAGTGGATTGAGCGTCGGCCTGCGAGCTAAGTGTCGCTGGTTCGATCTTCCAGTCAGGGCACATCAGAGAAGGAAAACTCTGACTCCAAAAAACCTCCACTGCCTTGCGGCATACCTCTTCAGGGGAAAGGCTAAGGGAGTAAACCCCGACAGAAAATCCGGAGCCGGAGTCCCTAAGGCGGTTTGACGTTGTAGTCAACACCGGCAACTCCTGCGGCGCACCTGAAGCCAAGCTGTATTGACTCCGTCTTTCCCTTGGACCCTTCAGCTGCGAAGAGAGTGGGGGTCTGCTGCATGGGCAACAGCTGGCCCTCCATATCACCCTGCCCAGGCTCTGTAGCTTCAGCTTCACTGGAGAGGACACTCCAGCGTCATCGCAAGATGTCGATTCAACACGGGAGGAGACAGATACCGTGTCACTCCCGAGTCGGACTGCACAACCATTCTCGGCGGTGCAGATAGACTCTTAAGAAGCTACACCATCGTCTCTCGAGACGGACGGCTGCCGACGAGATTTCAGGCAGTTCTGAATGATGGTTGTTCTGCAGTTTAGTTGTATTTTTGATGTCTGAAGATGGTTATTTTATTGATAAGTAAAATGAGGCTCTGAGAAGTTAATTACCCAAGCTCACTCTCCTGGCAAATGAGGATTCTAGATACAAACCCACTTCTGAGATGATCTTCCCACTACATTAGTCTGTCTAATCCCACAAGGTTCTGCTACTTAATAAATACTTCACTAGTAATGAATTAAGCCAAAGGAAAGAGTAAGCCTTGGGATGTTTCGGACGTGAGATCTCCCTAATTGCACCCACGCTAGGGACTATATGACAGTCCTTTCTGGCCATCTCCACCCAGGTGCGCATCCCACTGCTCTTAGCCCCAAAATCCCAGAGCTGGAGAGCTGAGGCAATAAAGAAAGCGTCTTCAGCCTGAGAAGTAGGTGGGAGTGGAAAGGGGACAAGAACACCATGTGCCTGTGGGAATTTGCTCCCTAAGGTCCCTGCAGTGATTTCGTTTGTGTCTGGCTTCCTATAAACAAAAGCAGAACAATGAGAGGAAGGAATACCAGGAGGCACCAGCGCACGCAGTGAGGAGAGGAAGTTTGTAGTGCACGCCCGCAGGGCGGTTCCCCGCCACCGGTGAGAGCTGCCAGCCGGGCAGGCACACTGCGGGCACACGCAGAGCTCTCCAAGGACAAGAGAAAGTTGGGGGAGGGGTGGATTGTGGTTTTTTTCTTTTCCCTAGTAGCAAAGCAGGGCAGTTGGCTCAAAAAACAAGCACCACTGACACTTGGGGTACCCTTCAAAACCCTGTGCCCCACATACTGAGTCCTTTTGCTGCTCCCCCTTTCTAAATGAAATTAAAATCAAAACTGCGGTTATTGGGGAGACAGACAACCCCAGATGACGCCATCCGAATTCGAGGAGAAGGAAAGCCCAAGGGAAGGGAAGGCAGAAAACGTAACAGAGCTTAAGCTCTTCTGCACCGGGTGATATATGCCAGCTCCGAAGGTGGCGCCCGTGGCCTCTCCCTGGACGCCCCGCCAGCCCCTCTCTCCGGCATTGGCACCCTGTCCTCACCTCCGCCCGACCCGCCGGAGAAGTCGTGGCGCCAGAGCAGCCTTTTTTGTATCCCCGACCCCCAACGGCGAAAATGCCCTGGGCTCGCTCCCTCGCTTGACTTTCAGCCGCTGGTCTGTAACCCAGCACTGTAACCTAAAGTACTGATTTTCCTGGATCTCTGGGAAATAAAAGCTTCCGCGTACCCATCACCTCCTCCCAGCCTTTCAGCATCCTAGGTGCCCGCTCCTCCGCCACAGAGGACCCCAAAAGAGAAATCGACGCTGTGCGTCCCACAAGGGAAAGAGGAGGGAACTAAACACCTCCAAAGTTTGGAAAAGTTTCCAAAGGGCAGGGGATGGGGAACAGGGGTGCTGACCTGGAAAATGGGGAGGTTCACCTGTTGACAGAGAGAGAAAAAGTTAGCCTGGTCCCACCTCCCCGGGGCACCCCGCTCCCGATCCTCAAAGCAAAAACTCCCCTCCCCGCCCCGCGCTCACCTTGAGCCCGCGGATCTCGCCGAGGTGTAGCTGCAGGCGGCGGTTCACCTCTCGGATAAGGTTGCTGTGGTCCAGCATCGCGCTCACCTTCTCGGCCTCTGCGCGCCGCAGGCTACGGATCAGCTCCTCCTTGCTCCACTGCAGCAGCTCTTCATCCGACACTTTGGACAGGTCCTCCACGGCCGCGGACGCGCCTGCAGGGGCTGGGGGACAACTTTCCGCCGCCGCCGCTCCGCTTCCGGCCGCCTTCGACATGATATCCGCGCGGTGGCAGGTGCAAGTGGGTGGAAGAGGCAAAGCGACACCCAAGGGCGCGGGCGCGGCGGGGCCGCCTCCGCCCACACCCCCGTGCGCTCCGGCGAGTCAGCGGCACCGCCCGGGGGCCGCTAGGTTGGGGCGACAAGGGTCGCGCTGGGCGGCCATCCTACCTCGCCATCCCTGCGCGCGCGCCCGCGCACCCCCGGGGCCGGGCAGCCACTCGCGCGCAGCTGCCAAGGCGCGTCCCAACTCCGTGCAAGTCCATGGTGAGGGGCGCTGAGAAGCTGGCGCCGCGGCAGGAGAACCTCGGAGATCGGTGGGGACGCAGAGTGGGGCGCCGAGGGGGCTGCACCCTGGTTCCTTTGCCCTCTCCGCCCTAATTCGAGACTGTCGTCCCCGACACTGTGGCACACGCGCGCGCGCGCTTTCCTCCCCCTTGCCCAGTTACAGCCCGCGGCTTCCCCTCTCTCCTAGTCGTGCAAGGGCGCGCTTGACTCTGGCACCTCCAGGGCTGCTCTTGCAACGCCGCTGCTGCTGCTGCTGCCCGAAGGCTTGGCGCGGCCGGCTGGCGGGGCGCGCTCTTCCTGCGTCCTTCCCTGCGCCCGCCACTGCTCCTAGACTGCTTGGGGAAGCCTTGGGTTTTCAGAGCCGAGCCCGGGGAAAATGCGGGGAGTGGGGGGTTGCTGAGGCTGGACCAACACGAGGAGGAGCCTGGAGCCGGGACTGCCGGCAACCAGCCGTACCTCCCGCTCCGGCAGGACGCTGCAGCAGCTTTACAGCCTCCCGGGCTGGCTCCGGGAGGCGCGCTCCCCGCTATCCCGCTGGGGAAGGTCGGGGGCGCGGCTACCTTCGGTGATGGGACGAGGGTGGGGCGGGAAGGGGGAGAAGCATGCAGGGTTTTGGGGAGGCTTGAGTGCGCCACCGTGTGGTCAAAGAAGCTTCTTTCTCCTCATACCATGTTGGTCACCACGCAGGGGAAAAATAGCGGCCGACCAAAATGAGAGCAGTCTGATATTTGGAGGCATCGGGATTCAGGGAAGATGGGTAGCAGAGCCTGAGGCATAACCGCCTGCTTGTAATTTGAAGAATGAAACAAGATATCGGTGGGGAAAAAGGGGATAGGATGATGTTGGGGAAGGAACGTTGAAAAAACCCTAATGCTCTGAAAAGGGGAAAGAGGCTTCAGAGCACTGCCCTTTAGGGACCAAACCCCACCCCCACCCCCGCAGGCCTTAGTCTTTTCTAAAACTACACTACTTTGCTAAGAAGCTTCAGGGCAAGGAACTGGATCTTTTAAATATTTATATGAAAAACATCAAAGCCTTAAGGGAAAAATAAAATACCTTCATCTCATACTTCCCGAGGCCTGGATTTTAAGGTCAGGTCACCTCCTGCCTGAGCAAAGCACTGCCCCTCAGGCGAGCAGAAATGCTGGCCAAGGCGATTTCCACTTTTCTCTGTGCTGCAGACCACCTGGACTCAGTGGTTCGACTTTTTATGATGCTAACTTCTGAAAGGGGGGTGCCCTGTGTCCCTGGGTTCTACTCTTCGGGCTACAAGAGTCCCTTCCACCCTCCCCATTCTACCCACTTGTGAAGTCGCAGGGAATCCCGAAGAACTGGACAGATTTAGTCCTGGGCAGGTCGTTTAGGTGAATGCTCTCCTCTCCAGGATAGAGATAGAGCCAGAAAACAGCAAGGGGTTTACCCCCAAGGAGCTTCATGAAACCAGGGTGCAAAGGCAATCATCCACCAGCTAGTCAGTGTGTGTCCCCTGATGAAGCTGCCACCTGATAAGATGTAATCAGTCGGAAACATCTCTATCTGGCTTCCTGCAGAGCAAGGTTAGGTGGTCCTGCCCTCTGACCTAGGCAGCCTTAAAATTCCCCTCAGCTTGACTAAACTACAGACAGGTTTCTTCATGCCTATAGTTCCCTGACCACCCTTTACTTAGCGGATTTACTTAAGAAAACTTTCCATTGTAAATTATTTCTCTGCTCTTGAAATGTAAATCTCCTGGCTTCTCACCAGTTTTACCACCCAGGAAAGTTTCTTGAGCACAGGGAAGCCATCCCTTTGAAATAGCACCATCAAGGAAGACAGGGCCACTTTAAATCAGAGAGAATAGAAGCTGAACTTGAACAAATGCTGATTAGCAAACACAGATGGCCTAAACACGGGAATAACTCTTCCTCCCACTCCCAGAGCCCTCCAGTAATTTTCCAATAGGTCATCTCGAGGCTTAAGAAACCTCCTGCCTTTTTATGTCAGTGGAGTTAAATTTGGTGTATGTCTCTCTCTATCTCCCTCTCTCTCTTCCTTTCCCTCCCTCCCTCCCTCCCATTGCAATAGTCTTGAATAAAGTCTTCTTGTCTTGTTTAACTGTCCAGTGCAGTGTTCCTTTGACACCTTGCTTCTCTCATGCACTCAGAAGGTTCCCCTCAACACAATTCCTAAGACCACTTTTGCCACAGGAAGTGAAAATACAAGTCAGAAAAATTTGAGTCCGGTCTCTGTCACTTGTTAGTTTTTCTCTTTGAACAAATCATCTAACCTCAGGCAGCTAATGAGAGGATGTACATGAAGTGCTTTTTCAGGTTCCCTGCAGAAATGTAACTTCATCATTACTGATATTACATTTGGGCAGCCCTTTATTTGGAAACAGCAGTCTCTACATTTTTTTCTTTTTTCTCCATCACAGGTTTGTTCTTCAAGAGTCCTATTCTAAAACAAAACAATCAGCCTTTCACTGCTAACTCCCTCAGATGAGTTAACACTTAAGTAGATATTATAAGGCAGCTAGATGGCTGAGAGGAGGAATTGGACTTGTGTGGGGAGGACAAGAAAGAAAGAAATAAAAGATAAATTTCTCCACAAATTTATATACGGTAGTGTAACAGAACCCACAGGCTGCCCCAATTGAAACAGAACCCATGGGCTGCTCAGTTATTAGGGGCCTGACTGCCCGCCACCAGAAGCATAACTCTCAATACCAGAGTTTGATGAAAAGAAAAAGAATAGTTTATTTAATGGTTATATAGATTTAGATTATTTGTGGATTTCTGCCGTTAAGTCTTATTTTCTGTAAAACACCCACAAACATGTAGTTCTCCCTCCCCCTACCAAACCAGCCTAGTTTTAGAAAGGTCAGAGATATAGTCTTACTACTTCCCAGACACAGATCAGTTTTACCAGCAGCTCCCAATCATTTGATCCTGACTGGGGAGGTTTTGCCTGTGTTACGGTGCCCTCCAACTCTTAATGCAGAACCACATGGAGTTCCCAGTCTCCTTGTAAACAGCATGGAGTTCTCCCTTTCCTTTCAAAGCCGCATGGTGTTCTCCTCTGCCCTCCTTGCAAACCACATGGATCTCCTCTCTCTCCCTCTCAAAGCTGCATGGAGATCTAGCCAAAATGTCTGCCGCCTACTTTTAAATCCCTGACTGTGTCCTGTGACATGGTGGCTGTGGTAACCAGTTCTGACCACTCACAGAACCTTGCACAGGCTCTGTTATGCTCTTTTTGTACCATTCCATGGTCAAAACCCTTCCCATCTCCTTGGGGCCTTGGAAGAACCAAAGCCATTTGCATAATTAAAACACTAGCTACTAGCCATAGCCATGCAAAGGCATCTTAAAAGCTGTTCTTTTTCCCCCATCCCCCAACCCGCAGGTTCTGGGGATTTTTGGAGACCCCCACTCTGTAAAAATAGCAGCTGCTCACTGCTAAACTACATCACCTTGATGAGGTTTTAATGTTTTGAAAGGGGACCAAAAAAGTTTTGCCCTTTTGAGATATTGATTTTAAGCTGTTATTAAGAAACAAAAGACTCATTATAAAACAAAACAAAACAAAAAAAAAAAACACTTAAAAAAACCTTTGACCCTTCCTCCTTTCCTGCTCAAGAAATTCACATAGAAAAACTAGGATGTTTTCTTAGCCTAATTTGAATTATGGGAGGCTTATAGGAGGCTTCGAGCAGGGGCTTGTTAACTAGATACACACTGTGTCCTATTGTTTCTGAGTCACCAGGCAAGAATTTGTCTGCCATATATGTCCCACTCTTGCTCATCTACCTGTAAATCACCAATTCTCACTTCTAAAAACCCATTTCCCCCTTTCTCCTTTGTCCAAATGGCATGTATACTCAGTGTTGTCTCATTGCCTTTGGAATTTCATGCATATGTGTATTTCCCATGAGCATGCATTAAATTTGATTCTTTCCGTGTTAATCTGTCTGTTAACTTGATTATTAGCCCAGGTTGGACTTAGAAGGTGGGAGAAAAAATATTTATTTTAGTCCCCACAGTTTCTAATTTTGGTCATTGATCAGGATAATTAAATGAATGATGTTTCTTTATTTTCCCAAGGACATGTGTGGTGACAGGAACTTCACTTGACTATGAAAAACAGACAAAAAAGAAACAGTCACTTAGCAAAAGGCATTTATTTTCTCTCACATAACCAATCTTCTAAAGAGGGCCATTGAGGGCTGTTATGGTGTCTTCATGATGTCATTAAAGACTAAGGCTCCTTTTCTCTGCTCATCCATCCTCAGCACAGTTGCCTCCTGGCCACAAAATAGCTGCTGGAGCTCTAGTCATCCATCTACAATTGAGGCAAAAAAAAAGATAGGAGAAAATTGGTAAAAAAAAAAAAAAAAAAAAAAAAAAACTCTATAAAAAGTTTTTCTGGTAATATAACCTAGTGAATCCCATTTATACCCAGTGTTTCCCATATGACCACCTTCCAAATACAAGCCAAGCTAGCTTTTTTTTTTTTTTTTTAATTAAGCACATTAATGCCACAAGGGAAGTCAGAGTTGTTTTAATAGAAGTAGGAAAACAGATATTGGATAGGCAACTGACAGTTTTGTATACAAACCTTAGCAGTGGACTCTGTATACAGTAAATGGAGGTATCTAAAAACCAGCCATAAATGACTGTAAGTCATTAAGTGCTGGTGGTTTTAGCTCATGTGTTAAACTAACTGTTTCATTGCAGCTCACTATTGCCCAGCCCAGGTTCTCAGTAGCTCTCACCTGACCCTCCCGACTGGTTCTTCTGACTCCAGCATCACCTCTTTCAAATCTGCTTTCCATACAACTACCCAAGTGAACTATCTAAAAATGACAAGTCCAGCTGCTTCACCCCTGAGGTAGAAACAATTTTCAAAATTGTTTGAGTTGGATAATATGGTGTTTTAATGAGTTAGCCTCAGATCGTTGCAAAATACACTCAGGTGGTGGATTTATTCACTGATGAGGCCAGACATACGTAATCACACTGCAGGAAAAAGGCTGAGACTCACCTCATTGTAATATCTGTATCATGGCAAGGAACACAAGCAGCTACTGAGACACCCTCCCTTGCTCCACCAAGGACCAATTTTCTGGGCAATACTTCAAACTCAACATGAAGTGAATTGGACTTCAGCTTTGTTACCTAATTCTGACTTTAGATCCAGAGAACACAGCCATGGTAAGGAGCTGGGAACAGCTGGGAATCCCAGTAGTAAGAGGAATCTCTGGTGGTGGTACCTCTTACTGAGGGATGCCTCTAAAACACACTTTCGCTGCAAGCAGCTGTGGAAGGGCTTTGCCTTGATCCAGCCCCCAAAATGGAACATTTAAGAGCTTGCTGGCCTTTACTGTATTCTGTTCTGCCAAGTACTATGACAGAAACTGCCAGGAAGAGTTGATCTAACTGCCAGTAGCACTCGGGAGTGAGAGAGAGGTCCAGCCAGACTGCCCCTCAGAATGTTGAGATCCCAGATGCCTTCTGGCTCATGGAAGCAGCTGCTGTGGAAATAGCAATACACCTGGCTCTGTAGATAATGCTATTTTCACTATTAACCCTCATCCAGGTCTCTACTCCATGGATTCTCAATCTTGGCTGCAGACTAAAATCACGTGGAGGGTTTAAAACATGCTGATGCCTGGGCATCCCCATAGAGGTTTCAGTTTAATAAGTCTGGAGTACATCATGCACATTGGGGCTTTTTAAAACTCCCCACATGATTCTGCCATGTAGTAGTTTGAGAATTATTATTACAGATAGTGTAGAAGACTGTCCAATGGAAATACAGTACAAACCACAAATTTAAGCCACAGGGGCAATTTGAATTTTTCTAGGAGTTACATTTTAAAAAATAAAAAGAAACAGGTGATACTAATTTTAATAATATATTTTATATAACCTAATATATCAAAAATGTTATTTCAATAGGCAATCAACATAAAAAGTTATTAATGAGATGCTTTGCATTTTTAATAGTAAGTTTTCAAAATCTAGCATGTATGTTACACTTACAGCACATCTCAGTTCAGAAAAGTCACATTTTAAGTGCCCAATAGCCTCATGTGACTAGTGGCTACCATATTGTACATCACAGCTGTATGTGATTGGGGAAACGGAGTGGAAGAATGACGATGGCACCTGAATAATGACTTTCCAAAAGATATCCATGTGTTAATGCCTGGAATTTGTGAATGTTATCTTTTATGGGACTTTGCAGATGTGGTTGCATTAAGGATCATGAGGTAGAACAATCATCCTGTCTTATCCCAATAGGCCCTAAATGCCATCACATCTATTCTTGTAGGAGAAAGGCAGAGGGAGATTTCACAGACACAGGAGAAGGGGATGTAACCACAGAGGCAGGGACTGGAACGACGAGACCACAACTAAAGGAATGCTGGCAGCCACTAGCAACTGGAAGAGTCAAAGAACCGATTCTCCTAAGAACCTTCAGAGGAAACACCACCCTTCCAACACCTTGATTTTAGTCCCGTATGACTCACCTCAGATTTATGGCCTTCTGTGAGAAAATAAATTTCTGTTGTTTTAAGCCACTAATCCTGTGGCCACGGTAGGAAACTAATACAGCAGCATTTATAACGAAGCACTTCTTTTATATCTGTATTGTTGTAGTTATCACAGTCTTTCTTTTATTATAGCTAGTCGGATACCTATTTATCTTTTTCTTTTTGGAGGGGAGGGACTTCTCTTATTCATTCGTGAACCTCCACCACACCTGGAAAGTGTTTGTTGTAGGAGCACAGCAAAGGCTGTTCGAGTACATCTGAAGCTCAACCTCTGGGGTGCCCAGGTTCTGGTGTGAACTCGGGAAAAGCGTGAAAGGAAAGCCACCTCCCAAAGAGATGGTTAAATAGGACAGCGACAGATCACAAACATCCCAGGAGTCTAGTAATGCCTGCCTGCCCTGGTCACTTGAAGTGTCTTTGAGAAGCAGTAACCCCAGGAGTTAAGGAAGAAAAGGAAGAAAGCGCTAAAAGCAGGAACCGCCTAACGGGTCTGAACTGTGAGGCACACTCCAGTGGAATTGGCCCTGCCCCCATGCAGACCCACCCCCACAGGATCAGGGAGTTTTCAGTCCCTTTGCTAAGAGTCTCACAAGTGAAAATGTCTCTTCACACATTTGTTCACTAACATTGCTTTTTGCCTAACACAAAAATCAGCTGCCCCGAGGGTGTGCAAGTTTGATTAGGAAGACTTCTCTGCAGCAGACAATCTCCTAGCAACGTTCATATCGCCTGGGATTTGGGGTTATAATATGCCACCATACAATTAAAAATGATAAGTGACAGCTCACAGGAAATTCCACTGTGGACTTAGTCAAGCCTTGATCATATCTAGGGATAGTGTGACTGAGGAAACAGGGCTCACCACTCCTTTATTCCTGAATGTCTCATCTCCTTAAGGAGGATGTAAAGTACCTGGAGCCTAAGAGTCTTCACTAACCTCCTTGTTCTTCACAGGGTGCAGCCTTCTGACCTAGAATTGGGTTTTGGGTAAGCAATGATGTCATATAAAAATATTTCTGAAGGGTTGACCGATAACCTGTTTCTACCATTTTCTCCTAAACATTCTTGGTCTAGAACTTCAGCTAACCCTTCTAGGAGGATGTGTGAATATCACAAAACTTTAGAAAATGGTTGAGAAATCTGTTATGAATAATCATAAATATAATATGACCTTCCGCAGAGATGGTCTTTCCAGAGTTGGAGCGGTAGATGATTGTGGTGCTGTTAGCTGTGTTAAATGCCCCAGAGGAAAGGTTACATAAAAGTAAAAGAAATCATGAAACCAATTTGGGTGGCAGATGGAAACAAAACAAAAACAAAACATTGGTTCTCTGGTTCATTGACTTTCATCTTCTCCCTGAGGCACAAAGAATGCTCAAGTGCATCATAATATCACTGCTCCTCTTTCACTACCCTGCTGTGTATGAGCAGCAACAATAATTCTTATTTTGAGGACAATATTATCTCACATTTACCTTCTATTGCAGTGATCTGTGTAATACTGTGGTGTCCTGAGTATGTGTAGTCTGAGCACTGTTTTAGAAAATTAATGAACAAAACCGTCCTGAGGAACGTGTGTGTGAGCACATGGACTTGTGTTTGTGTGGATTCTTGCCTTTTACAGCACTTAGAAGAGACTTTGGACAGTAAGAGCAGATAACTGAATTAAAATATATAATTATAACCTAAATAAACGTGGTCATTTTCTCAGGGAAAAAAACGAAATCTGCACTAGCCAGACTCTCCAGTGTCTGTTCTTGAAGAAAATCATGCTCCTAATTATACAATTCTATTTTTTCTAAGAAATAAAATGCTTAGAGCAAATCTACTAATGTTCTAAGTGTTCTGTCAGGTCTGTGAGGAAGGCAGGGAAGAGCCCAGGAGCAGACAGAGAAGCTCAGCTAGAGGACAAACCTTACCTGTGCCTTTATAATAAGAATGATAAGCATCAGCCATACCGCTTTGTATTAAAACAGTGAAGGGAACGTGTTTTAAAAAGCACACATTGCCCCACCAAAACACAAAGTTTTGAATATTTTTTCTGGATATATCGTTGCAATTTTACTGGATATTGCAATTAATATCTTTCTCTGACCAGTAAAGGTATTCTCTGGCACATCAGGAATTTAACAGAGAATCTAAAGCCCTGAATTGTTTCCATTCCTCTGGAGTTGCAAAATCACCCCTATTGTGTCTCATGTTGAGAGGAGGAGTTGCATGTGAACAACGGCCAAGCGCTAAGCTACATGGGAGTGGAGGGGGACACATGGGGTGGGGGTGGGGGGGACGACCCAAATAAACCCAAGCTTTTATTTATAAAAACTTGTGTATTTATTCTTATATATTTAAACTTCAGTCACCTTTAAAGTAGTCTCTATCTGATGCAATACACCTATCAAGACATTTCTTCCAGTGCTCAAAAAAGTTTGTGAACTCATCAATTCTGATGCCTTTTAGTGCTTCTGCCATTTTTTGTTTCACCTCTTCCACATCGGCAAAACGTTTCCCTTTGAGGATTTTTTTCATCCAGAGAAACAAAAAAGTTGCTCAGGGCAAGATTGGGTGAATAGGAAGGGTGAGACATGGGGGTCCTGCTGTTTTTGGTCAAAAACTGCTGAACCCTCAGCATGGTGTGGGCAGGTGCCCTCGTAAATCACCCATCACGAAATGGGCAAACGCATTGAAAGAGTCTTCAAAAAAATTCACCAAAGCCAAATGCACGCTCTCACACCACCAGCTGGTACACTGATACAGATGGGTTCCTAGAATACTCACCTAGTGAGGGAAACCTGTATGTACTACAAGGGCCCACCCACCAGAAGATAATTCCAGCTTTTTGGGGTCCCCCCTCACAATTTTTCAAATTATGTGTATCAGCCCCTTTCCTGCCTCTTTACACCCAACTCCACACCCACTACCAGAGCCTTGGTTAGTCCAGAGGGAAACTTTGTGTGAATTAGCAAAAGGCATTTTTTCCCTGGCTGGTGTCTCAGGTAGGATAGTGTCTCCTTAGAAGGAATTAGCTTACAAAATTAAGAAGACAGAGAAACCCAAGATCTGCAGTTCACAAGCTGGAGATCCAATGGTAGAGCTCCCGCCTGAGTCCCCAAACTGAGAATGAGGACAGCTGATGGCATGAGTTCCAGTTTTATTCTGAAGGCAGGAGAAGACTAATGTCCCAGCTGGAAGCCAGTCAGGCAGAGAGCAAATTCTCCCTCACTTGTTTGGTTTTTTTATTTGTTTGTTTATTCAAGTCTTCAACTGATTAGATGAAGCCCACCCACATTTGGGAGGACAATCTGCTTTACTCACTCTATTGATTCAAATGTCAATCTCTTCCAGATACCCCACAGACACAACCAGAATAATGTGCAGCCAAACTCCTGAGCACCCTATGGCCCAGTTAAGTGGACACATAAAATTAACTGTCAAAAGTAGGTGCATAGCAGCCCACAACCTGCATTCCAGCCTGTCTGCCCCGCAGCTGGGCACCCCAGTGTAGAGCACAGTAGACAAAGGACACACAGTGGCCCTCCCCACCACATCAACACTGATCTAGGAAATGGCCTCTTATCTTCTCCAGAATCAGGGACCTTGGAGTCTTGTCTTTGGCTCCCTCAATTTCATCACAGTTTCTGGACTGGTCGTGGTTTTGCACTCCATGTACTTACTCCAACAAATGGCGTTTCATCGTTTGTTCAAATGAAACCTCCTTCTGATTTTTCACTTGGGGCCACCCAGACCAACATCTGAGTTGTGTGACTGACAAAAGCCAAGGGTACAGTGCTGAACCCTTCCTTTCAGTGGGAGAAGCACAGATTACCCCTGTACTGTCCTGCCAGGTCTGTGCAACACATTCAATTTCCCTTCGGTAATGAATAAGAGAACAGAGAAAATCAAAAAAGGAGAACGGACAGCAGTCAAAACACAAAATGAGTCCACAAAGTAAAGAATCATGAACAAACAGGGAGATAAACAGGAATAACAACTGACAACGCATTCATTGAGTCCTGAGTGTCAAAAATAACACTTGTGTGGAACTGGAGCATACGGAATGAATCACTGTTTATCAGCCAGTGCTGTCAAGTTCAGCACATGTGTGACAATTAGGAGTGGAATGTGTGGCACCTGGTGTAGGGCTGATGTTAGTCACTTCAAGATGAAGCGGGGTGGCATCTAAAATTCCCCCATATAAAGTTCATGCACACAGTACATAAATGTTTCATGAAGCAAAGGGTTGAAATAAACAGAAGCTCCAAGTGAGATTTTTTAAAAAAGGTTTAGATGTTGTTGGCTAAGAAACATAAACAATGCAGCCAGGGAAAGCTGGGGACTATAGTTCTTGCTATGGTAACAGATTTAGAAACCAAATATAACTCTGATGTGGAAATGCAATTTTTTATGCTGGAAGAATAAGTATAAATTGCCTTGCCTTAAAATTACTTTCAGTGTTCATCCCTGAGATCTGAATCCCAAACTCAAGGAGGCAGAAGATTTCAGAATGGTGTTTTAGATAATTTTTCACACAAATACAGTATTCCCTCACATCACAGGTATTACACTCTAGACCCTCCTGCAAAATACGAACCTTACATTTATTCTACACTCTTAAAACTACATAACTTTAACAACTTTAACAGTACTGCAAAATCCTGATATATAGCAAAAAATCCACGATAAATAATTAAATATAATATTTTTTAAAATCCCGCAATACAGTGAGGCCATGATAAGTGAACCACAATAAAGAGAGGGACTACTGTAGTGTCAAATTCTGACATTTTAACTGGCAAATGGATAGTGCTCATGTGGAAATGTATTTGCCGCTAGATCAACAGTGAGTTTTGCAGAAACTCAGCTAAATCATAGTAACTGGGAAACCCAATTCCAGGCCAGCATGCCCAACAAAAATCATGGAACAGGGTCCCAAATGTTCTTAGTATTTGAGTCTCCTCTTAGAGAGCCTAGACTCTGTGTCCTAGGTCAAGAGTGCTGTCATCCCTGTCATGCTCCCTAGACGAGTCTCCTTGCCAACGTACCCTGGTGAAATCACCCTTCAACAACACTTGCGTGTTCAATGGACATCTCAAACTTAACCCATCCAAACCTGAATTCCTGATAACCTCCTAAGCTTACTCTTCCCACAGTCTTCCCCATCTCAACAAATAGCAGCTCCATTCCCCAGTTACATAGGTGAAAAACCATGGAGTCATCCTTGACATTTTCTCTCATACCTCTCATCTGATGATCTATAATTCTATTGGCTCTGCCTTCAAAATAAAGCCAGAACTGACTGCCTCGTACCACTTCTACTGTTATCGCCTTAACTCAAGCCACCATTGTCCCCTGCCTGGATAATGGCTGTAGCCTCATGACTGCACACCCTGTCTCTTCCCTTTGTTGCCCTTGGTCTATTCTCAATGTTGGTTAAATATAAATGAGATCATGTCGCTCTAACACGAAAAACTCTCCAATATCCCCCAGGTCACTCAAAGTGAAAGCCAGTGTCCTTACGATGACCTTAAGATCTTACACAATTTTTTCTTCCCCATCTCCAGACATCTGTGTGGCCTTATCTCTATTATTTTCTCATTTGTTTACTCTACTTCAGCCACAATGACTTTGTCCTGCTTCCTTTAACACACCAAACTCAGTCCCCTCTTAGAGGCTTTGCAATTGCTGCTCGGTCTGTTCAGAATACTCCTGTCCAGGTGCCTCAATTCCCTCACTTTCTTCAGGCTTTCAGCTCTCAAACTTCTCATAAGGGCTTCCTGGCCACGTTAATGAATGTGTAACCCCTCTCAAGTACTTCCAAATTCCCTCCCTGTGTGGACTGGCAGGAGGGGGTGGGGCTCTCTCTCCAAGCAATCCCAAGACTATCTAATGCTTTGCCATCATGTAACTGCACAATCTGGAACATGTGACCTGGGTTGCCAGAGAAGGGAAAAGAGAGATTGGAGGTGGCACATGGGCCTTACATGCCTGGACATAAAAATGGCACATGTCCATTTCATGTATATTTCATTAACTTCAACTTGTCAGTTTCATCTAACTGAAAAAGGTCTAGGAAGAGTAGTGGGTTTTTTTTTGTTTGTTTGTTTGTTTTGTTTTGTTTCATCTTTAACTAAGCACAAAGGCTCTTCTAATTATGTCACCTAGAGCTCATTTCACTCATTGCTCTGTTTGGCTGCCAGTCTCTTGTCTCTCTCTTCAGCAGTGGTGAGGCAGATGCCCTTTCCATGCGGAAGGCAAATCCATTGTTTGCTGCCTTTGCCAAAAGCAAACATGTTGGAGAACTAGGTGGAAAAACTGTTGCCATTGGCATCTTTCACATGAACTACATCGAAAGAACCAGAGTTTCTCGCTGTTGGTGATCCCAAGTTAGTACCTCTGGTCACCATATGCATGTTACCAGTGTCAAACTTGATGAAATCAGTAATTTAGCCAGACTCCCAATCAATCTGAATGGTGCTGTTCACATTGATGAGAGGCTCAGGGCAGCAGATGGTGCAAACATCATGGGTGACCAGATGAGGGATTCCTTTTGTGTTCACAACGATCTTTCTCACTTTGCACAATTTGTACTTGGCCTCCTCAGGTGTGATATGATGAACAGCAAAGTGACCGTTGGTGTCATAGATCAGACTGAAATTCTCTCTGGTCTTGTCAATGCCGATGACATTCATAAAACCAGCAGGGTAGGTTACCTCAGTTGGGACCTTGCCACCAATCTTAATAAACCACTGTCTGCAGATCTTCTTTACTTCATCTCCTGTTAAGGAATACTTAAGTCTTTCAGTTTGTGGGGACTGAAGATAGCCAAGGAGCCAATACACTGGTCAGTTTATCCATCAGCCAATGTTTTGGAGCTGCTACATGCTTCAGATGCTTCTTAGGACCATGAGCCAGGGCAGCGCTAGGCATTGGGAGAGGACCGCATCTTTCCAGTACACCAAAAAAAAAAAAAAAAAAAAACGGTTCGGAGGCTGTGGTGTGCTCACCTGGATGACTGTATGCCCCAGAAGTATATATTGTATATTGTATGCTCATGAAGGACAAAAGGACATGTGTGAATTCTGGACATGGAATTACATGTATTTTTTGTTTTTGTTTTTGTTTGTTTGTTTTTGGAAATCCCTTACCGCTTAGGCACTAAGGATCCTTGGTCTCCCTATTTTATTGCTGTAAGATTAATCTTTGATTCCTTTTTCTTTGGCCATTCAGTATCTTTTTTTGAGTGGCTCCTAGACGTCAGACATTGCCAAAGAAACTCAAGATACAAGGCATGAGGTAGTATTGTATTCCTGACTGCAGTACCCCATGGTAGGATGAGAGAGGCACACCACAGTATAGACACCAGCTACCCAAAGCCAGTGGCCTGGTGCACATGCCCCACAGGATGTATGTGCAGGGTGGAAAGGCAGTCTTTCTTCCCCCAGGATTACTGAAGCTCTAAGTGGGTGCTACTAATTTAAGCTTTCTGGCAACCCTCTCAGAAATTTATAGACTCATTGTAGACATATGTAATTACATAACTAATCATAATCACCTTTATTCAAAAAGTAACAACACATAAATGTTCATTTGATCATGCCATGAATTGAGTATAAACATTTTCCTCCTCGTTTGGACCTCATATGTACACTGTGAAATTTTTGCAGCAATTAGAAGCAAAATTCTAAATAAGCTCACAACAAGGATAGAGTTTAATTTTTAAGTATATTTTATTGATTATGCTGTTACAGTTGTCCCAATTCCCCACCTTTGCCCCACTCCACCTATTACCACCCTTTCCTCCAGCAATACCTGCCCTTAGTTCATGTCCATGTTTACGTGTAGAAGTTCTTTGGCTTCACCCTTTCTTATATTATTCTTAACATCCTCCTATCTATTTTGTTCCTACCAATTATCCTTCTTAATCCATGCACAATTTCCCCATTTCTTCCCCTTCCCCCTCCCAGCTGATAACCCTACAAATGATCTCCATACCTATGATTCTGTCCCTGTTCTGGTTGTTTGCTTGGTTTGTTTTATTTTTGTTTCTTAGATTCAGTTGTTGATAGTTGTGAGTTTGTTGTCATTTCAATGTTCATAATTTTGGTCTTATTCTTTTTCTTAAATAAGTCCCTTTAACATTTCATATAATAATGGCTTGGTATCATTTAGCTTTGCCTTGTCTGGGACACATTTTTCAATGTTCATGATTTTGATCTTCTTTTTCTTAAATAAGTCCTTTTAATATTTCATATAATAATGGCTTCATGAAAATGAACTTCTTTAGCTTTACTTTGTCTGGGAAGCACTTTATCTGCCCTTCCATTCTAAATGATAGCTTTGCTGGATAGAGTAATCTAGGTTGTAGGTCCTTGCTTTTCATCACTTTGAATATTTCTTGCCTAGAAAGTTGCTTTTTAGAAATCAGCTGACAGTCTTTGGGGAACGCCTTTGTAGGTAATTCTCTGATTTTTTCTTGCTGCTTTTAAGAGTCTCTTTATCTTTAACCTTTGGCATTTTAATTATGATGTGTCTTGGTGTGGTCTTCTTTGGGTCCAACATGTTTGGGACTTTCTGTGCTTCCTGGACTTGTATGTCTATGTCCTTTGCCAAATTAAGGAAGTTTTCCATCATTATTTTTTCACATAAGTTTTCAATTTCTTGCTCTTCCTCTTCTCTTTCTGGTCCCCCTATGATGCAGATGTTGGTACGTTCAAAGTTGTCCCAGAGGTTCCTAAGCCTCTCCTCATTTTTCCCATTCTTGTTTCTTCTTTCTGTTCTGCTTGAATGTTCATTTCTTCTTTTTGTTCCAAATCATTGATTTAAATTCAGATCTCCTCCCCTTCACTGTTGGTTCCCTGTATATTTTTCTTTATATCACTTTGTGTAACCTTCATTTCTTCTTTTATTTTTTTTTGCCACACTCTATGAGTTCTGTGAGCATCCTTATCACCAGTGTTTAGAACTGTGCATCTGATAGGTTGGCTATCTCCATTTCGTTTAGCTCTTTTTCTGGGGCTTCGTTCTGTTTTTCATTTGAGCCACATTTCTTTGCCTCCTCAATTTGGCACCTCCCTGTGTTTGTTTCTGTGTACTAGGTAGAGATGCTTTTATTCCCTGTCTTAGTAACATAGCCTAGTATTAAAGGCACCTGTAAGTTGTGTGGGGTGGAGTCTTAGGTAACTTCCAGGGTGGTAATTGCCACTTTGTGGCTCTGTTTGTGGTGGGGGGCTCAAAGACAGGACAGTGCCACTGCCTGGTTTCGGGCAATTTGCCTAGCACTCATCCCATTTCCAATCACTTCAACCACTTCCCATATTAATCAGTGCCCTTCCAGTTGCTTCCCTGGGGTTTGAATACGTTCTAAGACTGCTGGCCCTTTAAGTGGCAAAAATCTGGCAGTTTTTTCTGCCATCCCAATCCCCCTGGTTTTTACAGTCAGAAGTAACAGGAGTTTATCTTCCCAGTGCTGGAACCCTGGACTGTGTGGTCTGGCCTAGCGCTGGGATCACTTGTTCCCAGTGAATCCCTCCCAATTTTAATCTACCACATGTGAATGTAAGACCGTCTGATCTGCCACCGCCAGCCCCATCACTTGTCTGAGCCACACCACCTCTTCACCCTATCTTCACGACTTGGTCCCTCCTCCCTGTCTGTATGAATGTGGATTCTTTAAAGTCTTGGTTGTCAGACTTCAATGTAGCTTGATTTTTTAATGGTTCTGGTTGTTATTCGTTTTTGAGATCTGTTTGTAATTCTTTCTATGATTGCACGAGAAGGCAAAAAGTGTCTACCTATGTCTCCATCTTGACCAGAAGTCTAATTTTTTAAATGTAGTGTTTAGTATTAAAAATTGTAAGGCAATAAAAGATTTGTGAATAAAATTTATGTAACTTAAAAACACAAACTCAAACCACAAAACATTATATATTCTTCAAGGAAGCATGCATATACAATATATATGATAATTACACTAGAATGGCTGCTTATGGGGAAAGAAAAAGGAGTGGGAATCAGGACAATAAGAGAGGAAATAATAAAATAAAAATAAGAGAGTATCCTGGTATGACAGTGCTAATGTACTATCAACTAAGGAATATTATTAACTTACCAAATATTAGGTTTTACATTATATTTTTTTCTTTTTTTCTTTTTTGAAGAGGTACTCAAGAAACATTTATTGAGTAAATTAATTAAAAGGTTTTGATCTAAAATTAGTCTTTAGAGCAATAAGACAGACTGACCAGGCTTCCCTCTACACTTTTATGATCTGATCTAAGCCCAAAGTTAAGTCTATAAGTGAACAACAATACTATATCATATTTTCTGTCAATCAAATTGACGAACATAAAAAATGATAACACTCTGTATTGCCGAAGGTATGAAGAAAGGGGCATTTTCAAATTACTGATAGGAACATAAAATGATACATCTTTCTGAAAAGCAATACTTATTGAGATCCACTAAGATATTCACAGCCTTTAACCTAAGACTTTCACTTTTAGAAATTCATCATAACAAAAATAATTTATGTATAACCACATTTATATAATATGATGTTTGAGGCAATATTACTTGAAATAACAGAAAATTGCAAATAATGTTTAGTAATATGGGTATCCTACAGTTTAGTTATGTCAGGACAAGTGAGAAATGACTAACCATAGTGATCCATTTGAGGCTAAGAGTTATAGTAAAACTCAGGTCAGCTTTTACTTTAATAATAAAGAATGAATGTTATTTAAATGTCTTTTCTTCTGAAATATAAATCACTGGAGGGGTAGAGAGATAAGCAAGAGTTAGATGAGGTTGAAATCAAAATGTTGATATAATTTCTATTTTTCTACGGGTAATAGCTAGTTCTAGTATCTTATTACTTCAACAATCAAATCTTCTTGGAAGAAAATAAAAAAACCTCACACACAACAAAAACAAGCCTGGATCCATATTTAAATATCACTGATAGCAAATGTTACCTTAAGAAATTACATTTTTTAAAAATTTCAGCGTAATGGATATAGCCATAAAGACAAATGTGATATTTTTAGTCTATTAAGCACACACCAATACAATATGTTAGTTGGGAGAGGAATGGAGGCATATTCCAAGGCAAAATGTTTGCAGTTAACATCATTTGGAAGATAGCATTTTTGTGTCACTAAGATTTAGAAAAGCACAGTTTTTTGCTAAGTATGCATTTGTAAACCCATCTACCACTTGTCACTTTGAACTATATTGGCTTCTTTGATACAACTTTTAAAATCGAATTATGAAAAAAATGAATTATGTAGATTATTTGAGTTACAATGAACAACCTGTAAGATTGAGTGTATTTAAAACTAATAAATGCAGCTAATGTAAAAAAATTAATTAAGAAATTGATTTTGAGCCCTGCTGATGTGGCTCAGTGGATTGAGTGTTGGCTTATGAACCAAAAGGTCACCAGTTTGATTCCCAGTCAGGGCACATGCCTAGGTTGTGGGCTGGGTCCCATGTTAGGAGTGTGGGTGCAAGAAGCAACCAGTAGATTTATCTCCCATGCATGTTTCTCTCCCTCTCTTTCTCCCTCCCTTCTCCCTCTCTCTATAAATAAATAAAATCCTTTAAAAAAAGAAATTGATTTTGATATTTTGTTCCTTTTAAAGTGATAAATCTGTCTATGTCTATAACTTCTATGATATTCCCTCCTTCAAAAAGAAGACAAAAACCAATATGTTATACCATATATTGCTATGTATGGACTGAATGCAACCTTCCAAAATTTTCATGTTGAAGCCCTAATCACCAATGTGGCTATATTTGGAGATAGGGCCTCCAAGGAAGTAATTAAAGTTGAAAGAGGGTGTAAGGCTGGGACCCCAATTCCATCAGGCCCTATCACTCTCTTTTCTCATCAATAACACACACAAAAAAAGAGGTCAGATGCATACAAAAAGCAGCTGTCTATAAGCCAGAAAAAGAGTCTTCACAAGAACTGAATTGGCCAGAACCTTGATCTTGAACTTCTAAACCTTCAGTGTAAGAAAATTAATTTCTGTTATTTAAGCCACCCAGTCAACAATGTTTTGTTATGGCAGCACAAGAAGACTAATACACAATTATTTCATATCATTTATATATTTGGAATGTACTTTGTACCAAACAAATTTGATTTAGGTATTGATTAATTAGAGTCTACTAAATATAAATTTCTTATATTATCTAGACTTTGAATTCAATCTGCATGAATATGTGGCACCCATGCTACCATTCTCCATTCCTTAAATAAATGGTATGTATTATTAACAACTGATCACAGCATTCTTTTCATTCTGAACCTAGACTAGACTTCTAATGCTTATTAGCAATCCAAGATGCCACCATCAATTAACAGAGGTAGACATTTAAGTTGAAATCTATTCATCATTCATATGTTACACTATAAACTCATCAGGTGCTTGGATACTATTTTATTTCTTTTTAAAAGCCTATAACCTTTCACACGACAGAAGCTCTGTAAATATTCACTGAGTTAAATAAACTTTATTGTGAATATAAACCTTCTATAAAGCAAGTTCCCTACACAAAAGCTTTAGGTCTTGAGTCAAGATAAACTTGTCTTGACAGTACATGAATGCATGGGAAAGACAGCATCATATGTACTTTTAATGTTGACTGAATTTTCATCAAGTATGAATAATGAATCATAATGATCAGAATAATAATTCAATACAATAGTGTATCACTCACAGTAATGAATGGTGCATTGTGCATCATTATGTATGAAATTCAAATATGGAAGGCTCAAGGACACAAAGGAGTGTAGAAACTCAGCCCTTTACCTTGAGGAACTCTGGATTTACTTGAGATATTAGACTCTTACACATGATAATTTCACTTACAATAGGAACAGAATGTGACAAGTGTCCCTGCCAAGTAATTGGTTTTGACAGTAGGAGTAGAAGTGTTCAGAGAAAGGAGGGGAAGATTTTTCTTGAAAACTAAAAGCAAATGTGATAGATGAACCAATTCTTACAGAGTTCAATAATTCTTGCTCTATTTTCTTATGACAAGCTCCCTGAGGATTGGGGGTTGATTTATCAGATTAGCTGTCCAGGATAGTTGCATATTCCCCAACAGTTGCATGCTCTCTGTGCTGCACTGCTCTGCCTAATCATGTGCAAAGTGGTAGAGGAGAATGATTTTCTAAATCCTTGAACACACTGGGAGATGCAACATGTCTTCCCTTTGGTGACTCAGTATCCAATGGTCAAAGTCTGGCCATCCTGATTCAAAACATTCTCAACACCAACAGCAATTCACAGCAACAAAAAAGATGTGAGGCTCCAAAACTACCTTTGAGGCCAAAATTCTAAAAACTAACCAATTGGTTGGTTTCCTACCCTCAGAGAGGCACTTCTTAGGGTTACTATACCTAACTTACCGAGTTATGTCAGGAGAGCACAATTTAAACTTTTAACTAAAAACAGAATTTGGCCTTCCTGTATGAAAGGTAGTGAATCATTATCTTTAAATTACTAAGAAAATGGCCTATCACCCATAAGCAATAAGCGAATCAGCAGTAAATTTAGTTGATGCAGACATTTATTAACATTTGATTACAGAGAGTCTCTAAATCATTCTGGGTGTCTGCTAGAATGTTTTTAAGTGCAAATTAGATGAAAAAGGCAAAATCAAAATATCAAGCTTCCCATGTATGAAGACTCAAGATACCTTTAAGACCCTAAAACTCATACCAAGTGGCAGCCTGGAGTTTTCAGAGTTAGTTCAATATAGTAGACACTAAGAACTGTGTCCCAAATTACTTTTCCCTGGCAGTCATCCAGTTTTTTGTAGAATGAAATAAAAGAAATTACCCAGGCTCCATGCTGGGTGCCATAAAGAGGCATCATCCATTTTCCTCTAAATTTAAAGAAGCACAGTCTAATTTTCAAGATGTAGAACCACATCATCCCACCTTCAACTCATTGTCCTAGGACACCTGGCTCTCAGGCTAGGAGGAAACCAGAATCTGCTTGATGAAGCCAGATATTTTTGAGAAGGGCTGGGAATTGGTAGAGCTTTTCTGGCTTAAATAGGAGAAATGTTAATATTACCAAGTTAATCACTTTCTCCAAGTGTAAACAAACCACTGAAACAGCACTAAAGCCAGAAATATTGCAAAAGGGAAGAAGGAAGGGGTGAAGGCACCCCGTATTATACTCATTTTTGAGGAGATAAATGAGCACAGGTCTCTTTCTTGTCCCCTCCTCCACTGCCCCCTCCCAGCCCCACAGCAGGCAGAAGGGTAGCAGCAGGCTCTCTCCCATAACCTGCTCAGTTGGAGAAATCATTGTGTAAGTGGTTTTCTGGCTCTTCTCTGAAGAGAAATCTCTAAAGGAATCCCCAACAGGTGAAGAGATATTTGGCTGGAGTCCCAGAGATGAGAGGGAGGAAGGAAAAAAAAAAAAAAGAACAAGAAAATCAACATTACTGAGCTCCTAGTAAATTCCAGACATGTTATATCCTGTTTAATTCTAGCAACCAGACATGAGACACTGGATTTAGATCTCGATTTGAATTCCAGCCCTGCCACTTACTAGCTATGACTTTAACATCTTTCAAAGTCAGTAGTTTTATCTGTAAAGTGGGGTAGCTAATACTAATAATCATTAGGGTTATAATGAAGGTTATATGAGGGCATGCTTGTAAAGTACTTAATGTAATAAATGGTAGCAACAATTAATGAAATATGAGCTCTATTTTGTACATGGATTATGTGACTCCAAAAGGCAGAAAACTCTCCCAGACAAATGATGCCCAGAAGAGGGCACATTCCCTACAAGATGATGCTTAACTAGTTTAAAACATTATACAAGAACATATATGGTTTTTAAAGGCACGTGCATTCTCTGTGCATTCAGGAGTCACTTATTAAACTCCATAATCATGGAGAACAATTATCTTTGAAAGTGACTTTCAGATCCTGTATGTCAGCCCCTGCTGCAGGCCATCCTAGTGATCAGAATGAGAACTCAACTAGCTGAGGGCTCCAGGGAACTCTTCCCTGCCAGACCAGGCTCTCCTCTTGCCTTCCTTTACATCTCTTTTGGATTGGTTCCCTTCTACTTATTTCTCCAAACTTCTGGCCTGCCCTTCAGCAGCAGCACCCTTGCCCCACTTCTGATGGAATTCTGTTCCATGGATCTTGTGACAGAGACAGAATTATCACCAAATACTATACAGCTCTCCTACATTTCCAGACCCCCTTAAATTTACAGAACCATTTGACTTGTTCTAGCCAATAAAATATGACCAGAAGTGAATGCATCACCTTCGTACTGAGGCAGTGAAAAGCCCATGCCAGATTCTCTAGTCTCTTTTCTCCTGCTGTGGAGTATAAAGTCTACATGACCCAGATTATGCAGATAATAAAATAACAGTGCCTTGCTTAGCTTGACTCCCTGAATAACTGTGTGGAGCAGATAGATCATTACATCATACCATACTGGATATTTTGTATAAGAAGTAAACTTTCATTTTGTTAAAACACTGATTTGGGGCTATTTGTCATTACAGCACAATCTAGCATATCCTAATTTATACAAAATTGAATCCCTGCCATTGAGTTAGCACTGGGTGTCTTGCTCTTGGCCACCTCTTTAAGATGCCTAGACTGGCTCTCATTTTGCCTTTTTGATCCTAACACACTTTGCAGCAACTGTAGAACCTGATGTTCTAGTCTCCTTCCCTTTTCTCCCCTCAATTCTTACCTCAACCCTGAGGAGGTCAGGGGCTGATCCAGCTAGAGATTAGCTAAAACATCAGACTAGAAAATGAAGCAGGGAGTTTTTAACTGAAGCAGAAAGAGTCACTGGAACAAGGCAGGTGAAAAAAGAGAAGGAGCTAACATCTCAGAGATCAGGAGCAAATGTTCAGAATGTTGGAGTGAACTGCTTCAAGATGGAGAGATGAGGCCAAAGGGAAAGTAAGTCAGGATCAAAGGTTAGATGGTCCTGGGCAGTTATTCCCTCTAACCTTGTTTGGTGCACACAGCTCACCTCTAATGGGTTAGCAGGTGAGTCTGCAGAGCTAATTCTGGCCGCCTTCAAGGATCAAGTGTCTATAAGCACAGAAGCACTGACCAACCTATTGTGCTAAGCGATCCGTTAAATCCTAGAATGCTTGTTAATACACTGGAAAACTTGGTTTATTCCATGCCTCTGGGTGCAGGGTTCCTCTTTTCCCCCCAAATTCAGCAATTCATAATCTCTCACCAGGAGGCTCCAATGCAACATGCTTAATAACTTGCTTCATAATCTAATAGTTTACAATCTGACTCACTTATATAACATAATTTCTACATAATGAGCACAGAGCTAATTGAGGAACTTAATGACTAATTTCTCAAGCCAAACAAGATGTGTTCACATTATCTTTTAACATTTAAGTTCGTGACCAGATTATCTGATTTGACTATGAAAGCAATAATCATATCTTACACCCCAAATAACATTAAAAAGTCAATGTGCAGTGAAAAAGTTAATTAAGGACTTCTAGCCAAGATGGAGGCCTTGACAGACACGCCTGGTCTCCCTCCACAACTAAGAAGGAATACAACTACCTCAAAACTAGAGACAACCAGAAGTTCCAGAAAACCAAACTGCATGGAAGTCCAACAAACAAAGATATAAAGAAGGAATACTCATCCAGACAGGTAGGAGGGGTGGAGCCCGGGCGGAGAGGATGCAATGTGGTGGCAGCAGTGGCAGTGGCTGTGGCAGCAGCAGGCCAGAGGAAAGCACAATCACACATTTTTAAAAAGTGGGGAGGGACACCAAGGGAGTGTTTCCAGCTCCTGACCCAGCTCACGGTCTCAGCCTCAGGGAAAATCAAGCCTCATTGCTTCTGACTGTGCAAACCAGTGGGGGTTAGGGCAGAGGAAGAAACTGCCAGTCTCTCAGCAGTGTCTCCTTGTTTAAAGAGCCCCCACCATCCTAGAACTTCTGCAGACCCACCCATTCTGGCAACGACGGCCAAGGCAACAGCTAGAGAGATGCCAGTCCCATATGAAAGTGGTAGAAGTGCCTGGAAAAGAGGCAAGTGCTCAGCAAGTGGCATTGTTCCCTCTCAGACCCCTCCCCCACATACAGTGCCACAATGTGGTGAAATGGGTCACCCTGTACTGATGAATACCTAAGGCTCTGCCCCTTACAATGTAACAGGAGCAACAACTCTACCTAAGACACAGAGGCAAACAAATACAGGAGCCTGTCAAGAAGAGGAGACAAAGAAGTATGGCCCTAAAAAGGGAACAGATCAGGGTTCCAGTGGGAGAACTAAGCAATAAGGAGATAGTTAATCTAACAGACACAGAAATTGAAAGCTTATGTAAAAAATAATGAAGGAAAACTTCCCAAATTTGGCAAATAGACATACAAGTCCAGGAAGCACAGAGAGTCCCAAACAAGCTAGACCCAAGGAGGACCACACCAAGACACATCATAATTAAAATGCCAAAGGTGAAAGATAAAGAGAGAATCCTAAAAGCAGCAAGAGGAAAGCAGAGCTACCTACAAAGGGGTGCCTATAATACTATCAGCTGATTTCTCAAAAGAATCTTTGCAGGCAAGAAGGGAGTGGCAAGAAATATTCAAGTGATGAAAAGTAAGGACCTACAACCAAGATTACTCTATCCAGCAGAGCTATCATTTAGAATTGAAGGGCAAATTAAGTGCTCTCAGACCAGATAAAGATAAAAGAGTTCATTTTCATCAAGCCATTATTATATGAAACATTAAAAAGACTTATTTAAGAAAAAGAAGATCAAAACTATGAACACTAAAATGACAACAAACTCGTTAACTATCAACAACTGAATCTAAAAAATAAAAACAAAATCCAACTAAGTAAACCAGAATAGGAACAGAATCATGTATAGGGATCATTTGGAGGGTTATCAGCTGGGAGGGGGAAAGGGGAGAAATGGGGAAATGGTGCAAGGATTAAGAAGCATAATCAGCTGGTACAAAATAGACAGGGGAATGTTAAGAATAATATAGGAAAGGGTGAAGCCAAAGAACTTATGTGCATGACCCATGTACATGAACTAAGGAGAATGGGATTGCTGTGGGAAGGGGGGGTACTGGGCAGAGGGGATCAAAGGGGAAAAAATTGGGACAACTTTAACAGCATAAGCAATAAAATGTACTTTAAAAGAAGAAAAAGTTAATTAATATTCTGTAATATCCTTTTTGATATTTTCATTTAAAAAATCAATTCTTCCTCCATTTGCTCAATATTCAAAGCCAAACTGCAGATGATGTATCTCTGATTTTACAAGGCTATGACCAGTGATATTTACAAGACAAATCTTCATGTTGCACACTGAATATTCAATGAGAAGCAGCACACTGCCTACTAGCTCCTCTATTATTGATGTTCTGCATATCTGGAGAGATTGTAAATTTAGACCCAATTAAGTTTGCAATTAAATGTAAAGTAAAACAAATCCTTGTATTTCAGGCCTCAGAAAGTATGAGAGGAAATATTGTTACCAATGAGCTTTCTTTTAAACTAAGCCAAATGCTTTTACCATGAAGGAACACTGAGTTCACCTCTAGACTGAATCCCACACCACTAAATCCCACATGGCAGTATTTAAGAACAGATTCCATTGTCAGCTCTGTTCCCTTTCCAGAACTGTGTTTTCACTTTGTGCCTATGAGACCTCATACATCCTATTCACATTCTGCCAATGTAATGCTGTTCATTCCCACTGAGACTGAGAAAGGCAAGAGTTTATGAAAATGTGTACATTTAAAATCTGCAGTTTTGAGAGATCTTCAAATTCTAAACCCCTTTCATATAAAGTTGGTGTTGTTAGAACTTGTGAAGGTGGTTTCAATTTCATTTTTATTGTGCTTTTCAGACCACATGAAAGTTTTGTTTGATGCTCTTAGTACATTGGTTAGTCAGTATACTACCTAACAGACAAACCAACTTGAAATGGGGGAGCTTACCAGAAACGATGCTCTCTGCCCCAGATTTTACAATTGTAGCAGATTCTACTTCCCTTGTGAGAAACTTCCAGGGGCATTAATCTTAGAAGGAGAGCTGTGAGCACCCCAGAACCAGTTAAAGCAGCCAATATTATAAAAGGAAGTATGAGTGTTCCATTGTGCAGGACCCAGGAGCAGGCATTGTCACCTGTACACCCCAGTGACTTCTTATTACACATGGCAATAACTCATGGGGGCACACTTGGCCTCTGTCAGGGCACTCTGAGAGTGCTGGGGACTTAATGCCTCCAGGAGAAGCCTTCGACCAATGACTGATAGGGATTTGGTGGGTAGATACCATCTTACTTGCCTCTCAGCTGGGATAACTCTGAAGCATGTTCTACGCTACCTCCTAGGTCTGACCAGGAAGAATGGGCTTCAGTTGCCCAGTGGTTATTGTTTGATATGTTTTTCTGTTTTAAAACTATTATTTCAATTACAGTTGACAGCCAATATTATATTAGTTTCAGGTGGTTAGACATTTATATAATTTATGAAGTGATGTGCCTAGTAAGTTTAATACCCACTTGGCACTATGCATAGTTATTACAATATTATCAACTATATTCCCTGTGCTGTAGTTTACATCCCCATGACTATTTTGTAACCGCCCATTTTTACTTCTTAATACCTTCACCTTTTTCACCCAGCCCCCCCCCCTTCCAACCCCCTTCCTACCTGGCAACCATCAGTTTGTTCTATCTGTGAATCTGTTTCTGTTTTATGTACTTGTTTATTTTGTTTTTCATATTCCATCCATTTTATGTCTCAACTCCCTTTGACACTTCCTAAATTCACCTACTAAAGAAACTACTTACGGTTGAATTCTTGTCTAAGAGTCTATTGTTCAAGGAATCCAAGGGAAATCCTTTGTGTTTTTGACAATTCAAAAGGAAAAACTGTCTGACTCCTAGTGACAATTACCTAGACAGAGAAGTGGTCAGTGATTCTGGGTTCATGAGATGACAAATAGCAAAATCACCTCCGATCCTGACTTCTGGTTGCTGCAGAAGTCCTAGGTGGCAGTTCTGTATGGACACCTGAATAAACAGACTTCCAGCCTTGGAGTCTAAGCATGGACAGTGTGGCCAAAGTTAGCCCAAAGAAGAGGCATCACACCCCTCCCAAGATCTGCAGTAGCAAGGGACCAGCAACTGTGACAGCAATGCTGCACTGAACTATGATAAGCAATATCATTTGGTGATGGGAAGCATCAGCTGCTGTGACTTTGGGACCCAGCCGCATTCTACTTGAGTGCAGAAGTTGAAGTAAAAATTTTTCAAGATGGTGGAATCCCCTAGAGCTGTGCTATTCAATATGGTAGCCACTAGCTACGTGTGGCTATTAAATTTAAATCTAAATTAATTAAAATTAAAGAAAATTAAAATTTCAGTTCTTCATGTGCACTAGCCTCATGTAAAGTGCTCGATAACCACATGATAGATCATGGCAGCAAGTTCTATTGGACAATGCCTCCTTAGAGTTACTGTGTAGTTCAGAAAGAGGGGAAGTCTCAAGGAAGAAAGACATACAAAACTCTTGACAATAAGGGATCTAATGTACAGCATAATGATTGTAGTTAACAATATCATGTTATATACTTGAAAGCTGCTAAGAGAGTAAATGTTCTCACCACAACAAAATGGCATTTATTATGTGAGGTAGTGGAGGTGTTAGATAACACTAGGATGGTAGTCATTTTGTAATATGTATGTGTATAACTCAACATGTTGTACAGCTTAAACTTAATAGTTATTTGTCAATTATATCTCAAAAAAAAGCTGGAAATATAAGGGATAAGAGATATTAATATAGTCGTTTAAAAATAAAAATACATACCTTTATCTGTATCCTAAGTTTGTGGAGCATTCATATTAGCTATAGAATTATAGAAGTTACAGAATTAAGGAATGACTGTAAGAGAGTTTAGAAATTATACAGGCAAACCTCTTGACCTAATGTTTTACAAGCTAGCATAAAAATAAGAGGAGTGTAACTATGACTACTGGGAAAAGTAATGTATAAATGTTAAAAGAACTATAAAATCCCTATTGTAAATTAAAGAGACAGAGATTAATTTTTTAACTGAGGCCAATATGGTAGGCTTCATAGAATATGTGGTATCTTCAATAAGTCTTGAAGTATATGAAGGACTTCAGTAGGTGAAAAAAACAAGGAGAGGAGGGGCATTCTGTTCTGAGAGGGGTGAGAAAGAAGAAACCATGTTTGGGGAAGGTTTATTAGTCAGATTATCTCCGTAGGGCACAATATAGATGGGCCAATGGGCTGGGGCCACTTGAAGGAGAACCAAGAGTTACGTGGGCCTCCCTCCTTGCACAAAGCTGCAACTAAAGATTTTCTGGGGAGACAAACTTCAGACCTTTTCCCCCACTTTTCCCTCTTTAGCTAGTTACTGTTAAAGCTATAAAAATTGATTCATCATAAGACCTTCCCCAAGTATTTCATGATCTATACCTTCAGAATCAGCCCCTGTCTAAAATTCTGCAGGCCTTGAGGCTAATTTTGCTGAACTACTTGAAGGTGGTGTCTACTCCCCCACTCAAAGCGAAGAATAAGTAGGCTGCTGTTTTAATGGTGTGATTTCAGAAGAGTAATTTCTCATGATGCCCTGTCCTGATCCCCATTCCAAAACCTTCTAAAATGGCACATGAAAAAATCCCAGCACTAAATAGCTTAAGCTAACAGGGGATTTGTTGGTTGCATCCAGGGATAGCTCAGAGAATTAAAGACAAAGCTATCTCCCAACCTGTGAGCAGGACAGGGAGGGCACTGCTGAAGATCTCAGAGGAAAACAGAGACTGTACCTTCCTTGCCTATGCTTTCCTTACCACCACCATTCCCTTCCGGTGCTGTTCTCCCTGGAGTGCTCTACATCACCTTTCTACAGAGAAGCTCTGTCACCCAGCTGTGGACATGGGACGACAGCTGCAAACTTCCACCCTCATGGTTCTTTCACCAATGAGGGGCAGCTCCCACTTAATAACTCACAAGGACGAACTCATAAGCCATCTCGAACCTGTCACTATGGCCAGGGAACTGGGGATAACTAAAACTATAACATTTAGGCCACATGACTAGGGTTGGGGGAAGAAAAGTAGTTTTACCCAAAAGAAAGGGGCAAGGAGAGAAAGATCTAACTTGGCCCAGACATGACCGCCAGGGAAAATTGTTTTGTCAGCCACCCCAGTCAGAATGTAGGGCACAGGGAGCACTTAGAAGAGACTTTTGAGGAAAAGGAGTGAGAGTTTGGAAAAGGATCCCTTGTGCCAGGTGGTCCCCCAAGCTGTGTAAGAGGCCTGATGTTAGCCAAACCACATCCTTCTTCTACTCAACCCCAGTTTTATAGTCTTAAGGTTGCAGTGACAAATATAGTACAATCGCCCCCAATTTGCCAAACCCACCCATAAAATCCAAAGCAGAGACCTCTCTGGAATAACCATACTGCCATTCCAAGCGAAGCCAGGCCCGGATTCCCAACCTCTTTTATACTAGCTTCAGGATATTTTCAAGGTGTGCTTTCACTCAACAAATTTTCTAGGACTTCAACAATGAACAAATGCAAAACGTACCAGCATGATGGATGATGGTGTACATTTTAAAGACACAAATATGCTAAAACTAAGAGTGACCCCAAAATGGAACTCCATTCCAGAAGACAGTCTTCTTGGCGGGAGACATGAATTCAAATCACGTGTGGTATCTGGTGAGGGCTGCTCATCGCATAGAGCCAGAGGCGCCGCTGACCTTTCTGTGGCCCCTGCAATGGTTTACCACATTCACTGAAACACAAATGCATCCCTGCAGAGAGAATAAAACTGTCAAAGCCCATTGGAGAAAAGAGCATTTTTCAGCTGAATCTTCAGCTTCTGGAGGGTGCTTGTTAAAGGGGAAAGGGGACAACCATTTCACAGCCATCTCATGGCTCCGACCAGAAAATCATCTCCGCCATCAAAGAGAGACAAGGATCCCACACATAGACTGCTCACAACCGATATGAGCCTTGAATATGATTTCCCACTGCCAGACTTCTGGATGTTTCCACACTGATTGAACCCAAATTAAAATTTGGTATAAACTGGGCAGAAACTAAAGGCAAATGTACTATTTGCCTTTAAACCAGCTCTTCTGCCTGACTTCAGTATAATTCTGAAAAAAACAAACAAACATTCTCAACTATGTCCCAGGCTTTAAACTCCATCTCCAGGTGCCTTCTGTCTCAGCCCCGCATGAAGTCACAAAGCCTGGCGATTCTTCATGCTAGGTCTTCCCTAGCCTATCCTTTCTTTCTGCTCACACTCGCTGGCCCATCGTTAGTGCCCAGTGGCCTGAGAGCCAAATCTGCCCCCATCTGTCTTTGGTAAATAAAGTTTTGCTGGAACACAGCCATACTCATTCACTTCTGTTTCACCCAGGGGTGCTTTCACACTACAACAGCAAGGCTGAATGTCTAAGGCAGAGACTGTTTGGCCCTCAATGCCTAAAATATTCACCATCAGGCCCTTGACAGAAAATATTTTACAACTCCTGCCCTATAATATTGCAACAGGTCTACCTAGCCCTAATTTCTTTACAGTTCTCCTTAATCTTCAAAAGATGCCTTAATCAAAACAATCCTGTACTAAATTATCAATGGATCTTACACACACATACATACATACATACACACATGCACATGCACATGCACATACCCTGTTTAAAACTTGGAAAAAGCTTCTCACTGCACTTAGAATAATTCCCAATACTATGTTTTACATGCTTGGGCATGGCTTACCTGTCCAGCTCCTTTCACTGCCTCCTCTTCACTCACCACACCCCCGCCTCACCAGCTTCTCTCATTTCCCTCACGCACCAAGCACTTCCCGCTCTCGGGCCTTTGCCACTACTACTCCCTCTGCATGCAATACACTTCCCCACCCACTCGCCTCTGGACAACAGCTCTCATCCCTCAGATCTTTGCTTCAATGTCACCTCCTCCGAGACAAACTCACCTTTTCTAAAGAAGATTTCTTTCACTCTGCTCTCTCCTAGCACTCTGTTCTTTTCATCCATAGTGAGGAATTAAGCATTTATGGCATTTGCTTACTAGATTACTGTCTGTCTCATTGATCATAACAGCTCTAGGGGGCCAAGCATTGTGTTCATTTTTATTTATCACTCTACATCTAGCACCTGTCCAATAGAAAGCACTTCAAACCATATTCTTACAATGAATGGCCTTCGCTTTATTCCCAAATAATATTCATTCCTTGCCCTCGTACAATCTGGGTCTATTCTATTTTTCAGTCCCAGTTGTATGCCTCATTGCAGGCAACCTGAGATAATCATCATTTCCCACATACACACTGCACTTTTTCACTTCTAATACTGTCTTGTCCCTCCCCAACACTACCTCCTCTGTTATTTTTTCCCTGGGAAAACCTTTCTCTTCCAGGCTTAAGTCAAACAATTATTCTAGGAAACTGTGTTATAATGAAAAAGTTTGAATATCATAGAAATCAAGGATATATTTCATAAGAATGTTTCCTAGAACAATCTTTTACATAGTTTGATACCCTCATGCCAAATTACAATCCAATAAAAACAATTCTACGTGAGCCAGGCTATGATGCATTCCAAGTCTAATTCTCTGATAAGCTTAACTCAGAGATAACTTTTAGAGTATGAATGGATGGATGAATGGATGGATTACATAGCAGTCAGGTTGTTTGTTGTTTTACATTAATATTATTTCTCTTAGTTCCAGTTTTGAAAGTAACTGAGTACTAATGAGTACTGATGGCATCCTCATTCAATATTTCAGTTAAGTGGAACTGGGAATAGAATTGATAACTTTGTGTGAAATCTGAGGAGCCTAAGAATCATGCTTCTAAAGAAGGCCAACTCATGTTCAGCAATAATTCAGTGATAGGAGAGTCTATCCTTATATCAATCACAAGAAAGTGCCATACCTAGGGTACAATAACCTGTTTACTAAGTACATTTTTAGTCCATACTAATAAAACCTATCATATGCATAAAAGAGAACATTTCAGTGTCTATTGCATGTTCCTTGAGGGTCATCCCATTTATTAGAAAAGATACCAAAGCACCCCCCAAAAAATTGAAAAGGGGTGAGGCCACAACACATATCTGTTGTGTGTATGACTGTCTCCTCCCTTGTTCCACGCACAATGAATCTGCAATATGAAGCTATTGAATAATTTCAAAGGTCTCAGCTGTACGAAAGTTTTGGGATTTTAAGTGTGGACTGAAGGTTTCTCCTGATATATAATGTTTGAACTAATGTCAAAACAAAATATTATATCAAAGAACATATTAGAATTCAAATAAATTTTTCAAGTATTAAGCAACATGTAAACTTTCCATTTCTCTTCATTTTTTTCCTCCTATATATTCATCAAGTTCTCTTTTTCTAAGTGTTCATTCCTTTGAGTGAGAACCCCCATGAAGTCTGTTTTCTTAAATCTATTGTTCTATTTCCCCAGTAGGTGGCACTCCATTACAACTTTCGATTACTACCTTCTGCCTACGAAGTACAGCCAGTCCAGAAATTAAACATAAAGACAACATGGGGAGCATTTACTTAGCAAACACAGATAAATAAGAGAAACCTTATATTAATCATGCACCTAAAATTCATTGATATTTCTAAGTTTTAAACAATGAGATTCAATATGTCAAGTGTCATAAAGTAATTAGAATGTTTTGATACAGACATGTCAGAACCGTATGTTAGAATTAAGTACTACCCTTCAAAATGATGAAATTTGAGATTACGGGGGATTTAAATGATGCTGCTATATTTCTGTTTTAAAAAACATTTAGAAAATCATTTTCTGGAATACTCCCAGGATTGATGTCTTGCCTACGTGAGAAAAACCATTTCAGTGCCTCCTTTTCGGCAATCCCTCCTTGATAGCATCATCTTCCTGGATAATCCTCACATTCAAGAGTTGTTTGGGGTTCTTTTTCCCTTAGGAAAGGTTATTTCCAAATATTCCACACTCAATTAAAGCTGACCATCCACTTCTAATTATTTTGGAAAGAAGAAAACTCAGTGTACATTACCATATTTTCAGCCCAAGCATTCTGTCTCCCAACTGGTTGCTTTTGCCACAGTGGGTAAAGCATGGCCCATATTATACGGAGATTTATTCTGGTACCCTGGCAAGCAAAGGGGGCAGTAATAAATGAGACAGAAAAGGCCTCTAGCACTGGCAAACAAGAGCCTTTACAAATTTGAATTTATGGGAGAAAGGTAAGGTGAGCAAAGATCTCATCAGCCTCAAGTCATGAAGAACCAGCCTCTGCTTCAACCCTGGAAATGGATTAGGAAACCTAGTCCTACCCATATAGATCTTACCAGGATTTTTCTTGCTTTCCATAGCTCCAAAGCTGGGCCTGAGACAAGACCGGCTACCTGATACCCTCGGAGCTAGAACCACTATCAGTCCTTACCTGCACACATTCTTGATCTCCTGTTGGAAAAGAGGCCCTGAGTTCTGGATTATACTCTAAAACCACTGGGCTGAGTTCACCCTGGAGATCAGTTGCATGATCTTCTAGACTTATAGTTACAAAACCATTAAATTTCCTAGTTGCTCAATCCAGTTTGAGTTGCATTTTCTGTTACTTGCTCCTTCGGCTCCCTCTGGTGGCTGAAGCTTCACACATAGTCCACAAACGAGCAGCTCTGAAGCTTTGCTGGTTTGCTGTCACAGTTTAGGGGCATTCTGAGGATATGATAATACAGGTTTCAGGTAAATGGTGGAGAAACGATGCTATCTGGCTGTCAGCTTAAGAGTTCTTTGGGCAAGTTGTCACTGGCTCTGAATGACTTTCCTCTTAACCTTCAATACGTTTTCTCCTCATTCTGCCATGGGAATTTACAAATAAGGATGACAACAATTTTATCAACAGTCTATATTTCTATAGTACTATTTAAGTTTTTCTATTTCCTAATATTTGTTGAATATTACTATGTGCTGATCCCTGTTCAAAGCTCTTCTTATATTAATTTACCGAATCCTTAAATGAACCCTGCGAGGTTGGTATGATTGCCATCTCCATCCACTTTTTAGAAGAAAAGATTGTTGTACATCGTTTCCTATGCCGCAAGCCAGAGGGAACAATGTATATTCATCTCTCATATTCATCCACACCAGTTTGTCACTCAGATGAGTTGCTGAGTCCATGAAGAGGCCTCAGGCTTATGGCAATGGCCCAGGCAGGTCTTGTTGCAGGAGCTGTGAACACATAACCTTGACTAAAATAAATATGTAACAGAAAGAATTTTTTTAAAAGCAAACCAGCTTGGTAGAGCCAAGTGATTTTATTTATCCTCTCTTCCATTTTGCCAAATATAAAATACTCGCACGAATCAAGAAGATAAATCCAGTCCCTAATTTATTAATCTCCTTCTACACTTTAACTTGTTAGACTTCAAATGACAAGGCTTCTGGAGTGGGTAGGCACATACAATCCTGTAGGACAAGGGATCTGCCAAGGACTTGCTTCCTGGAGCCATCCCTGGTGGTTTAGTAAATGCTGCCACCAAGTGCCACCACCTAGCTAGCTACAGTTTCAGACAATAGTCCTGATACCTGAGAATTTCCAGCTTGTCATACATAAATCCATCTCCTCTTAATTCTTGACTTTTGGTTCTGACCTCTGAATTCAACCTCTGCCTTTAGGTCCTGTCAGCATGATGTTTAAATACTTTCAACCATCAAGAGTTTAGCTACACAATTTGTTTGGCTTGTCCTTTGGGTTCCTGGGGTCCTCCATGGGATCTGATAGGAAATCACAGCCTTAACCTTGACCCCTCAAAACCTACCCCACTACCCAGTTACTCAGTTGGGTAATATTCCCCTCTCCTACAGAGTCAGGCTTGGGACTCAGGTGATCTAGAATCTGATACTAACTGTTCAACCCACAGGCCTCAGTATTTTTAGGTTAAAATAGCAGTAACCCCTGCCCAGCTCTTATGGTATTTGGACTCCTCAGAACTTCATAAACCCACAAGGAAGAGTGTTATGATCCTATGAGCCTCTTTCTATACAACATTGCCCTTGACTGTGCTTAAAAATAGGCCCCATGATTTCCAACTTAAAAATAAAAAGACAATGCCGACCCAGATAAGTAAAGCAATTAGAAGGATGTAAGTAAGTACTTGGAACAGTTAGAAAGAAAGGTACTGTCTAGAACTGATTGCCAGACTTGATTTGTATTCATGTGTTCAGCCTAGAACCAATCAGTAGTGCAGCTTTAGGAAAAATCCAATAAACCCCATTTGATATAATAAAATAATGACCATCATTATTACTCCAAGACAGAAGACACAGTCTAAACATCACGGCCTCCAGAAAATTGCTAAATAGGATGAATAAAAATGATCCAGGCAATCCAGATTTTTAATATCAATGAAGCCAAGTCTCCACTTAGCCCTTTCTCCAGAAGTATCTGAGTCGGCCCTTTGGTACCCAAGAGGTCTGGTTTTTAACTAGTTCTCAGATTCCTAGGTTCAGACATATGCTTTCTGGTAGAAAGGGGCATCGTCCAAACAATGAAACAAGCTTTCTGATTAACATTCTTTATATCCTCCGGTGCCTCTTTCATTTGCTCTGCCGCCCTTATATCTCTCTGGGATAAAATTCATTCAATCTTTTTAAAATAAAACCTATTTGCTTAACTCTGCCCCAAAGAAACTTCCACTATCCTAGTTCTTTTAATAGCCACGTGATCTACCAATGCTGAACAGCAGAGATCAAACAGAGGAAATCTCTCTCCACTGTTGCTTTATCCATTTAAGATGTGTGAGTCTGTGATACTCTCAGCTTTCCTTGTGCCTGATGACTAATTGAGTTAGAGATAGTGGCTGTCAAATAATCGAAAAGAAATGATTTATGCTAAAGATATTTTTCATCTCTGATTTACCCAGCTTCAGAGGGAATAAAGGATTGTGACAATGGGCAGCGTTTAACAATGGAACTACCCTCCTTCAACTAGCCCATCTATTAACTGAATGCGTCGAGTTTCCACCTTTGCTTTCATTCTCTGTTTCTGGGTAGATGATCCTGCAGTATTTTATTTGCATTTATTTCAGCTGCAATATTTATCCCATTCCCAGTGATCATTCCCTGAGATCTTGTTGAAGCTGCCACTGGGATCCATGGAGATAAGCGATAGCCTCAGTAAAGGACCAGTGGGTGAGCCCAGACCACCATTCGGATGATGTGTGCTCCAGCCCAGCCCCTCTCTGAGAAATAGCAACTCAGAAATTTTCCGGTTTCCCACAGAGGAAACTCATTTCCTGCCCATAATCTGATTACCATTCTCTCATGTGGGACTGTAAACTGGTTTTATAATACTGCCGTGGCGGGAAAAAATGGGGGGTGGTGGTGGGGAGGGAAGATAGAACTAATTTTTAACTGTTATAACATGCACAGGGAGTACAAGTCAGAACAAAACATGTCAACCTGTAAGCTTTAGAAATAGCAATAACATTTAAATGCTAAATTCCAGTGACTATATACTTGCTTGTCTTATCACAGGGATAATTTCATCATCTTGCCAGATCTGAAAGACTAGCATGGATCACAATGCTAAGAGACTCCTGTTTGTGACGTTGCTTCATTGGCTCTTCTGCTGCCCCTGGAAGTTACCTCTCATGGATACAGGAATAGTATCACTGTCTTTCCATCTGCAATCTCCTCCAAGCTCTCTTGCTCTTAAGCCATCAGGTAACACTGACAGAGCACCCTCTAGTCGGTCTCTCTCCAGCTCCTCAGATAGGCCCTGAGGACATATCTCTGTCCACCTCTCACCATAGACGTTGCTCACTGCCGCAAACACTGACTCCTGCAAGGTTTTTCTGATAACCTGTTAGCTGGCTCTTTGGTCATATACATGGAAATGAAAGCAAAAGGCCCCCAAGGGTTTAGATACCTAGGAGTAGGAAATTCAACAACCAGGTATCACATCTCAGGGCAACAGAAAGAAAGAGTTTTCACCTCACCTCCCTCCTCAGTCATGTCCTATGCTCCATGTCCTATGCACCATCTGGTGTCCATTGCCTTCCAGCTGCCTCCACAGCTCTGCTGCCCCTCTCAGTATTGGTTGCTTCCCTGTGAAAAAGCCCCCATTCTTTTCTCTTTCCCCAACAACTTTGCTCAGAACCTCCATCTGCAAGAATCATGCAGTGATCAAGCTGTGACCCTCAGCTATAAGAGGTAGAAACTCAACTCACACTTAAGACATGAAGGGGATTTACATAGATGGGAAGTTCAAGGGCAATCTAATTCTAGGAAGATGGATTCAGGGTTTCAGACAGTGGCTTCTGAAATCTGTTGCTATTTCTAAGCTCTGCACTATTGGCCTGGGCTTCATTTTAAGGCTCTGCCTCCCTATGGCAGAGAGAACCACCAGTAGCCTCAGATTTACCCCACCCTTATGGCTAGTGATCCCAATAATTTCCATAAAAATCCTAGGTGGGCTCTGATTGGCCTAGCTTAATCATGCATCAACCCTGAACACTTTACCAAGGCCAGGCGGAGAGAAGATGATAGAAAGAGTGTGGGAATGTAGATTGCTGTCTTGTTTCCCCTGACTCATGCACTACCGTCTGACTCCCAGGTTGGGCTTTAGTTTAGTGTCCCCTCTAAGTTCTCCACCATGGAAAGGCAGGATGGGACATGATCTGTCACCACCACACCACCACCAAATTTCTCTTTCTCAAAGTGAGCCATACGAATGGCCCAAGTACTTGTTAAGGTGCAGATTCCTGGGCTCTAGCTCAGACCTACTGAGCAACAGTGGGACCTGACAGTTTCTATTTTAGCAAAGGCCCCAGGTGACTCTTAGCAACTCAGAAGTTTCAGATCCACTGCCCAGGTCTCAGGGCTGGAAAAGGGCCACCACACTAGGCATATTGTTCCCTCCCTACTCTGGCTCAGTGTGAGGACACAGTGGTCGGGGCATTGGCCCAAGGCAAATTTCCTAAGCATGGCCAGAGGGCACCAAGAGAGGCCTTCAGGTGAAGTTCTAAAATGGTTGTTAGAAAAAGGAAGTCCGGAACAAATACAGTGTTCTCTCACTTATCGCGAGTATTACGTTCTAGACCTCCTGCCATAGGTGAAAATCCGCAAGGTAGGAACGTTACATTTATTTTAGTATATGTATATATTTTAAGGCTTTATAAACCCTTCTCACGCACTTATAAACCTTTCCCAGTCCCTTATTAACCTTATAGCGAAGAATCCATGATAAATAATTAAACATAATACTTTAAAAAGTCCCATGATACAGTGAGGCCGCAATAAGTGAATCGCGATATAGAGAGGGACTACTGTGTAGGAAGATGAACGGCTGTCAGAAAGGAGGTTGGAGCTGGAGAAGCAAAAAGCAAGCTCCAAAACGGCTGCATGTCCAAACCTGGAAAAAGTGTGGCTGAATTCCAGGGGTGCAGGGCAATGCCGGGCTGGGTTTTGTGTTGTCCGACTGGGTATTGATGGATGACCAGCTCATGTTTGCAGGAGCAGAACCCACCTGCTGGAGAGATGACAGGAAAGCAGCAGACACAGGTAGGAAGAATTGCTCTCTCCTCCCCCTCCCCCCCCCCCACCTCCAAAGTGCAAGTCACTGGGAAAACACAAGCTGTCTTTGGGGCTAGTTCCTGGCTCACCCATGCGCTGGCTGCAAGCTCAGGAGGAGGCCAGCACTCAGAACATCAGGCAGGAACATCGTGCAGAAAGAACACCACGGAGGACATGCATGCTGCTTTCTCAGTCTGCAAGCTCAGTCTGCAAGTCTCCTCCCATAGCACTTGAAACAGCACAACATATTAAAAGGAAATGGAGTTTCTCTTTCTTCCTCTTCTGTCCCATAAAGCATGCGGCTGACAGCGTGGGCGGCGGTGTCCCACAGACCGGGGCTGAGTCCTGGCCCTGCTGCCCACACACTGGGCCAATTAGGTCCCTTGCAAAAGAAGGGTTTACAAGTGTTTCCATTTGCATCGGAGATAATAATGAGTGCCCGCCGCAGTGAGATGGTTACAAAGATTCAATGAAGGAATGACTGGGCGGTCCTGAGCACCGAGCTTCATATACATTTAGATTTTTCCTGTAATTTTTGTTATATGCTGCAGGCCTCCAGCAAGACTCTTTCAAATTCATGTAGCAGATAGCGCTCACAACCTCCCTAGGTGGTCAGAGGTTACTGAATTGAAGGACTAGGAGAAGAGGAAGAACCTGTAGGAGGAACTCACATTTGCAGTAGAAATTAAGAAGAGTTTGGATTTAAAAGAGACCTGAATGCCTTTCACATTAGTTTATACACAATTCAGAGAGAGAAGGCGTTTCCCATTTGTTCTACTGGAACCTGTAACACAGAGTAAAAAACAACAACAAATAATAGCACAAATTCACCAATTTTCCTAATCAACAGGAAAAATGCATGCAGAATTAAAGGATGAGTACTGTAAGAAATACAGCTAGGAATCAAAACAAGTCTCTGAACAGGCACGCCCACTTCCTTAAAGGGGACATGCCCCCTCTAGTTTCATCAGGTCTGCTCCCCACTTGGTTACAGTCTCGCTCTGGCACTTCTGCTGTCCTGCCTCTCTCTTGCCTTCTGGATTGTGGTTCTGAAAGTTTAATGAGCCTCAGAAACACCTGGGGGGCTTGTTAAAGTAGAGATTTCTGGTTCCACCCATAGCGTTTCAGATTCAGGAGTCAGGGGTGGGGCCTGAGAATCTGCATTTGTCGCAAGTTTCCAGTGGTGGTGCTGCTGCTGCTGCTAGCGGGATCCTTGCTTGAAATAACAGCGGCCTAACTTCATCCTCTTACGCATCACTAACCTCTTTATGCCTCAGGTGCTTTGTCAGTTGGGGAATAAGAACGTCTACTCGATTGGGTTCTTGTGAAGATTAAATTAGTTACTCTTCATAAAGTGTGTGGAACACTTTCTGGAATTTGTTAAGTCCTCAATAAATGTGGGCCAGATAAGCCATAATCCAGAGAGGGGGCTGCAATAAAGGATGCACTCTGCTATATGTGCTATAAAATTTTCCACACTTGGTTTGTAGAACTCAGGCGGTCTCTGCAAATGGGTTCTTTTCTTCTCCTTGCCCTCGTCAATTCATCCTTTCAAACTATATTAAAAATGGCACCTAAAAGTTATTGGGTACCCACTATGTGCTAAGAATCTGAAGCACTCACCACACCTCCTTTCTGTCACCTTCACAACAATCCTGTGTGAAGGGGCTATCCCCCACTTTTGCAGGTGAGGTGAATGAGGCTGCAAGAGAACCTAGATATCTTAAGTATCTTGCTCTCTGTCTCACAAGCTCTAAGTGGCAAAACTGGGATTTGAACCTCCGAAGCCCATCTGTCTGCAGAGCCGCCCTTCACCACCCCAGGTATAGCAAATAGGTTTCATCATCCAGTCATTCCGTCTGTAGACAGCTGCCTAGGGCACAAGATTCTGAGGCCTAAATATCCTGACTCGAGGGAAAGGGTTGCTGGAATTGATTAGAAATGTCTAACTGCCATGCAAGCTAGAGAGGGGAATCTCAAAACATAGGCCAGATATTTGCTGCCCCTGCACTTTGCTATGGCAACACAGATGGTGGTAGAGCTTTCCTAATTTTATTGAAGATTATATTCAAATATGCACAAATCAGGTGAATGCTCCCAGGAGCTGCTAATGATTTCAGATCTGTAGTCCAGCTTCCCTGCTCACTGTTATTTAATTCAGTGGTATTTCAGTGCACACCAATGAAGGCAAATACTTGTGTGACTAAGCCACATCTGTAGATGGTTTTAGAGTTCCAGCAGAGGTATGGTGCTTTAAAATTGTCAATAGACTATCTGACATGGCTGATGAATATTCTAGCAAGTTTCTGGATAGTACACAAGGATTTAAACAGGAAAGAGATACTCCATCTTCAGGTAAAACTTGAAAAAAAAGCTTTAACTTCCTGAAGGTGACTCCTGTTTGTGTGAGGGTATTTTCCACTCCTCTTAAGCCCATGGTTCTCAAACTTCAGTGCTTGGGAAAGCTGACATTAGAGAGCTTGTTTTAAAATCAGATTTCCAGTTCCCTGCCTTATCCAGATGATCAGGTTTGGAACTGGGCAACCTGCACTTTAAACAGGTACCACAAGGTCTATGGACCACGCCTGGGAAGCCCTACCTTAAGCAATGCTATAGAACAGCAGCTCCCGTTTTTTCCATATAAGGAAACCATTTCTACTCAAATTACCTCTCAGACATCACTTGATAGCAGTTGAGAAAATGCAGGATGGCAACAACAACAAACCTGCAATTCATTTTGTAATAATTATAGACAAATGTGTCTTATTTACCACATTAATTTATGTAAAAATAGTTGAAAATGAGTAGGAACTCTGTGTAAGAGATAGTCTTTAACCCACCTGTGTGCAATGCTCAGTGTACACAGAGATTTACATTTTTTTACAGATGACTCTGCAAACCTTTCATCCACCCCTCCTGCAACTGTGTCTGCCCACCTGCCAAAAGAGGTCCACAGGCCAAGGAGGGAAACCACTGAAGACAGCTTCGATCCCTGTTTTCTCTTTAGGACAGTTGTCACTTGGCATGTAGATGGGCTATCACTCACCTGCGTGGGAGGGGAGAAGAAAAATCACATTCATTGGGGACTTATGTGGTAGAAGTGGATCCATATTAGCATCTTTACATACATATTTTCACGTAAAAGGAGAAGTCCCATTCCTTCTTCCATTATCTGTACCAACAGAACAGAAATGCAGATTTAAATAACTAATTTTTACTTTACTGTAAAATCAAATATCTCCATTTCTTATATCTCCATGCTAGTTTTTATGCTTTATGTGGCTAAAACCCACACTTTTAAATGATATTGAACCACAAAAAGGTGTTGGGCATCTACTGTGAACAAAACACTGTGCTGAGTACCATAAAGACCTCAGTAAAAATGAGCTTGGGTTGAATACAGGGGATTCTCATTATTAAAGAGTAATCATTTGGACATTTTTGGTTGGTACCTATTCTGTTCGCAAAATTCAAAACTCTTATCAAGTTTAGACACTGAGAAGACAGTAAGGCAGGACTTTCTTTCCTTAATAAAAAATGACTGTTTCTAACAGATGTGGCTTAAATACGATTATGATTCCAATTGCCTTTTGCTTAAGCTCACATTCAAAGTCACTTGAGTTCACTGAGAAATCCCCAAGTAGACAGTGGGAGATACTGTCTCCAATTCAAAATTCACAGAGAAAATCTATAAAGTACATGTGGACAAAAAAAAAATAATGAATATATATATATATATGACAAAGAAAAAGACACCACAATTATCAGTAACCAACAAGTGTTTGCCCAGTGTTACTGTCCTGCTTAGCACAGCTGGACTGGCTTGACATTACTGCATGTTTGTTTGACATTGTCATCAGTGGTAACAATGAGGACTTGGACTGTGGTAAAAGCCCAAATTTAGTAACTCGAGGACAAAAGCACTCAGAAAGCTGGCCTTATCGACTCAGTTCTGATCGTTTCTAGCTAGGCTATGCTTGGATTTAAAACCATCAGGCTTATAGATGATTGAGCTGTAGTTCATTAAGAAATGCTTGCAGGGTGATGAGAAAGGAGAAAATGAGAACTGCTTCATTGGGGAAATTTTTTTAATGCTATTTGTCTTCATGACACCAAGGAGAAGCACAAGGAGATTTCTGAGGCTGCCTTTAGTTTGCAATGACTTTTCACCTCTGTTGATCTCTGACCTGGCTGTTTCAATCACACAGACTCTGAAGCTCAGAAGCTCGACAAGGTGTTTTAGGAGACAGTTTTTATTTGTAGTGCGGTGGAAAGGAAAGAAGTTGAGAAGAAAATCTCTCCAGCAAGACAAATTACATCTGTGCTTTGGCAGACATAGGGTTAACAGGACATCAGGTCCAGTTTCCTGCTCAGCAGTTTAATTGCTGCAGGCCAAGGAAACATTTGAGGGAGAGGGGGCTGTTACTGGGCACCTCATTTTTCAAAGACCTGTCAGAAAGCTAGTCCGCTGAATGGGTTTGATACAGAAACCAAGAATTGGGTCTGTTTCCCAAATTTGAACGACTGGACCCCTATTGACTTGTCCCCAGCAGGAATTCTCTAGTTATTGGCTACCATTGTCCTTTCATCTGTTGTAGCAATAGGTTGTTTTCCAGAAAAGGTATACTGCAAAGAGAGGTAGGGGTGGGGGGGTGTGATTTTAAAGCAGGGTTCCCAAAATTGAGCTTGTGTCAGAATCACCTGGAGGGTTTGATTCAGTAGATCTGGGTGGAGCCCAGAAATGTGCATTTCTAACAATTCCTAGGTGGCGCTGCTGTTGGTGGCCTTAGGAACACTGTGTGAGAACTACTATTCTAAAATATACCTCCCACAGTCTTCTTTCTGTCTTCTTTTTTTTTGTATCAATATTCTTTTTTTTATTGTTTTTCTATTAATTGTCCCATTTTTCCTCCCGTTGCTCTCCCCTGTCCCACCCACCCACACCCACCCCACTGCCCCCACCCCCACTCTCCCACAGTCATTCCCCACCCTGTTGTCCATGTCCATGGGTCATTTATACCTGTTCCTTGATTAGCCCCCTTCTCCTTCTTTCCTCCCTTCTCCTCCTGCCTCCTCCCCTCTGGTCACTGTCAGTCTGTCCCTTGTTTCCATGCCTCTGGTTCTATTTTGTTTGTTTATTCATTTTGTTCATTAGGTTCCTGTATTAGGTGGGATCCTATGTTAATAATTACACTTACACACATACCAGCATAATAAATGTTGCATGATAAGTTATAAAATATTAATTATTACTATTTTTAATGGCTACTTAGAGTAGCAACTTGTGCCACTATTAATCTTCTAAGGCAGGTATTATTGCCCATTGTACCAATTAAGGCCTGATCCAGCCCAAATCTCACTCCTAAACTCACACTCGTCACTACTTTAATACATTCTTAACAAGTAATAAAACATGAGGCAAAATGAACTAAAAGTATTTTTAATCAATGTCTTTTCTACGTTCTAATAGAAGATACACTAATTCTAAATGGAAGAATATAAACTTTCTTTTTCCTTATGTCACTTAGACATAAGGAATATCTAAAAAAATATTGCAAAATCACCCTGCCAAAAAATGTGTACTGAGTTCTTCCTAGCTGCTTACCACAGGACAAGTCAACTTCCTGACCCAAGGTACCTGAAACAATAAGGGGATAGTCTAAGTTTAGTCTAAATGTCAGCTGTAAGTACCAGAGGATTTTTTTTCTTTTTTGCCTTGACAAATAGCAGTAAATGCAAAAGATAATGTGGCATCCGAACAATGTCTTAGAGAAGTGGTTTTCAAACTTCACCTGGCATCAGTCACCTGAAGAGCTTGCTGAAACACACGTGGCTGCCTCCCAGTTTCTGACTTAGCAGGACTGGTGTCAAGCCCAAGAATTTGCATTTCTAAGAATTTCTCAAGCAACGCTGAAGCTGCCAGTCCAAGGACCACACTTTAAGAACCATTGTTTTAGAACAAGCCTTCCTGGATTCTGATCCATCCGTACCCATCGATTCAGGAGACACTGCTGAAACACCTGCTACGTGTGAAGCTCCTTTCTATCCTGAGGATAAAGTTGTAACTCAAGCAGACAAAATCTTTGCTCTCACAGAGCTTGCTACTAGGAGGAAAAACTGACCAGAAAGAATAAATTTATAATGTAAGAAGAAAGCTTAAAAAATAAAAGTAGGTAGATGGAGAGATTCTATTTTAGCAGTGTGTTCACCTCTCTGAGGAAATATTATCCATGAGAGCAGAAACCTAAAAGGTGATGGAGCAAGGCAGTGTGGATATCGAGGTGAAGAGAGTTCCAAAGAGGAAGTGCAAAGGCCCTGAGGCAGAAATGTGCGCAGTGCATTTAAAAAAAAAAAAGTGGCAGAAGGGGAGTGTGCAAGAGGGAAACAGTAAGAAAAGAGATTCAGATTTAATAGGAATCTGAAGTTTTAAAATCTCTCCAGGAGAGTCTAATACACATCCAGGTTTGAAAATGACTTCTCAGATGCACTCATTTCCTTTTTATTTATATTTTTAATTGAATCCATTGGGGTGACATTGATTAATAAAATTACACAGGTTTCAGATATACAATTCCACAATACATCATTTGTATATTGAATGTATTGTGTTCACCACCCCAAGTCAAGACTCTTTCCATCACCATTTATCCCCCCTTTCAGAGGCACTTATTTCTAAAGCTCATACAACTTTCCTTAATTTTCATCAACACTATTTTGGTACATGATCTGAGAGTAGACACATCTCTGGAGGACAAAACAAAGAAAGCATCCTCATAGGATAAAGCTTATTGAGCATGCCCAGGGACTGAGTTTTGTATGATTTTTACTCAAAGAAGTCTTTTCTCTCTCTTAAACAAGAGCCTGAGCAAGCTTATATATACAGGCGTGAACAAAAGTAGGCTTATCATTGTAAGTGCCCAAAATACAGGGTCAGTAAAGCTATTGCAATAATTAAAGCATGCATGCCTTTTCCATATGAACAACTGTAAGCCAACTTTTGCTCACCTCTGTATTGAGTGTGGAAATGGAGGAAAAAGGCTGAGTCCACAAAGGAAGGAGCAGCTCTTGGTGACAGACAGGATATGGAGGGCACAGGAGGGAAAGACTGGCTGATATGACTGTGAGTGGGGTTTTAGAGAAGGAATGCAATTTGGATGAGGACGACAATGAGTCTGATTTTACACATGTCTATGTTAATCAAATAAAAGTGTGGGTGCATGAGTACATGTGTGTGTGCTAGGATGAAGGTAAGATAGTAAGACTTGGAAAAAAGGTCATGGCTGTACACATACAGGTGCTAAATGGAGCCCCAAATTAAATAAGTTCCCTGAAGAAGCAAATATGAGGGATAGAGAAGACAGGGCCAGGACTAAGCCCCAGAGGGGAGGGAGGCCCAGGGTCGAAGGAAGAGATAGAGGATCAACAGCAAAAGACAAGAAAAGTGCAACAGCCCACAGCCTGTTACCCCAAATTGCTGTTTCTGACAGAGCTGCAGCAAACACAGAATGGACAAAGGTCTGCTCTCCTGTCCTTCAAGCATATAGGTATGCAACCAGCTGGCTTTGCAAAAAGGATCTCCCGTTATACAGGGCACTTTATTCCATAAATAAGTCAGACTCAATTATTTTATATCAAAACAATATCTTAGCTTTTAACAAGCACAACTGCCAATACCCAGAGTCACACATTATAAATCACTATTTGCTCCTTCCTACATTTTCTAATTTCATGCTAAGGAGACAGGGCTGAATGGGGTCATTAATCTGAATTAGAAATACTGTGACCTGCTCGGCATTCTGCTTGCTAATATTGTGTGGCAGAGCTGGATCTGTGGGGGTTTTACTTTCTGTACAGTTCTGAGGAAGAGGTGGGGTGGGGGAGATGCCAAGTCAGTTTTAACCTTTAAGACCTTTTTTATTCCAGATGCCATTTGGGCATCTCACATTGGGCTTTGTAATCATGGCTATTATTTCAGTGCTTTTACTGAAGCTGCGGTCAAATGACAAGCTTTGTTCAGCCTTTACCTGGGAGTCTAGAAAGCTCACCTAAGAAGCCTAAAATAATGTTCCCCTTTATTAGAAAATGGGGATTTGGATATTTTTCTTGTGGAAGTGACATAACCCATGGATGTTTCACTGGTGACACCATTGAGGGAAGGATCTGAATGAAGCAGGAGTACCTGTAAAGCAGGTAGTCCAGTGAGTCTCTTTTGCCACTGGCTGCTTGCTTCAGAGGAAATACAATGAACGGTCCTTGAAAAAACATAACTGCAAAGCCATCAGTTACAGCTTTCAGATATTATTTCATTTGTATTAACTACTTACTGTGTGGGCTGGAAAAATACACAAAAAGAAAACTCAAGTTTTTTAATTTACCTTCTTCTTTAGGATTCTAGTAAGAATTTTGATGGTATTGCTGGGGCTAATAGGAGTTGGGGGTTATCTGAAGATTCAGAGGTACACCAGTCTTGTGCTCCCCACTCCCCTGAAACAGAGGCACAGATGATAGATAGCCCACACCTAGTGCAGCAACCTTTGGTCAAAAGATATCTTCCTTGACTTACCCCATCCTGCTCTGATGCCTGACTGGTCACAGTCATTGCTGCTAACAATATTACTAGTGGAAATGCACTAGAAATAAAAGTGTGTTCCAAAAGGGTTGGATAAATTCCCAGCAGGAGGTCTGTCAGGGTGTGTCTGCAGGAGCAGCAAGACCTTTCAAGGTCATCAAGGAGAACAGCCACATTCCCCCAAGTCACATCTAGGTGTCTTTCCCAGACCCAGAATGCAGAGCTGAAGGAGCTGTGGGTCTAAGAGTCATCCATGTGTCTTATCCTCTGGGCCCCACCACACCATCCCAGAGTCCTTGGAGCTGAGAGGATAGGATCGTCAAATTTCTTTATGGCTTGTGCTTAAAAGTGTTCCCTCTGACTCATCTCCTGACCCCCACACTCCCTTTTATGGTCCTGGAGAGTTAGGTGACTGAAACTGGCCACTTTGCTGAGAACCTCTCAAGCTTCATGGTGTCCCACTGCCCCTTCCATGTGCCGTGCCTCCTCCTGGGAGACCCACAGGTGACTGTGATCAACCTGCTTCAGAGCCTTGGTTGGGCCTTGGGGGTTTCGTTACTGCTCTAGGGCTATGGAAAATCTGAGTAATTTTCTGTGATCCCAATTGCAGGGTCCCCAGTCAGTATAATTATAAGTTGATTACTTCCCCTCCTACTCCCGTTCCTCTTCCCTTTAGGCAGGTGAAACAATTACCATAGCTCCTTTCTCCTTCAGTCAGACATTTGTACAGGCCATTTTCCTCACATCTCATGAATCTTCTCAGCTGATTGTTATGGGGGGAGGGTACTTATTATTTAACTCAGAACAGCAGAACGCCTCCCTGTCATAGATTCCCCCACGCTCACAGCCTGGGGTGCCTTCTGTTCCCTCAGTGTGAGTGCAGAGCAGGTGATACCTCCCTGAGCACGGCCCCAGAAGCCCCCAACACTCAGCCCTCAGCCCACCACAGCCTGGCTTGGAGATGGCCCCTGGGTGTAACAAGGCCAGAGGAAGCAACACCGTCTCCGTGAGGGAGGCACTGGGGGCGGGACAGGGAGAGAGAAGGCTTCATGTGCACTGAGAAATGTGCAGAATTCCCCCTAACAGGTCTAAATGTCCCTCATACACTAACTGCAAAGAAAAGAAATGAAATCCCTTCTCGAATCAAGTAAAGCAGTTCCAAACACAGGAGGGGCATTTGTGAGACTTGGGTTTGTGAAGCCAGAATCGAGGGGGCTGTTTCAATTCTCTCCAGGACACCCCCTAATCGCCTCTTTCCTCCTTGCTCCATGAGTGACCCTACCAAAGAGCCCAGCAGAAATGTTCATCCTAAGGCTCTTCATGAGGTAGAGGGAAGGGGTTTCCACCTCGCCCTAAGTCCAGCCCACAGAGCTGAAGTCTGAGGGAGCTCGATCCTGGGAATGTCCCTCCATCGCTGAAATTGTAAAATCCGCCCCCAGTGCTGTGCATTTCCCTGCTTCCAGGTTTGCAGCTTCCCTCTTCTGAAGGCACAGTTTTGCAGGGAACTGAAGCCAGACTCACTGTCCATTTCTGCCCCTATGGCACACACTTCAGAGCCCTTGTTGCATTTTTAATTAAGCAGTTTAGCTGCTGTCAGCATTTCCACAATCATTTCTCATGCTCCTTCCTTCAGCGTTTTACAACGTAGCAGCAATTCCCTAAAGAGAATGTCAATATACAGCAGCGTGAAGCAGGAGAGCACGGTCACAGTCTGGGGGACTTGGGTTCAAATCCCAAGTCAGCAACGTACTAGCTGCATGGCCTTGGGCAAATTGCACAACTTCCCTGCATTCTAGTGTCTTCATGAATAAAATGGGGGTGATACCAGTTCCTACCTCACAGAATAGTTGTGAGCATTAAATAAGATCATGAACATAAATACTTGTCCTGGGTATAGAGCAGCGCCACACAATCAATATAAAATGTTAGCCACATATGTAATTTTAAATTTTCTAGTAGCTTCATTTTAAAAAAGGGGGTGGAGGGAAACAGGTGAACTTAATTTGATTTATATATTACAAAATATTATCATTACAAAACATCAACGTCAGATATATAAGTGAAATTATCTATACCTGCTTTTGGTTGTACTAAATCTTTTGAAATCTCACATATTATCTTTTACAGCTCAATGTGTACTGGCCGCAAGCCAAGCACTCATGGAAAGTGGCTGCAATATGCAGCAGCACAGGTCTGAAACATGGTAAATACTCAGTAAAGGCCAGGTCCTTTCACTTTAACTCTGTCTTTCCATACCTTGGAGTTCAGAGATATTCGGAAATGAACATTGAAATCACCTTTAGCCCGAAGCTGAAAGGCTGTTTTTGAGTTTCAATGCTGGGCTTTTGCTGCAGGAACACAGGCAAGGACTGGATTCTCTGCCTTATGATCCCGATCTTGACAAAAAGGCAGATGTTGCTACTGTCCTGAGTTCTGGAATCCTACACCTCAGATTTGCAGGGGGCCCTCAGTGGACTATTTCTAATCTCTTGCTGGATGTATAAGCACCTAATACAAAGCCCGTGCTGATCCCTCAGCCTCCTCTTGAATGTGCCTTGTAATGAGAAGCTCCTCACGCCTCTGAGAATGCCCTTTTTACTTTCAGATGCCTGTGGTTATTAGAAAACTCCTTTAGAAACTCTCCTTCTTCTCTCTGCTCATTGGTCCTTATAACCAACCACTAGAGAGAGAAATGTCAGTCATCCTCCGAATGACAAATCTACCAGTACTTTAAGTTGGCTCTTGGGTACAACTGTGTTGAGGATAAACAGCTGTTATTTTCATGGTTGCGGATATTATAGAGTGTGAAAGCCCTTCCTCGTGCTATGTGTATGTAGTAGTGGTTATGTGTCCTTTGCAAAGTACAATCCCAGAACTAAACATAAAATGTACAGTTCCAGCCTTGAAGACCAGTGTTCCCAATTATAGGCAACCTCACCACCACTGCCATCATCACTGCACCCTCAGCCCCTGGTGGCAGGCAGCTTCTCAGCCCAGATGAGCCCCTGCATGCCCAGCTCTAGGTCAGATGCCAGGCACTCTCCACCTACCAGCTGGAGAGTCACCCTGAAGCTGGCTTCTCTCCCTTCCAGCCTGTGTGCAAGAAGGGCAGGGAGAACAGTGCCACCTCTCCTCCCACATGCCAGGGTCTCTGAGCCCTTTCCAACAACTGCACAGCCTCATGCAGAGTCAGGGACCCTGGAGCTGCCTTGGAGGGTCCTTTGTCTGGGAGATAAGGTTGCTCCCCCTGCACTCCTTTGGCAATGGGTAAGTGGTGGCCAGCTTCCTTGTGAGTGATATGGAGATTCGTCTTGCCAAGATCCCAGCACTGGGGCTGTTGGTTCAGCCCCTCCTCTTAGGGATTTCTAGATATTTTTCTTCATATCAAACTCCCGTTAAGGCCCAACTCAAAAGAGTGTGGTAAGCAATGTGCAGGGATGGTGGGTGGAGCCAAACACACTGCTCCAGAGATGCGGAAGGAAAGGAGCAGCTGCAAGAGAAGATTAAGCTCAGCCCTGCTCCCATCAATCAATAAATCAGTCAATCTTTATTGAGCCCCTCTGCCTGCACATGCTCATTAGCCAGCATGGACCCAAGAGCTGCAGCTCTGATTCTGGGATTTGAGGGGGAGGAGAAGGCCTCTGGTCAAAATATTTTCACCTCACAAAAGTCAGTGGTTTCCTTGTAAGGTCATTAGCTAATTCATGCTAAGGTGTTAATGACTTATAAGCTTCCTTTCTTGCTAAAAGGACTCCAGCTGGAGGGAGAGGGGGACCTGGGTAGGGAGCACCGGAAAGGGTAAAGGATGGAGAAGCAAAAGCTAAAGGCAAGTGTCTCTTTCTTGCCATTTTCCCTAGGGCTTGGCATGCTGAGTTTTAATTAGGGTCAGGACAGAAAGTAGGAACAGGCACTGGTGACGAAACTGCTTTCATTCCCTGGCTCTTCCCCTCCCCAAATGTGACCTACAGCTGGTTACTTAGACTTTCAAGCCTCTGCCCCCTAACCAGGATAAAGGGACGGTCCACCAAATACAGTTGGGAGAATGAAAACACTTAGTGCAGCTCCCAGTTTCAAACATAAAACATGGTGCTTACTTTTGTTCATATTAAATTCAATCGAGACTGACAGGAGCTATGACCTTCAAATTGTCCAGCTCTTTCTGATATTAATTCCCATTTATTTATATATTTTCCTTAGATTACCTTTTAGTTAATGAGTTTCACAAGTTTATTGTTCTAAAATCACCTCCCAGAAAAGTCAAAGGCAGCCTCCTCGGCCCAGTGTTTTGAGCTTTGCAACCAAACTGCAATTTTTTTATTCATAATTTCATAGATTCTGCCCATGCCTCAGCTCAGGCTCTTCCCTCTGCAGAGCCTATGGCATGTCTTTACACCACAGTCTTGCCTCCTCACAGTATTCATTCTTCATTCAGTAAAAATTTATTGCGTTCCCTCTAAGTGTTGCTGATAAGGGAAGGACCACAAAGATGATCTATTTCCTCATAGTCATTACATACTAGTAGGCAAAGACAGATAAGAAATAGGTAAACAAGCAAATGAATACAATTATTCCAGTGTAATAAAGTATAATTAGTGTAATGAAGGAAACAAACAAAAGGCTGAGATGGAGACCACTAGAGAGAAGGTTGTTCATGTTAAGGAAGAGGTCCTCAGGTGTGAAAGAGCTCAGAATGAGACCCTGAAACATTGAAATATAACCCTGGTGGCTACAGCCTAGTGAGTGTGAGAAAGAAAGATGGGGCCAGATCACAAAGAGCTTTGTGTCCAATCAAAAGTCTAAACTTTATTTTAAACTTGTTCTGAAGTTGATGAAGGTTTTACTCATGGAGGTGACACAATCTTTTATGTGTTTTGAAAGATTAGCTTTGCCATCAAGTGGAACATAGATTAGGTTTCAAAAGAAGAAAACAGATTGCAAATTTGGATACTGTTGCTTTAATGTAAATGAGAGATGATGGTGGCCAGGACAAAAAAGTAGATAGATTCCAGGTACATTTGCCAATCAGGAGAGAATTGGCAAGATTTGCTGATGGAAGGCCACCAAGTGAGTAGGATGAAGGGAAAATTATTAAGGATGGAGTAGTACGAGAGAAAAAATAATCAAGGATGATTCCTGAGTTTCTCCGTGGAGTCACTGGGTCTGTATTATGAAGGTGTCATTATACACATCAAGGGGTAGAGAATCCAGTGTTCTGTTTCAGACACACATTAATTTTGTGATGTCTATCAGGTGTGATGTGTCAAAAAGGTGGATGGAAATGTGAGCCTGGAGCTCATGAACCTGACCAGACATGAATTTGGACCCATAGCATAAAGATAACCTAGTAATCCACGAGAGTCGATCCATCCACCTCCCTCCTACCAAGCATTTCAGTTGCACTCCTGGAGACAAAATCCAGTGCTGTTCTATTTGTTGAGGGGCCACCAAGGCTGGATCTACAGACTTCTAAGTCTCACCAGGGAGTCCCAGAAAACAAAAGCTGGGTGAAGTACTGGCCACTGCTATTTCCTGTGGAACCACACCCTCTCATTCAGTTCTAAGGAGCACTGCTCATTGCCCTCTATTGTTCTGGAAGGGATCACTTTTCCCCAAAGGCTCATTGCCAGTGTTATTATTTCACAACGTGTCCACCTCAGTAGATACTCAAGCAAATACTCGTCCTGGTTTTGAAAGTGGAGGTAAATGAACATTCCTATCTGCAAACCTCTCTTAACTCTGATTGGCACCCCATCATTTGGGGTGAATAAGTTTATTTTTCATTACTCCTGGATTTTTGAAACAAACATATTTGTGGAATTACATTTGCACATGGCTATGACACTAAATGAAAGGAAATATAAAGTTTAATAAACAAAGGAAAGGGCAAAAAGAGAGACTGGGACTTCTTTTATCCTGTGGATACATCCCTAGAGGGCCCAGATTCCTCTCATTATTCTTCTGAGTGAGGGGCTTCATGTAACATGAGCTACTAGATAAGGGGAAACATTATTTATAACATCTCGTTTTTTCTAGCTCTTATATCCCTCCCACCCAATAACTACAGGAAAGTTGGATTGTGTCCCCCTTCTTATGTACATAGAATAGACATCCAGGCAAAGTTTAACATAATTTAAATTTTGTACTCTCTTAACTGTTTCCAGAGGGTAGTGTTTTATCAAGGAGATTTTGGTGAGCGTGTACTTGGAGTAAAAATCACTACACCACTAAACATTTTTGCATGCTGTTGTAATATTTTCCATATAAAATTTCAAAATGGTTTGCAAAGCTTTTTACCTGCTCTTGGCCTAAGGAGAATCAAATGAAGCCATCAGCATATGCCACGCCAGCAACTTTTTTCTGTTTGAAACTGCACTGGGGAGCTTGAGTTTGCGTGCTAAAATAAATGAAACGATTTGATATTTACTGAAACAGCCCATTACTGTGTATCATTTCAGAAAACCACAAAATTTAGCACTTGTAATTGAAATGGATTGCCTACGTCTAACTGCGAGAGCATTGAGGATCAACTATGAAAACACTGGGTATGATGATGAATTGAGTTGTCACGAGTGAAGTTGCTTAATTTCATTATTTTTTCCTTACTAGAATACAGTTTAAATACCATATATACCTTAAGTCTTTGTATTTTTCCCTATGAATATGTCAGTGCTTGTCTTAGAAAAATTTAATTCTGCATTATTTTTTAGCTTCTGATGCCAGAAGTATTATTGAATGTGGTAAGTTGCTTCCTCTCTAAGGAGATTCCTAACATATGCCAATTTAATTTTAATTTGGAAGTTTCTAATTATTCATTTTCCAGTTAACATACAAAGAAGATGTGGGTTAAAGAAAGATTTGTTAATGTTTTTCAATGGGAGTACATGTGCTTAAACAAGTCAGAAGCTAAAGTTAGAAATGTTCTCTGACGCCACAAAATGTACACAAAGTCTGCGAGAGTCCTGGGAATTGAAGAGGATGGGAATGGAAAACTAACAAGTCATGATAAGGAAACACTTGATAACCTGGTGTCAACTTTCCATGTAGATGCTTATGTTCACTTTGGTTCTGTACAAATCCCTTCTGCTCTCCTGGTTTCTATCTGAGCTTTTTGATTAGGAGATCGTAATGATAGTATGCAGGTGTCTCAACATAGTTGTGGGCTTTTTGTTTCAATTCAGTTAGGGGAGGATTTTTTTCTCACAGAGAAGAAAGAAACATACTTATCCAAAACATCCAAAAAACAAACAAACAAAAATCCCTTATGAAGTATGTCTCAAGAAACATCTCTCACAAATGCTTCTTGACACAAAACATCTTAACAAAACTATCACTTCAGTAATGGGTCAAAGATAAATTAATAAAACAAAAGTGTTAAAAAGAAAAAAGAAAAGGAATCTGAAGAACTGTGGAAGCAAATTGAAAGACCAAAACCGTATAATTAAAGAAATATCTAATAGATTAGAAAAGCAAGGAGCTGTATAAATACCACTGATAATCAGATTACTGGCATAGAATAAAGGCGTAAGATAATTAGTGTACATGCATATTTAAAAAGATAAAGCAATGAAAAAATACAACTGATATAAAAGCATTACATATTCCTGAAATAGCCTAATATGTGGACTAGTTATGTATTTTTAAAAATACAAGAAAGTTTATCTGGGTTGAAGGAAATTTAAAAAATTTCTCTATAGTTGGAAAGAACATGTGTTCTGAGAAAATGTTACACAGGACTCTCTTCACCAAGAAAAATTCTAGTTAATCTCCTGAATTTCAGGAATAAAACAACTTCTGGTATCTGGACAGAAGAAAATAAAATAACCTACAAGGTATTAAAAATCAGGCTGCCCTTGATCAATCAAAGCTTTAAGACAATGGGACAATTGTTCTGAGATGAAAAAAGCATGACTCAATAATGTTATACCCAAGAGGAGAATCAAGTAAAAAAGTATTACGAAAGGACTAAGAGAGCATGCTGAAAAAAAAATAGATAATGAAAACCCGACAATTCATTTTTAATAAAAATTTAAAACTCAGAAATAGAGAAGGTATGATTTGAAAAAAAGACTAAAGGTAAGCATTCAATTCACTTAAATATTAACTATTTAACATAAGTAAATTGAATGTACAGGAAAAAAATGCAATGTTATAAACCCAAATAATGTAACTTTAAAAATTTTGATTCCAACATCAATATTTTTCATGTTTCTTAACTTTAGAAAGTCCTTTTATGAAATATTTCTTGAGATGAGGAAATAAGTATTTGAAGTTCAATAATTCCTCTAGTCTTAGTTCTATAGATTTAAATAACATTAAATTTAATAATTTTATTTCAAAATAGCATTTATTATTTTATAAACACAATGATAAACTAACTTAACTTTTAAAAACACTGGAAGCATATATGCCAGGACATTAAGAATGGTTCAGTTTGAGCAATAGAAATAGAGGAGTTTTTTCTTTTCTGTAATTTTTTACATTAAAATTAAAGCACGAGTTAGGGCTGTACCACAGATGTCTGATAAGAATTTTTCTCATATTTTCCCAAATCTAGATAGAATTTTTGTCTTCAGCACTGAAGAGCTTTTGTAGCTCTGTGCATACTTTATCATGTGCATATCATAATATGTATGTATATTTGTACAAATGTTTTTACTATTTGAAAATAAAAGCAGTAGCCACGTCCATCTTTTATTTACAGTAGTCCCTCTCTATACAGTATTCCCTCACTTATCTTGGGTATTACGTTCTAGAACCCCCTGCGAAGTAGGAACCTTACATTTATTCTACACTCTTAAACCTACGTAACTTTAACAACATATGTATACAGTACCGCAAAATCCCACGATATAGCAAAAAGTCCATGATAAATAATTAAATATAATATTCTTTTTAATCCTGCGATACAGTGAGGCTGCGATAAGTGAACCGCAAATTGCAGCCTCACTGTATCGCCAGATTTTTAAAAATACGTATTATATTTATTTATTGCAGATTTTTCACTACTTTGTGGGATTTTGCAGTGCTGTATATGTATGCTTACCCCTGGCTGGTTTGGCTCAGTGGATTGAGCGTCGGCCGGCGAGCTAAGTGTCGCTGGTTCGATCTTCCAGTCAGGGCACATCAGAGAAGGAAAACTCTGACTCCAAAAAACCTCCGCTGCCTTGCGGCATACCTCTTCAGGGGAAAGGCTAAGGGAGTAAACCCCGACAGAAAATCCGGAGCCGGAGTCCCTAAGGCGGTTTGACGTTGTAGTCAACACCGGCAACTCCTGCGGCGCACCTGAAGCCAAGCTGTATTGACTCCGTCTTTCCCTTGGACCCTTCAGCTGCGAAGAGAGGGGGGGGTCTGCTGCATGGGCAACAGCAGACCCTCCATATCACCCTGCCCAGGCTCTGTAGCTTCAGCTTCACTGGAGAGGACACTCCAGCGTCATCACAAGATGTCGATTCAACACGGGAGGAGACAGATACCGTGTCACTCCCGAGTTGGACTGCACAGCCATTCTCGGCGATGCAGATAGACTCTTAAGAAGCTACACCATCGTCTCTCGAGACGGACGGCTGCCGATGACGACGATATGTATGCTGTTAAAATTATGTAGGTTTAAGAATGTACAATAAATGTAAGTTTCCTACATCGCGGGACTGTCTAGAACGAAATACCCACAATAAGTGAGGGAATACTGTAATGCCTAATCCTCTAACTCTCCCGTCATCTTCAGACCATGACTCACTCCTGTTCTCCCCTTTGTTTGGAGGATTGAAGGAAACACAACATGGTATAATGAAAAGGCTGGCTTTCTACTTCCTCACTTAGCCTCAGGTTAGTAACTTCTCTTTCCAGTCCTTCTGCCTCATTAATAACACATTATCCTCTGCCTGAGAAGACTTCATTAAATTACTGTGAAAAGACACTTGTGTTAGGATTGAAGAGCATGAAAGAGAACTGAGTGTTCTCAATCGGGCTACATTTCCAACCCGCCACAGAGGGAGGCACCAGGACTGTGGGTAGGTAGCTTGTTGGTTGCCAAACCAAGATGCTCAGCCTTGCAGATGAAGGCCAACAGCACAAATATAATGGTTACCTTTTTTAAATCCTGAAACTTTCCTATTCTTCTTCGAAGACTTAGGAGGGGGTAAGGTTGGGAGAAATAGTTTATTAGTATGCAAAGAAAAGAGAATTTGGGGAGGGATAAATGTGCAAAGCAGCTGTAGGGCAGCTCTTTTCAGTAAAATATTTCTGTAGCCCAGGACTTCACCCCTGTACTTTTTTACCCTCATGACAAAGAGTTAAGGTTAAGTGTCATCACTGTGGTCCCCACTTTATAGATGACAGGGACTCAGCCCAGTCAGGATTTCCCCAGGTCACTAGGTTAGTGAGCAAGAGAGTAAGGATTCCCAGACAGATCTGCTTACCCCAAAGATGATGCTCTTTCTTGTACTGCAGTCTTTCAAATATAAAGCCATCATAGCCCTACATTCATTTATCAAATGAACAAAGAGAACCTGAAGAAACCCACACCTCAAGAAAGCCCTCCACATTCCCCAGTCCTTTGTACTAAAGGGTCTTACTTCTGACTTGTCCTGGACCATCTCCATGGAAAGCATACCATGCAAATGCCTGAGTTCTCTGGGCACAGTACACAAGGCTCAGCTGGAGCCCTATGCAGAGAAAGTGGAATAGTTTGTGGGGAGGCTGCGCTCCCCCATGAGTATTTCATTCCCCATATCCTTTCAGGTCCGTATGCATATGACTTAATTGGTCTTCTTGCAGCCTCATCCGACTCACCCCTAGGTGCCATGGAATTATTCCTACATCTCAAGAAAAGAATAAAGACTATAAAAAATATTGATGTGTTAAGTCCCTGGGAAGACTTCAGTTCTTTGTCTGTCCAAGTATAACTTTCAAACAGGGGTCTTTACCGAGCCTCACTCACACCACAGCTTTTGGAGATTAAAAAACAAAAAAACAAACAACAACAACAAAAAAAACCAGCTTAGATTAAGTTAGACTCATTACAAATAAATTTTTTAAAGAAATTAAATACACATTATTTAATTTCTAGTTGGATCCCAGGTGAAAAAACAACTCTTGACCTTGATTTTATCACCTTCACCATAGCACAACTAATTTAAATTGCACAATTTTAGAAGCTCATTTATTCTTCCAAACATATGAGTACTTAAGACTCTGATCAGAAAAGACTCTTTTACTATTGTCATTTCCTTCCCATTTCCTTTTCCTACCTTGTTTCTAACTTGTGGCCTCATTTCACAGCCAGCAAACAGTCTCATGCCCAGAAATACCTGTCAATATTGAGAGATTTTTTTTTTTTTTTTTTTTTTTTGGTGTCCAATTGGTAAGGGAAGACCAGCTGCAAATAGTGATGAAAAGAGAACTTGAAGAGGATGGGGAAAATTCAAATTCATAAAGGTTAAGGATAAGACAAAATTCAAAGAAAGGCAAGGAATCTGGAGTCCAGATGTAGCCAGCCCTTAAGCTTAGTGTACTTAATTAGCATCTTCAGTAAATTTAGCTGAACATGAGCCTAGCTGCTTAAATATCCATTCCAATCAACTTTTTTTCTGTGACCAGATAAGCATAAGTGGTTTGAGATTACTATGAGGTTTCTTTCCCTCCATTTCTCATTTTCTTTTCTTTTTTTCCCTAAGGGTTTTAATGAGCCAGAGAACTGCAACTAGAAAAAAGTTGGAAACACTGAAATTAAAACTCCAATGTGCTGGGTACCATGTATGTATACACTGTATTTAAATACATATTCCCTTTTATGGTTATATGAGTAATTTGTGTTTAAAAATTTAAGAAGCTAAAACTCGCTCTAATCTCACCACCCAGAGATGTAACAACTGGCACTGAATGTGTTTTGTGTGTATGTGTACATGCATGAAAGAGAGTTAGATTTTAATGTAATTATTTGTTTTACTAATATCTGCTACTAATGATTTTCACTGATAGCCAATCACAGAAAATAATCACTGTCAAAACAAATCATGAGTAATTAAGGAGGTGCTCCCTGCATATAGCTACATTGTCCATCTTCCTTCAGTCTCCAAGGGGGATTAGATGATTCCATGGTAATGGACATTCAAGGAGTGCTTGAAAGAGCACCAGTGTAGCACTAGGTGCCTTTGACATTTCGTCTTGACCCTTTCACACTTCATGTAATACTGGTTTGTTTGCTGGTATTGAACTCCTTTAGCTTTTTTTGTCTGGGGAGCTCTTTGTATGTCCTTCAATTATAAATATTTCTTTGCTGGGCAGGGTAATCTTAGTTATAGGTCCTTGCTTTTCATAACTTTGAATATTTCTTGCCAATCCTGTCTGGCCTGCAAAGTTTCTTTTGAAAAATCAGCTGACAGCCCTATGGGAGCTCCCTTGTAGGTAACTAACTGCTTTTCTCTTACTACTTTTAAGATTCTCTCTTTATTTTTTGACCTTTTGCATTTTAATTATAATGTGTCTTTGTATGACCTCTTTGGATTCATCTTGCTTGGGACTCCCTGTGCTTTCTGGACTTGTGTGTCTATTTCCTTCACCATGTTAGGTAAATTTTCCATCATCAGTTTTTTAAATAGGTTTTCAATTTCCTGCTCTCTCTGTTCTCCTTCCAGCACCCCCATTATGCGAATGTTGGTACAATTGAATTTGTCCCAGAAGCTTCTTACACTATCCTCATTTTTTAAAATATGCTTTATTGATTATGTTGTTACAGTTGTCCCAATTTCTTTTCCCTTTGTTCCCCTCCACTCAGTGACCCCCCTCCCTCCTGTTGTTCCCCCCATTTAGTCCATGCCCATTGGTTGTGCATATAGTTCTTTTCAACATCTTCCTGTCTACTCCACTCCCTCCTACTATGCTTCTTAGTCCCGGTACCATATCCTTCCCTTTCCCCCCACCCCACTGACCTCCCCCTATAATGTTCCCCATACCTATAATTCTTTTCCCACTCTCCTTGTCTACTTAGTTTGCTTTTGTTTTGATTCCCTAGCTTCTGTTATTGGTAGTTGTGATACAGTTTTCATTTTAATGTTCATAGTTTTGATCCTCTTTCTCCTAGACAAGTCTCTTTAACATTTTGTATAACAGTGGTTTGGATCTGATGAACTCCTTCAGTTTTACTTTGTCCTGGAAGCACTTTTTTTGCCCTTCTATTCTAAATGACAGCTTCGCTGGATAGAGTAATCATGGTTGTAGGCTTTTGCTTTTCATTACTTTTAATGTTTCTTGCCAGTCCCTTCTTGCCTGTAGAGTTTCTTTTGAGAAATCAGCTGATAGTCTAATTGGGACCCCTTTATACATAATTCTCTTCTTCTCTCTTGCAGCTTTTAAGATTCTCCCTGGGTCCAGTTTTTTTGGAACTCTCTGTGTTTCCTGGACCTGTAAGTCTTATTTCCTTCCCCAAGTTAGGGAAGTTCTGCTTCATTATTTTTTCACATAATTTCTCAATTTCTTCTTCTTCTTCACCTTCTGGCAACCCTATGATTTGGATGTTGGCCTGCTTATAGCTGTCCCAAAGGTTTCTGAGCCTCTCCTCATTTTCCTCACTTTTTGTTTCCTCTTTCTGCACTGGTTGACTGTTTGTTCCTTCCCTATGTTCCAATTTGTTGATTTGATCCCTGGTTTTCTTTCCCTCACCACTAGTTTTGTATATGTTTTTATTCATTTCAGCAAGGCTGGGTTTTATTCCTTCCCCATCTTGTTTAAAATCTGCTGTTAGGTCTGTAAGCATTCATATAACCAAAGATCTGAACTGTCCCTCAGAAAGATTTCCTATCTGCTGCTTCGTTAGATTAAATATCTGCTGCCTGGTCAGCTGTGTCACTGGGATCTCTATCATGATCTGTGTCATCCTGACAAATTTGTATTTACCTTTGCTTCCTGGGCAGGGCTGTCACACCTCCTATGCTACAGGGGGCAGAGCCCCATGCACATGTCACTACCGAGCAACCCTTCTCACCACACTGTGGCGCTTTGTGTGGGGGCAGGGATACAAGATGGATTTCTGCCATTCACTCTCCACTGAGAGACCAGGAGCCTCCTCCTCTGTCCCAATGACCTCTGGCCCTCACAGTCTGAGGCATTGGGGGTCTGCCTTCCCCAGTGTTGGAATCGTGACCTAATGGGTTTGGTCTGCAGCTGGGGGTGCTCCCCAGGCGTTTCTTACCTCCCCTTAAATACGGGTGTCTGCTTACCACCATCCCGCCGCCATCACCACAGCTGCCATTGCCAGCACAGCTTGACCTCTCCGCCCCAGTTTTACCCCTCTTACCTGTCCAGATGAGCACCACTTCTTTATAACTTCATATGTTGGACTTCCATGTAGCTTTATTTTCTGGGACTTCTGGTAATTTCTGGTTTATGGTAGTTGTATTTCTTCTTAGTTGTAGAGGGAGATGGAATGTGTCAGTCTAGGCCTCCATCTTGGCTGGAAGTTCCACTGTCCTCATTTATTTAAAGAATCTTTTTTTTATTTTTTGCTGTTCTGATTGGGTACTTTTTGTTTCTTTATATTCCAAATAGTTGTTTTGATTCTCAGCTTCATCTACTCTACTGTTGAGTCTCTGTAAATTATTCTTCATTTCAGTTAGTGTATCCTTCATTTCTGACTTGTTCTTTTTTAGGGTTTCCACGTTCTTTTTATGTTGTTGACATTCTCTCTAAGTTCATCTACTTACTCTTCCATTAAGTTCATGGAACATCCTTATAGCCAGTGTTGAATTCTGCATCTAGTAGATTGCTTGTCTCCATTTTGTTTAGTTCTTTTTCAAGAGTTTTGTTTTGTTCTTTCATTTGGACATGTTTCTTTGTCTCCTCATTTTGGCAGCCTCCCTGTATTTGTTTCTATGTATTCAACATTAGGTAGAGCTGCTACATCTCCTGGGCTTGGTAGCAAGGCCTAATGAAATAGGTGTCCTGTAGGGTCCAGTGGTACAGTCTTCTCATTCACCCAATCTGTGTATTCCAGGTGTGCCCATCATGTGCGCTGTGTATGCCCTCCTCTTGTAGTCGAGCCTTGATTACTGTTGACACCTCAATGGGAGAGATTTACCTCCAAGCCAGTTGGTGCAATGACTGGCTGTGAACACCATGGAGGATCAGCTGTGCAAGGACAGGACCCACCCCACAGAGCAGGACTTAGCTGAGCATGTCTCTGGTGTCTTCTGAGACTGACCCTTGAGTGTGTAACTTATGAAAGTGATTGAGTGGCACTTTGATGTGGTCTGAATCTATCCACCAGGTACACTGACTCTAGGGCCTCCTAAGAGGTGCAGGTCAAGGTCAGCCACTGCCTGTGTTCTGCCTAGGGCCACCCAGCATGAGCTACAAAGCAATATGCAGATGGCTGCTATTTGTGCTGTGGTTGGAGGTGCCCAGGAGAGGCCAAGCTATAAGCCAAGGCCAGCTGCTGCTAGTTCCAAGGCTAGGACCACTTAGTGAGAGGTACAGAGCACTCTGAGGCCAGATGTTGCTTGTTTGAGAGAATTTAGGAAAGTCTGAAGCATATGCCAAGGCAAGCCATCATACAGAAAAGTCACTGAACCAGCCTGGCTAGGCCCAAAAGTTGGTGAGGGCAGGGTCTCGGGGAACAATCAGAATCAGGCAAATATTGGTAGCTAGGTAGATGGGTCTCATATGTGGCACCCTCCTACCGACTCTGTGGTGGAAAGGCTCAGAAAAGGAATCATAGCCTCTGCCATCACTCTATCTGGAGAAAGTGGCTTCTCCAGCTCTCTCCTTGATGCCAGACACTTCATTTTCTCACCACTTGTCCCTGGTGCCTTTCCAGCTGGTGCCCCACACTGAAATTTGGAGGAAGTAAGTTCAAGTAAGTATGTGCTTGGGTGCTTTAAGAGGAACTGCTTGGGACTCCAGAAGCCATCCATCTCACTCATAACCAGAAGTTATGGGGACCTTCCTTTCTGGCACTGGAACTCCGAGATGGGGGCCTGGTGTGGGGCTGGGACCCCTTACTTCTCAGGGGGACCTCTCCACTTCTCATTTTCTAGGTAACTCCTATCTTTGTCCAATATATTTCTGAGAATTACTTTGGCCATTTTTAATTAGGAAATGTTGTTCCACTGGGTCCTATCCAAATTTTCTGTAAGTGCTTTGAAAGAAAAAGGGCTGGTTCAAAAGGTAGAGTTTTGATTGGATTGGTCTGGAGAACTTGGATTCATAATTGTGATATTTTGGTCTGGGTGATGTCAGAGGAGACAATTTTCTCTGATACAACAAATAGAGCCTTTCTCCCTCTACTAGATTTTCATATGTCAGTTGTACATTAGGTGGGTACAAAACTAGACCTGATAAACTCCTTATTCTCCTGTGACAAAAAAAAAAAAAGCACTCATAAAAACTTCAGTATTTAAGTGTGTTTTACTAAGAATACTATATCCTTGTAATAAAAAAAAATTAAGACATTAACAAGGCATCAGAGCTCTTTATGTCTCTTCTTCCTTTTCAATCTTCCAAATATAATAAAAAGACTTTCATGTTTGTTTTTGCCTTCTTATAATCCTGAAATGGCTTGAAGTCAACCTAGTTTACACCCCCTCACTCACACAGAGCATGATTATTAAAAGGAAGTTCTGTTGACTTTAATTTATTTAGAATGTTACATTTTGGTCTACAGATCCCCAGTATTGCATATGTGTGTCTGATACAAGAGAAAGTCATAGAGAGAGACCACTAAAACTGTACCCAATAGAGATAGAAAGGCAAACAAATCTCTTCATTTCCTCTTTTACTTAACAAGTAAACATTTGACAAAGACAAAAGTTATTGTTCCCTTGGATTACATTTGCAAGCTACATATTCAGGGAAGAATGCATTTCTATAATGTGTGCTTAGAACTGTTAATCAATAATTTCATTTCTATTTCATGGCAAACAAATGCTCACATAGGTTATTTGGTTGTTCTTTGGCATTTTTAAGTTAAATAAAATTAATTCATTCCACAAATATTTATTAAGTGCCTACAATAGTCCTTGTTACATAGTAGGCATTTAGTAACTATTGATGCATAGAATATTTCTTGAGAATTTGCTAGATGCAGAGTCAGCACTAAATTCCCTGGCTGAAATATTTTTTCCTGTCAAAGCCCAGAGTCTAAGACTATGAAATTATTTGCATATCAAATATTTCTGGCCTCTTCCTTCCTCCACTCCTAGACATTCTTACTGCTGCTAATGAGACAAGTGATCTAAGAGCTTGAACAACGTGCCCATAAATCCATCTCTAAGGCTCTGCTCAACAGTATGTTCTCCCCTGGGCCCACTGCAGGAAAATATGCATTTGAAACTTGAACCATCCGCTGCCATAGAAAAGCACATGAATCAAATGCCCACAGCAAAGTCTGATGCTCACTGGCTTATTCTCTGTGTAACTCCAATCACTGAGGTCACATTGGTTTGCTCAAAAGAGCAAACTCATCAAAAGCTACCATCCAAATAGCTCTTGCACTACTGGGGAGCTTAGAGATGAAAATAGACCTAGTACTCCCCTCAAGGATCTCCTCACATGGGGGCCTTCCCAGATAGTCTCACCCCTTTCCTTCAGCAGAAATCCCTTTGGTTTTTGTGCCCCACCCCCTGTATTTCAAATCACTCAGTAATACCAATGATCACATTCTTCTAAAATTACGTGCTTGTGTGCCTCTTGAGAATAGGCACTTTGACTTCTTCATCTTTGAAGATTCAGCATCTCACATGGATGGTTTTCAGGTATTTGTTCTTAATGAGCCAAAGAACAAATATCACTTAGCCAGAGCCCTCAAGCCATATAAATATTGGAAGTATCTATTCAACCTGCTGTCTACACACCTGACTGTCCTAAAAGGTATGTGCCATATCATCATTATAGTCAAAACTTATAAAATATTTTGCTCAATTATTCTATTAAAATGGAACCACATAACTTTTGAACAGGTGTGATGGAAATCTAGTAAAAATCTCTTAATTACACGGATAAGGAATCTGAAGTCCCAAAAAGTTAAATCAAGGTCATACACCTAATGAATGGCAGAGAAAGTATAGAATCCAATTCTCCCTGCTCCCTGCCCAGTGCCTGGTTTACTGTCCATGATCCAGAATCCAACTGTTGAAGTTTCATTTCTGAGAAGCTTATGAAGGGGCTTGGAGAAGGCACTGGCAGTTAAGTTGGATTCAGAAAGAGGGGAACAACCTCCACCAGCTTCTCTATTTTTCCTTCCCCAAGGCCCAAATACTGGCCAAAGAGCTGTCTTAGTAAAAGGAATAAGAAAGAGGAGAAATCATGGAAATCTACATGATAGACAGCTAATGACATATAATGAGGCATTTTAGTACAGCTCCAGACTTATAATCTAGGATCAAGATGGGCTGTCCCCAGGTCAGGTCTTCTGCAGTAACTGAGCTCCCAAATAGAACCTTTGGACCTCCCCTGTTATGAATCTGTGTCCTTAAGATGGATCTAGAATGTAAATAGCCCAAATTTTTTGAGAAAAGAAAAGAAGGCAGCACTGCCTGAAGCTTTCATCAGGCAATACTTCATCCCTTACGGAGCTGAGTACTGTGGTTACAAAGATGAATAAAACTAAATCTCTCCCTGATCTCAGGGTGCTCTGCTCACTGTCTGCGATACCTCCCACCAAGCACTCTCTAGAGGGCCTAGTATAAGTCATGCATGTGCACGCACATGCAGACACACACATGCATGCACAGAAACACAATGTATTAGAAACACATTTGATTCTCTGACACAACTCAGGATTTGACACTCAGTACTTATACCCTGATACCTCAACTTTCTGTCTCATGACTAATACAATTTAGGCTTCACCATACTTCTTGTCCTCAAAACAAAAAGCAACTGTGTCTGAATGCTGTGAAAGTTTATGGATTATGCCACTGCAAAGGTCAAAATGGTCACCACTTTAGAACAGAGGAGAATCTGAGCAGCAAAAGTGCTTAGGCAAGAGCAAGGACAAATTAATTCCCTTATCAAAGCTCCCCTGCGTGGCTATAACTGGATGGTCTCTGTGGGTCTGTTTCATTGCAGTGTTCACAATGGTCTGAGCAAGGCTATGGTGAAACACAATTATTCTATTTTTTAGTTTTTCTGTCAGAGCCCTTGCAGAGAAATACATTAATCTTCCATTCATAATGTATTACTCTTTATTTACCTCTTGTGAAGCTTTTCATATGTTTCTTGACTTTTCTAGTTAATCTCCCAAAACAAACTTACTCTTAGATTGTACCTTATTCATTATAAATAGACATTATAAAAGTCTGGTAAATTTTCTCTCTGACAATTTTTACAGCTTTTTTGAAGTTAGCAAAAATTTCTCTCAATTGACATAGTGTTGCCCGTGTCTGTCTTCATGCCTTAATCACTTTCATGTTATAGAATAGGATCTTATATTATCAGACACCCACTGACCTTAATAAAATTTAGATTAACAAACAAAAGGTAAAGAGAATTAAACTAAAAGGGAGTCCTTTTTAAACAGTGCAGGCAACTACCCCCAACACATTACCCCTCGCCCCCCACCATACCACCCAAAGAACATATGCTTGAATGAGCCTGAGTTGGGAACCTTGAATCTGCCATGTTCTGTGCGCTGAATATGATTCCAGTATTCAAAGACAAACTTCTTTTCAGATGTTACCCCTAAATGCAAGCCAGCCACATGTGAGAATCAACTACAGAAGCAGCATTCTGTCCCAAAGTTAGAGGAAAATGACCTGTGCTAAGTATTTTGAAAACAGCGCATTGGTCCTCAAGGTGTTACCCTCTTTAGCAATTTCACTAGTTATAATTCACACGTTATAAGCCAACTTTAGAAGTAAACCTTTATATAAGCTATGAATTATAGATTTATATTCAGCCTTATCTGCCTCTAGGTAGTTAGTGAATAGCATCTGTGTTTGATTCATTCTTTGTGTCACCTGCAATCCCAACAACAATGCCTTGAACTCAGAGGTGGATGTTAGAGAAATTGTTTTGAATGAATGAATAAAAAATAAATTTCCAAGTATTGAAAAGTATGTCTCTCTGGTGGCCTCTGTAATCCATGTAATGAAGTGGTCATCAGATGGCTACTACAATATTGATACTAGCTGTTTCTAAGACCCCATTAAAAACACTTTCTCCAAGTGTGGTCACCAGATCACCTGCTCCAGAATTAGTCAGATATATTTAAAATAAATGCATGAGCCCCATCTTACATCTCTTGATTAAGCATCTCTGGGGGTGAGGACCCAGAGCTTCCATTTCCTCATGCTCTCAGGTGATTCTGGTAGCACTCCAGAATTTGAGAACCAAGGTGTAGATGGTTCTCAGTAGTGTCGGTGCCTTAGAATCACCTTGAGAGCTTTTAACTAACAAAACCCCAGACTAGTAATCAGAATCTCTGTGATGGGCCTGGCTATCATCATGTGTTTAAAGCTCCTTGGGCAACTCTAATGTACAGTTAGGTCTGAGAACCACTGCTTCAGATGCATTTTTTCCCCACTTCAGCCCACTTAGAATCTGCAGTATCAGCCACATGCAGCAAACAGTGGTTACTAGGAAGGAACAGGAGAGGATCAAGGAAAACAAAACCTACAAATGTCAGGAATCTGTGGGAAAGCTAAACTCTGGGCAAACTGCCTCGCAGCACAGGCTTTCAAAAGCAGTCAGCGTGACAGTCAAATCACTGTTTCTCACCAAGCCAGTAGAAGAGTGACATTTGGCAGATGCACTATAAAGAGGCTCTTTTCATACCTTATGTGTGTTACCTATTAATAACTAAACTGAATTCATGTCACTATTTCTAGGACTATCTCATGGTACATCCCACTGGAATTAGAAAGAGGATAAAGTTATTTCTTATTTTAAAGAATAAATGTTCAATGTTTTTGAAAGAAATAATACTAGTTTACATAAGCTGTTTGTGTGAAACTATTTTTATCGTTTCTTCTGAGGCTCCCAATAACTATGAGCTGTAAGCAGGAAATTACTGTTGTTCCATTTTATATACAGTAAAACCTGAGGAGAAAAGGTTAAGTATCCCAGCCAAGGTCACATACTTAGTAAGTGTAAGAACCAGAACATAATCCAAGCCTTCTGGCCTAAATCCAGTTTTGTTTTTTTTTAAATTCCATTCATGTTCATCAATACTATCTTTTCCTTAAAAAAGGGGGGGAGGGTTTAGATTATATAGAACATTTTCACTTGCCTGCATCCCTCTTATGACCCTTATTACTTTCTACTTTATATTTTATAATTACATACAGAGCCAGGTCTCTCTTCCTGTTCTACTAAAAGAGAGATGGTATATTCCTCATTCATATTTCTATTCCCCACAGTGTAAAGCTCTGAAAAATGGTAGGTAGTTAATAGATTTTTCTTGGATAGTTAAATGAAAATAAGCATAAAAATAATTAAGTTTTCAAATTGTAAATCCTTCAGCCAAGAACAAATATAATCCTGCTAATCACCAACTGATATGTTCTTTTCTTTAAGAACATTCCTCTGACTTAACTTGAAGTGGTAAACAGATGATACAGTGTACAAATGATATGTTGTAGAATTGTGCACCTGAAACCTGTACAATTTTGTTAACCAGTGTCACCCCAATAAATTCAATAAAAAGGAAAAATATCTGCAGGATAATATGAAAACCTAGAAAAAGAACATTCCCCTGTCTTCCCCTTACAGGGCAGTATTGCCAACACCATTACTAGCCTTGTCATCAGCGCAAATTTTAACCAAAGATGAGAATTATATACCAGGATTCAATGATGGTTTAAGAAATCAATGTTTTAACTCCAGACCAAAATATTCTTCATTTTATTTCTTCAGCTTTGTTGGGGTGTAAATGACAAACAAAATTATAATATATTTAAATATATGACATAAATATACAAGGTTAGTCCAGAAAAAGTCCAGCTGTTGTTAATAGAACGAGAATGGTTTGCGTAACACCAATGTAACCTGGCAGCCAAGGGAAGTGGACTGGAATGCGCATGCATGAATACTGATGACTTCACTGTACTAGTCAGTGGGGGTGGTAGATGCCCTTGAGTGAGCATGTGTACTGTGTGGTCCTCACATTCAAAATGACCGAGAGGGTAGAGCAACCAAACTGGATCAAATTTTGCATTAGGCTTGAACATTCCTCTGTGGAAAAAATTAGGATGATTCAGAAGGCTGCAGCTATGGGCAACTGGTAATTGGAAGCTTCATCATGAGACAACACGCTGCTTATGTATCACATCTCGTGCAGGGTAGATTTTTAGGAAAGCATGAAATTACCCAAGTGACTCAGCCGCAATACAGCCCAAATTTGACGCCCTGTGACTTCTGGCTTTTCCTAAAACTAAAATCACCTTTGAAAGGGAAGAGATTTCAGACTATCGATGAAATTCAGAAAAATACAATGGGACAGCTGATGGTGATTGGGAGAACTGTGTGAGGTCCCAAGGTGCCTCCTTTGAAGGTTTGAGGCATCATTGTCCTATGTACAGTGTTTCTTGGTCCTGTATCTTCTTCAATAAATGTCTCTATTTTTCATATTACATGGCTGTATGCTTTCTGGACAGACCTCATACATTGTGAAAGGATTCTCAGGATCTAGTAAATTAACACATGCATCACTTCAGATATTTACCTTTAAAAAAAAACACAAGTTCTACTCTCAGCAAATTTCAAATATACAGTTATTATCAACTATAGTCACCATGATATACATTAGATCCTCAGACCTTATTCATTCTGTAACTAAAAGTTTGTACCCTTTGCCAATCTATTCCTATTTTTCCTGTCCCTCAGCTCCTGGCAAACACCATTCTACCCTCTGTTTCTATGATATTAACTGTTTTTTAAGATTCCACATATAACTGATACCATGTACTAATTGTCTTTCTCTACATAGCTTATTTCAGTTAGCATAAAGCTCTCTGTTGTTGCAAATGACAGGATTCACTTATTTTATATATATATCACATTGTCTTCATTCACCTACTGATGGACACTTCGCTTGTTTCCATATCTTGTGACTACTCTGACTAATTTGCAATGAACACGACAGTACAGATACCTCTCTGAGTTAGTGATTTTGTTTGCTTTGGATATATACCCAGAAGTGGCATTGCTGGGTAAAATGGTAGCTCTGTTTTTAATTTCTTCAGGAATCACTACACTGTTTTCCATAGTGCCTATATCAGTTTACACTCTCCCTGATGGTGTCCAAGGGTTCTCTTTTCTCCACATCCTAGCCAGCATTTATCTCTTGTCTTTTTAAAAGCAGACATTCTATTGCTGCAAGGTGACATTTTATTGTGCTTTTTTAAATATCTAAAAATAAATTATTTATTTTTTACTTAAATTTATTGGGTGACATTTGTTAATAAACTTATATAGGTTTCAAGTGTACAGTTCTAAGATATATCATCTGTATATTGCATTGTGCCCAACACCCAAAGTCAAATCTTCTCCTGACACTATATATTTCACCCTTTTTACCCCTTACTACTCCCCTCTTCTCTCTGGTAATCACCATAATGTTGTCTGTGTCTATGAGTTTTTGTTTGTTTTTCTTGTTTGTTCACTTATTGTTTTCAGTTTTATACCCCACATATGAATGAAATCATATGGTTCTTGACTTTTTCTGTCTAACTTATTTCACTTAGCATGATATCCTCAAGATCCATTCATGTTGTCACATATGGCAGTGTTTCATCTTTTCTTGAGGCTGAATAGTTTTCCATTGCATATATGTATCACATTTTCTTTATCTGATCATCTATTAAAGGAAACTGGTTTTTTCCATGTCTTGACCACTGTGAATATGCTGCAATGAACACTTATTGTGGTTTTTATTTGTTTCCGTGATAATTAGTGACTTTGAACATTTTTTCATATACCCGTGGCCATTTATGTATCTTCTTTGGAAAGTGTCTAGTCAGGTCCCTTGCACATTTGTAATTATTTTTAAACTTTTTTCTATTGAATTGTATGAGTTCTTTGTATATGTTGAATACTAACCCTTTATCGGTGGTGTGGTTTAGAAATGTTTTCTCCCATTTCATAGGTCACCTTTCCATTTTTTTTTCTTTGCTGTATAGAACCTTTTGAATTTGATGTAGTACTACTTACCTATTTTGCTTTTGTTGCCTTGGCTTTTGGTGTCAAATCCAAAAATATCATTATCAAGACCAATGTCAAAGAGCTTATCCTTTATGTTTTCTTTTAAAAGTTTTATAGTTTAAGTTCTTATATCCAAATATTTATCCATTTTGAGTTGATGTGGTTTATGGTGTAGGCTAGGAGGAAAGATTAATTATTTTGCCTGTGGATACCCAGTTTTCCTACAACCATTTACTAAAGAGACTATTCTTTTCCCATTGCACATTCTTGGCTCCTTTGTCAAAGATTAATTGACCACACATGCATGAGTTTATTTCTGGGCTCTCTATTCCATTTTTATGTCAATACCATATACTGTTTGATTACTATAGCTTTGTAATATAGTTTGAAATCAGGAAGTGTGATGCCTCCAGTTTTGTTCTTATTTCTCAAGATTGCTTTGGCTACTCAGGGTCTTTTGTGGTTCCATACAAATTTTAGGATTGTTTGTTTTATTTCTGTGAAAAATGCTATTAGAATTTTGATACAAATTGCCTTGCTTATGTAAATCACTTTGCATAGTATGAATATTTAAACAATATTTATTCTTCAAATGCATAAATGTATGAGCACAGACTATCTTTCCATATATTTGCATCTTTTTAAATTAATTTGATCAGTATTTTATAGTTTTCAGTGTACATATCTTTTACCTCTTTATTTTGAAGCATTTTATTCATTTTGGTACTATTATAAATGGGATTGTTTTCTTAATTCCTCTTTACAGATAGTTTGTTGTTAGTATAGAGAACTATAACTGATTTTTGTATATTAATTTTATATCCTGCAAGTTTACTGAATTTGTTTATTGGTTCTAACAGGTTTTTTGAGGAGTCTTTTAGGGTCTTCTACATATAATATCATGCCATCTGCAAACAGAAACAATTTTACTTCTTTCTTTCCAATTTACTTTCTTTTTCATATCTGATTGCTCTGGCTTGGCCTTCCATGTACTATATTGAATAAACAAGAGGAAAGTAGGCACCCTTGCCTCATTCCTACTCTTGTTCCTGGTCTTAACCTCTTCCAAAAAAATAGAAGAAGAGGGAACACTCCTAAACTTATTTTATGATGCCAACATTACCCTGATATCAAGCCAGGCAAGGATACTACAAGAAAAGAAAATTACAGGCCAATATCCTTGATAAACATAGATGCAAAAATCCTCAAAAAATGTTAGCAAACCAAATTAAACATTACATTAAAAGGATCATAATCCATGATCAAGTGGCATTTATCCCAGGGAATGCAAGGATAATTCACATACTCAAATCAACAAGTGTGATATTCCACATTAATGTGTGAATGATTAAAATCACAAGGTCATCTCAAAAAATTCAGAAAAAATTTTGACAAAAATCAACATCCTTTCATGATAAGAACTCTCTAAAAAATTGGGTACAGAATGAATATGCCTCAACATAATACAGGCCATGTAACATAACAATCCCACAGCTAATGTCACTTTTCTTCTGAACTCGGACTTTACAAAATGAGACCTACACTGTTTCTTTCAGGACACAATTTTTATACTTGAAGGTGGAAGAAACAAACTCCTCAACAGTTTGAAACTTCTTCTAGAAACAGCCAACAGTAACACATGCTTCTTTTCCAGTAAAGATCCCTATTTGACAAAAGCCAAACTCCTTGACCCTGTCTGGTGGTTTCCAGAATCCAAAAAACTCATTGTTGTTGCATTCAAAGTCCCTGTCAAGAACTGTACTTTGTTCCCAGAGAACTCTGACATTACAGACATAGAACTTCTGATGATGATAAAATGAGGTCCTATTCCCAGTACTTAGGATAATAATAAAAGAGGCCAATACAACATTTTTTATGCAGCTCCATTAATTTCAGATACTGCCTTAATTCCAAGTAGGTTATGAGATCAAATACATGGAAAGGATACTCCAAACTTAAAACAGAACATTTATCCACATGAGAAAATGCTCCCTCACTAAGTTAAGATCTGGGGAGAAGTTGCATATGCAGATGCATATTTTCCCTTTTGATATCAGTGTGCACAAGTAAATAAAAAATTGGGGAGGGGCTCCATTTCAATATATTAGATCTAAAAAATATTTTACCTCCTTTTATTTCTCAAATCCATTGAAAGCACAACAAAAATATGCAAAAAGAATAAAAATCATAATGTTTCTAAGAATTGGAAGATAGTACATAAGTGGGCCAAAGATTCGGTAAATTATCTTGAAGATGAATGACAGATGAGATTTTGCTAATGGATAAAACAGGGAAGAGAAAAGACACTATTCAGACTGTAAGAAAAGGCACAAGATAAGCTACAATGAATGTGGGAACTGCTACTCCACAAAAAGGCCTCTGAAATTGGGGACCTAGAATGGAGCACACACTAATGCAGCTGACTGAACAATCTGTGGGCTGGTGGTATGTGTTGTACAATAAAGAAGGCCTATGTTTCTGATGTCAACAATAAAAATTAAAGGAAAGTAGAAATTCCAAAAAAATTAAAATGCTGTACAAATATTTTTAGCAAAAAATATGAAACATGATCATAAGAAATTTGTGGAATCTAAGAAAAGAGAACATTGAACTTGAAACTTGAAATATTCTTCTTCAAGCAGACTTGATTTAAGGATATACATTACATTGCCTCTATAGCCACACTGTGGGTCTGCAGTGAATAATAATGAGCAATATCATAATATTGTCAATGATATTGATTACTTTTTGGTTTTCAGGATCAATATATAAACAAAGCATAAAACACTTAATTAAAGTTACCATTCCGAATGTAAATGCTTTCAGTGTTGGTAATGTAAAAATAATGGTAGAACTGACTAACAATAAGTGTTAGAGGAGGGGAAAAGATGGCAGAGAATGTAGGAGCAATCAACTCCATCACATCTCATACCATGGGTAGTTATCTAGTATATTTGAATCTGATAGAATAAGGAATAAAAGTATAAACAGTAGAAGAGACAAAAGAAGGAGTAGGGAGAAGGTACACGGAAAAAGGAAGAGGGGTGATGGATGAGAGCTGAAATTGTCATTTTAGTTATTTTTTACAGCAAGGATTTTAAAGACAAACTTGAATGTATAAGCTAAGAAATTGATGTTTAAAGTTCTCTGAAATAGATATTTAAAGCTATAATGGTAACTACTGGAAGAGCTAAAAAGAGAAAATATCACAGCTGGTGGCCTGTTGGGAACAGGGCAATAGCTAATGGAAAGAGACAGACTTTTCATTTGGCACCCTTATGTTTGATCAAAACTTTATTCCCATGAGCATGTACTTTTAATATTCTCATTCACACGCTGAATTAAAACATCCTACATTTTCTATCCTTTCAATTTTCAAATCCTCAACCAAAGAGGCAATGACTCCATACAATGATCAAAACTTGACAGCAGGTTAAATTTCCATGATTTTCAACTCTAAGGTCAGTAGCCATCTCACTGGAATTCTCCAAGCCTGGCATATATCATCTTCTGGACTTCAGGAGCAGATCTGAAAATCACCAATTGTCTGCCTCTTTTTCCAGAATCACCATTTTTCTATGGATATTAGCTTATCTTACAACCAAGTATCATCTTTCAGTAGGTCTCTTTAATAAGGCATGCTGATGAAATCCAGGAATTCCTCACTTTTGAGTTACCAGAAAAGAAAAACCTGCCAGAACTGACATCCGGAATATAAGACATTCCAATTTTTGAGCTCTAACAGAGGGTATTGATTACACTTGTAGAGCACTCTCAGAAACTTCTGAACCCTAACGACAAGGATAGAAAAAATGGTTATTATATTCTAAAAATATTCCTTCTGCCTGCTTTAAATGCCAAAGAGCCAGAGGACAAAATGTAATGCTGTGCAATCTGCTTTCACTTTCCATCTCCATCCAGCCTCTAAGCACACCCCTCACTTCATCTGGCCTTGCTTGGTTTCACATACCCCTAGCTTCTTTTCACTTTTCTTGGTTTAATGTATCTTAGCATCACTTCATATTATTTGAATACATGATATACTACTGAGAGACCAAACAGAATTATCAAACTTTCTTAAAAGAATAGACATTCAGTTTGGCTTAGTTATTTAAAAGTACATAGATTTCTAAGTACTACAAACCTATTGCAGGGTTTCAAATTAGAAAGTTTACGTAAGTTGGGTAAGGTCACACAGCTTGCAAATATTAGAGTAATGCTCAGAATTGTTGTTGTCTTAACTAAATAATGATTAAGCATAAGGGGACATAATAATTCTCAAACCTATAAATCTATAATAAACTTAATAAATATTGCCTGACCTGAAAATTGATGATGGTACAAAGATCTTTTTACATATTGGCAAGTTTCTACTGAGGCTTATTCTAGGCTTTTAGGGGTTACTTAAGTTCAGGGAAATAAAAATTTGGATTTTTCCTTTCATATAAATCACAAAGATGTTGAGACAAGAATCATTCCATCTGATTATAACAATCTCTGAGACTATTAAACACCAGAGTGTTTTATGTCTGAATAAAAAAATTTTTTAAAGGCTAACCTATTTTCATTCCAGCATTGCAGCATTAGCATAAAATATCTTTTTTCTAAAATGCATCAACTTTTTAATCCAATTTTTCTTCTTCTTAAAGATTTATTTATGTATTTATTTTTAGAAAGAGAGGGAGAGAAACATCCATCGGTTGGTCCTCGTACATCCCCAGCCTGAGACTTGGCCCACAACCCAGACATGTGCCCTGACTGGGAATCAAAACAGTGACCTTTTGGTTTGCAGGCCAGCACTCAATCCGCTGAGCACACTAGCCAGAGCCAATTTTTCTTCTCTTTATATTACTAAATGTAAACATACAATGTCTTAATTATTATGAACAACAGTCAAAAAAAATTTTGAGAACACTGCATTAAATCTACAACTGACTATTTCCATACTGTACCTCACTATTTTACCTTAAACCTTTTCTACATTACCTGGGAATTTATATTGCTTGCTAGAACTAATATGAAAATAGATTATGTTTTACTAGGCAATACTAATTGGTAATAGTAGTTGCTTGGAGCATTGTGTTAAAAATGATGCTAGTGTTCCAACTTTAGTGGTAAGAAGATACCCTAATCAATTAACATACTTACTATGGAAGCAAAAAGAGAGAAATGACGGCATGTGCTTGTTATTTTTGTCAGTTGCTCAAATCTAGCACAGTTTTAAATGTTGGATAGTTTTATGTTTTCTAAACTAAAACACACTTTCATCAATTTAAATTCTGTAATATAAAATTTATACTGAGTCTTCAGAAATTACCAAAATTGTCAGAGTTACCCTAAGCTGCTACAGAATAAAAGATGGAAGTAATCCAATATAAATATCAACTTGTCATTTAGAGTCCTGGAGGGTAAAGTCATAGGAATCAAATGACTTTGTAACTTAAGTCCTCTAACTTAACACCATCTTTTTCTAAATCCAGTTGATTTCTCTAGGGATTATAACTGTCCATAGGCTAGAAACATTTTCTTTATTTTTAAAAATACTTTCCTTTGAATAAATAGGATGCCTAGTAACAGACCCATGTGAAATATATATATATATATATATATATGAACTTTACACATGATCAAGGAGATATCACAAATCAGTTAGAAAGGGAAGGATGATTCTAGGACAACTAACTAGGTACTAGCATTTTTTTAATGTTTCAGTTAGATCCTCATCTCACAAATATGCCAAAAGTTAATTCCACATGGATTAGATTTAAGTGTGAAAGGTTATATCATTTTTTATATCTACAAAAACATGGGTTAACCTGATTTCTGATTAGGGAAAGAATATTTAAATTGAAATTCAATGGAAGTAATGACAAAAGTAAAGATCAAAAATATAACTGACAACAAATTTTTCTTTATAGGACATTTTATAAATAGCTGTCTCAAATTATTAAAAATTTTAAAACATATACATTTTTTTCAAAATATCAAAAGCCAAAACTGAAAAAGAAACAACCTAAAGGTTTTTAAAAAGGTTAAATAAATTGTTCCAGTTAAGAATGTTTTGGTTTAAAGGAATGGTTATCTATTCAAATGATTTCCCAAGGAAAACTTATGGGAAATGAAGTACAGGAAGTATAGTTAGATCTCATGGGAATAGGAAAATGATTAGGTAGCTCTTCTCTCCATTTCCATCTCTCTCTGGTCCACATGGTCTCTTTTCTCTGGTTCTCTGGTTCTCTGTTTCTCTGCATACCTCTGTGCTCTTTCTTCTGAAGGAAATCATGCCCACTTCTCCTTTTAGCTTCAGTTTACATGTGGCTATCTATAACTGGCCTTGGTGCCAATTCTGGCTCCAGAATCCATCGTGTTCATATTGACTCATCTCTCCCCACCTTATTCCCAAATTTTTTGGGAGAAGATAAAATAGGCCCAACTTGGGTCAGGTATCTACACATGATTCAACCAGGTATGTCCACCAGGCAAAAGGGTATCCCATGGACACAGAGCTGGTGAGGCGTACTTATTATTCAGTAGGTCTGGATACAAGGCAATTCCAAAGATAGGCATATGGGATGGGCAAACACCAAAGACAAATCTATGACACAATTGATGGTATTGTGATGTTAGCATGGAGCTTCATAATATCAAGTTAAGCAAGAAAGCCTACTGCAAAGTTTGTTTTTTTTTAAGTATATTTTATTGATTATATTGTTACATTAGTTCCAATTTTTTCCTCTTTGCTCCCCTCTGCCCAGTACCACCCCTCCCTCAGCAATCCCACCCCCCAAACCCATCCATGCCCATGAGTCATACATACAAGTTCTCTGGCTTCACACTTTCATATATTATTCTTTTTTTTTAGATAATTAATTTTTTAACAATAAAAAATAACAATCCCTCCCTCTCAGACTTAAGACCTTTTATAACCTTATAAAGGACAATGGGCGAAGGTCTCGAGCTCCTCTAGCTGCTTCAAGCCGGACATGGTCATCGTCCTACCTACCCTTGGGTCCAGAAATCCCTATAAGAGTCGGGGTGTGGGGTGATGGCCTTCCCATATGGGGAAGGATCGTGCAGACTCCAGGTCAGTTGGAAAGCCTACTGCAAAGTTTTATGGTCAAAATTATCTCCAATATGTGAAGAAAAAAAGCATGGCTATTTCAGCGGTACTAGACAACGGTGACATTTTTTTTTTATTATACTAGTTTGTACTTTTCCAAGTTTTTACCACAAACATGCATAATTCTAATAATCAGGAAAGCAATAAAGTAAAAGACCAAAGAAAAGTCAAAAAAATTTAGGAAAAACTGCCAAGTACTCAATTTAGTTTGTGTTCTCAGGTCACAACTTTTTGTGACATGTCCCAACTCTCAATCCTATAACATACACTCATCTACTCTGCTATTCTTGTGGTCATGTTGATTAGAATATTCTTCCAGGCTTCCCCTGCTTAGTGGATGCTCCTCATCCCTTAAGGCATGGATGAAACAGTTAGTCTTCCTCAACTCCTCCTCCGTGTCTTTGAGCCCCGGATTTATAGCTCTGCTATAATCCTATTCCCAATTGTGTTTTCATAGGCTGCATATGCCTCTGTCCTCCCAGCTACTCTTGCAACTCCTTTTAGGAAAACATTCTATATGATTAATGCTGTTTCATCAGCAACTAGCACAGGACAAAGAGCAGGTTCTCAGTAAATGTTTTGCTGAATAAATATTGAAAAAGTGAAAGAATTCTTTCCTTATTAGGGTCAGACACTGCAATTGTTCTCATCCTTCCCCACAACCCCAAATTTTTTAACAAGAAAATAAATGAGTTATTTGTGACAAACCAGGAAAAAAAAAAACAAATGTGGACTTCAGAGCTCAGAGACTAGTTTTGAGTCCTAGCTCTGTTACTCATTAGTTGAATAAATTAAGTTTTTCTGAGCCTCAGTCTCCATATCTTTAAAATGAGGGTGAAAACATCTTTTATACAAAGTTGACTTAGGATTAAAGGCGAAATATATAAAGTGGTTAGGACATAGTAAGAACTTAATAAATGGCAGCTATAATTCAAAATGGGGTCATTAACTTGATGATAAATAGGTAATACCCAGAGATTCATGTACTAATGAAAAATATGTGATATTTGAATTATTTTTCAAAACTGATTAAAAGGAATTTTATCACCAAAAATCATTAGTATATTTATAAATGTAAAGGAAAGCCAGTGCCCCTAGAATACACAGGATTGTAAAATTGTGTGAAATCCAATTTACAGGGATTGTCTGATTACATTTCAGCACTTAACACACCATTTCAAATAATCTTTTTCAGCTGAGATACCATTAATCTATTAACACACATTATTTTAAACAAAGTTCAGGTTGTCAAACTCTGCTATTGCACTGTTCTGATAAGTAGGGTCAGATTTTCCTTCTTTTGTTAGCTGGGATCAATACAAAATGCAATGGAATGCTTATCAATAAGAACATTCTAAGAGAAAGGAAATGGCCAAGCCACAGAATGCAGAGAAATCCATCTCCTGGCCTGGAGAATGATGTACTGAAGAGACACACAGTAAACAAATCTGGTTATCCAAAAAGTATGTTTTCCACTTGGTGGGAATCTGTGAGTGGGGCAGGGAATTAGCTTGGGTGGGTGCTAAAATCTTTGCATTTTATTATATTTATGCATTTTTTAACTATGTATTTATTGTGTGGAAGACCCACACTGGGGAGTGGGCAGTATATAAAGGTAAAAGTAGGGTTCATGCCCCTAGGGTCCAATCTACTAGGGAAGCATGACAAACCCACAAGCAGCGCCAGCATTGGGTCATGCAGGACATGTGTCACAACACATACATCTTAAGCACCCTGTAAGCATTACATGGTTAGAAAGGACGCTTGGCGTCTCAGAGATTATTTCATAAGAGAAAGATTCAAAATGCTTACTGAAGTTATTCAGTAACACAGCAGTCCTAGGATTGGAGTAATGTTTCCTGAAACATATGCATGCCATAAATATTTTTCTTCTAGAAAGTACATGCATCTAAGGTCTCTGCAATTAGTCCAAAAATGCTAGAATTTATGTTACCTATTAATGATTTTTTGTTTTAATAGTAATATAGCTCTCCTCCTTGGGGTCTTTGCACTTGCCATTCTTTCCCCTTAAAGATCCCTCCCAAATTTCACACATCCTGCTCCCTCATCCATTCAGATCTCTGCTCAAATGTCCCCACCTTATTGTCTTCTCATTGCTTCGCTCTTCTCTCTCCTCTGCTTTATTTTTCCCATGGTATATATTATTACATGAAATGTTGTTTTACATTTGTTTATTTTCTGTCTCTCCTTGCTGAAAGTCATGAGCATGTCTGTCTCATTCATCACTATACCCCAGGACCTAAAATATTAATTACCTGCTCATAAAATACACCTTATGAACATTTGTTCAATGAACATAAGAATGAAGTGCCTCCTTGGGAACATTATATTCTTTTGAATAATCTCAAGAATGGCAGAGCTTCATCTAGTGGATGTGAATTTGAATTTTTGACTCAGTCAAGTTTACTTAGAGAATCCTGGTTAATAAGATGGGTGGATGAGACTGAATTCATTCACTCATTCATTCGACAAATACTTTTGACAGTGATTGTGTGCAAGACACTGTTCTAGGTGCTAGAGTATTTGGTTGACCCAAAATAAAATGTGACTAAAGTGCAAGATGATGGGCTTCATGATGTGACGGTAAGCTAATTCTGAAGAGTTCCAAGGATGTCTCACACAATAGCAACACAACTGAAATAGAAGTAAGCTTTAAAAAATGACCTCTGATGGCATAGATGTGGAGATTCTGGCATATTTGTTTTTATTTTTTTATTTTACTTTTCTTTTTTTTTGGTTTTCTTTTTTTTTTAATGTGTTTTATTGATTATAATATTACATTTGTGCCAATTTCCCTTCCCTCTGCTCCCCTCCACCCGGTGTCCCCCCTCCCTCCAGTTGTCCCCCCATTTTAGATTATGTCCATTAGTTGTGCATACAGTTCTTCTCAACCTCTCTCTGTCTATTCCATTCCCTCCTACCATGATCCTTAATTCCTATATCATCTCCCTCCCTCTCCCCATTCCCCCTCCCCGTTGACCTCCCCCCAATATGTTCCCCGTACCTATAGTTCTTTTTCCACTCTCGTTGCCTGTTTAGTTTGCCTTTGTTTCAATTCCCTAGCTTCTGTTGTTTCTTGTGATGCAGTTTTCATTTTAGGTTTCATTGTCTTGATCCTCCTTTTTCTAAACCAGTCCCTTTAACATCTCATATAACAGTGGTTTGGATCTAATGAACTCTTTCAGTTTTATTTTGTCCTGGAAACACTTTCTTTGTCCTTCTATTCTGAATGACAATTTCGCTGGATAGAGTATTCGTGGTTGTAGGTTTTGGATTTTCATTACTTTGAATATTTCTTGCCAGTCCCTTCTTGCCTGCAGGGTCTCCCTTGAGAAGTCAGCTGATAGTCTAATTGGGACCCTTTTGTACATAATTCTTTTCTTCTCTCTTGCTGCTTTTAAGATTCTCTCTTTATCTTTAATTTTTGACATTTTGATTATAATGTGTCTTGGAGTGGTTCTCCCTGGGTCCAGTTTTTTTGGAACTCTCTGTGCTTCCTGGACCTGTAAGTCTATTTCCTTCCCCAAGTCTGGGAAGTTCTCCTTTATTATATTTTCACTCAATTTTTCAAGTTCTAGTTCATCTTCCTCGCTCTCTGGCAAACCAATGATTCTTATGTTGGGCCTTTTATAGCTGTCCCAGAGGTTTCTGATCCTCTCATCATTGCTTCCCATTTCCTCTCTCTGCATTGGTTGACTGCTTGTTCCTTCTCCATATTCCGGTTTGTTGAAATGAACTCTGGATTTTTTTTCCTCACCATCTGTCTCGTATGTGGTTTTGTTCCTTTCGTTATGAGTGTTTTTCGCTTCTTTCTCATCTTTTTCCAGATCTTTTGTGAATTCTGTAAGCCACCTGATAACAATGGCCCAGAACTGATCATCTGACAGGTTTCTTATCTGTTCATCTGTCAGGTTCTCCATCTGTTGCCTGGTGAGCTGTGCCACTGGGATTTCTATAGTTGTCGGCCTCATTTTGACAGATGCGTTTTGTTTTCTTGGGCCGGCTGTAGGGGGCAGTGCCTGTGTACTCATAATGACCCAGCGACCGGCGCCGTTCGGCAGCCTTTCTTGCTGTACCATGGTGCTTTGTCGTCACAATCCAGCGACTGGTGCCTGTCCGCGACCTATTTCGCAGTCCTGTGGCGCTTTGTGTGGGGGCAGGGGTCCAAGATGGATTCACACAGTTATTCCGCTAGGAGACCAGGATCCGTCCTCCCGCCCCCCTGGGCCGCACTGTTCAAGGCGATGTGGTGGCTGCTTTCCCCAGCGTTGGGGTCGCGAGCTGCCGGGGGTTCGACTGCAGCCGGGGTTGTTCTCCCCGCCGCTGTCCCAGGTGCGACCGCAAACAGCACCGCCCCCTTTTGCTCCCCTTACCTGCCCAAAGGGCGCCGCTGGTTTATAACTTCATATGTTGGGCTTCCGTGTAGTTTTATTTTCTGGAATTTCTAGTTATCCTTTGTTTTGAAGTAGTTGTATTCCTCTCTAGTTGTGGAGGGAGACCTAGCACGTCCGTCTAAGCCTCCATCTTGGCCGGAAGTCCCATATTTGTTTTTAAAAGATAGGTTTCAGCTTTTTTTTATTCTACTTTCTATAAATACATTCTCTCAGGCACCTACAGTGGGTATTGTGGAGTCAGGAAGGGGAAGAGTTGTAGTGAGGTCTCCTCTAAATTATTCTGGACTTGGTGGTGTGCAACAGACTCATCTTCCTCAGCTGTTTATGTGTGGAAATTGAGTAATGCTGCAAGTTGAAACTTAGACAATCTGGGGTTTCACTGAGCCAGGGAAAAGTATTTTCTGATATAAGTAAAAATCCTAAAGACATGCATAAGAATAATATATGCTGACAAATAGCTCTTATTTGGCTTTGTTTTTCCACCTCAGAGTCTAAAAACAAATTACTTGGCAAGTAATCCTGGCTTATAATAGGGTCCTTTAGAACAAGATTATCTAAATATAATCCTAATGGTGCTAAATACTTCTCTACATTTAATAGTGCTTGAAAGTTCTAATCTATTGTATCGAGTTGGCCAAAAAGTCCATTTAGTTTTTTCCATAAAATAAGACACATTTTTCATTTTCACCAATAACTTTATTGATTTGAATACTTTGAGTATGTCAGCTATCTTCTGCTATTGGATTCTAGTGAGTAGAGGCCAGGGGTGCTGCTAAACACCTTCCAATGCATAATACATCCCCACAGCAAAGAATTATTTGGCCAAAATGTCAGTAGTACCCAGAAACTTCACAAACCACTTTTGACACGTTTGATCAGTCACACCACAAATCTTTTTTTTTTTTTTTTTTTTGCATTTTGGTTGCATTTTTACCTTTTTTGAAATAATAAAACATAATTCACCATAAATTATTGCATAACTTCTTCCATCTTCAATATTAAAATGGCTGCACACAAATTCATCAATTTTGATGTTTTTTTAAATGCATGCTGATATGACAGCTGTCATAATACAATTTAACAAAATTATATTATGCTAGTTAAAGACGACTAAGCACTACTAGAGCCAGCATGAGGAAAAAAAGATTTGAACTTTTTGGCCAATGCAATATATGTGGTAAATTCTACAGCCAGGCCAGCTCAGCATTTATTAATACAAAATTGTGAAGCACCAGATTCTGTTTTGCCTTTCTCTAAATGGCTGTCTGTGTGGGTTCTTCATTCCCAACAAAACCTTGCACTTTGTCTTCAGTTACAAGAAATATTTTCCCCAGGAGCTCCACAAGGTAGCTGTCCAATAGAAATTATTTTTGGTGTCTCCTCTGCTTCAACAACCCTTTGAGTGCAGCAGATCCTGGACAGCCAGATGTCCAAATTATAATAGTTAAAACCACATGTCTGCAAGACCCATACAGCTGTGGCTTCTGTCAGCTCTTAAATAAAATATTAGATGTGTGCCTATTGTCTGTGAGCTGCCCACGGTCCCTTGTTCAGCTGGCTGGGGTTAAAGGGTATGTAGATTAGTTGGCCAGCTCTTTGGTAATTGTCACAGCCAGTTACTTGATAACCCATAGAACACCATTCTTTAGAGTCTTTGTTGTTAAGCAGTGAATTCAGGTAAAATAACCTTATCCCAGTTCTCACCTAACCAATTTTTAAATGAAGGATATAGGTTGGGCTGTCTGCCACACAGGCTGCCCACACACCGCTCTTGTTTTTCCACCCAGGCCATGAAATGAGCGCTGATCACTTGGACAGCCCTAGTTTGCAGGCTGGCGTGCAGGCAAATGGCAGGAAGAGGCTTTCATTCGGGTGTGCTCATAGGTTGCCTCTGGCATTGTGTACATTGTGTACCTTCCAGATCCCGGTTTTGTGACTGGCCAATATGTCAGTCAGATGGGCACAGAGAAGATCAAAACTAGTGACAGAGAATTAAAGAAAAGGGTGTGCCTGATACTATATCAACTATGTTGCTGTCGCTGTTGTTATTATTGTTGTTGTTCCTTTTTACATTTTAAAACACCTTTCTGCCCTCAGTACTTGTATAAATGCTGCTCTTTTCTTTAATGAACAAGAGCACTGAGAAGGAGGGGATCAGACGGAAAAATCTCATTTCAGTCCCTCCAGGACAGGTTTGAACCAACTTCTGCCTCTAAGGGGTTGATCACAAACAAGATAATCAGTCCCCTCACAATTATACCTGTTCCTAGTTGAAAATTTTTGAGGAGGTCAGGAAATAATGTTACAGGTGAACATCTTAGGTAAATTCCACTCTCTATTTTTATTGTCTCATCTGGTAGTGTTTGAGTAGAAGAGAAATAAGAAAGTGATGTTTTGGTTTTCTTAAACACCTATGAATTTCAGGGTATTATGTTAAGTGAAATAAATTAGATGGAAAAGGACAAATACCTATAATTTCACTCATATGTGGAATGTAAAACAAAGTAACAAACAAACAAAACAAAACAAAAACAAATTCATAGATATAGACCAACAGAATGGTGGTTGCCGGGGGTAGGGAAGTTGGGGGAGGGTACACTGGGTAAAGGGGGTCAAATCTATAGTAACAGGTGGAACCTAGACTTTTGATGGTAAGCACACAATAGAATATATAGATATAGAATTATAATGTTGTACAGCTGAAACTTACATAATGTTATTAACCAATGTTGTTACCTCAATACATTTAATTAAAGCAAAACCCATGAATTCAACTGAACGTACTTGCCATGTGCCATGGAAAGTCACTTGTCCTCAAAGGCAGTGTTTGGACTCTGCCTGGAATTCTCATTTGCTAGGGCCTGTCACTGTCACTTTTACTGTGAATCTTACCTTGGGTATATACCCCATTCATTAATATCTAGACCTATCCTAACAGATAATTTAATAGGTAAACGTTCTCTTTCTCAAAAGTTATGTTCTTATTCAAAAGGGTTCACAAAAATTCCTTCCAATAACAATTTCCATTAACATGTTTAAAATGTGTTGGTTTTTTTTTTTTTTATTTCATAGTGAACCAAAGTATACCCAGAGGGTACAAAAATTATGGGTTGCAATATAGTTCAGGGAGAGTACAGAAGACATTTCTTCAATGATGTCCTCTCTCAAGACTCCCAGCTGGAAACAGAGGGAGTCTGACAGCTGATGGTTAAGAGCAATAGGAACCTAAAACCCAATTTCCCCATTTGTTAGCTGGACAACCTGGGGCAAGTTACTTGACCTCTCCCACCTCAGTGTTTTCATCTTTAAAATGGGCATAAAAATGTTTTATTTAAAAATACATTGTTGTGAGAATTACATGACATAATGCGTGTAACCCTGTCACCATCTAATAATGTCAGCTTTGATTTTAATGACCTCTCCTCTGGTGCCTGCATTATCTCTAACTAACACTAAAAAAGTCCTTGTGCTGTGCGCAAGGCTCTGTGCTGGTCACTTAAAATCTAAACTGAGTTAATGAAGATAGAACATTAAAAGACTTCTTTGGGTATTTGTTACTTAATGAAATCATATGATTTTTTAGAGCATGAAGAATCAACACGGCAGAAGCCTCACCATGTGAGTGACGCTCCTCTGCTGGGGCAGCAGCGCGGACACCCATGCTTACGCAGTAAGTTCCCTGTGGCAGGAGAGGGCACCAGCATTTAGCTTTGCAACTTCCTCTCGCCCTATTAAATCAGCCGCCCAGAGTAAGTGGTCAGTAAACATTTGCTCAGGATGTTGAGTCAGGAAAGGATGAGGCAAAGAAAGAAAAGGAAGATGTCAGGTTCAAAGGGTTTCCTACACCTTTTGCTGTTGTGTTCTTGTCTATTTCCCTTTTAAACCTAAATTGCTCGAAGTCCTTTATGGACTCCTTCACAGTATGGGTACACAGAGAGGCCTCTTACTATCCCTAGTACATGTATGTAAGGTTATCGAGACAAGATGCAACTGACTGAAGCAACCACATAAACAAAACTAAACAACAAAACATTAATTTGGACAAAATTTCATGCAGGCCTCCTTGCATATCTCCACAGAGTTTCCCTTGAAATGGCGACTTAGTTCAATGTGTACTGTATGCCAAAAAGAGGTGCTCAGAGTCTTTCAATAAAAGGAACTTAAAAATAAGAAAAGAGAGAAATATGACTCTGTGCACAGAGGGCCAAACACCCAGACGGGCTCGCCAAGCTCCATGGGGACATGCCGCTATGGCTCCACTCTATAAAATCTTCTGTTGGACACAACCCATTACAAACATGGGCCAAGGACCAAGGGCCACAACATAAACTGATGGAGGTAAAGCACAGGAAGACTTCTCCAGCACAGTTTTTGTGAGGCAAAGGATGAGAAATCCCAGTCTGACTTCTGAGGTTGGTGAGAGTTTAACCTAATAAACTCTTTTAACATAGATGTTTTGGTTTAAACAGAATTTTTTCAGCCATAAAGCAGGTTAAGAAGCCATTGCACTTCTCATCTGCAATTTCTACATGGTAAATCTGTTATCTGATGGCTCTATGCAGAACCCAAATGAAAAATCCTGTCACCTGTATAACATGCAGAATTGTTTTTGTTTCCAAACTTCACCATTTTTTAGATTGATGATCAACTGTCATTAGGGTTAGAAAAAAAATTAAAGGGCTTTTCACAGTCCTTTTGTGCCTTATATTTGCACTATAACCTTCATATAACAATGTACTCATGATAATAATCTCCTTTATATTGAGACCATCCTTTGAATAGCGTTACCTTATAAAGTAGTCATTTTGATATTTCAGGAATAAAATTCCTTTGGGTAGAGTCCCAGAGCCACTACAACTTTAAAACAAATCAGTCTTCGTAACAAGTCATGTATTAAGACTCCTGTGTATTTTAAGGTAGGATCTGAAGAGCACTCTATCTTTGATACTCAGATGTTAGAATCTTAAACTAAGACATGTTCACTTTTTGCTGTGTCCCATCTCTGAGTATTAAGAGCCACAATATCTTGACATTTGAGGCACATTCTATATTCATACTTCACACAAACAAGGCACACTTGCACATTTTATCACCACACAAAATGAGCATAGATAAACATCTCTTTCTTTCTGTCCTGTACATGAAATTCAGCCAGGAGGCATTATTATTGCTTCCTTATTCTAGTTCATTTTGCATGGTGATAAAATGTGCACATTGTATTTTAACTAAACTTTCTCTTCTTTTCTGGAGTTAGCCTGTCTCCTTGCCCTGAATAATTAGAGAGCATCTCCCTCTCTGTATATCATTTCTACTTTCTGAACTTATAGCTCTTCAGAGCTGCAACCAGTTCTTTTTTATTTTGAGACAGTAAAGGGTCTCCCAAAAGTGAGCTCTTTCTCAAACATGCTTATCTTTAGCATGTTAAAAATCTGCTTGATTCTTTTTTATCTAGACCAAACTCTGGTAAGGATATTTTTGTGGGGTTTGGGTTTTTGTTTTTTTCTCTCTCTCTCTTTTTCTGTCTCACAAAAACCAAGTGTTCTCCAGCAATGAGGCAACAGAAAAAATCAATACTTGCCATGTACCATGTAACCAATAGAATAAGGGGAATGATTTATGTATGGATGGATGCAGCCTGAATCAGCTGGGGCCTCGCACAGAGAGCGAGATAGAGAGAGAGGGACAGAAGAAGAGAGAGAGAGAACAGGGGAGGTGGGGGGCAAGCCAAACTGCGGAGATTATTTCTACAGTGGAACCAGATTTTTTTTCTGCAGTAATAATCCCTCTCTCCAGCACTGCAGGACATGGGGAAAGCCTGCAATTTGTGGAGTATCTGATGGCTCAGCTCTCCCTCCTCTCCTCAGAGTCATGATGCCATGTTCATATTAAGGCATACTGAGAAGGAGAAAATGATGTATGGCCTGCGGTCCTTCAACCTTCCAGTCATCTCCACCCTAAGAAAGGCTAGTGATGGGTCGACAAGCACTAGGTGACAGAGTCAAATTATCAACAGGATTTAAAAAAAAACGTTCCAGCACCGCTTCATAAGAAGACCCGCGGGAAGGGCTTACAGAGACGAGCACTACTTTGTACCTCAGGAGTTTCTGCTGGAACTGTAGTTTGGTTAACTGGAAATCCAGGGCGCTGCAGCATTTAAAGGTATTTAATCCGGAAGGTAACTTTTAGGGTAGCTGAGACTCTCGCTCAGAGCTTAGATGTTAACGTGTTTGTGGTATGAAGGTGCAAATAGCACCAAGCCCAGCTACTAACAGCTGGGCACGTGGTGCTATTGTATATTGAATTCTGGTGGTTGTGACTTTAAACTAGGCTAATCATTTGCTTTAGAATGACTTAATATATTTTTTTAAATGACAAAAATTCCTACTTCCTGCTTTAAACTCGGGGAACCTTGTAAGACTTTGTGAAAGGCAAATTTGACTATTTCTTTTGAATATCTTTGCTTTTTTGAGATGTGTTTAAATAAATCAAAATTTATTTTTATAAGTTACCTTATTTCTACATTCTGCTTGAAACTACAGGAAGCTTGACAGCATTATATTTTCATCAGTCTGTTAAAGAAGACTGAATCATGTCCTTTTATGAGGAACACTGACTCCATGTAATTTTTTATAATGTTCTTACATCCTTTAAGCCAACTCCAGTGTTCATGTCACAGTTAGGTATTCCCCTAAAATATCCTGCATTCTATAAAGGATTCATTACACTGCACATAATTCATAGAAAGATATTTTAAATACCGAGTGTGGCAAAATAATGCCATGCCATTAATAAATGCTTTATTTGGAACTGGTAGTGTTAACACTCATATGCTATTAAAATAGCCTTTTTCCCTTTCAGTTGAAAGTAGCTATTCAACACAACATTACTATAAACTCACCCAATAAATGCCATGTTATTTTTAAAATATGTACGTTTACCTTAAACAAAGTTAAACTCTCTCGACAAAATATCATATTATTTTTAAATATGTATGTCAAGCCTATAGAATTATCTTAAATTCCCTTAACAAAATTCCATGTTGGCTTTTAAATACTTATATTTAAAGTGTACTGAATGGCAACTTTTAGCATTTTTCCACATGTGTATTTATTTTTTAATTTTTCCTTTCATTTGGTACATGATTACTTTTTTTGTTTCTAAAATATTGTATTTAGATCCTTATTTACATTGCATAGTTTGTATGTTTATTTAATGTGCATACATAGGATTAAGAATTAGAAATAAAAAGTAGATAACTAAAGAAATATAAAGAGCTATTCTCAGCAGTCCTCGTTTTTTAAATAACTTTTCATACTTTAATACATTTTTACGGGAGTTAGTGAAGAGCAGTTAAGTTGAAGCACTATTAGTTATAAATGAGTAAATATTCTTAGGTCTTAATTTAAATATCTAGTCAATGAGAGATTGATCTACCCTGTTCCTTGCAAAATTATTATGGGAAGATTTCTATATAAACTAAATAAATACAAGTGATGTCTTTCCTCTAAACAAAACTAGGGTAATAAAAATGCACTCCACCAGTAAACTATATGTAGTGAAATATCTTTCAGTAATTGTAACACAGAATGATTACCCAAACCAGCAGAAACTATGCATATTCATTTTCACTAGAGGAGACCAAGGAGATACCTGCTACCTCCACTTAGGGACAGATGAGTCTTGTTTTTAACATTTTGATCTTGATATCATTCTCCCTCTCGATCTTCTATTGGCCCAGACAGGTAAAACAACAGAAACCTATTACCATCTTCACTTTTGGTTCTGCTGCCTCAGACAAGCTGTGCAGCTGAGGGTTAATAAACACAGAAAATCTGGAGATGGTCCAAAAATAGTGAGGACCATGAAGACCAACCACAATCCTGCAGGTCCCTCAGCCAGAAAGAACATTCTAAGTGCCTTACAAGCAGGTATGGGCTCATGAAAAAACTAAAGCACATGGAAATGAAGAAGTATTATCACAAGCCAGGTGCTCCTGAACTGTAAGGTAAGTACACGCAGGACCCTTTTGCAGTTTATTTTTAAAGATGTGTCATGGCCACTGATGAAAAACTGTTATCTGTAGCCAAGAAAAGATTAAAAGCCTGCCAAATGCCGCAGATAGTGTTTAATGAGTCTAGCTGCATCTGTTATATTATTTGAGCAGGGTTTTATGACTACAGGTACCTGGTGTGTTAGCAAACCGAGCATCCTGTCTTTGACAATAGGAGAAACACACAAAATGAGTGATAAACTAACTGCAGGCAGGAAATGAGTAAACAGGAAGCCCAAGAACTAGATTTCACTGTTAGTTAACAAAATGCCAATCACATCCTTTTATTTAAAAAGCTTATGTCTATGAAACATAACTTTCCAAGTTCTAATGAAAGACAAATAATCCTTTCCCCAATATGAGATAAATATCCTATAAACATTAGGAGTTAAAATGCATACATAAAACTCATGTTGGCATATTGTGCTGTGACAAAAAAGCAAATCTTCTTCATTGTGAACAGGGTCTTTGGTGAACATCTGCTATGGTTTATTCTTTTTCATCAGTGGTTACAGTTTCACTGATGAAATACCCATTAAAGAGAAAATCAATATCTGAGCTTAACCGTCTGCTTTGTTTTAGTACCTCAAATTATTTTAAAAACTGATTAACATAAATAACTCACTATTTAGGAAATACAAGTTAGTGCTTCACTTTGCTATTCTACCATCCACCAAAAAAATAAAATAAAGAAAGAAAAGGTAAGGGTCTCATTTACTTAACAATTCATTCATCCACTTAATAAAAATAAATGAAAGAACTAATAAAAAGATTGACATTTTTATTTCCCAAAGTCTAATTTCATTCTTGCATTAATATAAAGTAAAATTTATATAAATGAAGTTATTCTACTATTAAAAATAAATATTATTACTTCTAACTATGTCTGCTTATACTGAAGAGATACCTTGTAGTCTTACCATAAAAGAACTGTTTCTCATGCACTTCATTTCTTTTTCCTTCAATTAGTCAATAGCAGTCAAAGCACCTTGGGTGAGTGTAGTTTAATCTGAACATAACTGGACAGCAAGCTTCTATTTTCTAATTTAAACCAACTTCTCTTAAAGTAGAACTTGGATTGTATTTAACAGAAAAGTTGAAGGACAACAAAATGTGACATTGCATTTCTGTTTCCTGATACATTGTTTAATGTGATTCTCTGTCCTTTCTAGACCTTACCAAGTCATAGAAGCACAGGCAACAATCTACTGAAAATATTAAAAGATGGATGCCCAAACTCACACCTCAACCAATTCGCCTGGTAGCATGAGTTTTCTAGGCCCCTGTCCTGGCTGTTTGTATTTGCATCTTTATAGATTATATGGAGATACAGATCCTTTTGTCTCTCAAAAAGCTGTCTAGTTCTAGTCACAACTTACATGGTTTTACTATCTGGGCTGCTTCATTTATTCGAGTAGAATTTTTCTCTCATAAGATCTAAATGAGAGCATATCTTCCCCACTCCCCGGGGAATAATACAAAAGATAGGAGGTTCTTAATAAAACAATTAATTGTGATAAATTTCTGATTCTTGCTCCTTCGTCCAGGGCTATTTCCATGGCAACATCCTCTCATCCTATTGTTGGGTTGTTCTTCACTCACACAGCAGGTTAAGCCCAGGGCAGCCAGGGCAGGCTGATGGTCAGCCTTTATTTTCTCTAGCCCTTAAACAAAGGTTAGTTGAGGTCACTAGAAGCCAAAGGGTAATTACTTTTTCTCCACAGGGTTAAAGGTACACAGATTGCTATTGGGACAACTGTATGGATGACCTTCAGCTTTTAATGTTCAATCTTCTTTTCTTTCATCAGAGTGAATAAGTATGATATAACAGTGGCAATGCACCCACATGCCTGAAATTCAGAATAGAAAACCAAATGTCTTTTTATTTTGTAAAGCTACTATCTATTAGCATAATATACTTTTAGAATCAATTATAAAACCCAATGTATAAAAGATTTCCTACCCTTTAAACAGAAAAAAAAAATGGCAGAAAATTGCAGCCATGTAGTGGTTTTCTTATTTGGTTAATCTGATATTCCTAATTCCTCAGGCTTCAATCATTTTCCTGAGAGTGTGTTCTTTAAAAGTGGGGAGAAAATGGAAGCTTTTCTGGCACCATGAAACATCTGGGGTTCTATTTTTTTCCCCTTGAAACACAAATTGTGTCCTCATCCCTCTGAACTGATTAAGAGTTAAGTCAAATTAAAATCAGTTTGCTCTCCTTGCTTCTCTGTTCTCAAAGAAAGACAATAGATCAGGGGAGAGGGAACTTTTTCAAACTGAATACTTAGAACATTTTGCCCACTAATTTGAAGAGTCATTTTTAGATTTCAGCTCTTTATTTCAACATGAAACTTTTTTTTTAAGTGATCGTTATAGGCTTCAAAAACACAGCCAGCCACCAGCCCGGTGGATGAATTTGCTATTATTGTACCACAAGCAAAGAGACTTTCAGCTCCCTGGACACGATAGCTTTGCTGATGGTTCATCTCAATAGATGCACTGAAGGGTGTATGAGCGTTTTCTTGTGGGAAGAACTACAATTATTCGAAAGAGCTACAGAACCCATTCTGCAGCCTTAGCCAGAAAGAACCATCCCCCTGTGTCTCACCATCTTTGTCTAAGAGATTGCCTTGATGAGATGAGCATAAGGGGAACTGAGAATAGACCCCTCATCCCCATCCCAAGAGGAGACATTGTTTCTGCCCATTTCTCAGACTAACCCATGTGCAATCTGAGAGCAACGAGACATTATTTTCTTCTAGTCCTCTGTCTCATATTGATAGCACTGACCTCACTGCCTCTCCAGCTCTTCCCTCACACTCCTCATTTTGAGTCATCCTTCTGCTCATGAGATCACTGGGAACTCTCCAGAATCATCTAGCAAACTACCACTCCAGGTTGCTTCATCCACTTGGCTTGAACTTAATGTCTCATCCTTTCCTGATAGGCTACTCAGACTTAGTCAAGCAGACTGTCACCTCGTGTGTGTGACTTCACCCTCCCTGGGCTTATGCCATCCTCTCTAAATGCCAATCCTCTCTTCCAATTTCTGCTTCTTTGAAAGGTTGGTTTAAAATTTAGTTCCCTGAGGGATCATTCCATATTTTATCTTCTGCTACATTTAAATAAATTAAATAAATATATTAATTGAAATACATATTCCATATTGTATATCTATGATATATGACATACATAATTGTACAATGAAGTAATAGAAAATGCATTTAAATATCAAATCTTAATAAGTGACAACTTTTTAAAAACACAAAGCCTTAAATTACTCCCATTTACAAATTCTGGGGCCTCTTACAACACTACTGTTTTACATAAAACAATTTATTATATAGTTGTCATCAGTATTTTTCTTGGCAAGTTCTGTTTTTTTCACTATACTTTTTATCGTTCTTTCTACATCTCTACAAAGTCCTCATGGCTGTCATTCTTGAGAGAGAAACATTTTCGTATCATATCACAATCTCCCAAAATAATACCCTTCCTGTTTTCAATGACCATGAACTAAAATGTGCTAATTGATAATTAAGGAAATAACAGACAGTAAAACAAAGTATAACCACACTCAGGGATATTTTACTTAAGGAGGGATTCCTGAAGACTTCAAGACCCATAGAGCACAGTTCTGGATGTGGAATGGTTAGCGGCAGAGACAATATTTTAAAAATGAGGTAAGAAATCTAAGGAGACAGGTATCAGGGTTTGGCCTGTGACCTGGCTGCATGTAACCAGGTGAGGAAAAGGAGAGAAAAATCTAGTACTGTCCACAGCTGGTTGACAGCAATGTCTCTCTCTGGTAAAAGAAATTGCCCTTTTCTCAACTACAGACTATAGCCATAGGGACCAATTGCATCCTCGCATCAGGGCTTCCTGACCAAAGGAACTTAATTAAGGCAAAGCTGTTACCTCCTAAAGCTGGCTCTAGGCTGATTAGCTGGTTAAAGAAGTGTTAGGTGGAGTGATGGGTTCATACAAGCTAAACCTTAGGAAAATTATTCTTTTCTTTTCTGCATAATTTCTCCCCTTTCTGATTCCCTTCTCATCATCCCCAGATGCCCCAGCTCCCCAGAATCCTATCACATGGGGGTTTTAACATCAATAGACCATATTTATCCCAGATTTGTTAAGAAAGCTACCTGGATGAAATAGCCGTAAACAATGCATCTCTAATAAAGGCATTTCAGGCATTTTGGATTTTGGTGAAAAAGATATTTAGAAGTAAGTATCACCTTCCCAGATCCTGCCAGGTCACCCTTTGAGTGCTCTCTGGGGCAGGGACAAATTAAAAGCAATTTATATGAGACATATAAGATAGAAGCTTCGGGCAACACAACAGGTCACATACTCATTCAAAAATGGACATGAACATTCTTCCTCTTTCAGCAAGAAAGTCAAGCATTTGCCTTTAGTTTCTTACTATTTCATAAACTATTTTATCTTCCCTTAAAAACAGAGCCATTGGGTTCTCTGTCCTATAATAGGCTTCTCTCTTTCCCATTTTGTAGAGAAAGTATCACTAACAGGTTCAACATAGATAAATTTTCACAATCACAATAGATTCTTCCTCATGTGCCAGAAATAGATGTGACTTGCCGTCACTTCTAATCGGTGTCTCCACATGTGAGGATGTAGGGCTGTCCCCTGTGGAACCTGTAGCAGAAACTTCTCTAGCGGTTGTTGAGGAGGTGCAGAGTGATAGGGAAGTGCCATGGTCCAGAGCATCAGGCCTTAGTGCCAAGTGAGTGATGAGTGCTCAGGGTTCCAGCACTGACCACCTGACACCTCAGGGTGGCATGGTATCCTAAAGCTTGGGGCACTTCTAGGGCTGACATGAACTGGGACCTGGAAGAAGACTGCATCACAGTGCTGCTTGAATTTTAGCATACATACAAACAGATTTCCAGATCTCACTTCTTGAGCAGCTGATTCAGTGGGCCTGCGTCAGGCGGTGGTGCCGCTTCCCAGCTATGGACTCCATGTGGGGCAGTATGCACTGTGGAAGATTTCTTTTGTCTGGATTTCACTCATCACACTTCTAAAATGTGCCACCACCTTTACATTGGTCAAGGGGTTTCTCACCCATTCAGGAATACTTGTGACTTCTAGACACCACCCTTTTATTTTCTTACCTCTCTTTTTTAGCTTTCACTTCATTTTGACATAGCTCTTTAATTTGAATGGATTATATGGGCTCTTAAGAATAGCACTTTTCTACTCTGGCCAGTGTGGCTCAGTTGGTTGGAGTGTTGTCCCATAGCCACAAAAGTTGTGGGTTTGATTTTCATCAGGGCATATACCTGAGTTGTGGGTTAGATCCCTAGTCTAGGTACGGATGATCCCAGGTCAGGATGTTTTTCCCTTTCCCTTCCTTTCTCTCTCTAAAAAGCAATGGAAAAAAAGTCCTCAGATGAGGATAAAAAATCAATAGCACTTTTCCTATTTTTATTCATCTACAAGGCAACTCCAGAGAATCCCTTTCCACCAATTCCAAACCCTCACCTCTCTATCAACCCTTTCTCTTCTAAATCTTAGGTGAGCTACGAGATTGCCAAGACATACCAGGAGACATAATCTCTTTCCCCGGGAGCTTAAGCAGTTGGGTGGCCGCTTAGTACAGTGGTGAATGAGTGCATGGGCCCCAGCTCCAGACAGACAGGTTTGGTTCAGGTCCCAACTGTGCCTTTTTTTTAGCTGTGACCCTAGACAAATAGCTTAGCCTTTTTTAGCCTTCACTTACTTTTCTACAAAGTGGGAATAACAATATATATCTCATGAGGTATGACATTATTTGAAGAACATAATGTATATAAAGAGTTTAGGCACGGTACCTGGAACCCAGTAAGACCTGAATAAAAGGTAACTATTATCTGCATAAAGCCCACATGATGAACACACGGCACTAACTTTAACATTTCAGCTCAGCAGCTTTCTTGTTAGGTAATCGTGGGCAAATGAATGTATCTTTGAGCCTCAGTTTCTTCTTTTTTAAATGGGGATAATTCATCTACCCTCCAGGATTATTATGAGACTTAAAAAGAAAGAAGATATTTAAACTTCCTAGCACTATTCCAGAAGATAACCAATGACTAGTATAAATAGTGGTATTATTTAGCATATTTTCCTTTATCCAGTTAGGGTCAGAACATGAGTCCAGCCTTTGCCTTTGAACTCTAGGCTTTGAACAGCTCCTTGAAGAGCTTTCTATAGTTTTCAGTTCCAATTAAAGTGACAACGCTACTTAATTTCTGTGTTCTTGGAAGCCTAGGCAAGTCACTTCCACAGTTGGTTCCAGATTTTTGGATTCCACACACCAGTAAAATTATGTATATATTTTGTTTATCTTAAGGCTTAAAATGGAGCAACAACATTTTTCCCAGTGAAGAGGTTTTTATTTTTGTTTTAACTACCATTTATCAAGACTGCCATTTCATAAAAGAAAAGACATTTTGTCATTAAGAAGTAGAAACGCAAATCAAGAGAAAAAAGTCCTCCTTACACACACACACACACATTGTGTTGTCTTCTTATTTTACCATTAATATGAACTATGTTACCACAGAAGGCCAAGTGGTCTACTAATGAGAACAGGATCCCCTTGACTTACATTATCTTTGAGCTGACCTCACCAGCACTCTACAGTGTTTTTGTACTGTTTCTTGACAAGCAGGACAGGGATATGCTTCTTCCAAGTCCTAGACTGCTTGGCCACCTGCCCTTCCTGAAGGGGTGGAAGGGTGAGCCCTCTTCTCTGCAGTTGTTCAGTGTCCTGGTTGGACAAGATTGGCTTCCTTGTCCAGCCAGGTGCATGCTTCCAGATGGTGCTTTCCTTTCTTTTATTGTTTCCCAACATCTCCCATCCCTCCCAGTATGTCTCACCTCTGCTGGTTAAGCATTTTGCAAACAAATTAGGACTTATCTGCAGGATGTTGTGCATACTATTATTCTCCTTGCATGGATATATAAATTGAGATCTCAAGAGGTCAAAAGGCTCTCCCCAGGGCCCCAGAAATGAGTCCCTTACTATATCCTATTTGAGTCCCAGGACAAGGGTAAAAACAATAAGAAATGAATGTCTCTAAGTTGACAATAATAAGTCTGCTTGAGCAGCACTTTCATCCAGTGTCACAGCAGAGCACTGTTTTGTTCCATGTCAATTCTATGGACATTTACTGAATCCCTACTAGATGCTGTGTTAAGTGCTTAGAATACAAGTATGAAGAAATATAGACCCTACTCTCAAGGCAACAGTCTACAATTTACTTCTTCCAATAGCCCAGGGAGAGCCTTGTGTAATTTTCACTCAATATGCCAAAGACTCAGAGCAGCAGGCATGTTGTAAATGCCTCAGGTGGGCCAGGAATGGCAGCCACGGGGAGAGGTTCAGTGTGAAGGGCTGTCAGGAAATTTATGTGGTGATAATCTGTGTGTAAGGACAGACTTTACACAGTTCTTTCTGACGGGCTCTTTTTTCTCCCTGAAGACACATGATTTCTTCCCTCTTAAAGATATCTGAAAGATTGTGGCAGATTTTTATTTATTTTACTATTTTTATCAAAAGCAAATTGTGGTGACTTAATAAACAGAGGACAGTGGAAGGACAAAGAAGGACAGTAGCCTGGGGTCATGTAAACATGTTCTAGTTCTGCCACAAGCAAATAAATGCCTTGCGTGAGTTACTGTGCCTCTCCAGACCTCAGTTTTATCATCTGAAAAATGAGTCAGTTGAACTAGCCACAGCAGTCCTTATAGCACTTACTGTGTACAGATTCTCAGGGCTCTGCACAGATCAATTCAGTTAATTCTCATGGCTCTGTGAGATAGAAGAGATAGAACATTTTTCATCCCTAATTTACAGATGAGGAAACCAAGGCACAGAGAGATTTAAAATAGTCTTACTCAAAGTCATCTAACTAGTAAGTAGCAGGGATGGGATTTAGACACACTGAATCTATTTCTAGCATCTGCACTCTTGACCACTATAATGAGCTGCCTTTCAGCAAGTGAGGAGAACTAGATGGTACTAAAGTCCCTTTGAATGTTTAGATTCTATTGATCTATGAGTTTAAAATGGCCCCCAAAAGGGTCAGATCTATATTTTAGACCAGCGGAGCAAAGAGCTTATAAAAAATTTTATGATCTATGAATCAAAACTGCCAGCTTATACTACATTAGAAATAACGTTCAAAGTGCTTTCACAGATACGATCACTTTACATCTAATTGTATCTTGCATACCTAGCAAGGTAAAAGCATCATCCACCAGACCAGAAAAAGGAAGCCCAGAGAGGTCAGGACTTAATAATGGCACTCAGTAAACCCAGGGGATGAGTCTTGCTTCCCAAGCAAGCCCAGAGGCCTCCAGGCTGATGTCCTGGAGCCCATCCAACCTGAGTCACACAGTTCCTCTAGGACTTTCCCTTTGATTCAGAGAGACCCACTGAATTCTGAGCAATGACAAAGAAAGCAGCCCTTCCCTCTGAGGCTCTGCTCTGTTCCCTTCCAGTCCTGAAACTCTCGCAAAATCACCACGATATCTGGCCCTTTAATCAAGGGGGTCAGCTCACATAACCCTTCAAAATTCACATGCATATAGGGGTCACTGCAGAATGAGCTGCTCTGGCCTTGAACTCCATTCCAGGCCTTTTAAAGAGCCATCTAACCTCCCAGCTTCTGCTGGCTCTGCTCCTCCTTCCCCCATGTTTACAGGGCAACTTCTGTCCTCAGCTAGAGAAAACTGCACTCTCAAAGCATCACCTGTGCCTTGCTGGTTTAAAACGCAGCTGCTTATTCCCTTACCACACCTGCTGCTTTCCCAGCATTGAGCTTCTGATCTCATCTTCCCATCCCCCTGGAATATGCACCCCACCATTGTTCCTTCAGAGCCTACCCATGTTTGCAGTCTTACCTCACATGTCACCTCTTCCAGGGAGCTTCTCCTTGTCCTTCTGATCAGACGTGATCTATTTTCCTTGGATCACCCACAGTACTTCTCATGCCTTTCTTGTGATACATTCAGCTTCTGCCTTTTCTACTGCAGTGGGGCTTATACTTTCTCATCTCCTTTGCACTCAGGCTGCTTTTTACTTCTTGAAAATGCCAGGAGCAGTGCCTGGCACTGATAAATATCTGCTTGACCTTAAATTAATCTCCTCTCATTCCATAGAAGGATTTACTCTGCAAAAAAATATATGGAAGAGAAAAGGGATCATTAGACCCTAGTGTCTTCCCCAAATTTCACCAATGATTTTTTTTTTTTTTTATCAATTCCTGACTGACAGAGCTCAGCCCCAGAGGTGAGAACATCCCTTCATTAACTGCCATGCAGTCTGTTTCCAAAGAGGTTTCTGAGTGTGAACATGTCAATCTGAGACTATTAATTGGACCTTCAGATGCTCAAGGTCCACATGGCACAGCTGCTGTTTCACCCCAGAAATGGAGAGCTGGGGATGATGTAAGCAAGTGAGACAGGATCAGGAAAATGTCCTCGCTCTTTCAGGGCACTCCATTTTCACTTAGACTCATTATCCTTACAGCGGGAGAAGGTGTGACCAAGGGAAGACTAGCTGATGTGTTCCATTCTCCTTTTTCCCCTCCCATACTTTTTAGCTATACCACATTAGAGAAGAGGAACAATTATTTGGGATTTTGACATTCTCAAAGAACTTACATTTAAATTATTCTAGTGGAAAAGAAAAACCCAGTCCTTTCTTCTAAAGACAGTAAAACCGGCCAGCATAAAAATGCTCCCAAGCTTTTCAAGAGTTTCTTTGTACAAATAACTATGTATGCCATTCTGTATGGTAGCTCAAAACACTGTGAGTAGTATTTGACTAGTTTTTCAGCTCACTAGCACATGGATCTGGAGAACCAGAACCAGACACTGTATATGGACCAGGGTTCTGCAAATTAGGTTCACTGGAACAGAGAGTTACCCAGGTCTGTCTACCTGCCCACATCAAGGCAAACCGAGAGCACGTCTGGGACTTAGACACCATCCATCAGCGTATCGATGGGTGTCTATTGTTTACTTGATCAAATCATGTGCTTTGAAAAAGTTGAGAAAAAAGCCAAAAGGAACCATTTTTCTTCCTCACAGAGCAGTATTTCTCAACCCTTTTTTCATTATCACTCCTCTAAGTCTTTTCAAACTTTTTTCCTGATTGCTCCTCCTTGACAATGTAATGCCAAAGATAAACTGCATATCTGTGTACTGTGACTCTTTAGATGCCACAAGCCATTGTAATACCTCAGTATTTTGTGTCCCTCAAACACTGATCCCACCCCCACTGCCCAGGGATGGAGTGGGGGATGGTGTTGATACCCTTCCCTTAAGAATGTATGTCACAGACCTGTCTTGTGGGGTAAGAAGCAACAAGACACTTCCTGGGTACCACCCCTGGGCTTCCCTTTCCTGTCACTCTCTCTAAGACTTAGTATGAGCCTTGCAGGCAGAGAGCTAGAAGACCCAAGGTGACTGCCATGGCAATGTGAGGGCATCAGGGCGGAGATATTGACAGCAAGACCAGAGAAATGGTATGTTTCAGTAAAACCTTATGTTCTACAGTAGCTAGTGTCATGCTGACCAACACAAAACATGGACTAATGGGTAAAACTTTCAGCAATAAATTTATCCAAAGAATAGAATTACAGGTTTCAAAAGATGGTTATTCCATTGCCCCTTTTATCAGCCAAAGGGTATAAAACTAGGTTTTTCCTTCCATCTAATTCATTTTTTCAATATTATGATTAACTCAAAAAATAGAGCTCAATTTCTGCATCTTCTCTTTTGTCTACACACTTTATAGGCATAACAAAATGATTCCAGTTATTAGCTCACTTCAGGCCAAAAATAAAGAAGGCTAACAATACATTAACTTTTTTATTATCAATCAGAAAAATGCTGGTCAGCTCCTTGAATGATATATTGTTCAGCACATTAAATCCTTGAACTCAGCAAAAATGTATGAATACTTTCACTCCTGAAATCATAGTTTAAGAGAGACACATGGCAGGGTAAATGGGAGATGAGGATAATCAATTTAGATTGGTCTAAGTGGAAGAACAATGGATTGTTATTTTTTTTCCTTTATCTAATATACTCATTGAGTGTCCATAATACCCATTTGGATAATCATTTGATACCCAATTTGGTATCAAAGAAGTAGCAATGAGTAACCAAACTAAAACTTCTCAGCCTTTGGCTTGTGCTAGTGGTTAACCATCTGTTCTACACGCATCACCTTGGGGGAGAGCCAATGGACGTTTCCCAACTGGTATCACTAAAACGAGGTTATTCTCCTTTCACTTGTGCACCAGAGGCCCTGCTTTTCCTGTTTGAAGCTTGTGCCAAGTCTATATACCAGTCACTGCAAATTCCACAGGTTTATTATTAAGCTCTTCCTAAACATTCCTTACTGCAACATTTTGAGATCTCAATAGTGCTTCCAGGTGAAGCTCCGTCTTAAAACTAGCTTTCACCACAAAATAAAACAAAAACAATTTGTTGTTGTTTTGGTCGACATTCCCTCAATAGTGTGTATAACAGGGTAAGCAGACTAAGTAAGGCCTGTGTGCTAAATCTGGTCACCCTCGCTTTGCTTCTCTATTATCAAGAGCAGTGCTGAGTAGTTCAAACAAAAACTGTTTGACTTGCAAAGCCAAAAATAATTACTGGCTGGCCCTTTACAGAAAACATTTGTTGAACTCTGTTTTGTGACATGGATAATTTTAAAAATAAAAATGGGGGGAAAATTAAAACCTTTTTCTTCTACAGTTATAGAATTCAGATTTTAGAATTATTTTTTGAGCAGAATAATATGATTGTTTTTCTACTCCTGAGAATGAAATTTGGAACTATAAACCCAGAAATGTAGTAAAAACTTTATTGATAATGATATGAGTTATATATCAACCATCTGTTATTTTTATTGAAAAGTAGTATTACGTTTTCTCTTTGAACAATAATCCTATAAGCCCATTATAGAACAGACTGGGATTTTCCCAAGGCATAGATGTTTTCTTCTTAACCAAGGAAGCATGTTTGAGAAATAGACAGAAAGTAGATATTTTTACACCTGTATGTAAATTTAACATTAATATCCCAAATGATCTCTTCAAGAATATCAAGGCAAAAATATAGTGCAATTAATGTTATATTATTGCTGAATGTGATAATAGTTAAGGAGAATCAGATATCTGAGAGCATGAATATAGCAATCAGTGATTGTTCTCACCTGTACAATAGTATGTCTGCATCTAAATTTTTTGATGAAATCATTATATACATTTAACGTGCTGCTGTTTATTAAATATCTACTATTAAATATATTAAGCATATTAAATATCTACTAAATAGTACTAAGACACAGAGCTATAATAGACATTACCTTGTTCTCAAAGAACTTAAAGTGCAATAGAGATGCTAAGATTTGCAAACATAGTCCTTAAATTCTATTTTACATACTTTTAAAAATTTTAACATATTGAACAGAGCTAAGCAAAGCTTTATGCTTGAGTTAGGCAATTACTTGATTATCATAACTTTAACAGTATGAAAAAAGCCAATTTCATGCACTGCCCCCCTGCCAAAGATTTTAATCTTTCCTTCCCAGGTGACATAGTGACTAAAATTCTACTATATTTTAGCAATTAATTGCTTTAGGTTAAGGTTTTCCCCAATTACCTCCCAATACCAGTGGGTTATTTATTTAGATTTAAGTGCTGGCATTTTAAATATAAAAATCACTTAAATAATTACTTCAAGAGATTGCTTTTTTGCCTGATAATCTCACTTAAAATGGAATTGCCTATAGGTGATAAATAACACGTTGTTATGTTATTTATCAGATCACTTTCCACAAGAAATAGGACCCCAGCTCCATGAAGGCAATGGGAATTTCACATGAAGGATCACAAGAGGGAAACAATATACACAAAGTGGGGGTGGGGAGGAATCCACAAATCAAGTTTCGACTCCTCACCATCTATCAAGACTGGGTGTGTGTAAGGAGTTAATGTTTCCAATAAAATCAAGAGTTGGAAGCAGAGAGAAAGGTGATCTTCTCGGTTACCCCCACACTCCTAAAAATCAATCAGAGTCAATAGTATCGAAGTGGGATGATGGTGATAAAGAGATAAAGAAAAAAAAAGATATTTCCCATAAATTCTATGTTATTGATGACTGACCACACAGAGACTAATGTCCACAACAGGAATAAGCATTTATAAATTCATGCATTAACGCTCTGTTCTGCTCTAATGTAAAAATAACCCTTTGTTAACTTCAGATTTTTATGCCTTGATCATAAGAATAGCCACATGAAATTATTGACTAAGCCCAAAGCCGAATGCAAGATACTGAAATCAAAACATAGTTATAGGGAATTCTAATGCTTTATAATTCATTAATAGGTCATAAAACTATAATAAAGTAGAAAACTTCATGAACCTATTTTAACTGACATTGAGTATAAATATGACTTGATTAAATAACTGTGTTAACTGCCTGTCCAGGCTACAGCTAATAAGTCTACTCCAAATCTTAGCAATACATGTTTTATTTGCTTTCTACTTTATTTCTTTTATTCATGCATGTTTTATATAATACATATTATAATATATAATTATCGTGTTAGGATTGTTTTCCATTTTTACTTTCTTTGTGTCCATGTGTTTAGTTCTATAAAATTTTGTCACAGTAAAGATTTATGTAACTACCACCACAATCAAGATATAGAACCACAAACTGTTTCCAGTCACACCCCATCCCTAACACCTGGCAACCACTGAGCCTCTCTCCATCTCTATAATATTGTCATTCTGAGAGTTATATAAATGGAATCAGACAGGAGATACCCTCCTTTGAAGCATCAACTATGTTTTAAAGTATATATATGCATATATATAATCATATAATATATTTATTTAGTATAATCTTGCCTCAAAATTTATAAATGCATTTTATGTTCAATTTGATTCAAAGTACAATGAAACATTAGAGACAGCCCTGGGGATAAAATTGCCAGCTGGACTGAAGGGCAAATCATTCCCTGACAGAGCTCTATGCTTTAAAAATGGCTCAGTAGCTCTGAGAACTGAATTATATAAAAAGGTTCAAAAGCACTAATATCAGAGTATTTGGAGTAAACCTCCACACAGCCAAGAGCACTGTCTTTGGGTGGTCTCATTGGAGAGCATTCACTACAGGAAGAAAGGCAGCTTTGCTTTCCAAATGCAACATCCACCCACCTTCATTCGATTTTTCTAGCAACAGAGAAGCCCCATGAGTGATTTTGCAGAAGAAGGTGAAGATAAAGAGTTAATGACTTCTAACCAGGCCATAAATTAACCTGCTTTTTTACAAATCTGATGAAAGAGGTGCTTAGGACTAACAAACACACACATCTAAAAATAACTCCTCATTCAATTAATAGAACACTACACAGTCACTCTAATTAAAGGTGCTGGCCCGGCTAAGGACAATCAGTTCCCCTTTTTTCACCTTAAAAAGTTCACTGAAACACTGAAATCATTTGAACTTTATGTGGAAATAGCAGGTGGGCAGCTGATGAGAAGGGTGCCAGAGGGGGAATTCATTTCATTTTAAGCAAGGAAGAGTCAGCAGACTAATAGTCAAGCTGTGCAGAAGGTTAGGGTGATAAAGGCAGCCAAAGTGGCAAAAGCCAATCTGCATTTCCAAGCAATTTCTCAGATGGTCTTTGAAGTGGGAAGGGAGCCACCTGACACAGGAGGTACCCACCTCTGCCTTTGGGAGGCTCAGAGCAGTCCTACCTGGAGGAAGAGTAGTCACTATTCAGAATGGAAGGATTTTAAGACCCTATTCTAAATAACAATAGCCAACATTTTTTGAGTGCTTACTATGTGCCAGAAATTGCAATAACTGTGCTTACATGTATTACCTAGTGTAATACAACAAACCATTATACAGGTGATAAAACTGAGGCTTTATAAGTTATGTTCCTTGAGGAAGCTCAGGAACAAGTCAGTGGAGGAGCCAGTAAATAGACCTAGGCCAATTGAGACATTGTGCTACCTTACTGAATAGGAACAATACCTAATCCAGAACTCCTGTGACAATTAAGAGGGTCTGACACCTACTAGGTACTCAATAAGTGTTCCCAAAAAATTCTTCCACTAGTCTATATCAGACCCTAAAGAAATCTAACAGTGAAATTTGTTCCCCTTTGGTAAGACTTTGTGTCTCTAACAGTACTCTGAAAACCTACCAAAATACAGGCAGTATATATTATAAGCATACAATGTTTCTGAAAATTCCTACCAGATTGAAATAGGAAAGGTAGAACAATAGACTTCCGTGATCTAAGAGCTTTTCCATTTTCAGAAAACTAAAATACTAGAAAACATACTGCTTCTTGTAGACCTGGTCATTGATGATATCTTTTCTACATTTGACACATTTTCTTTAAGTTTCCAGCTTAAGTCTCAATGAGTAGCTGAATAAACTTAAACAGGTATTGCACTGAATGATTTCAAACTTTATAACATCAACAGTAGCACTCATTGTTTCCACTTATTTTTATAACATTTTAAATAGAATAAGTAAATGTTAGAGAAATATTGATATATTATCCAAATACTCATATAGAAAAAGATAGTAATACTGCCATCTAAATTGGCAGTGCATCAGCTTGAAATGTTTGTTCATCATCATAATTCAACATAAAAAATGTAGTTCATGTATATTGATGTTTAACACATAGTGAACATGGAAAAGTTATGTATTTCATTAAGCCACTCTACCAATTTCTACCTCTGGGATTTAAATTTGTTAGGTTACAAAAGCAAATGACTATAGATTCCAGGCAAGAATAAGACAGATTAGATATAAGGCTTTAGGGATGGGTGGAGACTATGGTGAACTCCAGCAGCACCTACCTCTTTGAAGACGACAGCTGCTGACTGCCATTAAGAAAGACAGGTAAAAAGACACATACTATTTTCTGGATTTTATGTGAAATCTCCTGATAGTTAAAACTTAGTAACTTTTTTTCAAAACATTAAAAACTGTGCCAGCCAAATAAAATATTTCTGAGGCTAGATCCAACCTGTAGACCAGGAACCTATATCCTCTCAGTGAAAGGCATGTAAGGGTAAATTTTGATTGGGGGAAGAGGGAGAAAAGAGTAGGCAGAGGGGGTGGTGCCAGAGGCCCTGGATTGAGTGTAAGTCCTCCCCTCTAAGAGCATCTCTAAGAGGGGCAGAGAAGGGAGAAGAAGTAGAAGGAGAAAATACAAAAGAAAGAAGTTTTGCCTTCTTCACAATACATATTGCTGGGGATGTGGAAAGAAGATGTCTGTGAACATTTCAGTGTTGTGAGGAGCAGTCAGACGAGTGAGGTGAAGCCCTTCAATGTCACGTTAGTGGTGAGCTGATGACAACCTCAGCAGTCGATGTTTCCAAGCACGACTATGGATAGCTCTGTGCCATGTGCTTTACAGGAATTATCGCACATTTATTTCTGACAACTAAATCAAGTAGGTGCCATTCTCCTCACCTTCCTGACAAAGAAACTGAGGGTTATAAACATAAAACAATTAAATGGCATGGCAGGCATTGAACCCAGGACTGTCTGATTTCAGTGGCTGAGTTCTTAACCAGTGTGCACTGCTGTCTCTCTTGCTGGGCTTGAAATGGGGCCAGAAGATGGAAGAATACAGTCCTTCTGAAACGTTGCAGGTGCTCAACCCTCCAGGACCTTAACAATCTAGAGAGAGCTAAGGAAGCACATGTTCTCCTTTTCCTGACAATGGTATTTGTTCTCATGAAGGAGAAATCAAGGTACCAACACGTCAGCATTCCACTGGCCTGCATGCCATTTCTATGCTGTGTGACACTGGCCAGGTCCCTGGAGAGCCCTGTGAAGCTCTCTAGGATTCAGTTCCTCATCTGTACAATGAGAACAGTACTGCTTTAGTTGCCAAAGAATGGGGACACCAGGAGGATTTCTCAGAGTCCAACCCAGTATATTTTCAAAAAAGGTGAAAGCCAGCATCGCCAAATTCCTTCAGCATCATTCTGTCACTCTTTAACGCCCCAAGGAGTTCACTTTAATGTGCCAGTTCTAGGCTCCCCACTGATCCCTGCAGATTTAAGAGAACATAACCCTGTCATTAATCACCTCTGAATCTGTGAGCTTTAGCTTTGCCTGCTTTTAACCAGAGTATGCTAGAGAGTTTTACAGGGGCTATGAAATCCTAATGTCTATGACCCCTAACCTCTACCTAAAGATAAAGACCAGTGAGGAAGACTACATATAAAATTGGTTTTACAAAGTTCTTTTTAAAAGCAAAGCAACCCACCAAAGTAGCCATTTACCCACCTTTTTTGAGGTGAGGAAATGAGATTTTCTGAGAAAAAAAAAACATTCTAAACCTCCACAACTAAAGACCTCAATGGTAACCCAGTATAGTTACATAACCTGAGTATCCAAAAGTAGAAGCTTAATAAATGTATGTTGATGGTGATTAAGATAACTAATACAACAGTTCAACTACTATTAAGATATGTGTCGTATTCAATACATGATTGGAGTGAAAGGTGTTGAGGAAAATGACCCACGCGAGCCCTGTATGTGAACTGACTTGAGTCCACCTATACTGTTTTGCACTTGGAAAACCTCCAGCCTGCTGGCAGTTCCTACCCCACAGGATTGTAATACACAATTGTGCTGCTGAGTTTAGGAATGTAGTTCCTTAACTTCCACTCTTTGAAATTTTGAGACATTAGCTAATTCAACAGCACCAGCAGTTTTTGATAGCTAAATGTATTCAGTGTTGAAATTTTAAAACCAAGACTCAGGAATGGTCAGATGTGGATAATAATATGATCTATCTGAGTCCCAAGTTTCAGGGCTTGAAAACTATAAAGTGTTCTATACACATGAGGCGACATGACTTACAAGTGTTGAGTAACTATATGGATTGTTTTCTCCTATGTCCAAGACTCTGGGGGAGTTACAGAGTAAAAGCCTTGTTTCTTTCTGGTTTTTTATACTGGTTTTTTCAACAAATATATTGGAAGAAGAGAAGGGAAGAGAAACCTATACATTAAAAGAAACTTTGAGGAATATACCAACAGATTGAATGCACCTTATTTCCATACCAATTTCAATTAATTATTATTTTTTTAAATGATGAAGCAAGGAAATTTAAATGTTTTCTGCATATTTAATGATATTAAGGAATTACTGTTAATTTTTAGATGGGATAGTGACTTTGTGCTTATATATTTTTAATAATGTTTTATCCTTTAGAGATACATGCTAAAATATTTATGGATTCTATAATATAACATCTGCGTTTACTTCAAAATAATCCTGGAACAGAAGAGAAATGTGTGGGAGTGGTTTTGGCATCACAAGGTTGGGTGTGAGTTGAAAATTGGTAAAGTGCAGTGACCACAAGTCGGGGTTCTATACACTATTCTATCTTTCTATCTCTTTTGTATATGTTTGAAATTTTTCATAATAAAAAGAAAAAAAACTCATAATAAAAAGGGAAAACAACACCTTTTGTCAGTTAGGGGAGACATTTGGGAGCCAGGGAATTCTCATAAGAGGAATGCTCATACATTTTATATAGCTTATGGCTGATTTCACATAAATTAAAAATGTGCTCATTTCTTTAAATGAGTTAGCCACAGATTCTCTTGTTGAGCCACCCACCTCCTGTGTATCTGAGGTACAGATCTTTCCAGTGGCCTGTTTGTACATCTTCACTTGAAGGATGATCTGAAGGCAGAGCACACTCATGTCCAAAACTGAACTTATTATTTTCCAACCAAACCTACTTCCTCATTCCTTACGTTAGTGTTGCAAACTCTGTCCACTAGTAGCCCAATCTACACACCTAAGAGCTGTTTCCAATTTCTCTCTCTCCCTTATCTTCACATCCACCTACTTGTCATGTCTAGTCAATTCTAGATCAGAAAGGGCCCATGAACAATGAAATGGCCTAGACTCTGAAAGTTACAGAACTGAAGAGGGAAACAAAGACTCTGCTATTCACCAGGTCACATCTCAACAGTTTAACCCAGTGCAGTCAGCTGCAAGCACACATAACCAGAGAGAAGAGCAGTAGTGATGGTAAGCCTGCCACTCTGAGGGAGGGTAATTTTAACCTCTCTGAGGGCGCTGATACTGTAAGAGCAGGCTGGTCATAACCTCGCTCCCCATCTACCAGAGAGCTCATGATGAAAATGTGTATCACTCAGAGAGTGATAAAAGTGTGAATCACTCAGAGAGGAAGAAAAAACAAAACCTGTCCCATAACAGGACCAAACCACAACCTGCAGACTACCAAATAAAAAAATGAAAAATGCTGGGTTGCTCTGACAGCAAAAGGAGACATTACCAAAATATTTTAAAATCAAGGGGAATAATAGTCAGAACTTAACTGCTGTCCACATACAGCATCTGAATCTATGTGGCAATGCTACCCATGATTCATCCTCACAAGTCAAACTTGGAGCCAGATGAGCAAAAGAAAACAAAAAGGCATTTGACAGGAAAGATGCTTGCAACACATTTAGTTTTGCATAAGCAATATAAATTTCCCAAGTATTTGACCTAAAGCATAAAACCAGCCTATATACTGTTCTAATCAATTAAGCCTTCCTGCATCAGCACTTTTTCACTTCCAACAGTTAAAGCCATCATGTTGTCTAATCAGAAGGAAAAATTCATGCAGACTGGTTTATTTCCACTTGTTTTTATTATATGTCTTGGAAAAAAGAGAATAACTTTTCAAACAGATTTGAAGATCTCTGTGAGTAGAAAAGATGAGTTGCCGTTAAATTATACCCATTTGAAAGGGAGAAGTGTCAAGATGTTACTTAGTGTTTGTCTTGGGGCTTTTCAACATTTTGAGATAAGAATGTGGGTTTCCATATATGAGAAATTTGTTTAGAATTATCCAAGTCCAAAAAAATAAAGCCTTCAACATCATTCTGATATTTAGTTGGATCTATAAAAATTACAAAAGTGAACATTCAGTAGTTAGAATGAGCTTAGGGAGAATCTGTTTCCTCCTTTGCTAGAACATTTATGGTAGGATCTTTATTAATACTGATAATAGTATTAATCAAGTATTTATTGAGCATTTACTATGTGCCAGGTGGTATGAAAAGCTCTTTGTATACTTTATCTCATTCAGTCCTCACCAAGTCCTATGAGATTATTACAATCACTGACCCTATTTCACAGGTGAAAACATTGACGCTACCAATTAATGAACATTTCATGAACTTCTTCTATAGATATGAGAGTACAACAGCAATGAATATCCCAACATAAACTCTTCAGAAAATTGTTTTAGTCCTAAACCTCAATGGAAAAACAATTTCAAGTTTTCACCTCTTAGAGCCTCAGAAAATATCTTCATAAGAAACAAAAGTTCATAACCAAGTGTTTTCCTATGAAAGTTCAATTCTGGAACTTAACCGGTATCTCCTTCAGCATTTAGGTCATTTCATTGCTCATTAGACTCTCTGAAATGCAAAGATACAAATTAGACTAATGTCTTAAGGGCAACTGTGTGCCAGATATTATGTTAGATATTTAATTTTCACAGCATAACTATGAGAAATTATGCTGCAGGTATAAACCCACAGCAAAGATATAAACAACTGAAGGAGGTTGTGACTGGCAGTTAGATCCAGGTTTTCTTATTCCAAGAGGAGGGTAAGAAACTAGGACTCCAGTTAATTGTCTTAGCAAATTAGGGGAAAAAATGTTTTCAACAAAGATATATTGAAACAAAGGGCCAAAGGGTGGAGAGTTTACTGAAGGTTTTTAAAATTATTTATTCAATTCCTGGATCTGGATGGCAAGACATAGAATGTTGTCATGGTCCCAAGCCTCTTCTGAAAATTTCAACACTGATCACATGAAAAGTGAATTCTAGAAGTTGGCAGCCCAATGCTCTTGCTTTAAGCAACACAGAGTCATCTGCTCCTCATATTTCTATTCAGATCAGCATTAGGGAATGTAAAAAAAAAAAAAGATGCCTCAAATTTAAGCAAAGAAATGGGGAAAATGAGAAACCATACCAACAAGAGCACTCATGATTCCACTGATCATTTTTAATCAGTGACTGTGCCCAATACTATTACCATGAATTTATAATTCAAACACATAATCAATAATGCTAGATGACATACACTGTTGACATTTTGCAGCAACTAAATTCAGCATTCTGCTATTCTAATAGTAGTAGCAGCAAATACTCAGGAATGTATAGTATGGATGTGTTCAGTAGTGTCTTATCATTTCTGAATCTCAAGACTTGATCTCCCAGTTTCAAAAAGTGCTCCCAAACCCCAAATACCAGGTGAACCATACAATATAGATCAATAGATTTTTTCATGTGCAATAATTGTTTCTGGGAGATTCCCATTAGTCCCAGAAGGAAGAATACTTTGATTGACCTCAAGGAACACAGCAGATGTGGATAAGCCATGTGTGCTGCTGACCTTATCAGAAGAAAGCCAGGCCTTGAAAATCACAGGGGAACACCCTGGGCATGTGTGTGTTGGCTGTGGGAAACCAAACAGCTGGTCAAATGTGTGCTCTCTTTAAAAACCAACCAAACCAAAAAATGCACACCATGACTGGGGAAAGGAGGAAAGGGAGTGTGTGAATTAACAATATCTCTTTATGTTTAAAAACACTCTCTAGAAATAGTAATGAGAATAGAAAAAGAGGAGGTATATTGTTAGCAACTGAAAATTTTCCACCCACTAGTAAAAAGAGTTTCTACATAAAACTTTGGAGGTCCAGTTGCTGAAGCTCTGGGGGACAGAGAAGTTAACTCTGTTACCTTTGAATTCTACACTGTCTGCTCTGTTTAGGGACTCTATAAGATGGCAAGGAGAGGATGTAGAATTAGCAAGGTTGATTTCTTGTAATTATAACCCAAAGAAACAGGTTAAAATTAAGAGGGGATTGGGAGAGAGAGGAAGTGAGTGAGGGAGGGAGGAAGGGAGGAGGAAAAGAAGGGAGGAGGAAAGAAAGAAAGAAGGAAGGGGCACTCAGGACACACTATGGGAAGTCTAGATCCACTGAAATCACTACCCAACACCAATGAGGCCAGATCTCACTGGGGCAGAGGCAATCCGTCGTCCCCTGCCATGAGCTGGAAAAGGAAATTGAGTACATTGTTAGTACAGAAGAATCACAAGCCACTGCACTCTGAGAAAGCAACATGTAATCCTGGACAAAACACAGGGATAACAATTTATGAAACAAGTTTTTACAATCTCAGGTGAAAATTATTTCAATTGTGTAGCAAAACCAATGCACTGCTGAACAAATAGAACAGATGAAGGGACATAAAATAAGCTCTGGTCCATGCACACTAAGATGCCTTCTAAGGATTCACAGCAGGTGTGAACTCAGGGAAAAGTTAAAATATCAATGTCCCTCTTATAAATTCCTTAGAATTTGGCTAAAGGACTGCGATAATTTTACTCACCCATTTATTCAACTGGTATTTAAGGCAGGTCCACAATGTGTTCAAGCAATATATTAGGTGCTTAGAGACCCAGGAACAAAAGAAGACAAGGATCCTTGCCCTCAAAGAGCTCACAGCTGAACAGAGGGAAAATATTGTGCCATTAAATTTACTATAATGTTGTGTAATGGCACACTATGGCTAAATGAAAGGGTCAGGGTGATGGAAATGAAGAGGGGGCAGATGGAAAGGCAAAAAGCAGAAGATGGAATGGGTGATCCTACAACACTGAGGAAGCTGCAAGGAGTTCAAGTCTATCAAACTTGCACATCTGCCTAGCAATCACAGGTCTCAGCACTCCCTCGTGCCTCACACTGAGCCAGATTAACATATTTATGTTATCTGCCTAGCCTCTGACACATCATAAATTTGTGCCTACAATTCTTGAGCTAGGTCATGACCAAGAGACAGACTACCTAACTCTACATGTCAATTGCAAACATATGAGGGTGTTTTAGGTTGTCACTATAACTGCAGGTGCAGCTGGAAGTTGTGACGCAGGACCCAGGAATGCTCCACATCCTGCAAAGCCTGGGGAAGCTGCTCACAAGAAAGATTTGTCTATCCCAAAATGCCCACAGCACCTCCTTTAAACACTCTTGGCCAGATCATGTTATGCTATAACATTTGAACTATAACCTCATTATTTACTGTCTGATTTATAATACTGGCTCTACATGAATTATTAACCTTTCTATATTGCTAACAAGAGAACACACCCACAAAGAAAATAATTCCAGAGATCTTTATTTGTAATTGATGCTGACCAAGAGACAACACATTTTACTACACTGAAACAAGGGCAATATTTTCTTCCCTGAAAGAGCAGCAGTATCTGGTTTCATAATAAAGAGTCTTCGTAAAAACAAGATGTTCCTTCCCACTACAATTTCATACCAGTGCCTCATTAGAGAAACTGGAGGGAGATTTATCCAAAACCACCTTTAAACAGTTAGTTGTTACATGTGCAATTTCTGGTATTGCCCTCCTTTTGATGTAGAAAGTGCTGTAGAAGAGATGAGGGGCTACTTCTTACATGCATCGGGAATCAGAATGATGCAGTAGAAATGTTTCTGGTTGATGGTGCAGAGCACAGACCAAAATGGGAATGGTTCAGAGCCACTCATGTTGACACTCACTATTTCTACGATCTCTCTCCTGGCATGAAATCCAAAAAATAAAAGACATTACAATTGTAATACTCTTGGTAGCTTCAAAGAATGTATAGAAAAGGACAAATGATGTGTTCCCTGAAATTGAAAGGCAAGTTACTGGTACTTTACATAGACTTCATGACTCCACCGAAAGTGATAACGGAAGGTCTGCTTCCCCAAGGTTAATCCTGGGAAATGACTACCCAGGAATACACCTTTGGTGACATGCATGACGATAGACAATAATCCTGTGATCAAACCATGACTTGAATTTTTCAGCAGGTCAAATAATTGGGAAAATGAGACAGAGACAGGTCTTCACAAATCTGTAATCATTAAAGAGCTGCAAGGGGACATTCTTAGGTTGCAAGGATGGAAGGTCTCTATTAGGTTTTCTGATGAAAGTATAAAACTACTATTGTGGGATATCATCCCCCAATGCCCTTACTACCAATCTTCTTGAAAAGTGAGTCCACTCTTGATACCCCTACTCTATTATTCCCACTCTCATCAGTCTGGCTTCTGCTGCTGGGGGGATTCTCATACCATATTTAGTAGGGCATCAACCCCCAGCCCAACAACCTCTTCCACACTCACCATCCCTGTTGTCTTTTCTCAGATTCATTATTCATGCAGCATTCTGAGATACCACTAGCTGCATGTATTATTCTAGACCTGGATGAAAACAACAGTGAACAAGAGAAGCAAGGCCCAGCCCTTGTGGACTTAAGAGTCTAATCAAATGGAGGTGAGATAAATAGACAATAAGTGAGAAAAAAAATGAACAAAAGGAGTTTATCAACTAGCAAAAGATGCGGCAAAAAAAAAAAAAATCAAATAGGGTACTAGGCTAGACAGTGACAAGGGAAAGGGCTACAAAAGACAAAGGAGCGTTTGCATACTGGGACCAGACCATCTGTGTTCATATCCTGGCTACACCACTGATTAGTTGTGTGAGGTTAGGGGAGTTGTGCCACTTCCTTGTGTCTCAACTTCCTTGTCTATGAAATGGGAATAATAATAATACATGCCTCACAGGGTGGTTTTGAGGGTCAAATAAATTAATAAGTGCTTTCTATAAGTGCATTGAACAGCACCTGGTATTAAGAGCTCAGTAAATATTAGCTGTTACTTCTATCACCATTCTCATTATTACTTACATTGGGTGGTGAAGAGAAACCTGTCTGAGGAGCTGGCATTTGAGCTGAAAACTAAATGATGTGTAGAAAGCAGCAGAGAAAAGATATGGGGGAAGATTATTCCAGGCAGGGGGCGAAAAACATGATGGGGAAAAGCTGGAGAGGTTCCTAGGAATGGAAGAAAGGGCAGTGTGGCAGGTCATGGATGGGGGTGGGGGGTGGCGAGAAATGAAGTCAAAGTGGTGAGTAGGACCAAATCAAGTACAGGCTTATAAATACATAAAATGCCTCTCTGTTTTGTAAGTAACTGAAAAGCTTGCCAGTCCACATGGACGTTAGCAGGCTGTTGTCCCCATGAAGGCAACCCGACAAAACAATCACCAGCATTTGTGTACAGCTTTGCTTCTTACTAATGATCATAAAACAAACACTAGTGAGGTAGTCAAGGGACTTTGATGTGGTCCTTACTGGTTAAGTGACAGAAAACAAATGACTTAATTTCTCTACATTTGTTTCTCAATCTGCAAAATAAAATGGATTTAATTTGAGATCCTTTCCAATTTGTGATTTTATATACCGTTCTTGCATTTCGCTAGATATGAAAACAGATCTAGATCAGGAGAGCTACTGCATACTTTATATAAAGCTATAGCCTTTCTTTACTTATCCTATGTATGCATCTGTTAATTAGACAATAGTAATCAAGTTATATTGTTATGTAAAAGTAAAAACAATAACCAACATCTGTCCTAAGACGCCAGTTTTGTAAGAAAAATGTTATCTTCTGGTAAATACAAGATCTGACTGGAAGAAAGACTTTTTACTCCTTCCTATGTGCAATTAACAGCAAACACCTTGTCATAAACATTTTTGAAAGGTCAGAGATGGCAACAATTTGCTAAAGAGATAAATAGTCAAATAAAACACTGCCCTGGTAATTCCTGGGCTTCAAAGAACAGCATAAATCTGATCAATAATGAGGCACACAAAAGGGATTGTGGGATAAAGGGCGGGTCCAATTTCAGGTATTAAAAACTTGCCTAAGTCATTTTTTTTTTTCCAACACATCTTGTGTTGCAGCAGATACTGAAGCCATTAATGGTAAATTCATACTTAAAATGTTAGAAAAATAAGATTCTGATAATGAAACTAAAGATTGTTTTAGACTGAAGAAGTAAATAATAAGAATAAGGACATTTGCAAAAGCCAAGGTAAGAACATTTTTCCTCTGTAATAAATCAGCTATCGAGCTCAAATTCTGAAAGTTATTTTCAATTGTATTTGTCGACTTTTACCCTTATCCTAGCACAAACCACTAGAGTTTAAAGGATGATAATTTATTCCTAAAATGTATATGCATATATTTTAACTGTGCCTAAGAAATAGCATTTTTATTTACATATTCTTATCTATTGCTGTTGTCTTAGGAATAAATCTAAGTTTTTATAGATTGAAGAGTTAAGTTTCTTTTTTAACTTTATCATTGTAAATTTTAATTTTTTAATGAAGGCTTTCATTTCCAGTTCTTAGGGAAGATTTTATATTCCTGGCAAAAGTATGTTATCACTTAAACTACATTACACATTGATTATCTATTGTCTGTTCATATTAAGAAGCTTCTATTGCCACTTAATGTTTACTAAATAATCAATAAAATCCAACTGAAACCAGAATAAACTCAAACAAATAAGTGGGCTGAAATTCAAAGAAAATTGAGGCCATATCCACTTTAGAAGGGTAGCCTTTGTGAGAACTCTCATTTCTGCCTAACAGAGCTAATTTATCTTTTTTAATGTCATCAAATTTAATAATGGATGACATGCCTTACAGCTTCAGTGATGCAGCAATTTGTCGATAACACTGGGAATTTAGAAACCAATTCATCAATTAATGATTTTTTAACTGGACCATGGATGGTTAATTTTAAGTCATTAGACTCTCCAATAATAAAACCCTAGAAAGAGTTAATTAACACAGAACTGAGTAGCTCTCCCCTATCTCTTCAATGAAAACTAGGAGTTCCTGTTCTGCCTTAATAACAGGTGGCACTTTTCACTTTGAGCACTTTTGGGGCAGTTGGTGATTAGTTGCATGGAATTGGAGAAAGTGAAATAGGAAAAAAAATAGAGGGGCCTATATATAAGTATATATAATTATATATTTGGGTTATTTATATTTATATTTATTTTATACATTTTACATCTTTATTTACATGTAAATATATATTTTGTTACATGTATGTTCACTTCACAAATACCTCTCTTCCAGACACCACCCACAGCTTTCCCTTACTTCTTTATTCAGAGGGGAGGTACGATGGTTAAAAGATTTGCCCATGTCTCAGTTTTGCAATTATTGGTAAGGTTACACCCCTGCTCATGTATTTGAATATTAATATTCCATTATCTATCGAATGTCTTCACTGGAAGGGACCTTGGTGATTATCTGGTTTACCTCACTGCTTCACAGTTGGGGAACCAGAGGCTCACGGACATTAGGACACCTGCCCAAGGTCACACAGCCAGTTAGAAACAGAGTCAGCCACCCTCTGGACTCCCACACCCAGCAAGCATTCTACTCTACCACACTTTTCTGTCTCCTCTGCCCAATAATATATCTTCTGACATTCACAACAGAGAAATTAATGAGTCTGCAAGTTAAAGATTCGTTTTAAACAAATTGGTTCATTATTATTTAATTGAGAAGGCTTCAGAGCAATAAAAGCCTTGCTTACCAAAACTAGATAAGCAGCTCATGAAACATTGAGCTCAAGAAATGCAAAAATTGTCACAAGTCAATATGTGCTGGCTTTCTGTTTGATAAATGTCACCCAATAGCTTCAGAAGTATCAGAAACTAATGGTGTCCCGGTCCTCTGTAGGCATACATTAATGGGATCAGGAGCATAAAATATAAACAATAATGTACATATTGATTATTCTGGACACTTGAAGCCCAACAAACATTTGAAAGGTCAGTCATTCTGCTTGCATCAAATTACAGTTAAGTCATTTGCTTGAAGCTGGAAGCTTGGCTCTCCATGTAAATTTAGCTTGAGACCTATAAACTTAATCATGCCATACCTCTGTTAGTTCCCTTAGGTTGTCTGGCATGAAAAATATACCGTAAGTGCTTAACCCCATAAAGCATATACAAATAAGCAACAATATACACATTGCCAGGAAGCGTACTGTGTGAACAAAATCTAGTCTATTGGCTGAATAAATATCATGAAACAGCACTTTACTCTGACAGAACATATTACTACATGAGTTTACCAATGAAAATACATACTTTCAGGATGTTTCAAAATATCCGTGTCATAATTATTTTTACTTTTACCTAAAAACTAAAATTTGGTCTGAGCAGGTCACACTAGAGGTTAGGCAATTTTTTCTCCAATGAAAGATTTACTCCTTTTCAGCGCTCCTCTAAAACAAAAGTTTAAAATTTGAAGGCTGTGTGGGTCCCATGAAGAGGAGCCGTCCCTTTCCTGGCACTTTCACACCCAAAGGCGCCTCTCCTCCAGAGACTGGCTTCTAGCTCGCAAGCTCGCTGGCGCTCCTACATCTGGACAAATTAGATAGTAGGAAACAGTTCACAATCTCACAGCCTCAGTTCCTTTACTGAAGCGATAGGTCCCTCTGTGGAGTCAATATCCCCTTGCTGACTTTTAAAAAGGGGAAGAGGGACTTTGAGAGGTTGAAAGACTTGCAATTTATGTCCCCTTTATGAGGAGAGACAAGAGTTGAAAGTATTCACCCTCTCCTTTGACAAGGGTGTCAATTATCCTAAACTTGAAGAGTTTCCCCATTTCCTGCTAAGGATCATTGTCAGAGTAAGAATCAAGCTTTCAGCAATGTTTCCCACTGAACAGGAAAATGGAGGGGTGGAGGGACTGAGGCAGGATAATGCTGTCCGTGGGAGGCCTTGCAAAAAAGCTTATCAGCCTTTCCTCTGGCAGAAGATATTGCTCTGTCTGTAGAAGAGTGAAGATATACCTGCCTTTAGACTGACAGTTTTAACCCTAAGTATACTCAACTGTTCCCTTTTAGTCAGGTGACCAGATTTCCTCTTACACATTTTACATTATGTGAATCTTTCAGCCCAGATTCTAATACAGCTAAAACAAGTCATTTTGAAAATCACATTTTCTTACTCATGAACAACACCAGTTTTGAAAATACTTTTTAAACTCACATTATATTCATTAGTAATTGATAACCATTGTAAAATCATATATTTGCAATTTATATTAAAATATCATAATTCCAATAGTACAGCAGAATTTAAAAAATCCAATGGAAAATAATAGTAATTTATTTGGAAGCCAAATGACTTGATTTTTATTTTTTTAATTCTCACCCAATAACATTTTCTCAATGCTTTTAGAGAGAGAGGAAGGGAGAGAGAGAAATATCAATGAGAGAGAGAAACATCAACTGGTTGCCTCCCAGACATGCCCCAAGGATCATATGTGCCCTGACCCAGGATCTAACCAGCACCCTACGTATGGGCCGTGACCAGGAATCGATCCTGCAACCTTTCAGTTAAGGGACAACATTCCAACCAACTGAGTCACGCCAGCCAGAACCAAATGACCTGATTTTAATGTTAAAGACATCATTTTATAGCTTCCTATAAAATAACTATCTGTAAAAGAGATTATTCTATTTTAAAATATACATAAAACTTTAGATAAACCAAAGGAGTTCATAAATATTGGTTTGATCAAAGTCCAATTATTATACTTAGTCAAAAAGGGACAAATATTTCAAAAACTGACCTTTTGCTTCCTGCTTAAAGCAGATTCATTGTGACTAAAGTTCCCAAATGTTCACTGTATTCTGTTAAAGTAAATAAGCTTGTGCTATTGTTTTCCTACTTAGATTTTGAAAGACTCCAAAAAACCTGAGTGCCTTTAACATCTTTTATCATAATCAAAACTCAACTAAGTCAATCATATTATTATTTTGAGAGAAGAAAATTCGGGATTTTCATTTTTGATAAATGTTATATTCTGAAATTCCGAACATAACTTCATTTTGTTTTAAAGCCATTGGATGCTAAAGAAAGGCAGCAGCTTTTAACTGCAAACACTATTTTAGCATTCAAAGTGTATCTTACTGAATAAACATTCAATCACAAACATCTGCTGGCTCAGCATGCCCTAAAAAGTAGTTCTCTGTATTTCAAACACTGTTTTCTGCACTTTAACTTTTAAACCAAAGCTTTGATAATCAATGAACGAGAAAACTTTTAACTTCAGACAAAAGAAAAATCCTACTTCCCCACTGCGTACAATAAATTCAAAAAACTGTTCACACATCAGAGAATTCAGGCTTATAATGACACTTAAGGACAGAGCCCCTTGGCTATCAAGTTGATGTTAACTGTAGAATTCTACCAAGGAGATCTTCAGAACAAACATAAATAATAAAAGTACATTTATCATATTCTCCCTTTGAATGTTTCCTCAAAAGCTACCCTAATTTTTCAAAGCTCGGGCCTGATGAAGAGACAGACTACTTTTTCTCTACTCCCAACCTATGAAATTTTCTTTCTTGTTGAAAATGTATCACAGGACCTAAGGGCTGTGCACCTCCAAGTACTCATCATGACGTTTCAGTTTTAGAAAAATGAAACTAGGCTATCAATGTCACCTGAGTTTCAGAGGACCATTCTCTGCCACAGTACCTAAATGCAAAGGATTTCTTTTTGACAGGAAACTTGTGGCGATGTGAAAGAGAAACAAGTCCCTCCCTACTGGGACTGTGAACATCATCACACTTGTGAGGCCAACTGCCACACTCCTGCTTTTCTTGTTCCCTGACAGGACGTGTCCCAGCCCTCTCTCCTGGGAAGCCTTTGACAGCAACTGCAAACAACAAAAACCAGCAGGAACATGTATGCACAGGTGCTAGAGCCTTCTGGGGCAGCCTGCATGCAGAGAACAGGCCTCCCCAGGGCATCCCTGGGGCAAGGCACTTCAGAGGTGCCCTCTTGCATCCATTCATGCAGCACATGTTTGGAAAGACTTGTGACAATGCATTATAGCTTCTAGGTTGCTGCTGGTAAATTTTCTTGGTCAGCTTTTAAGGGAGTTTTGGTGGAATCTCCAACCATATAAAACAAGGATGGAAAATGTTACTCATGGGTTTCTATTCAGGTAAGGGAAGTGATGATAATGAAAGGCTAGAACCTTTCCTTAGTACTCCATTATTCCAGGTTACTGCTTCCCACTTCCTACCACAGCTCAGCAGAAGAGATATTCCTAGGTTCAGGGGGTCTGCAGCATTGGATAGGAAACATACCGGATAACACTTCCTGCACAGACAGGACAGGAATAGCCACACACTCCAGCATATTACATCCCACTTCAGGAGAATTTGGCCAACTACTATTAATCCTTAATCTTTTCATTTATTAAACTCGCATTGTGGTCAGAGTATTCTGCACCATGGAGACAGTCACCTGAGCTAGTGAAGAACAACTCAGATGGCTGCTATGGCCTGTTTCTCAAAGTGTGGCTCCTGAACCAGCAGAAGGAGCAGCAGGCATCACCTGGGAGCTTGTTAAAATGTAAAACCCCAGGCCTGCCCAGACCTACTGAACAGAATTTAACAAGATACCTGGATGATTCATATGCAGATTCAAGTCTGAGAGGCCTAGCTCCAGCTTCTTTTTCTTTTTTTCTTTTTTTTTTTTTTAATGTTTTGTTTTACAGTTGTCCCACTTTTTCCCCCATTGCTCACCACCATCCTGCCCACCCCTTCTCCCACAGTCAATTCACACCTCGTTGTCCATGTCCATGGGTTATTTATACTAGTTCCTTCACTAAACCCTTCCCCTACTTACCCCTCTTCTTTCCCTCCTCCCCTCCCCCCTGGTACCTGTTAGTCTGTTTCTTGTTTGCATGCCTCTGGTTCAATTTTGCTCATTTGTTTGTGTTGTTCATTAGTTTCCTGTATTAGTTGATATCTTATGGTATTTTTCTTTCATTTCCTGGCTTATTTCGCTAAGCATGATTCTCTCTAGTTCCATCCATGTTACCGCAAATGGCAGGAGTTCCTTCTTTCTTTCTGCTGCATAGTACTCCACTGTGTAAATGTACCACACTTTTTTGATCCACTAATCTACAAATGGGTACTTAGGTTGTTTCCAGCACTTAGCTATTGTAAACAGTGCTGCTATGAACATAGGGGTGCATAAATTCTTTTGAATTAGGGTTTTAGGATTTTTCGGGTATAATCCTAGCAATGGTATCACTGGTTCAAAAGGCAGTTCCATTTTTAGTTTTTTGAGGAAATTCCATACTGTTTTCCATAGTGGCTACACCAGTTTGCATTCCCACCAACAGTGCACTAGAGTTCCCTTTTCTCCGCGTGCTCACCAGCACTTGTTTGTTGATTTGTTGATGATGGCCATTCTGAGTGGGGTAAAGTGGTATCTCATTTTGGTTTTTATTTGCATCTCTCTGATGGCTAGTGATGTTGAGCATTCTTTCGTATGCCTATGGACCCCCTGTATGTCCTCTTTGGAGAAGTGTTTGTTCAGGTCCTTTGCCTATTTTTTAATTGGATTCTCTGTCTTCTTGGTGTTGAGTTGTTTAAGTTCTCTATATATTTTGGAGATCAATCCCTTGTCTGAGGTATCATTGGCAAATATGTTTTCCCATATGGTTGATTCCCTTTTCGTCTTGCTGATGTTTTCTTTTGCTGAGCAAAAACTCTTTAGTTCGATGTAGTCCCATTTGTTTATTCTTTCCTTTATTTCTCTTGCCTTAGGAGATATATCGGTGAAAATATTGCTACATGGGATATCTGAAATTTTCCTGCCTATGTTTTCCTCTAGGACTTTTATGGTGTCACCGTTTATATTTAAGTCTTTGATCCATCTTGAGTTTATTCTGGTGTGTGGTGTAAGTTCACTCCAGCTTCTTACAGCAGCTCCATGCTTAGGATTCAGCAAGCAAGTTGCTGCCCTACACCAATGAAGTGATTCACACTGCTCCAAGAGCATTCGGGTACATTATCTAAGCCTCAAACTCCCCACAAAATATGAGCAAGAATCAATGAATTGATGTTCATAGTTGAGAAGACCAAAGTCAAGCTGCAGATGACTGGTGGTAATAGAACTCAAACTCGGAACTCCCAAATTCTACACTCTGCCCTTGCTGTTGCCTCAGTTAGTCCCTGAGGAACAGCTGGCTCTTTCACATCTGGGCCATGAGACCTTTTTTTCCCATTGGTATCACTGGTACAGTAGAAAGAAAACTCCAAGTCTTGGTTCTGCCTTGCTCATCCCATGATGGTGAATACATCAACTTTTTAAAAAAAATTGGTTGGAAGCCAAAGAAAAGATATTTATAAAATTAGGTGAATAAACTAAAAATAGAAAAGCAGGGCCATGATTTACTATAAGTAATAATACTACAAAAATACTCAAATTTTAATTTAATTTATAATCTAATTTCTGAAAATTTGTTCTAAGAAAATACTTCCAAGGAAGAAAATATTGTATGCACAAAAATGATCATTAGAGTATTATCTATAATAGAGAAAAACTGAAAAAAACTAAAGTGCTCTATGCTTAGAATATGGCTCATTAAATTACAAAATATTTAGCCATTTAAAATGATATTCATCATGATTTGGCAGCAATATGAAAAATTCTGGTATAATGTTAAGATAAAAAGTAGGTTATGAGATTATAATATATTATAATTAACAAAAAAATAGAAAACATTTGTGACAGTCATAGTCTGTCAAGATAAATAGGTTATAGGTGATTGTTTTCTAAACTTTCAATCATTATTAAATTGTTTTTATTATTTCTTTTTAAAAAGTAACTATTATGAAAAATAAAATTAAAACAAATGTAATAGCCATGAGACATAACAGTAAATATATGTTACCATTAAATCTGGTTTTGAATTCCATGGATAATAATAACAAAAATAAACAACTTCTTGGGAAATTTTTCTTATGTTTAGTTGGCTTATTAACCTGTATGAGTCCATGTAAAGGTCACAAAGAAAGATAGAAACTAAACCAGCAGAATGGGAGGACACTCCACTTTTCTGTCAAGATGGGGACAGAAACAACTCCCTGATTGTGGTGACCCTTACCCCCCCCCCATCACCACACAAAGCCGCCTGCCTTATAGAAGGGTACAAATTCGGGTGGCATCCTCAAACAGCCCTGAAGCAGTACTATATTTAGGGCACATGTGCTAAGCAACAGAAATCTGTGTTACATTTAAGGTCTAGGAATCAGGAGAAGCAGAGCCTGAACCTGATTATGTCATTTCTCAGGCCTCAGCTACCCCATCTGTACAACGCAGACACATGTGTTAATATTGCGCACCCAATGAACAGGTCAGCTTCTACCAGTCAAGAATCTACTCTTTCCCAGCCAACCCTTTTCCCACATTCCTGCCAAAGTAGTCATCTCAAAATCCAATTAAATATTGCCTCAAATAATCCATTTGCTTCTAATTGCTCTAAGGATGAAGCCCAATCATCCATAACACAGCTCTCACTGCCCTGCAAGGTCTGGCCCTCCCACCACGCTCCTCTTCCCATTCCACACTGCCCCACACTAGCTTGTGAGCCCTTTGCCCTTGCCTGTGCCATTCCCTCTGCCTGCGTGTCTCTCTCCTCACTGCCCTTCCCCAGAGCACCTCAGCTCAGTCATAACTTCCCCAGAGCACCTAATAGAACTGTCTGATAGAGAAGCTCACATTTCATAGCTTCACGTCTCTCCTCCTCGTGCTTCTTACAGCCGTTGCAATTTTATAGTAGTTCTGTGATTCTGTGACTAATGTCTCTGTTATGTCCCCTCCCCTGCTAAGATGCAGACTCCATGAATGCAAGGGCTTTTTCTGTTAGTCTCCCCAATTGTTAGCACATGACAGGGCCTTGAGAAATCTTTGTTGAATAACTGAATATTATCACACCTCATCCCATCCCCATATTACCACAGAGCTGTGAAACTAGCAGATAGATGCTCAATGTATCCAGTAGACTTTAACTGACTGCAAGCATAACAATACATATGACATTTAAATTATTCTTCTCCACCAAAAACAGAGAAAATGTATTATGTCATATCAACTAAGAAAGTAAGAAAGTCAATGCAAAAGAGTATTTTGTAAATTCTAAGTTATAGTGTAAACATAAGGACCCACCTCCACCTTTCTTAGAAACAGCTACAGTATAAATATATACATAAGACACAAAATACGGAGTGTAATTGTTACTGGCAGACTATAGAGCAAATTAGTAAATTAAATTCTCTGGAAGGATTTAAATGCAATGAAATCCCATTGAAATATGATTTGTTTATTTTTTCAGCCAAGGTTTGGATAACCATAGAGTAGACTTGTTTGGGTCTCAGTTTCTTCATCACTAATGAAAGGATCCAAAAAAATAATAATAATAATCCTTAACATCCCTCAAACCCTGAGATTCTGAGATAATGACAACAGCATAACAATGAGAATCAAGAAAGTCTACACATGCATGAGCCAAGCAAGTCTGCTGCATGGACGCTGACCAGCCCTCCTTAGGTAAAGCCCTGAGGAAGCCCAAGTGTGTCTCCTTGGTCTACACCTATTCTCCATCTGGAGGTGCCTCCCTGCCTGCTCACCTCTGCTTCTCTTAGCTCTCAGAAAAACTGGCAGCAAGATTAATTTGAGCTCACATGCTCCTTTTCCCTCAGAGCATTTGCCTTTGACTCTTCTTTCTCAATGTGGTGAAAGTTGTTTCCCGACCTTAGGGAAAAGGTTCAGGCATTAACACACTGGTGGAAGAAGTGTTTACAGAGCAGGGACCCTGTCTGCCAGCAAAGGCTGCTGCTTCCTTCCTCAGCGTCTAAATGAGATCAGCACCTCTTAGGACAAAGGGTAGGTGAGGGAAGAAGCTCAGGGAAGGGGCAAAGCCCTAACTCAAATATTACCTCTCCAGACTTTGTTCAAATGCATTCATGCATATGTTCACAAAAATCTGTATGGCTGAACTTTCTTGCGAAACAGAGACACGAAAATACACTCTTGTAATATTAGAAACTATTTGTTGTTAATTAACTTCAATTGACTTTGCAAAATAAATCATTTCTTGGTCACTTTAAACAATAAAATCATCCTCTGGGTTTATGATTCATTAAAAATATTTTATGTGAAATATTTCAAGCATTTACATGTAGGGCTCTCAAGTCTGCAAAATGTGCATATGACACACTGAGCAAAATGTGAAAAGTACACACTTGCATTTCATCATCAATTAAAATACTTCACAATATCTTCTTGACAATGATATTATTCATTAAACAATGAATAATTACATGCTATGGTATAGTATATTTGGTACATATATATATTGCATTGTCTTGATACCTAGTACATTAAATAACTATTTTCAGCATTTGAGAAAATTGGAAGAAAGAGTAGATAAAACAAAAAGTAAGTCAGAATAAAGAACAAATTTTAACTCAAAGTTAAATTACAAAAGACCTTTTTTTTCACTTTTAAATTCTAAACTATTTTTTTATAATACTGTGTTTTTTGAAACTTTCTCTAAATTTCAGAATGAATTGTGTACACTAGAAATCATATTCTAAATATAAAGATCTTAAATAGATAGCTTAAAGTTTAAATGTAATGTAAAATAAATTTCTACTTCTAAAAAATGTAGCATTTTGATAGCACTTAATCAAAAGCAATGCCATTTCTAGCTCCTTATATTATCAATTGATATACTGTCTTCTATACAAGTGCAGCATGAGCTCACTATATCACACTTAATTTAATTGATTTTGTTATGATTAGGCTTGTTCATTTTTTAGAATTGATTATGCTATAGACAGGAGAGAAAGAGTATGCTCTGAGTGTGATTTCTTTTCATAAAGCAAGAGTTTAGCCCAATAAAAATCTCTATTTTTTGGAAAGAAGTAAATTTGTTATTTTTATACTTGTTTAATTAAACTACATTTTTTTAAAATTCTGAGGTGAGAACTTTCAAAAACATTCAGCATTTTAGCTAGGAAGTTGAAAAACTGTACCAAATGATGTGCAATTCCCTTATTGTGTAGGATTAGTTGTTTGGATTATAATTATAAAGTTCCTCGACCCACACTTGCTTCTGTTGACCTAGAATACCTCATTCAGTTTACTCATATTTGATAGATCTCACAGTGAATTTCCTACTCCAACATTACTCCAATGCACACAAATTTAATTGTAGTTAGCAACTTCCATTCAGTGCTCTTTTTCGCATCTTATAGTGAAGGCGTGGATAAGAAGGAGGGGGAAATAAAGCTTTGACAGATGGTACTCAGCATTTGACTCCTGCTGAGCTCAGCAGGACCAGTGGTTTCCAAGGTTAGGGCTGTCAAAATGGCTCTGCCCATCAAGTGAATAACAAAGTGTAGACTGCCTGTCTGTTTCCCATACAAAACTTAGATTTCGTGTGCCATCATTGTCAGTCTTTCTACTGATTTAATAACTTCCAAGGAGAGGAACTGAGGGTTCTGATGCAGGCTCACTATTTAAGGAACTACTTGGAAAGGGAATTCTCAAGGGCTGCAAGAGGTAGGCTCAGATCTCATTTCTTTCTCTTTAGTTACTCTTTAAGATTTCACAGCTTGAAAGGGATTCAAAAACCACCAAAGGTTCACTTTTGGCTGAAAGCTAAAGGTGAAACTTTCAAGATGAACTTAATAATGACTCCTTCTCAAAAGGGTAAAATGTTATTAAGAATCCTTGGGGTGATTATTCAACTAGAAATACTGACAATGAAAAGGAAAATGTTTCTATTATGAAATACATCGATGTGTTTAGCTGTGTTAGATCTCGTCTTTTACCTTTCATAACTCTTAACAGTAACACCACCCCTCTTTTTCTTTCACCTATGTCTAAAGTCTTCAGTGGTCAGAGGAAGTATCTGATGCTGAAAAATAGAAAACTGAATTATGTCATCAAAACTTGCCTTTTGCCTTGTGCAGTTACAGCTATTTTTCTTGGTAAGTCTGTTTCTCTTTATGCACATTTTGTGATTTCAAGATTGTTATTGACCTCCTGGGATTCTAATAAAAGGCCTATTGGTGAATTCATAAACCCAGGCTTTTTATTAAAATGATGTTACAATTAGGATGGTGGTAGTGCCCTTGAAGCTACTAATGGTATTTTGATGTTTAATTTGGAATATAACACTTAAAGCAAAAACTCCTGATTGTTATGTCAAAAGGACTAAGTAAAATTAAAATGTGGCATTTTGAAAGTGACTTTAAGCCTAACCTGTTACTAAGCACATCCATTGCAATTTTTGAGAAGCTGATATAAGTACCTATCTTATCTCTTTTTTGATGATGGCATGAGAAGACATATTCACTCATATGACGATTGCTCCCTATAGTATGACTAAGAGAAGACATTCTTGTTATACCCTTTCTTCAGCTATTGTCTTCCTATAGTTAAAGAATTTTCCTCTTCAAATACTTTATATAAGCCCCATGGTCATAATGGAAATGTTATTTGAAAGGATGACTATTTGTTATTATTCCCAGTATATTCAGTTACTTCGAAGATTTTTTTAAAAGTTGTGAAGTATTTACATTCTTTTAAAACTTTTTTTATTACAACCCAGCAGTCTCCTCTCTGAGACACTACATAACAGATAGTAAATGTTACTAAATTAAAATAAATAGTATATTAAATATTTAAAAGAAGAATTGTGGAATTGAAATAAAATGGTACAACTTTTATATCAGATTATTATGAGACATTATCAAATGCCAATTTAGCATAAACACTTTTCCAGTGTGATTTTTTATCATGGAAATGTTTAATCATCTCTGTAGATAATAATAGTAATTAAACAGAAATTAGAAAGAAAAAAAAGTCCTAAACCAAGTTGAAATTTTCTTCTCTCTTTTTCATTCTCTACCTCTTTGCTTGCTTTGTTTCATAAGGAAGTTTCTAACCTTCTTTCTAACAGACTATGTGATCTCCCCAAAGGAGTTTTTGTTAAAGGTAAACTTGCTGAATCATATTTGCTTTTTATGTGTTTGCATTTTTTGACGTCTCTGTGGGGTTTCTCCACGTGACTCTGGGGAAGTCATGCTTGTGTAATTTCATTTGAATGTATAAACTATAAAGCCCTGGAAATTAAGACCATGCTTGGCAGGATGTCAGCAATCTTAGAGAAAGGAAACAGAACTAAAACAGATATGATGTTTGAGAACTGTTATCATACACTTAACCACCCATCAAAACCATTTTGGTTCTAACCCACAGCATTGACCCACAACTCTGGAGCCAAGAAGTCAAAACTTCTAGGGTTAATTAATATAATTAAAATGCTCTAATTACACTAGATCCTTCAGTTACTTCTATTTAATTTTTTAAAGTTTTTAATTGTGGTAAAATACACATAACATAAAATGTGTCATCTAAACCCTTTTTAAATATATGGGTCAGTTCTGTTAAGTACATTAATATTGTTGTACAACCAATCTCCAGAACTCTCTTCATCTTGTAAAACTGAAACTCTGTACTCATTAAACAACTCCCCAACATCCCCTTCCCCAGCCCCTGCCAACCACCATTCTACTTCTGTCTCTTTGAATTTGACTACTCTAGCTATCTCATACAAGTGAAGTCATGCAGTATTTCCTTATTTGTGACAGTTTATTTCACTTAGCATAATGTCCTCAAGGTTTATCCATATTGTAATATGTGTCAGAATTTTCTTCTTTTTAAGGCTAAATAGTATTACAGGATATGTACAAATCACATTTTATTTATCTATGCATCCACAGATGGACACTTGGGTTGCTTCCACTTTTTGGCAATTGTAAATAATGCTGCTATGAACATAGGGGCACAACCTTCAGTTGTTTTAAAATGTAATTATTGCATGGTACAGAGTAAATGAAGACTGCAGCACATGCTGGGTAAAAAATAGCATAGAATTACAATAATAAAAATAATAGCCAAAATTTATCAAGTGCTTACTATGTGCCAGGCACTGAGCCATGCCCATCACTGGTATTAACTCATTGAGAAATGTACTATTATTATCCTTATCCCATAGACATGAAAACCAAAGCACAGGGAGGTTAGTTAACTAGTCCAAAATCACTCAGCTAGAAAGTCACTGGGATGCAAATCTGAGAAATGGTAGGCAAGAGTCTGCCTACTTGGAGGAGGAAGGAAATCACAGAAAGTACTGAAGAACTCCTTAACCATTGCCAAGGGTGTGGCCTGGCCAAGAAAGCACTGAAATAGGATACAGAAAAACCATTTCTATCACCACCTAGCTGTAGGACCCCTAACAAAACAGCTGCTCTCTCTGGGCTCAGTGCTGTGAAAGGAAAGGTTGAACTGGTCTGTGGTTTCCAACAATTCTCCATTCCAAATGAGATTTACTATCTAATACTTTATTACTTGGAGTATTATTTCACCTACTGGGTGACAAGGATGTAATTTCATATTTTCAAATGCGTGCTTAAGTCTCAAAGTTTTGATAATGAGTAGTTTTCTGATTCTCATTCCACTATATCCAAGTTGTTCCTTGTACCCCTCTAACAAAATTGAAGAGTAAGAATACAGTGACAGGGTACCAACAGGAATGTATGAGGTTTCTCTTTCAGAGGGTCCCTTGTTGTGTCTACCTCAACAAAAGCAAAGAGAGAACTGTGAACAGGGCTCATTTAATATATATTCATGTTACTAGGGTCCCCAACACCCTGCCACTGAGGGGAATGAGAGGGATGAATCTGAGTGAAACCATGTTTCCCTCTCGGTGGTCAAAATTTATCACTTCATCGTGTCTCTAAAACATGACTGTATATAAATATACTTGCCATCATAAATGGTTTTATTTGCTCTTTTGGTTCTATGGTTATGAATTTAGGTTATAGATCTTTCTGTGTTCATTTTCAGAGCATAACCCTAATTCTTGTTGTAGTGATTAAATTGGACCCAAGGAAATAAGGGAAAGATATTTCTCAAAGAAAAAATTTTAGAGCCTTTTAAAATTTCTAAGGTCCTAAAAAAAGAGCATTTGAATGCCATTGATCTAATTTATAAAAAGTAGGTGCATCTTTGAGAATTGATGAACATTTACTAGAAAAGTCCTTGCAAATCAGGCTGAAGAGAAGTCTTGAGTTGTTTAAATTTTGTGCCAATCAAAAGACAAATACTTACATAACCGAAGTCCACGTATTTCAGATAAAGTTCAGACAAGTGAATAATCAGATCTGTATTTTTTAATATCTCCAGATAAAGTACAATATTAACTTTAAAAAATGATCTCACTTACTTGCAGCTAGCATTTACAGCAAGGTTGATTATTTTATTTTAAACAAAATTATTACAGTGGAAGCATCCTCCATATTTCAATTCATGAATTGCTATTCAACAGACAGTAACTACATTCATCCTTCAGCCAAGCTGGAGAATTCTGTGATACACACGGCTTGAATCTGTGGTTTCAGATGGTGCAAATTCTCTAAACCAGACAGAAGAGGGAGCTATCCATCTGGAAATTAACTGATCCTTTCAAATAGATATCAAAAAAAAAAAAAAAAAAAAAAAAATACAGAGAAAATTCTAATTTGATCTCAAGTCTGGTCTTGTTTGGTCTTGTATTTTATAGCAATGCTATAAATTTTCCAGTACATAAAAACAAGAAAAATACAACCAGCAAAGGCAAAAACATTGAACTAAATTAATGAAGAGGCAAAACATACAAAACATTAAAAGACCAATTAAAAATGCACTTATATTTTATGAAGTGAGCTCACATTTTATAGTATAATATAGAACCAGAACACATCCCCAAAAAGACCAAAATAATATTCTGCTGCCATACATATCACCAATATTTCTTTGCTGTATCTCCTGATCATGAATGGAACTCTCACTTTAAAATTGATAACATCTGGAAGTAATGGCAAAATTGAAAAACTGTTGGGCTGCATCTGTCTTGAAAATGCTATGTAATAAGATTTACTTAATATATTTGAAATGAAAAAATGTTTTGTTCCCCAATTTGTTGCAACATCTGAAAGTTCATGAGGTTATGACCCCTCTTTAAGAAAGCATCTCCCACCACCTGCAAACACCCCAGGAAAAGCAGTTGGAAACAATAAAACACGTGCTAGTTAACTGTTACCAAGGAAACGGTTCTGGTTCACCAATCTGAGCGCCTGCGCTTCCACAGGCTTTGTCCGAGGGAGACATACGCCAGCTGTTAGTGAATAGCCATTGTTATAGATCATCAGGAAATCACAGTCAGCAGGCAACCCAGCCCCACTGGAAATTTATTTCTCATATTTGTTCATCACCAGGGCAATCCCCCATCTTTAAAACATCCCCTTTAGGCTGGGTTAACTGAATAACACACTGTACCAGCAGGATCAGTTAAAGGAGGCAAGTTGCAAAATGGTCCTTTTGTGCAGCAAACAGGAATCTAACTTGGATGGCAATTGCATTACCCTCCTGCCCCCTTCACTTTCCGCTGGGATTACAGAGCAAATATCTGAAGTCAGTACCCCCTGCTTTGATTGACCACTTGAATACAGCTCCCTGTCCCTGCCCCAGGAGCTTTCAGAGATCATTGGTTTACCCCATGCTAATGAAGGACCCTGCAGAGGCAATGTGGAGCTGAGAGGATAAGGGTCTCTGCCTCACCATCCCATGTACTTCAACCAGAACAACCCTACTTTTACCAATTTTATATTTTATATTTCTTATAATTTACAAATTCACAGATCTGCCTTTGAAACAAGATAGCTTTTTTTCTTATTATTTTTTAAAGGGTAATGAGCTGCAAATCTATCCAATCATCAGACTACTCTTGATAAAGAGATTTCTAGACTTCTAGTTTTCCATGTGGCGCATAAGTAGCTTAGAGGTCATTATTCCATCTTAACAATAAAAAAATAAGATGAATAAACTAAAAATTCATCTTAGATTCATCAGAGAAATGAGTTCACAGGATAAGACACTGCCCCAAAATTGGAAAGCAAAGTAAATACAGAGAATCACAACTTACTAGAGTAGAAACCCATGAGCAGAAACCTCCACAGGAATCTACTCGGGGAGGAAAACCTAATCTGCAATTGATGAATTGCTGGAGGCTCATTGTGCACAAGTCTGAGAATTAAAATCTCCAGTCATAGCGGGGCTCCCACACTTTGAGTTTTACCTCTGGGAGCTCAACCAGATCTTCACAGCGTATATCAGAGAAGAATGTCCTCATGCCTCCAGCAATGCAGGGGGAAAGGAACCTATTTCCAATATTCCAGAGCACTGTGTTTTTCTTAACAAGGCCAACCCTCAGAAAAAATTATTTTACCAGAGGTCTAAGCAACTGGGGTTTTATCAGAGCCCAACTGAACTGGGGGAAGGGAATACTCACCTCGGCTCCCTCTAGCCACCCTGTCCCACATCAAGTGCAGGAGTGAGGGGGCTGAACAGCACTGGTGATGTTCACAGCCCAGGGAGACAGGCTCGCCAAAGATGGAGACCATACAGTTCATAACTATAGAACACTTCCTCTCTTCCCACACCTTACCATCATATTAATAAAGGCCTTTTTACCACAGTTTCTTTTATCTGGTGCATCATGTCTACCACTCAACAGCAACAACAAGAAAGAAATGACAAAGCACACTAAGAGGCAAAATACACAGTCTGAAGAGGTGAAGCAAACTTGAGTCAGATAAAGCAATAATGTTGAAATTGTCAAACCAGGAATTAAAAAACAAACAAACAGTCTATATGATAAGGGCTTTACTGGAAAAAAAACAATGTGCAAAAACATATGGTTAATGTAAGCAGAGAGATGGAAATTCTAAGAAAAATCAAGAAGAGATGCTACAGTTCAAAAAACACTATAGCTGAAATGAAGAATGCCTTTGCTAGTTTAATTAGTGACTGGACACAACAGAGGAGAGGAGCTCTGAGTATGAAGACATGACAATAGAAATTTCCAAAAGTGAAAAGCAAAAAGGAAAATGACTGAAAAAATTAACAGAACAGAATATCCAAGAACTGTGGGATAACTACAAAAAGTATAACATACATGTAAATAGGAATACCAGACAGAGAAGAAAGAAAAGAATAAAAGCAATATTTGAAGCAATAATGATGGAGTATTTTTCCAAAATTAATGTCAGACAACTAATAACAAAAGTAGGAAGCTCAGAGAACACCAGCAGGATAAAATAATAATAATAATGATAATAATAATAATAATAATAATAATAACCTATACCTAGGCATATCATATTCAAAATTCAGAAAATCAATTATAAGAAAATCTCTAAAAAGGAAGAAAAAATGTCCTTACTTATAAAGAAGCAAGGATAATAATTACATTAGGCTTATCCACAAAAAACATACAAGCAAAAAGAGAGTAGAGTAAAATGTTTAAAGTGTTGTGAGGAAAAAAACAAACGAACCCAATCTAGAATCCTATACCTGTCAAATTATCCTTCTTTCAAATTTTAAGTAGAAATAAGACTTTCTCAGACAAACAAAAGTTGAGGAAATTTACTGCAAACAAACTGTTTTTGTTTCCAAGAGATGTTAAAAGTTCTTCAGGGAGAAGGAAATTAATGTACACGTAAACCAGGAACTTGGATCTAAATAAAGAAAAGAACATCAGAAAATGAATAAGTGAAAGGAGAATAAAAATTTCATTTTTTCTTAATCTAACAGATAACAGTTGTTCGAAATAATAGCAGCAATGTATTAAATTATATATGTTATGTGTGATATCTATATAAGTAGGTCTATACAGAGAGATATACTATTGTGTATGTTTATGCATAAGTGAAATGAATTAAATAATGATGCAAAAAAATAGCATGGAAGAATTAGGAATATTTTGTTATTATAAAGTGCTTATACAACCTGTGAGATGGCATAGTATTATTTGAAAAGTATACTTGAATTAGTTGTAAATGTATATTGCAAACCCTAGGGGAAGCATAGGAAAAAAAGTTTTAAAAAAGAAGTATAATGGATATACTAATAAGGGAAAGATAATGGAATAATATGAGATGCTCAATTAAAACTAAAAAAGCATTAAAACAGTAAAAAACAAAAATAGGAACAAAAAAGGGCAAAAAATGGCAAATGTGGTAGATATTATTCCAACTATACCAATAGCCACTTTAAATATAAATAGTTTAAATATACTATTTAAAAGACAATCAGAGTGTATCATAAATAAGACCCAAATATATATTGTCTATAAGAAATTTACTTTAAATATAGAAATACACATAGATTAACAGTAAAAGGATGGAGCAAGATATGTAACATGCTAACTCCTTTCACTTCAAAAGAAAGTGAAAGAAGTTATATTAATTTTAGATAGAAAAAAACTTGAGAGCAAAGGAACTTACCATGGATAAAGTGGCATGTTCCATAAGGATAAAGAGGTGAATTCTCTAAGAAGTCATAACAATCCTTAATATGTATACATCTAACAACAGAGCACTAAAACACATGAGGCAAAATCAAAAGAAATGCAAGGAGAAATGGATGAGTACACTATTGTAGTTTGAGACATTAGCACTCTATCAGAAATGGACAGATTCAGCAGCCAGAATCAGAAGCATAGTTGACCATATCACCACCAACCAACTGAAAATAACTGATATCTGTATAATACATCATCCAAAAACAGCAAATTACACATTCTTCTCAAACTCACATAGATTATTTTCACCAAGATAGACCATATTGTGGCCCATAAAACACATCTTATCAAATTTAAAATAGTAGAAAGGTACTCTTAGATCACAATGGAATTAACTAGAAATTAGTAACAGAAAGATAACAGGAAAATCACAAAATATAGGGAAATTAAATAACATACTTCTTAATAGTACATGAGTCAAAGAGGAAATTTCAAAAGAACCTAAAACTATTCTGAACTTAAAATGAAAATACAACTTACGAACATTTTGAAATGCAGTGAAAGGCGTGATCAGAGAGAAATTTATAGGATTGAATGTATATTCAGTTGACCCTTGAACAACAGGGCATTAAAGGTGCCAACCCCAGCCCATGCAATTGAAAATCCAAGTGTAACTTAAGTTGGTCGCTCATATATGGGAATTCCCAACATTAAATTAAAAAAATACAGTTAACCCTTGCACAACACAGGTTTGCACTGCGTGGGACAGTTCAAATCCATGTTGCACAAGAGTCAACTGTATTAGAAAAGGAAGAAATTCTAAAATCAATCATCTAAGCTTCTATCATAAAGAAAAATAAGTTAAATCCAAAGTAAGCAGAAAAAGGAATTAGAGCAGAAATCAATGACATTGAAAACAAGCAATCAATAAAGAAAATCGACAAAAAAACGGTCCTTTGAAAAGATCAATAAAATTGATAAGCTTCTAGTGAGACTAATGAAGAAAAAAAGACACAAATTACTAATACCATAAATTAAAAAGAGGACATCATTACAGATCCCATGGACATTAAAAGAATAATAAAGGAATTTTTAAAACAACTCCATGCTCATAAATTTGATAGCTTAGGTGAAATGGACTGATCTTCCAAAACTTACACAAGATGAAATAGATGATCTGAATGACCTATAACTATTAAATAAATTAAATCAATAATTAAAAGTTTTCCAACAGAAAGCACCGGACCTTGATAGATTCACTGGTAAATTCTACAGAACATCTAAGGAAGGAATTATACCAATCCTCTACAATCTTTTCCAGAAAATAGAAGAAGGAATACTTTATAACTTATTCCATGAGGTCAGCATTAACCTAATACCAAAAGTGGACAAAGACTTACAAGGAAATAAAACAGCATACCAATCTCTCTCGTGAACATGGATGCTAATGTAGTCATCAAAATATTAACAAATTGAATGAACAATGTATAAAAAGAATTAAACACCATGACCAATGAGATTTATCTCAGGAATTCCAGGATGGTTCAACATTCAAAACATCAGTAAATGTGATTCATCACATCAATGGACCAAGGGGGGAAAATATCACATGATCATATCAGTTGATGCAGAAAAACACTTAATATTCATCATAAAAACTCTCAGCAAGCAGGAAAGAGAGGAACTTCCTCAACTCTATTTTAAAAATCTATAGCTAATATCATACATAATAATAAGAAACTTGAAGCTTTCCTTCTAAGATCAGAAAAAAGGCAAGGATGTTCTCTCTCACCACTGTTTTGAACATTGTGCAGTAAGACAAGAAAATTAAATAAAAGTATACAGAGTGGGAGTGAAGAAATAAAATTTCCTTTATTTGCATATGACATGATTGTCTACATAGAAAACCTGGAAAAAAAACCTAAATAACTTCTGGAACTAATAAGCAATTACAGTACAGTTGAAGAATACAAGGTTAATATGCAGAAGTCAATCACTTTCCTATATACCAGCGATGAACAAGTGGAATTTCAAATTCAAAACACCTTGCCATTTACAATAACATCCCAAAAAGAGAAATACTTAAGTATAAATCAACAAAAGACATACAAGATCTATATGGGGAAAACTAAAAAACTGATGAAAGGTTACTAGAAAGAACTAAATAAATGGAGAGAGAAGACTTGATATTTTCAAGACATTAGTTCTTAACAACTTGATCTACAGATTTAATGTAATCCCAATCAAAATCCTAGCAAGTTATCTCATGGATAATGACAAACAGATTCTAAAGTTTATATTAAGAGGCAAAATACTCAGCATAGCCAAGTCAATATTGAAGAACAAAATCTGCACACTGACACCACTCAACTTTGACTTATCACTAAGCTACAGTAATAAAGACATTGCTGAAAGAATAGACAAAAATTGAACAAAACAGAGAGCCCACAAATAGTTCCATATAAATATAGTCAACTGATCTTTGACAAAGATGTAAAGGCAATATAATAGAGCAAAAATAGTCTTTTCCACACCTGGTGCTAGAACTGAACATCCACATGAAATAATAATTAGTTTATGCACAGACCTATACCTTTCACAAAAATTAATTCAAAATGAATCACAGACATAAATGTAAACTATACAACTGTAAAAACTAGAAGGTAACATAGGAGAAAATCTAGACGACTTTATGTATGACTTTTAAGATAAACACCAAAAGTACAAGCCATAAAATAAGTGGGCTTCATTAAAATTAAAAACTTCTGCTCTTCAAAAAATAATGTCAAGAGAATAAGACAAACCACAGACTGGGAGAAAATACTTCAAAAAATACATCTGATAAAGCACCAGTAACCGAAATATGCAAAGATCTCCTAAAACTCAATAAGAAAATGACAGGATTAAAAAATAAGTTGTTTTTAATCTCACCAAAGACACTTCACGAAAGAAGAAATATATATGGCAAGTAAGCATATGAAAATATATCCAACATCATATGAGATTAGAGAATTGCAAATTAAAACAATGGGAGACCACTACACATGTATTAAAATGACCACATTTTAAAACACTGACAATCCTAAATGCTGACAAGGATTTATAACAACAAGAACTCTTGTTCACTGCTTGAGGGAATGCAGAATGGTACATCTACTTGGGAAGACAGGTTAGTAGTTTCTTAGAAAACTGAATATACATACTCCTACCATATAATCCAGCAATCATCTCTTTGGTATTTACCAAATTAAATCAAAAACTTCTGTTCACACAAAAGCCTGCACATGGATGGTTATAGCAGCTTTATTCAGAATTGCCAAAACCTGGAAGCAACCACAAAGTCTTTTATCAGTAAATAAATGCATTAATAAACTGTGGTACATCCAGACAGTGGGATATTACTCAGTGCCAAAAAAAAAAAAAAAAAAAAAAAAAAATGAGTTATCAGGCTATGAACAGACATGGAAGAAATGTAAATGCATATCACTAAATGAAAGAAGGCAATATGAAAAGGCGGTAATACTGTATGTTTCCAACCTTAGAACTTTTTGGAAAAGACAAAATTATGAAGACAGTAAAAAGATCAGGGGTTGAGGAGGGATAGATGAATAGGCGGAGGACAGACAATTTTTAGGGTAATAAAACTAGTCTATATAATACTACAGTGGCAGATACATGTCATCATATACTTGTCAAAACCCATCCAACACTAAGAATAACCCTATTTAAATTATGTACTTGGAGTGGTAATGATTCACCAATGGACATTCATAGACCTAATGAATGTATCACTATGATGCATGATGTCCATAGCTGGGGACCTTGTGGGTGTGTAGGCATAGGAGGACAGCAGGTCCCTCCAATAATGTTGTTTCATTACAACATGGATGAGATACATAGGAACTTAACTCTTGTTTATATCAATTAGCCTGCGGTAAAATTGGTTTCCTTACACATTTTGCTTAGTCACAGAACCTTTCAACAACATCAAGTGCAGACTTACTATACACGGAAATTCTCAATACTTTCACTCAATTTTGCCGTGAACCTAAAACTTCTCCAAAAAAAATGAAGTGTATTAATTTTTTAAAAATAAAGACTTCTAAAACGTACATCTTGGAAGTTCAGATTCAGGAGGTCCTGGTTGAAGCAAGGGAATCCCAAGATTATCCTGATGTGCAGTCAGGGTTGAAAACTACTGGGTAGATCTCGGCCTCCTGGTCTTTCAAAATGTAACTATACTGTTCAGTTTTTTAAGACCTTTCCTGTACTCATATGTTAAGGTCAATAATGCTTATATATCAAATATTTGCATTTATAAAGGAGTTTCTTTCACTCTACATCAGCAATTTTCAACTGGTGTGCTGCAAGGAAATTTTAAAACATGCAATACCTGACTATTTAGTCAGGGGCATTGATCTCTTTCCCTAGGATTGTCAGATAAAAAAATGACAACAGCCAACACAGCAATAGCCATCTAGTGTGAACAAATCAAAATTACACCTATTTTTTTGTCAGATGGGCAAAAAATAAACTTTTTGTTCTGCCAAAGAATTTTAGTAATTCATCTCATGTGTGCCATGAGATGAAAAGGGTTGAAAATCGCTGCTCCAAAGGTGCTTCAACTAACAAGAGCCCTGTATTTATAGGCTGGCTCTCTCTAATGAGCCTAGTCATGGCGCTAAAATGATAATGCTGTTCCAAAGTTCTGTTCCATTTATTCCTTCCCATGGAGCAAAGAAATAAACAGGATATCAATAATCAAGGGCATGGCAACTATGATTCCATCAATCACAAGTTTAATTTTCCTTCAAAAGAACAAATAATGTTATTAACCCAGCCCTGAAAGAACATATAAAACAAAAATCATGATTGGAAAAGGGAAAATGGAAAATGGAATAAGAAGCCTTCTCTTTCTCCCATAACCAAAGTATACTAGTCCCACCCTTCAGAGCTTAGAGGAGCACAATGAGGATCATGGAGTTCCTAACACTAGCCCCTTTTTTCTACATAACCCAGAATGACGTAGCTCTCTATTTAAAAAGCAGTAAAAAGGATGAAAATGTTCTCCTTGAAGCCCAGATGTTTCCTATCTTTCTAAGCTCCAATTATTTCAACACATTATTTAGCTCCACTCACATCAGATCAGGGCCACCTGTTATATCCTCCACACACTTAAGAGAGATTTAATGTTGACTTTGTATTTGTGGTAGAAAGTCAGAGTGCAATCGAGAGGATGCTTTTAAAGTCATCTTGAGGTCAAAGGATGTGTATATGGCAGATTAACAGATAATCAAGACACTGTATTGTGTAGTGTAAACATAATCAAACCTAATTTTGTTATTCATTATTACATAAACTTGGATATAATTCAGGACTAAAAACTCACCATCTGAAATAAAACTACATGCAAGAAAGGCATAATATAACACTATAAGACTATAAGAAAATGATTTTTAAAGTTCCATTACAATATATTTTGATTTTGCTTTTTTTATCATCACCTGAGGACATTTACCGTTGCTTTTAGAGGGGGAGGGGGAGAGGGAGAAGGAGAGGCAAAGAGAGAGAGAGGCATCGATGTGTGAGAGAACAAGGTATCAATGCAAGAGAAAAATCATCAATTAGCTGCCTCTCATAGGCTAGGCTCCCAGACTGAGATCAAACTCACAGTTTGGCATGTGCCCTGACAGGGAATTGAACCGGCAAACTTTTGGTATATGGGACAATGCTCCAACCAACTGAGCTACATACATCACCTGGAGCCCATTACAATGTATTTTCATATAGGAATATTTTTTTATTACCAAGATGGATTCTTCATATTTAAGTACTTTGTTTTTATCTCTCTGAAATCAAATATGTATCAATAAAATATGTAACTTGTATGTATATTGCCGTTCTAATGGTAAATAAGCATTTGAAAAAAAAATCCTAAGTAAATTAATGTCCATTCAGTAAATAAATGTTATTTACTGTACCTATTATGTGCCAGGAACAGTTCTATGTGTTGGGATACACAAAGAAGATAATACACAAAGTCCTTGCTGTAGTCAAATGTTGAAAAAAATCACAGTTAATACTGGGAAAGAAAACATATGTTCTGGCAAATGAGCAAAAGAAATAAATCCAATAGAGTTGATTATATCACAATACTCATCAATTAATTATTCTTGAGCTTCTGAAATAAATATTGCTAATTTTTCATTATTCCACCACTTCAAAAATTAGCAGCAGGTGATGTTATATATCATAAGACAGCTACTAGGTAGATGAAAGAGGGGAAAATATAAATGAGAAGCACACCTTCTCATTCTGTAAATTAAGAAAGAAACCAAGAAATCCAATTGCAAAATCTGACATTTAGATACAATTAGTTGAAACTCAAGGATATGTACTTGGATTGACTATAAAGCTTTCACTGTTACAAATGAAATTGATTGTGGTTTGAGGAAGTTTCATTTTTCCCATTTTTTCTTTATTCTCCATGGGTTGTGTGGCAGAGCTAGAGAGTATCCATTCTCATTTAGTCTCCTATCTGAACTCCAGCTCTAACTTCTTTTTCCCATGCAATTTTAACTCTAGATAAATATAGTTTTAAAATTTAGCAGTCCTGGAAAGATCAATGTAGAAAGAAGACAACGTTTTTCTATCTTAACTTCAGAGTGGCAGACTGGAAAATCTCTGCAGGCAAATGTGATGTCACTAAAGAAATCACACACTTACCTGTAGAGATTCTACAGTCTGACATCTTCCAGCATCAAGCCACTTCATCAGCCATGCTTTCCTGCATGCAGTTCTTGACCTTGAAATAAATCTGGATTGGCCAAATAACCAAACTATAGCTAATATAATCAACTTTTAAACCAAGGTAACGTACCTGCCTCCTGATGATTGAATGCCACCGAATTAAATTGTAAAATAGGAAGGTTAAAATGGCTAAAAGCAGTTGTTATCCAAGGTGATCCCCATTCAGCATCACTAGCATCACCAGGGAACTTATTAGACATGCAAATTCTCACGCCCACCCCAGGGTTCCTGAATCAGAATCTCTAGAATGAGCCCCAGCAATCAGGGTTTTAACAAGCTTTCCAGGCAATTCTGATTACACTCAAATTTAAGAGTCACTGGTTTACAGAATACAAAAAAGTTAATGTTGGAACATGGAACTCAGAGATCTTCTGGTGTTCAATAATAGATGAAAAATCAGACAAAATAATATGTATTCTTAAAAATATTGTCCAGTATACATTACTTTTCTAAAGTAATTATCTTAATAAGCATAAGAATTAATAATGAAAGGAAACATATTCCTTTAACTCTTACTTTGCCAAAGGATTTGCAGAGTTTTACTTATTTCCTTAGAAAGAAAGAGTTAAGAAATCTTACTTAGGAGAAAACGGTTTCATGTTTGGGAGGATTAAAAGGGTACTGACGTCATTCAAGTCATGAGCCATAATTCTTATTAGATTTTATTGCTACATTCTTCACACAGCTTTGGAAAGTTATTCCTAAGAGCACAAAATATGTACTTAGACTGCACACAGAGAAAGAAAATGCTCTCACAATGAAATTATTTTAGGCTGACCCAATAATATTTGAAAAACTCACAACTTGTTCTCTCTCTATGTAACATATCATTTCAAAATAAGAAATGAGTTTATATAAATTTGTCTTTTTCAATACTTTTTATAATTTTCTCTCTTAACAGCTAAATCTGGCTATGAAAGACCTAATTTCCATGTAAAATACTTTAAAAGTTATTTTATTTTCCTCTCTCATGTTATAAAAATTGCATGGACGAAGGGTTAAAAAAAACAAAAAATAAAAATTATTAAAAATAGTAATTTAACTTGGCCTCCAATGACAATGAATAAAATACATAATTAAGTTCTTGTATAGTAGTATCTGAAATGTTGGTATGCCTGTTAATTAATAACTTCTGGTAGCATGTTAAAAATTCATCTTTAGTTTCACTCTTAATGAACTCATTTTTATTATTTCTGGAACACACCAATTTCCCATGATGTGATGGAAAAAAATTGTAACATTCATAAATTGAATTAGATCACACACAAAATGTCAACTCACTCAGATTATAATAATAAGGTTGGCTTATTCACTGAAAAGTGAGGGCTCAACTATGTCCAAATTCTTCAGTGACAGTGCTAGAGATCAGCAAGATGTTTTAGATACTTCAAACAACCTGAAGGAAATATATTTATGTAGATGAAGATGAAGAGCCTCTCTAAATATCAGGTTTTTTTGTTTTTATTGCAATTAAATCAAGTCAATATTGATGCAATTACTGATCAGAAGCTTCAACTGGCATCATTAAGTCCTTTGATAATAACAAAAAATTATTTACCAATATATGCAATTTGATATACAAAATCTTTCAAAACATGGAATTCATTGGAGGAAACAATAAAAAAGGATGCTAGCAATTTAGCATCCTCCTGGGCAGTCAGGGAGCTATAACTATCTGATAGCAACAACTAATAGCTACTACTGCATGAAACACTATATACACATTTATCTAATTTAGTCCTTGCACAAAACTGGAAAGGAAGGCATTATTAACAATTTGTTCCATTTTATGAATGAAGAGACTGAAGCTCAGAAAGACATAAATAGGAAGGAAAGGCATTATCTGAGTACGCACAACTATACATCTGAGACAAAATTGTATGAAGGAACAAGCATGGAACTATAGGTCAGGAAACCTGTGTTTTGAATATTCAACTCCCCCCCCCCCCCCAAGACTCTCTGGGCCTCAATTTCCTCATACTCTCTGGGCCTCAATTTCCTCATCTTTAAGGCAAGCAAAGTACCCTTTTTGCTGTTTACTTTCCATGGCTGGGAAACCACTTGCCGGTGTTAAAGAACTGGAAAGATATAGGATGTTGTCATTATGCTTGGGTGAAATGAGCAAGCTTTTGGGATGACCTGGTCTCCTGCTATCCACCCCCCAACCCCAAAGAAACCTGCATTCACGGAGAGGATGCTGATGGAAGTATTCATTTGCCCCCGTCATTAGCCCCACCCAAGGACACTTGCCATCTCTCTTTGTTCATACTCCTTCCCAGGTCTAGCCTTTCTCCTTTGTCCCAGCTTGGTGACCCCAAGGCCTCTCTTTCTTGAAGAAAGCAAACGGTTTCTCTTAAAGGACTATGCCAGAAAAGGCCACATGGTCTTTCCTCTTTTGACAAAATAGCAGATATCCTCCTTTTTCTTTCAAGAGATATCAGGGTTTTCAATAAATGTGTAACTGAAATACACCAATGCCCAGGGGGCCTATGCAGAAGTGAAGCTTGGCTACCACATGCCACATCTCAGCAAACTGAAGGTCCTAACTGGATACTCTCCTGACAGACACTCCAGAAGATTCATCGTTCACAGAATCTTAACATTTCAGATCTGGAAAGGAAAAGAGTGACTATTTAACATAGAGTTGATTATTTATTGAGCAATGACTATGCTGGGCATTGCACTGTCCCATTGGACTCTTCTCACAGCCGTATATGAAGTGGGACTATTAATGGTCCCACTTGCATATGAGAAAACTGAAGCTCCTAAAGGTTTAAATAAGAAACTTGAACCAGGTCTGTTTGATTCCAAAGCCCATCGTCTTAAACACCATCCAACTTTAGGATCCAGAGGTTGAGTGGTCATAGGTCATACAACTGGTTAGTGATAAACCCAAAACTAGACCTCAGTTTTCTTTAAACCATATGACACTTATTCCTAAATAATTTACTTGTGTAGTCTATATTCTTATAAAAGTGCCTTAAAGACTTATTCAGTTTGTCTTATAACCCAAATGGCTGACTCAGAAGCAAAACTGCTAAATTATAATCTACTGGTTAGAGTGGACACCAAGGAAGAAAGGTTCATATGAATTCTGCATTTATTTATACTTTAACCTCCTCCTCCCAACAAATAAATACTAAAATTATGCCTGTCTATAGCTGAGAGCATGACAAACCATCAGATTCACACATTCTTACAAAATAGGTGCCTCATCCTAATTTCTGCTGGCAGCTTAAATATCAAGGCAAAACAAATCATTAATGTATTTGTAGCACAGCGTGGATCATTTTGGGATTTTGTAAAACCAGGCTTGAATTAGCACTTATAATAGGTAAATGTTACCAAACTCATTATCCATGGGTCAAATTTACACATCATTTCTCTACTCTGTCATCTGTAAAGTTTCAACTGAAGGGCCCATTAAGGATATTACAGTCTGTAAAAAGTAGATAATCTTTCCATTTGACAAACGGCTTTTCATTCTCTGTCCTACTGGTCACTCACCATGGTGGCTTCCATGGAGAACTTCCTTCAGCTTACAAATGAAATAGCACATAATGAAATCTGATCTAATAAAAGGTGTGGTTACTTGCTATGGTAAGTTGTCATATTAATAACTTAAAGCAAAAGAAAATACAAAGGTACTTCCCTGAGTGGCTGGAACTCGCATTTGTGTTCCCCTCCCATGCTTCTGTTCCTCATCATCTTGCCTCTTATTTTCTTTCCGTCCTTCTCTCCTCCCCCTCACCTCTACAAAACTCAAAGCTGTGTTTAGTTCTGGGAAGGGGAAGAGGAGTTCTGGGAAGGGGAAGAGGTGAAAGGCAAATTCATTTAAACTGGTGCATAAGACACATCACCAGTCATTCACATAGATTATTCTGCTCCGTGAGGCTCCAACCAGAAGCTTCAGAGGAACTAAAAGTCATATTTTTTTTTTTTGCACAGGTTATTGCTTTAGGGAAACCAGGGATCTCTGTGTATTCTACAAAGACAGTAACTTATCACCATTACCATTACTGACAAATATTTGCTGAGCACACCATGGGCTTGGAACAGTGCCAAGTGCTATATGTTCTTTAAGGCGCTAGGCAATGATGACAAGGTATTCCTTTTTTAGTGGGGATTCCCCTCTGAACCTTAATTTTCAATGCCCTAATGAGTTTAAGAAGGGCATAAAATTATCCCTTACTGCAGGATTTAATTATAATTTATTCATATTTTAATATCTCACTTTTATAGAATTTTATGGATTTTAAGAGTTTTCTCCAACTCAGATTTTACTACAAGCCCTCTTCTCTCACTTTATATAGAATATATCCTAATTGGCCATATTTGACTTTAAACATCTCTATTAGAAGGACACAAATTTATTAAGAAACTAATCATGTGAAAGCTATGAATAGTATTTATAAAGAGGGTAATGCTCTCTTTCTTGACATGGGTGGTGGTTATATGGGTGTGTTCAGTTTGTGATAATTCACCAAGCTGTACACTTATGATTTGTGCATTTTTATGTACATGTACTTACCTCAATAAAATAATTTTTAAAATTGTATTTATGAAGAGTCTTGACATCTCCTCCCCAAACACATGCAAAGCCAAAACAGAATAATGGATTTTACAAGGGCCTATTTATTCTCCCCCTCCTAGAGCCCTTATTTCTTGCCCTAGGGACTTGGATTCATCAACCTCAATTCTAAGAGATTGTTTTTAGGGCCTCTCTCTCAGCAGATATTCTCCCTTCAGACTTTTTCCCTCCACAGGCTTTCTTCTATAGACTGGGCCCCTATTTACTCTAACAGGTACCAATATTTTCTTAATACCTCAGAAACAATGCAAAAGATGTTTCCTTCATTTTTCCCTCACAGTACTATCTCTAGCTACCCTTGCTGCTGCCCACAAAGCTTTAGGTGTCCTTTCACAGGTGTGGGCTAGGTGGCTTTCTCAGGCTCCTCTTCAAGAAAGGCTCATAGGATTAGAAAATGACTATGCCTCCTTCTCTCCCTCCCTCTCTCTCTCTCTCTCTCTCTCTCTCTGTCTCTCTCTCTCCCTCCCTCCCTTCTTTTCTCACTATATCTCTGGAACTTATATTTATAGAAAATGAGTCCCAAGTGGCTTAGTAACTGCATGAAAAGTTACTGCTATTGAACATTCTTCCATTTTTAGCTTGATACTATAAGAATCCTCTTAATATGGTTGTTGTCAAGATCAAATTAAATAATCAACATAAAATACTTAGTACAAGAAAGGCTAGGCACATGGTAATCACTCTTAAAATAGCAGTCCTCATTATTGTTGGCATAGTATGATTAGCTAAGATTACCTCTTTGTTTATTTGTTTGCTTGACAATATGAATCCCATTTGAAAATGAGAAACCTGAGCACTTGTAAGGGTTAAGCCATTTTGCCTGATAACTAGCTAATTAGATTGACCATGGGGATGCATCCTCTCCTGAAATAACCACCTTCTTGCAGGATTTGCATCCTACCAAATCATGGCATGGCACACAACCCCTCAATAAGAAGCTGTTGGGCCCCCATTGGTCACTGTAAGAATTACAGAAGAAATCTCAAACTGGGCCCTGCCTCCAGGAAGCTGACCTTGGGTAGGTCAACCCTGTTGCAACCTTGCCCAACATTTTGTCATTGAGACTTAAAGGTCAGCAGCCTCCAGGTACATGATTATCTTCCACTCTTTTATGTTTGTTGCTTTTAGCATCTCCTCCATCATCCCAACCCAATTATCCTCTTAAAAAACTGTGACAAACATACAGACTGAAGTTTATTCTCTAGTGCAGAAATCTTCAGAGGTCTTAGATTCTAGACACTGTCTTTTAAAAATTTCCAGGATAAAACTCCTTTTTTCTTTTACTACAGGTGTACTCTCCAAAAGAAGGTAGATTTAAGCTGATTCAGCCACTATACCTACAACACTGTTGGTCTTGATCAATGCTATGTCACAGAAGCTACTTATTGCTAAGTCTCTGATGTCCTTCAAAATGTTCTCTTTTATTTTAAGAAAGGGGATGTGGCATAAACGAAGTTTTAAGGATTGCAACCCAATTATACACACGGAACCTCTAATGACTGTTCTAGTAGCAACTACTTAATGTATCTCTCTTTGCTTATTCATATCAATATTATTATCCAACCGGTTAATGGCTTTCCTTGAAGAGGTTATTTAGTCACCTGCTTGGTTCCAGTTACAAAGGATGCACAATGTCCCTCAAAGTAGAGCTGGCTTCTTTTTAAGGCTTTTTAAAAACTAAACAAGAGGAGGATAAAGCCTTTTTTATGGGAACCATCCTTTATATCAATTACACTTCTGCCCTGTCATGAATTGAGACAACCTATTCAGGAATGTCTCTGACATTCAGAATGTGGAAAGCATGCCATTGGGAAGCTCAGCTCAATGGCAGTTCCGGCTTTGGCCTTGGGCTGGACACCAACTTATGCACAGTATGACTCAGACTCACTTCTCGTAACACCTTATCTCTAGACACCATTCTCCATGAATCCCTTTCTCTATTCGTAATCACTTGTAATCCTCATGTTCCTCTGTCTGACCTTCCCTTTCCACAAAAATTCAGAAAATATGCACTTAATAAACAAACAAAGTCATTGACAAAGATGGATGTATTCAGAGCAGCTTGACCAAAATTCAGCTTCAAACTGGTATTTAACAAAATTCCAGCCAAAATGCTCATTTGTAACTCCAGCCAACTATTTTATTGAAACCAATTCAAAGTCAAACATTTTCTGAATGCCTACAAGGCAACAAAAATAATAAATAATGTTTGGCTATCTTTCAAACCATGGGGGATTCAGAGTCCCAATTCCAAAAGAACAAGAAGACAAGGTAAAAAGGAGGCAAATTTGAACAGGGTTATTGCTTGAAGAGTGACTCCCACTCTGAAATCAGACAGAAGTTTGTTTGGGAACCTTCATGTCAACAGCACAACTGCTAAGAAATTGGGATACAGAGGACAGTCACACAGAATAGTTTTTTATAAGTCTTCCGACCCACCAGCACTTTTTCAGTTGGTTTTTGTATGTTTTCTGTCTTTGTTTGAGTTAATTTCCAAAAGGGGACTACAAAAGGCATCCAAATGTGACTAAATGAGTACTATTCAAGCACCTGTGTGAGTGTGAATACCCAAAGACCTGAGATGTTTCAGAATTTAGACTTGAAGGCTAAGAGAAGACAAGATTTCTAAACATGTCTCAAATTAAAGTGCTCATATCCATAAAGAAGAGAAAACTGAATTATAAATATAGCTTATATCAACTCAAGATACCATGTGGTTCTGATAAACCATAAATATCATGTAAACTCAGAAGCACATCAATGTAGAAATAGAAACACCTCTTGACCTACACCCAATATATTGTGGTACATGAATTTTTTTAAAAAATCAGTAACTTGAGCAAGGTACAGAAGTAGATATGAAAAACTTCTAGGAAAGAGAGAAATAATAAAGACATAAGTGTAAAAATAAGAGTAGAATTTGAGTACTTTTTCTAAAATCTAAAGGTTGGAAATTTGAAGAAAAGAAAACATAATTGAGTTAACCAACGCAGATGGTAGTAAGATTAAAATTAAACTAGAGTGTATTGAGTATCTATCTATCAGATTCTGTACTAAGAAATATTATCACATTTAGTTCTTAACAATGCCATGTACAGATATCAACAATGCAGAAATACTGAGGCTCCAATAAGCACAATAAATTTGCTGTAAAACCCACAGCTAGTAAATGGTAGAATCAGGAATCATATCATGTCTACCTTAGCCCAAAGCTCATATGCTATGTTCTACAGTCAAGTTTGCAGCAGGAAGGATAATCCTTCCAAGTTTTCAGAAGTTGCCTAAATAATTCAAGCTTTGAATAAATAATAGTGGTTTTCAGGGAAATATTAAAAATTGCCACTATCTGAACAAATCCAATGGCCTGTTTTTGTTACATCCAAATACAAATCTATAGAAAGTCTCCAATAGAATTAAGATCACAAATGCATACATTGCCATGATCCCAAAGATGACTGCAGAAATATCCTATTATAGATTTAGAAACTCCTTTCCTTTGGTAAAATCCTGAAAATATTTATACAGAATGTATAGATAATGTTAGAAATAGCTTATCCTTGATGCTTTACTCTGCTACTATATTATCTAGCACATTAGCATAACTTTGTTGCCAAACCACTTTATATCAGTGTCCTCCTTTTTCTTTTTAAATGCCCATCACAACAACCCAGTAAGGTGGGCAAGGCAGCAAAGTATGTGTCTATGCCCACCCTTCAGAGCCCTCCCTACTGCAATTGCTGGCATGACAGACTCATGTCTTGAATTTACCCACAGCTATCTGATCTTCCCCATCAATGTACCATACTTCCATTTTCATCTTCTTTTTCTAATGTTTTCCAGTAAAGGGAAAAAGAACTACATCCTTTTTCTCCCTATTTCTTTATAGTCACTTTTTTAGTATTAAACCTAGGAAGAAAGGAAAATCATATCTAAGGTTAAGAGAAAAGAAAAATGAACCATCATGCATCTTGCTTTGAAGTGGGATTTGATTCATACTAACCTCTGAGAGAAAAGACATGAGAAATGAGAGGTCCTCATTTTTTTATTTGGATAAAATCCTAATATTTTTGATCCTGAGAAATTTGACTCCAGAAATAAACTTAGAACTATAGTTTAAATGTTAAATTCCAGTGAACAGCTTTATTTTTCAAAAAGCAGCCTTTTACTTAGAAGCTCATATGAGAAACAAGATTATATCCATTTGTTCTTCCTCAATTGTTCTGTAACTTTATATTTGCCTGAGTTTTCTTTTTTCATGAAAAGACATTTTTCTTACTCAGCAAATTATCACTATCCTAATTCAGTCAAGCCTCGGTTATTTAAGGACAAGTAATGAATTGGAATACATAATTCTTTCAATCAACAAACATTTGATTTAGTTCAACAATTTTTATTAGTACTTATTAAATACCAGATGCTATGCTGAGAATTTTATGGCTGAGACTATAAAGATGAATAGACATGGTCCTTATATTTAGAAGTTCACAGTCTAATGAGGGAAACAACATGTAAGCAAGAAAATACCATATGTATAACAGGTGCCAAAATAGAGAGTGTACAAGTTGAACATAATTACAGAGGAGGGGAACTGAAGAGAGAAAGTAGTGTCTGGTATTATCTTAGATTCATCATGTGTGCCAGTCACACAAGGTGTGCATGACTGACTGTGCACATGGTGTGTGTGTGTGTGTGTGTGTTAGAGGAGGGAGAGGGAGCAGATACCATTCCAAGTTTGAGCAAAGGCATAATACAGCTCATTGGATTCTTGCAACCTCAAGCAGTTTGTTATAGCTGGAATATACAGTGTAGGGGGGAAATGGTCTAATACGAAATGAAGCTAGAGAGGAAGGGAAATGCCTAGCAAAGTTCAAATCCTAGCCCCTAAGCCAGACCCATTGAATCAAAACCTGAACATGGGTCCTGGGGATCTACATTTGTAACAGGCACTCCTGGAGCTTCTTATGCTCACTAAAGTTAAATTCCTGCAGCAGATGCTGAAACCTCTGCAGGCATCTCCTCCTCCCTCCTTTCCTGACCTTTGTTCCTACACTTCATTGATTAGCAATGCCCAGTGGACTGAAGGAGCTAAGACTCATGGCTCCATTCCACTTAGGTATAATAACATAGCATGATCAAAGGGAAAGATAGGGAAGCTGCCATCTGAAAAAAGGTAGAGACCTGGACTCCATTGTCACACCTGCCTCTTTGATAAGTATATGGGCATTAGTTTTTAACTTATATAACTGTTGGTTTTCTTTCAATTAGTACGTATTTTAGGGCGTTTGGCTTTAGTGTTCCCAAATTCTTCACAAAGTATGTTTTAAAATGGTTTTCAAGTGATTGCTTTTACATTTATCTATACTCCTACATGATTGTGTTTCTTATTATGTAAAGATTAAACAGAACAAATCCTTTCTAAATGCAAAGATTATACTTTTAACAACATTATATGCAATGATGCATGTGCCAGAGATGTGTGGAAATAAGCTTTTAGTTCAGCAAGAGACACAGCGTGATAATGTCTCACAGTACTTCAACGCCATGTCGGCAGCTGCTGCACTCAGTGAAAAACATGCTTCTGACCAAGACACCTCTGTGCCTCTGCTCATGTGATTTTCTTCTTACAGGTCTAATCTAGATGGCTGTGAGTTGGCTTAATCTCAGCTGGCAACTGTGAGATGTTCATACAATCCCCACAGTGGTCTCTGGGATTATGCTAAACAGAGCAATTTCCTCGTCCTAATGGATCAAAAGACTTGCGTGGCCACCAAAATTAGAGTACCAACTTTTTGTTTTATGACCAAGGGGGAAAAAGCTGCTATGGTTACTGTTTCGTGTTTAACCTCTTTTGATCTTACTGAAGTTTTTTTTTCTGAAGCCATGTTGTACTGGAAAGGCAACTGGTCTTGGAAATTAATTTGCCTTTATTGGATTCACATGATACTTAAAAAAATACTCCTTTATGCTACTTGGTTTTTAAAAATTGCAACCAAGGGAGTTTCAGTGTTAGAAGCTGAACTTAAAATGTTTTCCTTCTGAAAGATTCTCCCACATTTTTTGTGGGTGCTACAAGGTTAAATTCCAAGCAGTCCAAAAGAGGATGATCTGCCAGGCCTTCCTCAAACTTCAAGTGCCCAGATTATCACATTGAATGGCTTTTCCTTATTGCTTCTGGGAGTGTTTTGATTTCAACTGCCCTCATCGATATTGAAATTCAGCATCAACTGTGGCTCAAGCTAAGGTCGCCACAAGACGTGAGCTGTACCTAGTTCTGATTCTTGGTGACTCCTCTAGAAACAGGAGCAGGAAGCTGTATTTTGCAAAAACAATAACAAATTTAATTCCTTGAGGTAAAAAAAAAAAATCAAGGCCTGTTCTCTTCTTCATTCACCCAGCAACACAAAACAAATTAGATGTTGCAAACTTATAATTACATGAAAGTTTAACAACATAAATTATTAAAGATGCTATTTCAAAGATCTTGAATGGTACAGAGCTTCTTGGGTATCTTCAGGAAAATGAGAAGCCCATTTCTATCTGACGAGATTACATTTCTGCCATTACGGCAGAATAGTATAGTATGATGTATTAGGTTTTCTTGCCAGAAATTGATGTTGGGTAGTAGGAGGTCGGTTTGAGAACTAGTTGTTCCCAGACTAACAGGATAAATACTAAACTAGAAGCCAAAAATTAACTTACTTCTGGGCTTCATATTAATTCTCAGGGTTCATTAAGGCCCTTTTAAAGCAACTGGAACTTTCCAAATGTCATCTATATCTTCTTGCTAGTTGAACTAACCATTTTTTCAAACATTAAGAAATTCACCGTTCCAATTATTGGTGACAATTTTGCAAAGAGGGTAGAAAATTCTTTTGCAGTTCAAGGGGGTAAGAAATGGGGGTTGTTTTTTTTTTAGTAGTTAGGTACATACTGTGTGTCAGGAACTGTGCCTATAGCCCTGCAGTAGGTGTATTGTTCTGCCTGTAAAAGTTCGTAGTACTCTACACATACATGCACCAGGGGAGCTTCTAGAAATGCCCATGTCAAGGATTGCATCCACCACACAGATGAATGAAATCAGAATGCCTGGGGTGGGCCTAGCATCACTATTTCAGAGCTACCCAGAGGATTCTAATGTGCAGCCAGAAGAGAGAATCACTGTATCTGAGCCCAACAAGAAGAGTGTGGATGGAAGAGAGTGAGTGGAAAAACTAGTAGAAAATGAGGTTGGAGGGGTACTTGGGTGGACCACAGTAAGGATTTAGGGTTTAAATGTGATCGACTTGAGAAAAAAGTGAGAAGTTTTAATTAAAGAAGTGGCAAGACTTGTTTATATATAACATAGGTCAAATAAATTCTTCTCAGAACCTAATCATTTATAAACTTCCTCTAAAGAAAAATAGTTATTATGGCTTTCAGATAACTTCCTTGCAAGTAAACTTTAGAAGTATAGACCACAAGATAGGCAGGGTCCTACCAAGAAGAAAACTAGATGAAAGATCCAAAAGAAAGCTGGCTGCTAAGGAATCAGGAGTCTCAACTCTTGGCAACTAATTAGCTGTATTGCTTTTTTTAAGGAAAAAAAACCCACCTATCTTTTCAGGCAGATAATATCTAAAATTCTAGATCTGCATTCTGGTAGTAATTAGCATCAAAACAAGGGAAGGATTTGACATCTCTGCCAATGAGACATTCAAAATATTGTTGTTAGATGGGGTTGTTTTATGCCACCCTACCTGAAAGTGGAGGACATCAGGGTCTCCAGCCTTATAGTAGTTAGTCTCTGTCTTGCCGGCTATCTGAAACCTTGTTAGGGTTCCAGGGAACTAAGTCCTTGCTTCAGTCACCAGCACTTAGCAGCCTGGCACTTGTTACTCTTCCTCCCTCCCAGAGCAAGCAAGCAGAGCCTATGACCAGTCTTCAGGCCTGCACCTTAAGTGTGTGCTGAATCTGTGGTCCTGAGCTATTGCTGTAAATATGAATTTTATTTCTGCTCAGTACTGGTAGCCATGTCTTCTTCACCCTCTAGCCTGTGTGTTCCTGTCTGACCATAGATCTCAATTCACTAAGGCTCTGAGCATTGCTCATGTCAGACCTCATCTCTAGCTTGGACTTGGCTTTGCCCGTAGGAGACACAGTGACCATGTACCTCCCACAGCCCTTGGATATCTGGGGTCCCATGCAAAGGGAACCCCAAAACTGCTTCTTTAGATGCCTCCTGATTTTGCCCTCACCTGGAGTCCTTGCATGTACTTCAGCTGTGGTGCTTAAAGTTTGTACTAGTATTTTCTGGTTTCCTCCCCTGGTAGAGACTTCCAGTTTCAAAATGTCCCACTGCCCCACAACTCTGGTGTCTATCAGAGTGGCAGAAGTCCAGAGGTCAAGTGATTTTTCTACTGATTTTCTGGCTCTCTATACTACCTGTCAGTTCCCCAACTGAGCAAGGGTCTCTTTTGAGTTCATTTCCCCAATAACTCTTGAATGAGCCTCTTTAGTGCTAGAAATCAACATTTCAGGCCTGGCCTAAAAAGTCAAAAAAGAGTTCTAGCCCTCTTAGAGAGCTAGAGCTGGGGACTCAGCTGGCTCAGGAGGCCAACCCAGCCCTTTATTTTGCTAAGAAGCCTTGTGCTGTGTGGAAGTCCCAGCTTGAGATCAGCAAGATGGTCATCCTTGTGTCATCAAAGGACTTTATTATCCTCCACATCTGAATGGATGTGATGAGGAATGTGGACAGGTTCAAATCAGGCCAAAGTTCCATTTGCCACCAGGAAAGCCTGTGAAGTCACTGAGAGTGAAAGCAGCTGGAGACGTTCCAGCAGCACCCCCTGTCCCTCCATAAAAGCAAAATAGCCACAGGCTCATAACATCTGTTTTCTGTGGCCAACCAAATGAGAACTTTCTGAGGTCCTCCTATGCTGTACTACTGGGGGATGAACAGTTAGTTGTTGAATGCTCAGAAAGTACCATCATTGTCTTCCTTTGGCACACAATCGTTCAAGTTCTTCTCCCCCTAACATGTAGCTACTTTTCATTTTTTACTCAATAAAAACGTAATGCCAAAGGGGTACCAGGCTCTGTATTACGAATGCAACTGTGAACAACCATCCCTGCCCCCAGTCGAATGGAGAAGTTGGTTGTTAAGCCAGTCATGTAAATATCTCCTTTGTAACTATAGATGGTTAAGTGCTTTGAGCAAAGAATGGGGAGACCTCATCTGACTGAAGGTGAGGTAGAGATTTGAAGAATGAGTCAAAATTACAGGAACAGTATGGTAAAAATCTGGGAGGATGAGAGAGGTTCAATCAACTCTAGGAACACATTAAGTCTTGTCACCTGGCATGGACATGCCAGAGGATCTCTCTGGAAAAACCTCAGGGTGATACCCTGGAAAGCATGACCTTCCACTTTTTAGTTCTATTATGGCCACCTCAGTTACTGGGAGAAGCCCTCAGTCTATGCAACACTCCAAAGATCGCTCAAAATTGTGACCTGCGTTTTAGGGTTCCCCGCTTTTATGATGGCCTATCTCCGACTTTTCTTCCCTTGCTACCGTTTTGCACTGTTAACAGGCATACTAGCTGCATTGGCAAACTAATATAATCCAGAGAATGGCAGAGTGTCTATTTTATGTTTTTTCTAGGGTGAAAGGAAATGAAAAGAGGAACTTGCATATGTTCTCCTAAAAGACCAATAGTAATATAACCCTAACAAGCAATATTCATGCATTCCAATAAGTGGTAGACTTGAAATTCTCTAGGTACTTGATTCTGACCTTTTTCCTTGTAGATAATGGCTCTCACTTATCACAGTCCCATTTAAGATCACTAGTTTCCAACAGCCCATGTAGCCTCAGAACAGGCTAGAGCAATAGTTCTCAAATTATAGTTCCTGGACTATATCACCAAGGAACTTGTTAAAAATGCAAATTCTTGGGCCCCAGCCCAGATATCCTAACCAGAAACTCTCTGCAAGTGTCTCAGCAATTCATATTTTAACAAGCCCTCTGGATAAGTCTGCTGCATGCACAAGTTTGATAACCACTGACATATAGGATCTTTCACCCATTTCCATGAACCCCTCTTCCCTGCAGTAGTTTGTAACGAAAGATGTTATTTCGTATCTAACCATCCCAGCCACCATATTCCAGTCCCCAGGACTTTCAAAATTTGTTGCAATCTTATAGTAGGTACTCCAAATAGTCGATAAAAGCCTAGAATCTTGACATGGAGGCAACTGGACTCCTGTCTCATTACTTTTGATAAATGATGCTACTTAGAGATCACACAGAGCATATTTGCAACAATCAAATCTTGAAGGACCCTGTTCTTCACCTACTTTTATTTCCTTATCACATCCCTCCTGCTCAATAAAATGACCTAATACTAATTACTTGGTATTTGTCAACTCTAGCTTTAAAAAATAAAACTATAGCTACAGAGAGACAATGAGACCTGTAGGAGAATATCATGGCAAGCTGATTTTTTGATTCCTTCTCCTGGTGTCTTCTCTAACAGAGGTTTTTAGGGCCCCCAATACCATTCTGCTTACAAGTTCTTTGGCTTACCTAAATATTCTGTACGAAAAGCATATAAAACTTAAGGAAATATCTGTTAAACAACTGAGATAACATACTTGATCATAGATAAGAACTCAATAAAAAGAGAGAGAGAGAATAAACTGGGAATTATATCCCTGAAGTACTTTAATGTATTCCAAAATTTCACCATCTGTAAAATAAAAATATGAAGAAGATTTAAATCTTAGTCCTATGTGAGATCCAGACAAATGAAGACTGAGAGATAGCAATCAGGGAGCGGACTCTCCAGTCTCCATTTTTGTGATCTCCCCCACTCAGCCCCACCTTGATTCTACTTCCAAATCTCCTACCTGATTACTTCCTACCATTTATGTCCAAAATACCCCATGTAAGTTCCACAGACATACCCCAGAAATTTCAGCGGACAGAAGGATGGATTTACTGGAGGATGGTAATACTGGAGGCCTTCATTCATTCTATATTTGGGGGGATTCTAGAGGATTAATTAGAATTACCTAATAAGATCATCAGAAGCTGACCTGCAAAATGATCAATAAGATAGGAAACCAATACTATTCTTGGGGTTGTATGCTTGGCCATTACATTTTTTTTTTTTTTTGGTGTCATGTACCTCCTATATCTGCTAATTCTAATTCTAACCTTATCAGTTCAATGAGCTAGAATTCTAGTATAGTTAAAAAGACATAATAATTGTATCTTAAAAGTGTACATGCAGTTTTTCCTAATTAATAAATCTGAACTTAAATGATCATCAGATCATCTCATTTGTATATAACTTAGAAGTTTAATATTTTAAAAATTATTGTTAAAAGAAGGAATGAGTGGCCTAAGAAAACCTATTTTTCAAAATCCTCTCTAAAAAAATACTTATCTGTACTAGTTTGCCATGAAATAAATGATTATACTAAATGAGTGTTATACACATTATATTTACAATGTCTCTCTTGATAAATTGGGGAAATAATCCATTAGTGTGACTTCAAATTGATCTATTATGCAACATGTTAAAAAGAGTTACTTAACTGAAAACTTCATATGTAGGAACAAAGATGACACATTTGGAAATAAATGAGACTTAATATCATGATTGCAGAGTTTTTGATGTCGCAGATACTGCATCAGGAACTGATTGGATAAGAATCGGTTACCATCAGTTCCTAATGCATTGCCTTCAGCATCTAAACAAGCACCAGTAAGAATTAAGCAAAAAAAAACAAGCAAACAATAACAAACTCAGAGATACATATAACAGTATGGTTATTATCAGAGGGCAAGGGGGGTTGGAGGAGGTAAAAGAGGGTATAGGGTGGATATGTGGTGATAGAAAAAAACTTGATTTGGGGCAGTAAACACACAATACAACATACAGATGATGTATTATAAAATTGTACACCTGAAACCTGTATAATTTTATTGACCAATGTCACTCCAATAAATTCAATAAAAAAGAAATAGAATATTGCCAATATTTTAGAACTATAAACTAAGAAACAAGCATCAGTAAACTCCTCAAGTTAGATATGCTGTGATGTGTCTATCAGTATACAATAAAATAAACACTCTTTATTTAACCCTGAAAAGAAATTTTCTAAGAAATATGGTCTTCATCTGCTAAAATACCTATTATTTGCCTATCACTCATAGATTTATCACTGAAACCAGAGAAGTTAATATAGTTCCATGTTTATGCCTATAACACACTTTTACCTTCCTTGCTAAATTTATTACTAAATTAAAGGACCTAAAAGTTGCTGGTCATTTTTATAACTTGGGAGGAAAATGCACATATATAGCCATCCTTGCTTACCCTTTTTTTTAAACTTTAGAATTTGAACAGGTATTCCCATTTGAATAGGAATTATTTTCCACTATTACCACTAAAACTAAAGTTTTAAGAGAATTCTATAAAGCAATTACTACAAGAATAACATGTTAGTTGAATTCTACTTTCAATGAGCCTAAATTCATTTGTATTTTCAGCATGTTCTTGTTGAAGGGCCAAAGTGCATTGATGATCAAGTTCATTTTACTTCATGTACTAATTCATTCTCGAACATTTATTGACCACCTATTATGTACCAGCTACTATTATGGGCACTTGTGATACAGCTGTGAGCAAAACCCAGTGGAGCTTATGTGCTAGTCAAGGGAGCAGATTAAAAACCAATTTATAGTATTCTGCATGAAATCAAAAGTTTTCAGAGGAAGAACAGTCCTGAAGTAAATATTCTTTAACATGGACTGAACATTATTATATACAAGTGGTAATACAACTTGTGTAAATACTTGTAAAATAAATTCAATAAACAGTAAGTTACCATACTATATACTATACATATAATATATATTTTTTCATATGCTCAGCTGAACATATTCCCCAAAGGGAGAAAAGACTAAGCCTCTCTCTCCTACTCTCCTTCCCTCTCCTTCTTAAGACCCTACAGAAGGAGACCCCTAGTGTCCCTTTCAGTCAGTTCTTGACATTCTTCCTTGCTTGTCACACTCAACTCTGCTCCATTCTCCAGACATCCACATAGCTAGTGCTCTCACTTCAAGTCCCTACTCCTTTGCAGAAACACTTTTCTCACTATCTTATTTGAAATAGCCCCTTCAATTCATCGTTTTCTGATCCCTTACCCGGCTTTATTTATTTATTTATTTGTAGTACCTATCACTACTTGTCATTTGGTTGTATACTTGCTTGGTTTTTTATTGTCTGTCTTCCTCACCAGTATGTAGATACTTTGGGCCCTGGGACTGTATAGTGTTCACTATGGTATCCCTAGCACCTACAAGATTTCTTGGCACATAGTAGGCTTTTAGTAATTGTTTGAATAAATGAGTTGTTTGTACTGGAAATCATCATTTCAATTCTTATTTCCAGAGCAATGGTGCATAAAAGTTTAAAAATTTTCCTAGTGAGGTCCTCAGGCCTTTATCACCTCTCCTGAGGTGCTGGGGTTTCAGTTTTGCATCCCTTATCTTTAAATACTACCTCTATGCTGATGAATCACAAATTCTTTTTATCTCTAACCCTAACTATTCCCTGAGCTCTAGATCAATATATCCAACTCTTGGATTGGATTGATTGGAATAGCATCCTGAAAGTTGGAAAGGGGATGTGTGAGAAGACCCTAATGAAGCTGGGGACATTGAGACCCTGATTTCCGAGGAATCTTCTTTGCTAGTGGGAATGGCCTCTCCACCCTCCCCCAACTCCCACCTGAGGTGATTAACCCCACACTGCTTGAACAAACTCTAACGGCCTCCACTGTGGCAGTTTCCATGCAAACAATGCTGAGCCTCCTCAGGGCTTACCCCTACCACTTCTCTTTGCTTCTAGATCTATAACTAGACACAAGTCCCAGTAGGCCCCTAAAAGTGAGGCACGAAGTGTGATTGATCCGTGAAAAGGTATGCTACACAAAGAACTACTTCAGTTTTCTAACTTATAAAGGCAGAAATCCATGAAATATGTCTGGAATGGATAGTGAGTGAGGAATAATGGTGAAGGAAACATAAAGTTGAGTCAGGCCAAATTTATTGATATGAGTTCACTAAGTAGAGATTCTGCACTTATTGTTATAGCTCAGGGAGTAGAAAGGGCTCTAACAGTCTGTTAGGTTAGTTGGCTGAACCATGGACCAAAAGTGGTTCACAGTGAGTTAGAAATGCCAGGCTCGCTTTGGTTTAATGCAGAGGAAGAGACTCAAAGACTTAGGGAGATTGGAATGTTAGAGTGGGTTTGTCATTTAAGACCTACTCATCCACCCTGGAGAGTCCAGGCACATAGTTTTCACCATGACCATGAGAAATAAATTCATGAGAGAACCTAGGATCCTTGAAGAATTCTGTGACCACTCTTCCCTGTAAGCTAGATTTAACAGTGGGAACTGCAAGCACTGAATTGGGAAACCTAAATGTGATGGGGGTAATCTGTTCCTCAGGTGGTGGGCTACGTGGTAGCAACAACCACCAAAGGCAAGTTGGGTCGGGTTACTATTATGGACAGCAGTCAACATGGTTTTTGGGTAGTCTGACTCCTACAGACCTATGGCATTGGCTTGTTAATCGTGTTGCTCCTAAAAGTGAAATAGACAGGAAGTCTACTAAATTCTTACTTATCTGATAAGCATAAAATTTCTAAGTCAAATGAGCAAAAATCTAACCTGAATAATAAATACAGAGAATTATGACCCTCGGCCGGAACACAGATTTGAGCCACTTTATAGACCCAAAACCCCTTGAAAGAAGGGAGAAGGTAGTTTGGGTCCCCTTGAAGAAGGACCCTGGTACACTGTCAAAAATCTATACTGTTAATCTTTCTCCCAGCCATCCCCAAAGTCACCTATATAGCCTTTTACTAGGGTAACTGTGTACTGGGGAAAGGAAGTCTGGGGATGACTGGACACTGGCTCTGAATTAACACTAATTCCAAAATGTCACTGCAGTCCACCCAGCAGAGTAGGGCTTGTGGAAGTCAGGTGGTCAGTAGAGTTTTAGTCCAGATCAGTCTCATAGTGGGCCATGGACCTGTCCTGGGGTTGTTTCTTCAGTTCCAGAATGCATAATTGAAATAGATGTAGTCATCTAGTCAAGGAACTAATGTAAATGACCCACGGACATCAACAACAGGGTGGGGATTGACTGTGAGAGAGGGGGGGAGGTGGGCGGGGCAAGGGAGAGTAATGGGGGAAAGATGGGACACCTGTAATAGAAAAACAATTTTTAAAAAATGGGGAAAAAAAAGAAATAGATGTACTCAAAATATCTACACTGGTTCCCTGACCGTAAATGGGTATTATAGTGGGAAAGGCTAAACGGAAGCCACTAGAACTGCCTCTACCTAGAAAAAGTAGCAAACCAAAAGCCATGCCTTATTCCTGGAGGAAATGCAAAGGTTTGTGCCTTCATGAAAGACCTAAAAGAAGTGGGAATGGTGGTTCCCATCACATCCCCATTCAACCCACCTATTTGGCCTTTGCAGAACACAGATGGGTTTTGAAGAATAACAGAGGATTAACATAAACTCCAATTGCAGCTGCTGAATCAGGTGTGGTTTCATTGCTTGAGCAAATTAACACATACCCTGATATCTGGTACACAGCTAATGATCTGGCAAATGCTTTTTCTCCATACCTGTCAATGGGGGTCACCAGGAGCATTTTGCTTTTAGCTGGTAATGCCAGCAATTCACCTTCATTGTCCTACCTGGGGTATTTACTGACTCTCTAGCCCTATGTCATAATATAGTTTTGGAGCTCTTAAATCACTTTTCCCCTCCACAAGATATCACACTGCTCTATTGTATTGATGATCTTATGCTGATTGAACCTAGTGAGCATGAGGTAAAAATTCTCTAGTGGTAAAAATTAATGTTTCTTCTGCTTCAGTGAAATTTCTAGATGTCCCTAGTGGTATGGGGTATGTCAGGAAAGCTCCTGTAAAATGAAAAATAAATTGTTGATTCCAGCCCCCTCCTATAATAATAAATTTAAAAAGGCCCAACACCTAAGGGTCTTTTTGGATTTTCAAGGCAACCTATTCCTCATTTGTGTGTGCTACCCCAGTCCATTTACTAAGTGACCTGAACTGCTAGTTTCGAGTGGGCACCAGAACAAAAGAAACTGTGCAACAGCACTAGGCTGCTCTGCAAGCTGCTCCCCACTTGGGTCATATTACCCAGCAGATCCAATGGTGCTTGAAGTGTCAATGGCAGACAGGGGTGCCATGCGGAGCCTTTGGCTGGCCCCCATCGGGACAACACAGTGCGGGGCCTTAGGATTTTGGAGCGAATCACAAATAATGATTCTCCTTTGAGAAACAGCTCTTGGCCTACTACTGAGCCTTAATGCTTAACCATGGCCACCAAGTTAACATTTAACATGAACGTTTCATCAAGAACTGAGTGTTATTTGATCCACCAAGGCATAAAGTTGGACATGCTCAGGAGCACTTTATCATCATATGATATGTCCTGAAGGTATAAGTAAGTTATATGAAAAAGTAGCCCAAATTCCCATGGTCCCTCCTCCTGCTACACTGCCTTCTCCTCCCAGCCTGTACCTGTAGCTTCATGGAGAGTTCCCTACAATCAGCTGACAGAGAAAGTGGAGACTCGGACCTGGTTTATGCAATAGACGGTTCTGCAGGATATACAGGCACCACCTGAAAGTAGACGACTATGGTACTACAGCCTCTTTCTGGGACATTTAGAAGTAAAGCAGTGAGGGCAAAACTTCAAGAAGTGTACCTGGTTGTTCACTTTGGTTGAAAAGAGAAATTACCAGAAATGAAATTATGTATATCCTGATTCATGGGCTGTGGCCAATGATTTGGCTGGATGGTCAGGAATTTGGAAAGAACATGATTAGAAAACTAGTGACAAGGAAATGGGGGAAAAAAACATGAAAATATTTTTGTCCTGTGCGAATGTTTACCAAAAGGTGACCTCAACAGGAGAGGATTTTAATAACCAAGTGAACAAGATGATTCATTCTGTGGTTACTAGTCAGCCTCTTTTCCCAGCCACTCTTGTTATTAATGCCCAATGGGCTCATAAACAAAGTAGCCATGGTGGCAATGAGGAAGGGTTTGCATGGGCTCAGCAATATGGGTTTCCACTTATCAAGGCTGACCTGGCTTCAGTCACTGCTGAGTGCTCAGTCTGCCAGCAGCAAAGACCAACTCTGAGTCCCCAATATAGCACCACTCCCTAGGGTGATGAGCCAGCCACCTGGTGACAGCTTGATTATGTTGGACTGCTTTCATAATGGAAGGGGCAGTGTTTCATTCTTACTGGAATAGACATTTACTCTAGATAAGGATTTGCCTTCCCTGCATGCAATGCTTTTGCCAAAACCATCATCTGTGGACTTACAGAATGCCTTATCCATCCTCATGGTACTCGCACAGCATTCATTCTGACCAAGGAACTCACCTCACAACAATAGAAGTTCAACAATAGGCCCCTGCTCATGGAATTCTTACATGTCCCCCACCATCCTGAGGTAACTGTCCTGACCAATGTTGGAATGACCTTTTGAGGACTCAGTTATAGCACCAGCTAGATGGAAATACCTTGTAGGGCTGAGGCAAGGTTCTCCAGAAGGTTGTATATGCTCTGAATCAGGCACTGTTTCTCGTAGAGCTAGGATTCATGACTAGAAATCAGGACTGAGCAACACTCACTATGACCCTTAGGAACCCACTAGCAAAACTTCTGCTTCCTGTTCCCATGACTTTAGCTCTGCTGGACTCAAGATATTAGTTCCAAAGGGATGGATGCTTTCTCCAAAAGATATAACAATGAGTCCATTGAACTGGAAGTTTTAAGACTGTTGCCTAGCCACTTTGCACTCCTCATGCCTCTAAATCAACAGGCAAAGAAGAGATTTACTGGGCTGGCTAGGGTGATTGATCCTAACTATAAAGGAAAAGTTGGACCCCTTACACATGAAGAATTTAGTGCCTGGTGGATAAACAGTCTGCTCTAGAATGTTCTTCCCTCAATCTTTATATGGCTGGCTTCTTATTTATGGACTCAGCTCAAACTGACCTCTTCAGGAGGTCTTCCATGACTACCTGCATAAAGTAATGCATTGTTTCCACAACTGCAATCACTCTCTATTTTATTCATGTTCTATTTCCTTCCTGGCATTTCACATACTCTAAAATTATTTTTTATTTTCTTGTTTATCCTTTCCCCTGCTCCATAAAGCCCATGACTTTGTCTTATTTCTTCAGTACCGAGAACAGTGCCTGGTATATAGATGCTCCAAAAATACTTTTGAACAACATAAGAACTAATGGCATCCAAGGAAATTAGGCAAGAGAAAACCATGTGCCAAAGTTCAGGTGTGAGCAAGAAGGTTCCTGGAGAAGGACTCATTTTGCTACAAAGAAGAACTCAAAATTATATTTCTAGATCTGACAAGAGCATTCTAAAATATTTTATAATAATTATATTCTCTGTCTTAAAGTAATAACGATAGTATACAAATTCAGAAGGGGAATGTTTAAGCCTAATGTTTTGATTTAATTATGCAGACAAAATGAAAAATATGGATTTTTTTAGAGAAAGAGCACTACAAGTGACCCATATTGGCCCTAGTATAGTCCCTCTTTAAAAGAGTCAAAATGCAGTTTGGAATGTGTAGTTTAAAAGGGACTTGCTTGCATTTTAAGAACTGCAAAGACATATGTGCAGTCTGTGAAAAGGACTATACCATGCTATCACCCAGCAAAGCTCCTGGCAGTAAGGATGAAATGTAGAGGGATGTGAGGAACTTTGTGAGATGCTTTAGAATCCACATCACAGAAGTGATGTCAGGCCACACCCAGCAACAAACTGCCACCATCTGAGGTGACTTTCAGGAGGCAAGTGACAAACCACAATACTGTAACTTCTCACCCATTTGACTAAACAATCCCAATCTTGTGTTTATTTGGACTAGAGGCATAGAGTAGGCCTGTCTGTTCCCCATTACTAATTCACTTAACTGTACTTAGAAACTATTTGGGAATGGGGAACATGGCCCATATCACATCAGTCACAGATAAACACACACACACGTACCCTAGTTTATAAATAATAGGCCCTCCGAGAACCCACATGACATCCCAAGTGCTGGATGGTACTTCTGAAAGTTCTGAGAGAGTTGAAAATCACACACAGGCAAGCAAGTCCCTGCTGAATACACATCTAAGGAGCTGTGCATGCATTGTTTATTCCAGCAACTTTATGGAAGAAATTACACACAACAAATTAGTTTCAGATGGTAGGATATGAATAGCTGATGTGCAGTATAAAGGAAAATGAACTCCCCTTTTTGACCCAACTACTTCCCATCTCAAGGCATCTCAGACTCAGAATCCAGATATAATTCAGTTTTGAAAATGCAAAGATCAGAAAGTTAATAAGTGGTGAGGATTAGAGATTTCAAAAAGCAATTGATCAGTATTGCTAACTCATTATATTGTGCTATGATTTTTGGTTGTTGTTGTATGTAAAACAATGGGTAAAATTGACCTCATCTTCCTTGCCTTCACTTTGTACAATAAAAAATAAATCTCTTCCTGACATTTCCTACCTGTATAGAATTTCTGTAATAGATTGAAATCAACACACATTTTAAGACCTCATGGTGTACCACTCTGGGACAATCATTTATATTCCTGGAAGAGACATAATGTCCTATTTCACCCAACCAATCTTTTATTTTTAATTAATGCAGTAAAACTGACTTCTCTTGATGTATAGTTCTATGAATTTCACTACATGTGTAGTCATGGAACTGCCACTACAATTAGGGTATAGAACAATTCTGTCACCCCCCAAAATACTATGGCGCTATTACTTTAACTACTGTCAAACCATGACTCTGTTATCTGTCACTACAGTTTAATCTTTTCAAGAATGTTATATAACCTTTATCACGTAAATTTTCACTCAGCAAATGCCTTTAAGATTCATCCAAATTGTTACTTAATAGTTTGTTCCTTTTTACTGCCCAGTAGTATGCCATTTATGGATCTATCACACTTTGTTTATCCACTTAGCCATTGAAGGATACTTGAGTTGTTTCCAGGTTGAAGCAATTGTGAACAAAGCTGCTGTAAACATTTGTGTACAAGTTTGTTGTGAACATAAGTTTTCATTTCTCTAGGAGTGGAATTACTGGGTCACATGGTAAATGTATGTTTAACTTTACAAGAAACTCCCAAACTTTTTCCAGAGTGGCTGTATATAATGTCTTTCACCTAAGTAAAATAATGAACTATTAAAAGTGATCCCCAGTAGCTTATTCACTTGTGTTTAGGTGATTCTAAAATGTTACTCACCATGATAAAATATTGTCTCTAAAATAATCAAACATTTGACTTCCTATTTTTTTCACTTTTAAAACTTCAATCAAGTATTCAGTATTATAACATGATTTTTTAAACAAAATTAGATGCTTGACAATTGTAGAAATGTAAAGCCTGTTGAATCTACTCATGAGGAAATTTTAATGAGAAAGGGAGAACCAGGGGAAAGTTTTTTTCACAACTAAGTCTGAGCAATTTAACCCAGTGTCATATGCATCAGGTCCAATTTTCAATTCATAAATAAGCCTCTGCTCCTTTCCTCCAAAAACTTCCACCCCAGGCTAATTGCAGAAGAAATCAGAACATGAGAGCCAGCCAAAAAAGATTCACAGTTGCCACTCTTTAGTTGCTACTTTAATGCGAACCACATGTGCAAGATACCACCCAGGAGACAACTGACCAGTGTGCTCCGCAAAAAGGAACATCACCAGAAAATGATCTGTGAGATAGCTCATTCTCTTGGACAGGCTGAACCCAGGAAAAAGGTTGATAGAATTTTTGCTCTTATATAAATACATGTTGGTCCAAAGATGAAATGCTTGGACAGAAATTAATCTGTAGCAATAAAGTTGAAAAACAGTGACATGAATTAGTCCTTACTACTTATTATCTTAGCCACATGCCCTGCAATCAGTTTACCATCAGATTTGGGAAGTTCTTAGCAATGTTAATATGAGTAAAAATCCTGCAAAGGAATTGGAAGAAAGGACATAGCGATGAGTGTAATTATTAAATAATAATGCTAATACTCATTAGCTGCTTCCTACTAGAGGTAACCAGCATTGTTCCAAGAGCTCTACACTCAGCATCTCATTATATCCCTAATTTACTGGGTAGGGATTGCCTCTACTGTATTAGCTCAAGCTGCCATAAGAAAATATATATACTGGTGACTTAAACAATGGGAATTTAATTCACGGAGTTCTGGAGAAGAACAAGATCAAGATACCAGACAATTACGTTCTTTGGGAGAGTTCTCTTCCTGTCTTACAGATGGCCACCTTCTCACTGTGTCCTCACATGGTGGGTAGAGAGAGAAAAAGAGAGAAAGAGGAGGAGGAGAGAGAGAAGAGAGAATACAGAAGAAGTGAGAAAGCTCTTTGGACTCTTCTTATAAGACTAATCCCATCATGAGGCCATCAACCTTAAGATATTATCAGACCTAATTAACTTCTAAAGGCCTCATCACTCACCTCCAATACCATTACATTGGAGGTTAGGGCTTCAACATATGAATTTGAGAGAAACACAATTCAAACCATAGTATCCACTTCTTTTTTAAATTTTATTTATTTATTTTTAGAGACAGGGGAAGGGAGGGAGTAAGAGAGGGAAAGAAGCACCAATGTGTGGTTGCCTCTTGCGCACCTCCAACTGGGGACCTGGCCTGCAACTGATGCATATGCCCTGACTGGGAATCAAACCAATGACCCTTTGGTTTGCAGTCTGGCACTCAACCCACTGAGCCACACCAGCCAGGGCAACATCTACTTTTAAAAAACTTTTTTCAAACTATAAGAGAAAGTTTATTTAGAAAGTCACAGAAGTAGAAGTGAGCTGTAGAAGGAATGGGCTCAGAAAACAAGTTACAGTAGCAAAAAAAAGGGGGGGCTCTTAGAGCTGAGGAGAAAGAGGTGCAGGGAAAAGGCAACTGGGGGTAGTAGGTAGGAAAAACTATGAACATGCTCCATGGAGAGAACCACCAGCATTCACTTTACAAATAAATATTTTGAGAGGTTACAGAATTTACAATGGATCATTTAATCAGCAGTCAGAACAGGTTGAACTTGAATCCAGGGCTATGACTCTAGAGAATAATATTTATTTATTTATTGACTGCCCACTAAGGTCTGAGTACATCTACACAATATTGCTAATCCTCACAGAAAATCTTCCAAGTCAATATTCTTTATGGACACTCTGGCCCAACTTTGGAATCATCTGAACCTAATTTATTACACATAATGTATCCTAGTGGTTCTAAAAGTATGGTTCTCAGACTAGCATCATCATCATCTTTACCTGGAAACTTGCTAGAAATGCAAGTTCTTAGGCCAACTGGCAGACCTACTGAATCAGAAACTCTGATGGTGTCCACAATTTCTGTGTTTAAACATGTCTTTATGTGACCTGACCCATACTAATGTTTGAAAACCATTTGTTCCATAAATTTATTGGAATAATTAATATATTCAAAACTCAATAATAAGTGGTATACCCAAGAACAAACTACACATCTGTTTGGTGCCAACACCTGTGGCCTTTGCTATACTAGACTGCCATATCCAACTTTACCAAGGAAAGATCTTGGGGATGGAACTTATTTTAAATGAAGTGTGATTGTCGAGCGCAATTCTGAATTCTGCTTTTCCACTATAATGCTTATCATTTCTCCTACCAACAGTAATGTGATACAGAGAAATATCTGAAGGACAGACCCGAGAATTGACAACGGTACTTTCCACTAACTGAAAAATACCTTGTGGTATGAACTGAAAATTTATAAAAATGATCGGGCCTAACAATTATGTATCTCACTTAGTGAAAATGAGAAGTAACCTAGAATGTAGAAACAGGAAGCATGGGACAAATTTGCTTCTTTAAAAAAGCAAATTAATCAATCACTACTTTATCTACATATGCTGTTGCTGTATAGTTACATGATTTTTCCCCTCAAAGAAAAAAAAAACACATCAATACATATCATTTTGGAAGTCTGGATAATTTACATAAAGGGATAGAAGTCTTCATATAATAGAAATATCTAATTTTTGGAGAGCGGTGAATGAAGATTCTTGATCTCACACCAAGAACTACTAAAAATAATTTACAAAGCCAAAGCACTTTGAAAGGGGTTATTTCCAATGCAAACATGGTCACCTACTCTTGTGAGAATATCACCGTCACCTCTAAAGCATTTTATTAATATTAACTATTATGAGCGTGTGTTAGTTACAGCACTAAGCCTTTTAAATGTGGTAAAACTCTTTTAATCATCATAAATATATGATAGGTTCTATGATTATCTCCATTTCACAGATGAAAAAAAATTGAGACTCAGGTTAAGCAACTAGCCACAGCTCCTCAGTCAGGAAGTGTAGGATACCAAGGTTAAGCCTATTAAAGAGCGTGAGCTAAACTTTCATTCAGACAGGGACGCTTGGCTCTGGATGATTGGGCTCAGTGTTGCTCTGTATCTGAGTTGGTTCCATCTGTGAGCCTGCCTGACCCTCGGGTGGGACAGCACAGCCTTCATAGCCGGGGCACTCCATCCGGATAGAATGAAGAGCAGCAAAGTGATGACGCAGCGTACCTGACGGGACTGTCAATCTAGTGGGAGACACAGATCAAAGTGATAGAGTGGGAGCTGTGGTTCTATTTGCTTGTTTGTTTTCCACTTGATTCTTGAAAATAGACCTTTTAATCATTCATTGTGTGGTTTTGTTAATTTCACTGACTCCTCACACATTTAAGTCAATGAGGCAAGGATTAGCAAGACCTCTGGATGTTCAAACTTCTCATATGGAAGAGGAATTTAAAATCCTTTGAAAACATCACAGGCCATCAGAAAGATTTTCATAGTTTCTTGCCTCAGAGTTGTAGATGGATGTGACTTAAGCCCCAATTGGGAAAGACTTTATGTGATTTATAATAGCAGTTACTCTTTCAAGTAAACTTCTCATACTCTTTTATTCCATCTACCAAAAACAGAAAACTGTTGAAAACAAATCCGAGAAGCAGAACATGTTGAGGTGAAGAGGCTTTTTCCAAAGAAACTGTTGTGCATGATTTTTAATTCTGTCCTGATTTGGAAAGTTCATCTGAGTCTAGGATCATTTTGTGCAGCTGACAGGAAGTTTGCTCAATGGCTTTTGCCTTTCACAGCCCCCACTCTCCTTATCTCTACAGGCAGATTTTCCACCTTCGTTTGTTTCTCCCTGCCTCTTCCTTCCCTTCACACATGCTTCCACTCCTCCCATCCCCTTTGATTCTATTCATTGACACCACTGTTAGAAAAGGAAGAAAAAGGTTTTTTTTAAATGACATTCTGGTGCTTTTAGTGCACTAATTAAGAGTCTGGTTAGACTTGTCATCATCGCATGCCCGCGGTGTCTGGACTCTCCAAAGCAGTGTAGATTAAGAGCCTCTTATTTTGATTCCCTCTTTCAGTCCCTCTGCAAGCATGTGAGCTCACTGAATATGCTGGGAGCTTCAAACAGAGCAAAGACTTGGTCCCTGCCCTCAAGGAGCTCATGATTGCCTGTGTGTCTGCGTCGCAGGGGTGGGGGGTGGGGTTGTGGTACAGTATGTTTATGAGTAACAAAGCTCTTTTTAATTAATCTGGACCCAAGTTGAGACATTTAAGGCAATTTTCCTTAAATCCCTTCTTTGAAAGACATCCTATCAGGCGTCAAATTCAAAACAAATCTCCCTAGGTCGATGGTAAGCTTTCTGGTAAAACTGTGGGTTTTGGAATCAGACCCACTTAAGTCCAAATCACAACTCTGCCTTGGACAAGTTATTAAATTTCATAGTCTCATCTCTCTTTACTGTAAAACAGAAATGACACCTACCTCCAGAGTCTGCATGAGGATTAAATTAGAAAGTGGAGTACAAAGTACCTGACCTAGCTCCTGGTACACAGGAGGCGCTCAACAAAGGTTCCCCCCATTTCCCTCCCTCTTCTCTTTTCAGGCCTCACAGGTTTATTACTGATAGGACACAAAGGAGAGTCTAATAATATTAAACACTTCAACTTCACCTACTATGTCCCAAGCGCTATTTTAAGCTCTTTATGTATTTAACTCATTCGATTCCTCCTAAAAACACTGTGAGGTAAGTGCTATTACTATCATCTTCATTTCATAGATGAGGAAACTAAGGCACAGAGATGCCAAGTGACTTTCCAGGGCCACACAGCTAGTGTATGGTAGGGCTATGGTTTGTGCCCAAGTTGGCTAGCTCTAAACCATAGTACTATTAGGAGACAGATCAAGAGAGAGGAGCTACCACAGCTGGAATGAGAGTACACAAACCAGCAGTCCTCAGATAATGAGCTTTGTTTGGTATATATGGTGTTTTAAAAATCAAGAGAATCCACATTAAAGTCTGTATTTCTGACTTCTTTCAAAAACAGTTGGAAAATCCTGGCATGGCAAACAAGCCGCTGACTGAGCAAGTAAGTGTTCTCTAACTTGCTACAGCTGCCGTTAGGTAGGGTCTGCTTCACTTCTGACCTGCAAACACATTTGAGTTTGTGAGCCAGAATTAGGCAATGCTCTCTTGTCCATAAAGAAATAAGAAATATGTTCAATGTACACCCAATGGTTGAAACGCTTAAATGACAAAAGGACAAATGAATGGAGGAAAGAGGTCTCAGCAAAAAGCAATTAACCAGCAGGTTCAAATTACAACCACTTATTTTAGCTTGGATGAGCCTGTGAGCCATAAGTGCAGAAATTGTAAACTCCTGCTCTCCACGTCCTCGCACTTAAACAAAAAGCCAAAAACGTAGGCTTCCTTGTACATTATGGGGCTAAGGCCCATTTGCCTTCAGTGTTTTAAAAAAAAGGCTTGTTTGGCAGCTAGTTTAAATTTTCATGTACTGTTTAACCCAAACAACATTTAAACAATTTTTTTTCTTCTTTTAGCTCTTTAGGACTCTCTGATTGGCATGATCTTGGAAAGTAAACAGGTGTTCGGATGCTCCTTGACTTATCATGGTTTGACTTACAATTTTTGTAAATTTGTGATGGTGCAAAAGCAGTATGCATTCAGCAAAAATCGTATTTCAGGTTTTGAATTTTGATCTTTTCCTGGGCTAGCGATACACGGCATGATATTCTCTCCCAGTGCTCAGCAGTGACAGTGGCCTGCAGTTCCCAGTCAGACATGGAATCACAAGGGTAAACAACCAATACTTTGCACTGTACTATGTTGCCAGCGTTTTTTGGATATTGTGTTCTGAGCATATGTAAGGTAAGCAAGCACAAACTATTATGTTTGGTAGGTTTTGATGCATTTTCAACTTGATGTGTTTATCAGTACATAACCCCATCATAAGCTGAGGAGCATTTGTATAGCAAAACTCTCCTAGTAACCTAGAAACTGTGGGGAAAGGAAGGATCATCTAGATTTACAAGTAAAGAAATAGGCTAAAAAGTTATCCAAGACCACAGCCAGCTGACCCAGCATATTCTGAACTGGTCTGCATTCTTTCCAAGACTTCACACTACTTTCCTCAGAACCTATCTACCTGATAATCATATTAAAAGATCTATGACATCACCATTTGTACCACAATGATATCACACACCCAGCATTTAAAAGTCTTCGTAACAGATATGTCTTTGGTCAAGAGGGAGCTCTGAGATTACTCATTAATGACCCTGCCTTTGTAAATGTGAATTGTGTTCTGTGTTACCTTCTCAGTCTTCTTATACTGAAATTAGAAAAAGCCTCATCTTTTTACCAGTTCATGATCATTTTATTATGAACCTGCAGTAATGCTTGTTATCCTTACAAATTTCTAAGTGAAATTTTTAAAAATTATTTTCCTTTTCTAATCTTTCCCATCCTTCCTTCTTAGAAGTACACAAAGCATTTCAACCACTCCCAAATTTCCTCTTGTAATACCCTTAATGATTCCGAAATATTTTGTTATTCCCCAAACACCGCCCTAAAGACAAATCACTGGACTCCAGGCTCTTTACACTGCCAAGTTGAACAGATTTCAAATGTTCTATCTAACCAAACTCTAACTTACAACAAAGACACATATAGTAGACAATGTACAAGATATTCCAAAAATACCAAGGCAACAGGGGAAAAAATATGTCATCAATAGGTCCTCCTAAAACTTCTTATAATCTGCAGTAATTATTTTTATCAAGATCCTGTAACCTGATCAGAGCACACACGTGTATACCCTGTAACTAATAACATAAGTCAACTTTCATTTTAAAAATGTATTAACTTAAGATTTTTCACATCCAAAATAATTAATGTTTCTAAATTTATGATTGTTTCTCTATCTTACACATTGGAGTATCTATAAGAACTTGAGAAGAAACAAAACAAGAAGAATGATCTTAGCATGATAAAAGTTAAAAAAATAAAAGTTAAAGTTATTTAAAATGAAATCTTGCTTTTTGAATTAACCATTCCATGTCATGCTATGAACGTGAAAACAGAACATGGAAAAAGCATTTTCCAAAGGGATATGGGACCTACTAGGATTTCCTTTGATGTTAAAAAATAGCCCAGGAAAGAAAAGTTTTCAGAATGACACCAACAGAGTTAGGCACCTTTTCCACTAGAAGACTCACCAAAGGGCACACTTCCCCTGACTTCAAATTTTTGATTCCAGACCCATTTCTTACCCAAGTTTACTGAGAGTTTTGCTAAGCTTCAAGCCAATTTCATCTAGAAGACCTTTGGAAATATTTAAAGTTTATGGTAAGTTTCTCTTATTATTTTCAAAATCATATGAACGTAAAACCAAACTGCATGAAGCCACCTAAAAATAATTAAATTTAATTTTTTAAACTATAATGTCTTAAAGACAAGTATTCTTTTTCTCCATCACCATTGTATTGCTTGCACTTTGAATAATGCATAGCATATAGTAGAAATTTAATAAATTAAGTACTTGTATGAATAAACTGAAAAAAAATTTCACATGACCAATGGGACAATTCTACAAATATTCCCATGGCCCTGCAATTTTCAAAAGTTTCATCACACAATTCCCCTACTGGCTCTTTTAGTTCACTAGTCATAAAGCCACATAATAAGAAAGGGAAAAAATCCCAGAGACAGGAAAGCAGTTTGCCCTGTCCATCAAGTTACATATTTAGTTTTAGAGCTAAAGGGATCCTGGAAGTTGCTTTTGAATTCTCTCATCTTAGATATGAGGAAAATGAAGTCTATGCTCACAGGTTAGGTGACTTATCTATCTGAGATTTGCCAGCCCCCTTCCTATTGTTATTTCCTATACATGTCCTTGTAGTGAATTCCCACCGCTTCCCCCAAAAAAGTGGACTTGAGGATTTCATTCTTAAAATATTCCCAGAAATGTCAGGTGACTTCTGTTGGGATATGGTGGAAGGGGCCACAATTTTAATATAACCTAATAGCCAGGGGGTTTGCTCAACTGAAAGTATGTATTGAATAACCTACCAGGTCCTTGCTTTGGAGGAAGCTCTTTTAGCCTGTATGAAAACTTCAAATGTTTCATTATTCTACATCATTGCATTAATAGCTCCAGGTAGGGAAAAATAACATTTTTCCTGTAAGCATTAAGACAGAGAGGGGGGAAAAATAAACCTAATTTGGCCACAAGAGGGCAGCTACATTTCCTCCTTGATCTTTGCAGTCCTAAACCATGACAAACGGCATTTCAGGACTCAGCCTAACATAAAAATCACCAACAGCACCTTTCAACTGAATCTTCAATATGTCACAAAACATTCTCTCATGGTGTTTCTTAGGATTTTTGTTGTTGTTGTTGTTTAGTTATTAAAAAATTATTTTGCAACTTCTTTCCAAATCTAGAGAGCCCTCTTTTAGAACTCTAGCCAATATTACCATCTACAAAGATCTTGGGAAACCAATAAATTGTTAGGTTAATTGGAAACCCACAGAAAATGTTTTATTTTAATTATGTTTGACCCCAGATAAAAATAAATACAGTAATGGTCATCTGATTCTGCCACACTTAATAAAGCTTGCTCTAAGTGCTTTACAGGATTTGCCAAATAGTTTCCTCATTTTGTAGCCTTCATTTGTCTTTTTCATTGTCATGATATCCTAAAATGTTTCAAGTCAAAATTTATTGTAGAGTTTTATCACTGAGCTAAACAGTGGGAGGTCTGCAAACAAACAAATAGCAAAGATTAGTGATAGCTAAATTTCGTATCTTTACAGTTCTACAGCAACATAATATCAAATTTATTTATTTGTTTGTTTATTTATTTATAGGTAAATAGAGTAGGAAGTAAATTTTAAAAGTAAATGCTAGATTGTGTGTGTACTCACTAATAATTTATAGCTAGTTTGAATGTTTTCTCTCTTTTTTTGTGTAGTTTTTAAAGATTTACATATTTTCTTCACATTTTTTTGTGGGCCTTCCCCTAAACATGCTATTTAAAATTGCTACTGCTTCTTTTCCTGATGTATTCTGTCCCTATTCCCTGCATTTTTCTCTATAACATTTACCAACAACTGACATATTTTATATTTTACTTGATATCTTTTAGTCTTCTTCACAAACACCTCCTCCTCAACTAAAACAAAAGCCCTATGACAAAGAGAATTTTGTCTGATTTTTATTGCCATGTTCTCAGAGCTTAAGAAAGTACTTAGCACATTGTAGGAACTCAATTCAACTTGGTGAAGTCACAAAAATTGGATCATTTTCACTAGAAACTAATATTTTTAAATCTATAGTATTGCTAAATTACTTTAGTACATTTAAGGAAACCTTAAAATAGATAATAATCAGAATAAAACATATTTTTTATTGATTGATTTTAGGAAGAGAGGGAGATGAGGGGAGAGAGAGAGAGAGAAACATTAAATTTTTTTTTTTTTTTATTGTTCCACTTATCTATGCATTCATTGACTCTTTGTTGTATGTGCCCTGACCGGAAATCAAACCCACACCCTTTGTGTACTGGGACAACGCTCTAACCAACTGAGCTACCAAGCCAGGGCCAAGGCATATTTCTTAAAGCATGTATCATAAACAATACTTGAGTTCATTATTGTTACCAAGTATCCTCTTGGATGTTCATACCCAATAGGATTCTGTTTTTCAGAAGTCAATCAAACCTGAATTAAATTCTCAGTGAACATGGTCCTTCAAAAGTTGTCACAGCATCACGTATGCAAAGCAGTGGCATAAGAAAAAGATCAAGGTCTAAGCAATTAGGAGTTTAAACTTCCAGTTCTGCCTCTGCCACTAGATAACCATAAGTTAAACAATCCATTTAAACTGCTAATGTCTAATGTACTCATCCAAAAAATGGGTCTGACACCACCTCTTCCTCTATGAAAAAATTTTGCTTCAATCAACAGTGCTATGAAAATTGGAAAGCCATATGCAAAATAATGAAACTAGATCACAGTTTGTCCCATGTACAAAAATTGATTCAAAATGGACCAAAGTCCTAAATATAAGGTGTGAAACAATAATTTATAAATTGTTCTTAGAAAATGATTTATAAATTTGACCCCAAAGGCAATGGAAGTAAAGGCAAAACTACACGAATGGGATTATACCAAACTAAAAAGCTTCTGCACAGCAAAAGAAACTACCAGCAAAACAGAGACAACCAACTGAATGAGAAATGATACTTGCAAACAACAAGTCTGACAATGGTTTAATATCCAAAATATACAAAGGACTCATACAACCTAATGCCAAACAAACAATCCAATTTAAAAAATGGGCAGAAGACCTGAACAGACACCTCTCCCAAGAAGACATACAAATGGCAAATAGATATATGAAAAGATGCTCAACTTCACTACCTAGTAAGGAAATGCAAATTAAAACTACAATGAAATACCACCTGACTCCTATTAGGCCATTATCAACAAGACAAGTAATAAGTGTTGGAGAGGTTGTAGAAAAAAAGAAACCGTTATTCACTGCTGATGGGAATGTAGACTGGTACAGTATGGCAGTTCCTCAAACAATTAAGAATAGAGTTACCATATGAACCAGCAACCCCTCTTCTGGGTATCTACCCCAAAACTTGAAAACATTTATTCACAAAGATATAGGCACCCCTATTATTCATGGTGGCCAAGACATGGAGACAACCAGTGTCCTTCAATAAAGGATGGGATAAAGATGTAGTACAGTCCTGACCAACGTGGCTGAGTTGGTTGGGTGCCATCCCAGAGGAAAGGGGTGGGGAGTAGTGAAAGGTAAAGGGCACCAAATATATGATGATGGAAGATGATTTGACTATGAGTGGTGAGCACACAAGCAATATACAGATCTTGTATCATAAAAATGTACACTTGAAACCTGTATGATCTTATTAACCAACTTCACTCTAATAAATTTATTTTTTAAATAAGATGGGAAATTTTTAAATTTGTAAAAAAGAAAAAAGAATTTTGGAGTCCCATAAAATGGTAAAATGTGAAAGTATCCTGGTAAGTATGGAGTATTTTTCAAGTGCAACATGTTATTAAAATCAATGTTTCTTGTTCTCTGCTATGTAGTGCCTCCATTTGGTAGGGCCAGTCAACTATAATTAATGGTATAAGAGACAGTCATAAGCTGGATGTGGTTCTGTCCATCAAGATGTGTTTGTCAGGCTCTTCTTAGAACCCAGTCCCCAGGCCTTCTTCTCATCACAGCTGGCTTTGTTTGACCCTAGAAACTCTGCCCTATCCTGTCTCCAGGATAAATCCTAATTAGAAACAGAAGACATTTATGGGAGCTCTAGCTCCATAACAAGGAATTTGCATCATGTGCACCCTTGCTTGTAACTGGGCATCTTACTTATTTTCCTACTAAAAATCAGATTAAGAATTCACCTCCTCTTGGAAGCATTTTCACAATAGGTATTTGTCTTAGTGTGTTCAGGCTGCTATAACAAAATACTTTAGTCTGTGTGGCTTAGAAACAACAAAAGTTAATTTTCATAGTTCTGGAAGCTGGGAAGTCCAAGGTAAAAGTGCTGTCCAAACCCCAGTTTCAGGTTTATAGATGGTTGTCTTTTCCTTGTGTCCTCAACATGGGATCTCTTATAAGGACACTAATCCCATTGATGAAGGCTCTCCCCTCATGACCTAAGCACCTTCCAAACGCCCCACCTTCAAATACTGCCACATTGGGGATTAGATTTCAACATATTCATTTAGGGGACACAAATATTCAGTCTATAGCAATATCCAGTAAATATTTGTTGAACAAATGAATGATAAAAGGCTTTGTGCCAGTGTCCCCCTAGGAGTGCAGCTCTGCCAGGCCCTTGCAGTACACCCTTCTCATAAATCCTCTCACCTGCTGACAGATTTTATGCTGTAGGCTGACCAATTAGCCGTCTACACTTCTGAGGATTGCCTCTTCCTCAATTCTTACCACTGTATTTAACCACCATTAGGATATCTCAGTTATTCCATTAGACTCTGTTAAGCCAAATGCTTGCCTGATCTGTTTTTGTTAGCCATACCCAGCAGATACCATAGCCTACTTGCTACTCTCTACTACCCTAGAATATTTAGAGCAGGTCTATGTCCTCAGGGCCTGCCTCACTTGGTCCCTATTCCAACTCATGGTTTATCCCAGACCACACAACCCTAACTGTAGTTAATTGAAAAGATGCTGCTTAGTCATGCCTATCATGGGCAGAGCCCTGAGAGCATACAAAACAGTGTCAGCAATCCTCAACTTCAAAAAATGTTATGTTCCAAAAATTTCTTTGTAAATAGGTTCTCTAGCATTTGGGAATGCATTTCCCAAGCCATCACAAACAACTAATCTATTTTAATAGTCATTCCTTCAGAAATATTCATTGAGTTATCTCTCTACTTTGTGCTAGTCACTGATCTTGGCACAGGGGCAAAAAAGAGAAATAAGACTCAGTCTCCCTCCTCCAGAAATTCACAGAATAACAAAGGAGAGAGAGGTAGAAGTAAATAATGTGTATGCAATGCAATATGTATAAAAATAGAGGACTGTCCACAGTACAGCAAAGACAAGCCAGAAGAGGTGATCCCTCTGCCTGGGAGGATCAAGCAGGTTCCACAAACAGACATTCCTGCTGAGGCCTGAAGAATGAGGAAGTGTATACCAGGCAGATGAGTGGAGAAGGGTGTTCCTGCTATGTGATTGTCAGGCTGCCAAACCAACACCCAAGCATCAATTTAACCCCTGTGGTAGCTCTGCCAATGCTGCAGTACTGTCAGAGATAGAAAGAAAGCAGGTTTTTGTAGGCTGGCCTGGGAAAACTTGTTTGTGTTAGGAGATTAGTTCTAAAACCTTCAATAAAACAGAATTGACCCTGGGCTCATGCCAACATTCATTCACCACCACTAGCACCACTCATCATTTGGGTCAAATAAGAAAAGCAATTCAGTAACAGAAGGAGCAATTCTTGCACTTTTGCTTTGTTGTAAAACACTGGTTGATTGTGTGAATCCAATGTCTGCACACACTAGACAGGTCCACACCCGAGGAGCTTAACAACTAGCTGTATAGACAAGACTTGTGCATATAAAGAAACTAATAGCCCAAGGCAGTAGCTTCCAAAAGAATGACACATGCTATAAGCACTATACTCCTAGCCATTGCTGCTTTCTTCAGAGAATAATTCAGTTTAGTTCCACATATGTTTTATATGAAATGCCCACTACAGGTCTGTTGATATAAGGCTGCATTCTGAATTTCACAGGGCAATATCCACCAAGTTCTGTAAATGCAAATAAATTTTTCTCTTAAAGGTATTAGGTTAAGTCAACTTTGGAAAGACTCTGGGGAGCCTAATTAATAGGAATTTTGTTTTGCTCGATACGGGAAACACATCAACACCAAATAGGTATTAGAGAGAATTTCCCACCAGTTGGAGCTGTCCAAATTAGAAAGAACCGCCTTGGGAGGTAATAAGTTTCCCGTCAGGCTAGATAATTATTTGGCAGTGATTTTGTAGGGGTGACTCAAGCATTCAATGACCAGTAGGCTCTCTTCCAAGCCTGTGATTGTGTGAACTTCTACAGCTCCCCCTTGATAGCACAATAGATGAATCTGGAAATCTGCACTACAGAACTGTCACATATTGAAGATTAGCCATGAGTTGGGCTCACTCAGGATATCAGAGTCCAATTTGAATGGTGGTGAGAAAACAGAGAGAATGGGAACATATAACTTCTACCAAGAGCCTGACCAAACTTCTGAGTTCAGAGTGCCATAATGCCAAAATTCATTAGTAGTCAAAGGAGATTGTGGGCTCCCCAAGACAGACTAACTAAGGAACAAAAAATGTGGCCCCTTGAAAAAGAGATATAAGGATTCCAGGATATTTTGAAAGACCCATTTGATGCTGACTCTCCTGGCCCCCACTCTGAGGAATTCTCTTGGACAGTCAAACATTAAAATTCTTGAGAATCTCCAAGCAGAAGTGTTGTCAAAATGTACCCCAAAAGACAGCATTTCCAAAGTGAAACACGCAAAGGGCAGACAAAGCAGAGTTATACAGAAATCCTAAGTAAAATGTTGCAGGATGGTGACTGTAAACGGCAGGCAACAGTATGAAGATCCTGGGCAACTAGGAACAAGCTGTTTAAAATCCTGGCATCACACAGTACATCAGAACAGATTGCAAAGGGTGTAATTCAGTGAATTCCAGGTTTCCTGCATCAGAAACAAGGTTGCTGTGTTGATGCAGACATGTTGGTTAACATACTGTCAAGTAAGAGTAAGAGCCCACATTTGGATCTCTATTTAACCAATTCTGTGCTCTGTAACTGAAACAGTTGACTCCTATGAGCTCCAGAAAGTAGAAGAACTGAATTAGAATATTTTTATCAAGTCCCTTCCCACTCTAATATCTGTAATTCCAATGCACAAAGGAAAATATCTTAACATGGAAGAAAACAGTTATCAGAAAGTGCACCCCAAAACATGTTGGAGGAAACTAAATAAAGCAAAAGCCTTGATTCCTGAATTTTCATCTGTGACTTCCTTTTCTAATCCTTTTAGGACTAAATTGTGATTTAAATAGTTAAGCCAAATGAATGAAAGTGAAACCAATATACCACACACCATCAGCATTCTTATTTTCGTGAGAAAATAAAACAAATATGTATTATTTGATCATGTAGGAAAACTCAATCTACAAAGCTTCTATAGACAAAGTCCCTTTAATCAATAGGGGTTCTGCCCAGTACCCAGGGAAACCCATCAAGGGGAGCCAAATTATTTCTTTTTTAAAAAGCTATCAACTTTTAACATTACAAATCATTTGCTAGTCTCAAGAGAATTGCCTAGTATTGCAAAACTTGATAATTACTGATTCATGACTGATTTAGGGAAAACATCGGCTTAAGTAATCAGGCCAGAGTACTGCTGCTGACCGCAATGCTGGCAAGAAACCTGCCCTTTCTTTCATCGTTCCTTTCATGAGTGTTTAACATTCTACAACATTTAGCTTTCAGCATATTAACAGTGGTCTGGTTTTTCCAAAAGTTGGGAATTCAGAACAAACCAGTTACGTGCTATCAAGCACCAATATTTTTTTTGTGACTTTTATTCAAGTATCACTAACTGGAAACACAGGAAATTATAAGAAGGTGATTCCAGAAGTCAGACTTGGTAGGACATGGGTTTGGGGTTGTTGTTGTTGTTGTTTGGTTTTTGTTTTTTGTTTTTTTTTTCTATAAAATATCATATCTCAGATTCTTTAAAAGGACTCTACAAACACAAAAAATATCTCTTCTATAAATTGACAGTACGTTCTGTATAAACTAGCAGAAAGAATTTAATTAATGTTTGGGGAAATCCTACACACCACAAGCTGCACATACTGCATCAGGAAAGAGCACTTCTCTTGCAGTAAGCTTTGCTAAACACGCACTTTAGTTGGTGAGCAGATAACAAGCACTTTAGAATAAATATGTTCATCTGTTAAATGCGTCAGGGAGGATATTTTCTGCAATGATATGTGACTCTCATATCTGCAGAGAGAAAGTTATTCCCTCTCTGTTGGAATTGTTTTTCTGCTTAAAATTAAGAAATTAAGACTATTTTCCTTTCTGCACAGGAATTACAGAGAAATTCAAGCCAAAATACTGTTCCACAGATTCAAAGAAACTGCCTTTAAAACTGTATCAGATTTTCTTTTCAGATCTTTTCTAAGATTCTGCTTTCTAAATAAACATGCTTTTGTTACTGAAAGTTAAACCCTTGTCATCAATTTAGTTTCTACTACAGTCTTTAAATGCATGTATCACAGAAATATATAAATTGGAGATTTACTCACTAAGATATACCACCAATTTTTGGAGTAAAAAAGTTAAGTATTTAAAGAGTGAACATTTTCTTCTGGTCAAGAGGCCTGTGTCGGTAAACACAGTTCCCCCCCCCCCCCCCTTGCACAACCAGATCAAAATTACAACTAAACTATAGAGCACCCAGCATCCAGAACCACAGAAGTTGAGCTGAATGGAAGTTCTACAATGACAGAATTAAAGAAAAAACTACACCAAGACTGGTAGGAGGGGCAGAGATGCAGAATGGGCTGGTCCCACACCCATGTGTGGTGGATAAAAATCGAGAGGAATATCTAAGGAATGAGGGCTCCCAGTCCCACACCAGGCCCCCTAGCCCAGGGTTCTAGGGCCAGGAAGACAAGTCTCCATAACTTCTGTCTGTAAAAAACTAATAGGTATTGAGGCTGTGGAAGACAGAAACTTCTGGAATCCCAGGAAGTTCCTCCCAAAGGCCCCACATACAGACAGACTCTCTCTGAGATCCAGCATGGGTACAGCAGATCAAAAGGCATCAGAGACATATGGTCAGCAGTTGAATTGTATGGCATTAGGGTGAGAGCTGAGGGCAGCTTTCTCCCAGCCAGAAGTGCTGTCAGAGGCCACTGTTCCTTCTTTGAGCCCTCCCCACATAGAGCTTGCAAGTGGGTGCCATATCTGAGACTCCATCAACCTGGTGATTACCCCACTCTGGTGACTCCCTAAGGCTTGCCCTAACTTTCAGGCCCACCCAAGCTGTTTCCAGTGGATTTTCCTATATGAATGGCTTGTCTTAGCCTAGGCTTCATATTTTCCTAAATTCTCTCAAACAAGCAGCAGCTGGCTTCAGCGAGCTCCATACTTTTTGCTAAGTTGTCCCAGGCCTGGCACTAGCAGCAGCCAGCCTTGGTTCACAGCGTGGCCTCTCCTGGTCACCTCTAAGCCCAGCACAATTAGCAGGCATCTGCAGATCACTTTGTAACTAATGCTGTGTGACCCAGACAGAACACAGGTAGTGGCTGACCTTGGATGTATCAAGAGCAATCAAGGCTCAACTACAAGAAAAGGGTGTACATAGCCCACACCTTGAGTACCCAGCTTGGGTAATAGGGAAGGCTGTGCCATTGGACCCTACAGAGCAATTACTACATAGAGCCACTTATCAAACCTGGGAGATCTAGTAGCTCTACCTAAAACATAAAAACAAACACAGAGAGGCTGAAAAAATGAGGAGACAAAGAAACATCATGCAAATATAATAAAAGAACAGAACAAAACTCCAGAAAAAGAATAAACAAAATGGAGAAAGGCAGTCTATCAAATCAGAGTTCAAAACATTGGTTATAAGAGTGCTCAAGGAACTTAATGAGAGCCTCAACAGCATAAAAAAGATCCAGTCAGAAATGAAGGATACACTAATTGAAATAAAAAACAATTGACAAGGAATCAATAGTAAAATGAATAAAGCCAAGAATCAAATCAGCTATTTGGAACATGAAGAAGCAAAAAACAAGCAATTAGAACAGCAAGAAGAAAAAAGAATCCAAAAACAATGAGGATAGTGTAAGGTGCCTCTGGGACAACTTCAAGCATACCAACATTCACATTATGCGTGTGCCAGAAGGAGAAGAGAGAGAGCAAGAGTAAGAAATAGGAAACCCACATGAAAAAATAATGACAGAGAACTCCCCTAACTTAGTGAAGGAATAAGACATTCAAGTCTATGAAGTGCAGAGAGTCCCAGACAAGATGGATGAAAAGAGGCCCACTCCAAGGCACATCATAATTAAAATGTCAAAGATTAAATAGAAAGAAAGAATCTTAAAAGCAGCAAGAGAAAAGCAATTAGTTACCAACAAGGAAGCCCCAATAACACTTCCAGCTGATTTCTCAAAAGAAACTTTGTAGGCTAGAAACTTTGTAGGGATTGGCAAGAAAAATTCAAGGTGATGAAAAACAAGGACCTATAATCAAAATTACTCTACCCAGTAAAGCTATCATTTAGAATCAAAGGTCAGGTAAAGAGCTTCAAAGAAAAGAAAAAGCTAAAGGACTTCATCATCACCAAACTAGAATTATATGAAATGTTAAAGGGTCTTCTTTAAGAAGAAGAGGATCAAAAATATGAACAAAAATTGCCAATAGCATATCTATCAACAATTGAATTAAAAATAATAAACTAGCAGAACAGAAACAGAATCATAGATACAGAGAACATTCTGATGGTTGCCAGATGGGGAGGGGTCAGGGGATGGGCAAAAAGGGTGAAAGGATTAAGAAATACAAATTGATAGTTACAGAATAGTCATGGGGATATAAAATACAACATACGAAATACAGTGGCCAAAGAACATATATGCATGACCCATGGACATGGACAATGGTGTGAGAATTTCCTGAGGTAGTAGGGGGTGAAGACTGGGAGGAGGGGAACAAAGGGTGAAAATTTGGGACAACTGTAATAGCATAAACAATAAAATATAATTTAAAAGAAAAAGGAAAAGGAAAATAAAGACTGGAAAATTTAAGTAAACATTTTTAGCAGGGCTGTAGTAGGCAGGTTGATAGAATTCTGTTACAAGCAACTGACAATATATATTAAAGTTTTAAATGTTTATACCTTGGATCCAAAATTCCCATTTTAGGGAAGTTGTTTTTAAAAATATAGACTAACATAAAGCTTTATGCACAAAGATATTTAATGCATCATTATTTATAATACAAAAACATAAGACATATTGAACATAGAAAAATGGTTAAGAAAAAATTAATATAACCTCTCAACAGAATACTATGCAGTCATGAGAAGCATTTATAAACTTTGGTAATAACATTAAAATGCTTATATTATAATGCTAAGTTGAAAAGCAGAAGACAAACATATTATTTATTATAGATACACACATATAACATTTGCCTTTCACTATGTTTATAAAAATAATACATCTCCACATGTTTAAAAATAAAAGGGAATATTGGGTAAAACTTTTCTAAAACTTCTTTTCAAATTTTCTATATTTTCCATATTTACTCCAAAGAGCTCCTTAAAGAAACATTTTAAATAAAAAAATTAAGGGGGAAAAAAATGAAAGCAAAATAAATTAATAAATGAGCCAGCAACCTCCCCCCAACAAAAAAACCTCACATGTAGGACAGTGAACAAAAGAAAATGTAAATTATGGAAATGCAATTTTAGTGAAGATTAGAAGGACAAGAATTTTCCTTCACATTGTTTCTTTTTCTCCTTACTTGGTCCCTCCAGAATTTGGCATTCTGAAAAAGTAATCAATTACATAAGGTTCTTTGCATAAAACTAATAAAACCAGTTATTAATAGAGGTTTTGTTGACCTGACTTTGACTGGAATGTCATGCCTAAAGGAGACATGCTTGGACTCTGGTTGTTACCAAAAAGCCCTGAGGAACTGGGATTGAGTTTCAAAGGTAATGAAAGCCCACGAGAAAAAAGGCCTGGTACCTTGGTTAGTTGTGCAGTCCATGGCAATCTTTCCAGTGAAGAAACGAAGGTTGCTTTCTTGAAAGATGGCTAGAAGGGACCTTAAAGCACAACTGAAAACCCAAAGTGCTTGGAAAAGACAGGTGTTTACAGGCAAGACTGAATGGTGGTTATGTGGCTCAGCTCCTGTGCCCTGAAGGGCAGACTGAAAGTCACCCTAAAGATTCCTTGTGTAAGTTCTAGGAAAGCAGACGTAAAGATCATATGTGATTATTTGCTGCTCTTGTAGTGTTTATGCAAATGAACAGGATAAATTAAAACTGGACTTATCATGGTCCCTTTAATGACAAGGAGGGCAATCTTAAGGAGAAAAATCACGATTCAAGGAAAATCACAATGCTCAGTGGTAGACTATAAAGTAGTACAGCTAACTCTAAAGTTTATTTTCATTTAAAGTTTGTTTTTATTTGAAAGTTAAACTAGGTCTGTGACATCATCAAAGATGCTTAAATTACAGGCAAGAAGAATATCAAAAGCCTTACAACTGGATATCTTTCCAATAAGAGAGTCTTGCAGATATAGAGACTGGTTTGTGGGTTATGTTGCATAAATTTATATGTGTGTTCTGTTTTCATAGGTCATAAGCTTATGATCTCATTACCTAAGTGATTGTCCGTACGTATAGGCCTCACTTAAACCTGTCTGCATTGCCACCTCCTGAGATTCAACGGTTTGACTGAACTAAGTGACTGGGTTGGTGAAGCATGGAGTGGTCTGTGGGCTTCACTTTAAAACTGGTTTCCCTTTTCTAGCCTAATGGCATGGACAGAAAGGGCCCAGAGGCCTGAGAGGGGGGAAACCTAAAATATTCCCCTCAGCCCATACTAAGTATAGTGGGCAAAAGGGTTTTGGACAGGTGTGATGTGCATTGCACACCTTCTTCCAAAGAGCCTTTTTTTCCTCCCCTAATATGGGACATTGAAAAATTAATCTGTACCTTTTGTCATCTAGTAGTTATGGATTGAATGATGCTTTTTAACCCTGTTGCCAAATATGTTGCCCCCAGGATACAACAGGGGTGCCAGCCTGTTTAATCAAGCATACTGTGGTCCAGGGACAGCCGACTGATCTGGAGTCTGCACGATCCTTCCCCATGTGGGAAGGCCACCCTTCCCTCCACACCCCCACTCTTATTAAGGATTTCTGGACCCAAGGGTAGGTAGGACGATGACCATGTCCAACTTGAAGCAGCTAGAGGAAGAAAAAAAATTAAAAAATGAATTCTATATTGAAAGATTATAATTAATGCTCAATGTTTCTGACCAAAATTAGATGAGGCCTGAGGGAGGTCAGATGTGAGGAAGGGATTTTAGTATCATTAATATGTATTTAATTAATTCATTCAATGAATAGTATAAAAATTGACTGTGGGAGGGAGAAAGGAAATCATAGAAGTCATAGTTAAACCAAGAGAATCACCTAGTCCACAGTATGCAGCATCAGGGAGAATGACCCCTGCAGAGACTGAGATGTAATTTAAGAATTACAATAATATACCAGCAGAGAATTCATAGGAAGAGAAACTTTCAACAAGGGAGAGAAGATCAGAAATGTTAATGCTGCAGAGATGCATTGAGGTCAAGTTAAACTAGGAGAGAAAAACTGTACTGGATTTAACAAGTTGAAAGCTAATTGGGAAATTAAGGAGAGAAATCAAATCCCAGAGGGTGAGTGGAGGCCATGGGTACACAGGGAGATGAGAAAGGGCAGCAGTTTAGACCTAGGGTCACTTGTCTTGTCCATTACAAAATAGGGAAGACCAATGTGAGTTTGGAGGCAAGAGAAGGAAAGGCCAACCTTGACAGATAGAAGATTCAAGATGTAGAAATAGCCCAGAATCATCCTGTCCCTTGCCTGCTCCCAATGGTTCAAGGGCTAACCACATACTTGTACCTCAAACTGTTCCTAAGTACCTTTGGGAACCCATCTCTAAACCATACCTCGACATAGGTCATCTCTTCTAATCAAGCCGTGCTTGCACTAGTACTCCACACATGTGCTCATGTGGCTCTTCCTTCCCTCCAGGGTTGTTCCTCCTCTGCTACCCTTATTCCAGGGTTCTTGTATTAGTCTCCTTGGACTGCAATAACAAAGTGACATAAATTGGCTAGCCTAAAACAACATAAATATATTTGTTCACAATTTTTGAGACTAGAAGTCTGAAATCAAGTTCTCAGGGTCATGCTCACTATGAAGGTTCTACAGGAGGTCCACCCTCACCTCTTCCCAGCTTCTGGATGTTCCTGGAAATCCTTGACATTCTAATCTCTGCTTCTGTCTTCACATGGCCTTCTCTACTGTCTGTGTTTCTGTATTCTCTTCTTAGAAGGATGCCTGGGCCCACCCTAATCCAGTATGACTTCATCTTAACTAATTATATCTGCAAAGACCTTATTTATGAATAAGGTTACATTCTGAGGTTCCAGGTTGACATGAATTTGGGGGGTGGTTACTATTCAACCCAGTATAATCCTCATCCATCCTTTCCTCAGAAAATGGCCATTCTAGTGTGGTGTCATCTACCCCTCAATCCATCTACTTTCTGCTTATGACTCTGAAATCTGTATCCCCAGCCTGAATCTTTAATTCCACTCTCCAAACCCATATTTACTGTTTCCTACTGGACATAGTTGAGTGAGAAATCCACAGGCTCTTTAAGTAAAACATAACCACTTCAAAAGGAATGCTCATGGTGTGTCCTGTGGTTTCTGTGTTAATTCATGATAAATTCATCTAGTCTCCCAAGTGTAATACCTTGGCATTATCTTCAACTTTTTTTTCTTCTTAATCTTCCAACACATCTGATCACACAATAGAGCCATGGATTACATCTCACAAACCTCACTCAAATTTGACCTCTTCTTTACAGCTCTACTGCTAAGGCCTCAGTCTGGGTTCTCAACCTTTCCTTAGACTATTCAGGCAACAAAAGGTTCTATTCAGTAAAATATTAAAGGGCATCTACCATGTGATGGTGCTGGGCATACCAAGAATTATTAAACACAAACTTACCCTTATGTAGCTTTCAATTTCAGCTGGTGTCTCTGCCACCAGGATTAATAAATTTCCTTATTAGAAATCAAATCTGGCAATGTTATGCCATGGTCTACAACTCCCTTTTGTCTTCCTTTTTCCTACAAAATGAAATGCAAGTTCTACCCTAGTCTTAGAAAACATTTCATAATCTGCCTCCCCATTTGCCACACCCCTCATCCCTAGTCCTTTGTCACTACCATGTTGAGCTCGATTTTTGCAAATCCATGGCTTGCTTTCTTTAATTTAATGTGCCTTTCTCCCTTCTATGCCATGGCCTCTACCTACCTTTAAAGTGAAGTTCAAATGATGTAACAAGGTGATCTAGTTTCTTTTTATGGCACATAACTGTCCAATTTTCCCAATACCATTTATTCAATAGACTCTCTTTACCCCATTGTATGTTCTTGTCTCCTTTGTCTAATATTATTGACTATAAAGGCATGGGTTTATTTCTGGGCTCTCTATTCTGTTCCATTGATCTATATGTCTGTTTTTATGCCAGTATCATCCTGTTTTGATTACTATGGCCCTGTACTATAGCTTAAAATCAGGTAGCATGATTTCTCTAACTTTGTTCTTCTTTCTCAAGATTGCTGTGGTTATTCAAGATCTTTTGCAGTTCCATATACATTTTTGGAGTATTTGTTCTAGTTCTGTGAAATACACCATTGGTATTTTGATTGTAATCATGTTAAATCTATAGGTTGTTTTGAGTAGTATAAACATTTTAACAATGTTAATTCTTCCTATTTATGAGCACTGGTATATAATTCCATTTATTTGTATCTTATTCAGTTTCTTTCTTCAGTGGTATATAAAGTACAGCATAGGAAATATGTCAGCAACCTTGTAATAACTATGTGTGGTTCCTGTTGGGTACTGGAAATATCAGGAGAATACTTTGTAAAGTATAGGATTTCCTAACCACTATGTTATACATCTGAAATTAATATAAAATAATATTAAATGTAAACTATAATTGAAAAAATAAATTAAATAAATAAAATATTTTAACACTGAATTTACTTTTCCTTTATATATTTTTATACTCTGTAAATAGAATGGATATTGTAGTGCTTCAAAGACATTTATGAGGTAACAAAAAATAAATACTGTTTAAAGATTTTTAAAAAGTGACATTCAAATGACCCTTCCTTTCCTACCGCTCATCAAATCTAAGAATCCAACAATCCCTGGGCCCCCACAAGACTTTATCCTAATCCCTATATGTCCATTGTTAGCCCTGGCTGGTTTGGCTCAGTGGATTGAGCGTCGGCCTGCGAGCTAAGTGTCGCTGGTTCGATCTTCCAGTCAGGGCACATCAGAGAAGGAAAACTCTGACTCCAAAAAACCTCCGCTGCCTTGCGGCATACCTCTTCAGGGGAAAGGCTAAGGGAGTAAACCCCGACAGAAAATCCGGAGCCGGAGTCCCTAAGGCGGCTTGACGTTGTAGTCAACACCGGCAACTCCTGCGGCGCACCTGAAGCCAAGCTGTATCGACTCCGTCTTTCCCTTGGACCCTTCAGCTGCGAAGAGAGGGGGGGTCTGCTGCATGGGCAACAGCAGACCCTCCATATCACCCTGCCCAGGCTCTGTAGCTTCAGCTTCACTGGAGAGGACACTTCAGCGTCATCGTAAGATGTCGATTCAACACGGGAGGAGACAGATACCGTGTCACTCCCGAGTCGGACTGCACAGCCATTCTCGGCGGTGCAGATAGACTCTTAAGAAGCTACACCATCGTCTCTCGAGACGGATGGCTGCCGCCGCCGATATGACCATTGTTACCACATTGTGTTGTAATTTATCTTTTAACCTTTCTGTTTCTATCATTAGATCACGAGCTCACAGAGAACTGGGAATAGGTAGTACTCATTTTTCTCAGTATGAATGAATAGGATTATGAATGCAGCCATGCTCCCTGCCCTCTGCTTATCTGAATCCTACTCAAAGTCCCAGGCTTGACTCAATCCAAGCCCCTTCCCCAGACTGTTTCAGGCCACTGACTAGAGGCCATAAGTGTCTCCCTCCTCTGAATGGCCACACAACTTACATTCTGTATCACCAGCTTGGAATTCACAACATAGTGCTTTGAGCTATTAAATGTCCTTCTTTTCCTTTCTGATTCACTTAGAAGCTTCTTTTTCTTTCTTTCTTTTTTTAGTTTTATTTTTATTGTCTATGCTTTTACAGTACCCACTTTCTCACCCTTTCTTCACCTCCACCTACAATACCCTCTCCCCACACCAAGCCAATCCCCATATCATTGTCCATGTCCATGGTTGTGCATATATGTTCTTTGGTTAAACCCTTCACCATCTTTCATCCTGCCCCCTCCTCCTCTCTTGCAGCTGTCAGTCTGTTTTATGTGTCTAAGCTAGAAGCTTCTTTATCCAAAGCTTAACCCAATTATTTTGCATTGTAGTATATGCTCCTTAATATTTGCTGATTAATAAATCTTTCAGAGGATGAAATTTTAGAGAAAATGAGGAGCAGTGGGACCTAGGACAGGTGGTGGTTTTAGCTTATAGAAATATAGGGCATACTTCCTTCCATGAAACTAAAAGGATGAGAAGGAAGATACAGGAAAATGATAAAGAATACAAATTTTCTGAATAAAAGAGCCTTGATCCTATAGAAATAATCATAGAAAAATAAAATATTAAGTTAATTATACCACACAAATATCAAATGCAGCCAAATAAAACAAATCAGAATTTACTATCTATGAGTAGGTAAAGAGATGGCAAGAGTATGTGTAAGTTATACATCAGCTCCACAAGACTTATTAGAAAGGAGAGAGTGAGAGAAAAGGAACTGTAAAGTGTGGACAATTCTGCCCACTATTGTATTAAAGGAGCAAAGATGCTAAGTCAGACCCACATCCCATGCACCTCTCCTGGTATAAGCAGCTCATAATGCTGAGGCTAATTGTTGGGTGTGAAGATAAATTCAAGCCAGTTTCTTCAGTGATCTCTTTGTATAGAACCTGCTAAGAGAGAGAATGTGTGTATCAGTAACCAATGCAGCACATATTTTTGACTATGCATACGAAATTTATGGGAGATTTAAGAGACTTTCAAGGATACGAACTTCAGTTGGTTTTATATTGTGTATTGATTGACTTTAGCACCTAACCGCCAAGTAAGAGGTAACTCCACTGGTTAAATCAAATGTCCTCTATTGATGCTTAAACTCCTATTAGGAAATCTTATAGTACTTGCTCTTTATATTGCTTATTTTGACATTTAGTCATATGCTGTCTTACGTTGCTGTTTAATGGCTGAATGTTCATATATAAATATGATAACCTCATCCAGGCTGTAAGTTGGTGGCAGCCATCACACCTTCAGCTTTTATACCCCACAATGTATGCGGCACAGTACCAACAACAAAGCAATAGTATTTATTGAAAGGCTATTTTATCAATGTCACTTTCTCTATAATCAAGCACAGAGTCTGAAAGAAATAAGTAAATGTGTGAGTTTCATATTCTCTATTGTACTTTCTAAGGTACCCTTAGCTTCAAAATGACTGAAAGGAGGAGAAAAACCCTTGTTTCACCTAAAATTATTTATTAAATATTAAATAACTAACCATTACCATATTCAATTGAGAAGGCATGGAGAGGTTTAGTATAAGGGTAATAAAAAGATACTGTCATCAGCATTTTTCTAGAGATAATAAAAGAAGGCACTTAAGAAAGAGGCCTGCCTTTATTAGTGGCATGGGAGGGAACATCAAATTAAGCTACAATCCAACCACTCCATTAGAGAAAATAGAAAACAACACAGCAAAATCTCCCTGGATCTATCAACACAATATAGATATATGAGGAGATTAATCAGGATTTCTTCAGGTTTAACTAAACTGTCATGTATCATCTCTAATTTTAAAACAACATTTTTAAAGTAAAATGAACCTTTCCCTGCTGGTTCCTGACATACTGTTTCCTTAAATCCTTTCATTTTTATGAATATAACTCTGCCCACAAGGCAGTGGGGTTTCAATGAAAGTTGAGCAATTACTGACTGTCATGAGATTATAAAAATAAGCTATTTGGATAATTTAAATTAAAAAAATAACTCTACTTTATCTCTAGAGTGGTTTTGGGACCTGTTTATTTGATAATTTGGCAGGTCTATAACTCATATTATCAGAGTAGACATTTTAAATGTGCTTCTAACACTAGAAAATTATTTAAAACTGTTTTCAACATGTTCAATGGTGAAGGGATGGAAGGTTAAATGTAAGTTTGTTGCTATTTTTATTGCACTGGTCAGCTAGCTCCTTTTAACTCTTGGGTCAAAGCTTTTGGACATTAAAACAAATAAATTCACTTTGTTTTTTCAAGCATAAATGATATGCTTAATAAGCCTCAGAGAACAGAGGTTACTCATTCTGGTTATGTTTTACTTTCTTGCAAACACATACTCATGTTCAATTGAACTTCCTCCAAGTGATTTTTAAGTATTAAAGGTTAACACAACCCTCCTTTTTCAAAGATATTTTGAGCAACTGTTGTGAAACAAAATGCAAATTTAAAAAAAACGATGTTAAAAAGAAGTACTGGTCAAGAAATCACCCAAAGTTTAAGTCCACATAAAAACAAACTAAAATTAATGATAGGTAAGCACCTTATAATGTTGAGCAGGAAAAATATTCAGAATTCTTGACAACGAGTTCAAATTTCCTGACCTGCTGCACAACCTTCTCTTTCCACATCTTTTTAAGATTCTATCAGGTCTTGTTTTTCTCTCCACAATAAACTATCATTTATCTAGAATGCAACTAACCAGAAATTTAAAATAAACAGGACAATGTATTCCCAAACTCCCTTCTCAGTAAATTACAGTTATTTATTGAATGCCTACTATGTTCCTAACACTGTGTTTCATTTGCCATAGGTATATGAAATATGTCACAAATGTTAATTAGAATTGTGTAACTTCTTTCTTATGAGGAAAAAGAGAAGGAACCAAGCTTTTAGAAATTTAGTCTATAAAGCAACTTCCGACACATCAAAAAGATAATTCTGATTCAACCTCTAACTTTCTTGTTCATCCATAATCATAGTAAATACTTTGATGGTAAGAGGGAAACATATAAAATATGGAAGCTCTAAAGAGAGTAAAATCTCTTCTTTCTACTTTTAATTTCAACTATATAATATTATTGACTTTTTAAAAAATGTAACTAATAACTTATATGTCTTATCAATAAAAATAACCTATTATAACCCCACATTATAAATAAATGAGAATTGAAACCTCTTCTTATCCTATGCAAGACCCAGCATGGGACTTTGAAACATCAACAAATAATTGCTGAATTATTGAGACTGTGTTCATAATGCAAATCCCCTCCCCTGTTACTTCCACACAGGTCTGCAGACATGTGAGCTATGAGTTGTAACTAGAAGTTTAATTTTACTTCTCAGACAGTGAAGCTATAGTTTGCATGGAAATGATTCTACAGATGCAGGGAAGCTTGATTAGAAACCACAATTTAATCTATAAAAAAGAGCCTAATACTCTTCCATAGAGATTATACATGTAACTCTGTCTCCACCCTCATAGTCCACATCCCTGGGGAAATAAAGGTTCCTTTTTCTCTTTCAAATTAATGAATGCCTGTTTCTAATTCTCTACTAGTCATCCAATAATTGTGTCACAATGGGGAATTCAATATATGCAAGATTCTGATCATAGAAAAACAGAAAGAATATATAAATGGGGTCAGCAAAACTTTTTAGCTCACTGGAGTTTCCATTTTATTGCCCTATTTTAGAGTATCCTGAGAATTTTTAAGAAAAAATGTATCTTCCTAAGTAGGCACTGGCAAAACCAAGGAATTAAAAGTCCTTTTTCTTTCCAAGAGTACAAAGAAAATTAAGATATTATACTTTTAACAACACAAAGCCATTTATTTTAATAATTTGTTTCTCATATTATGGCAATAACAAGTATGATTATAGCTTCTAGTCAAACACAACGATTTTTATCGATGATATTAACTTCAGCTTTTATTATTTCATATTTTTATTTTTGACAAATTACTTAGATGTTAGGACAAGTTAACTATCAAAGAAAAAATAAAATTAGAATTCTACTTCTCATGTTTCATCAAGAGATATTCTAAATAAATTACATATTTAAATATTACAAAATGAAAATATATGTGGATATTTGAATACTCTTGAAGTGAAGCAGGACTTCCTAATTTTAACACCAAAAACAAAACCCATACAAGGGAATATTGATAGACTTGACTATATAAAAATTTTAAATTCCTAGATTTATAATTTCATAAATGTGTTGTACACCAAGTAGCATTTTTGTACTGGATACCAAAAATTGTGAATAAAACATTTTTATAAAACCTTTTAGAAATATAGTTTAGATGGCAAGAAAATAAAAGGATTCTTCAGAAGCAAAAAATGACTTAAAAGATGGAATCCAGAAAGGTAAACAAGTACTAAAATGAGCAGATTCCTGAACGCCTTCACTAATATTTTCTGATTTCTGGAAGTTCGGAGATTTCAATGAGGGAAAAAGAAAGGAAGGAAAGAATGAAAGAAGAAAGGAGAGACAACTCAATTTTTTTTAAAAGATCAAAATACATGAAACAGGCATTCCTCAAAGAAGCATCCACAAATGACCAATAAACTGATGCTCACTTTATCAGTAATCAGCAAAATACAACCACAATGAGATACCATTTTACAGCCACTGATGATTTTAAAGCTTGATAATACAAAATATTACAACAATAATTTGGAACAACAGAAGCTCTTAAATACTGCTGCTTGGAGCATAAAATGGTAAAGCCCTTTGAAAAACAATTTGGCTATTATTTTTTAGCAGAAAATATGCCTACCCTATGACCCAGCAACTCTTATGCTAAGGATACACTTCTTTTATATGAGCACCAGGAGATATGTACAGGAATGTTGAAGGTAGGATTCTTTTTTAATAATAGCAAAACACAAAAAACAACAGAAGAATGAATAAATAAATTGTGATATGACCATATAGTAGAATACCATAATGCATTAAAAAGAATGTGTTAATATTGATGATTCTTAATGGATAATGTTTAGTTTGAAAAAATTAAAAGAAGTCATGAAGAATTCATAAAGTATAAATCTAGTTAATATAATTCAAAAATATACAAAATTAAATAATACACTGTTTAATAATTGCCTAAATGTGACAAAACTATAAAAAAATTAAAAACAAAGTTAAGGAAATTGGCTACCTCTGGGAAGAAGACAGAATGTAATATGATAGCAGCTTCAAAGGTTTTGGAAATGTACTATTCTTCAACTGGGATGTAAATACAGAGTTACTTGCTAATGATTATTATTATTCAAACAGTATACATGGCATTTATGTGTTCAGTTGTGCAAATATATTTACTTTTTTAATAAAAGCTAAAGGTTTAAACTATGTATCAAAAATCACAAACATTAAAAGGCAAATGACAAAGTAAAAAATCTTGTAACAAATCTAATAGACAAAGGGTTACTACATATTTTTTAATCCTATAAATATATCTAATCAAAGATTAGGCAAAACACTGAAACAGAAAATCCATTTAAAAAATTATAGAGGTGCAAGTCAATACATAAAAAGGCATTAAATGTTACTAGTAATTAATGAAATCGAAATTAAAGGAACCATGTGATGTCATTTTCAACTGTGAGAATGTCAAAGATGAAAGGCTAGTATGGGATTTAAAAAATCACTCATTCAATAGGAGGGAGTATATATTGATGTATTATTTCTAGGGAGTGATTTGGCAACAGATACATAAGCTTTAATATGTGCTTACATTTCACCTAGGAATTATGCTTTTAGAAATCGATCCTAAGGAAATAAACAGTTAAATGCACAAGATATATGCATAAAGACACTAATTAGAAAACTTATTATAACAATATAAACTTGGAAATGACTTGAAAATCCAAAAGTTAAGGATTGAGTAAATAAGTTCTAGCAATCTATACAACATCACATTAGCAATCATGAGATGACAACATAGATACCTCATTGTAAACAGGAAAATGTGTTGATAATAATATTAAATGGGAAAAATAGCTGCAATATAAGTGGATATAGTATGGCATCATAATATATATACACACATATATATGTACTAATATGTGTGTGCATAAACCAAGATATTAAATGATACACATCAAAATTAAAATGTTAACACTTGTTACCTCTGGATGATAGGATTTGAGGTGATTTGAATTTGTCTTTTTGCTTGTCATTATTTTCTTACCTTCTACAATAATTATGTATAATAAATAATTTTAAAAGAAAAACAATTTAAATGTAGTACTTAGAAAAATAATGTTGTATGTAAACAGCACCAGAGATAATATCATTATGAGTTTTTAAGTTTCACATTTCTCTTTATGGTGAATCTGACACTTTTCAAAGGGAAGTTGCTGAGGCTCAAGAAGTAGTACTGTGGAATCCAACACAAGACTATCCAACAACAGAATGTAATGGAAGTCACTAGTGAAATGATTTTTAAATGCCCTATTATGGCCACAATTAAATACAATAGAGTAAGGAAGTCATAAAAATTAAAATCCAATATCAGGGAATAAATTAGAAAATCTTCAGAAACCTAACAGCTTTAAAAAGTTATCTAGAGTTCAATGATGGTATACATTAAATATGAGAACCCTACATATAGGATAAGAAATTTTTAAGTTATAAATTGTTTATACATGCGCTTCCATTATGGGAGTTTGATATATCCCCTGACATTATACAGTTAATAATGTAATGAGAAGAAAAACAAAAGGAACCTAAGAGACCACGGGGATTAGTAATAGAACATAGGGACTTTTGCCTCTAGTTCATTGTTTGGAACTTAGCCTACATCAACAAATGACTAAGAATTATAGCCCACACTTCATTCCCAGTGGTTACATGGACCCCCTTGCCTGGAGAAAAAGTTTTCAATCCAAAGAACAACCTACCAAGGTGGCACTTCTATTAGAATCCTGCAAATGCTTTAGAATTTAAAGATCAAGCCTGGTTTTCACCCTTCCTCTAAATAACTATGCATGTATTAAAAAAGGAAATGAGAGAATGAAAAATTCAGGGATACAGGTGGTTTAAATTCCAAGTAAAATTATCCAGCTCTAACTTTCACACAAGTGCTAGTATGCTTCATTAAACACAGTAAGCCATGCTGTAATTAGAAGACAAACTTGATCAGTCCAAAATATTTTAATTTTTATTTCAAATTTGATGCCTTAGTATCGAAAGTCCAAGATTTCTGTTACATTTAAAACATGGCTTCAACCTCCCAATAAGTACCCCCAACTCATATATTTTATGTTTTCATAGAAAAACATTTTCCCAAAAGAGTTAAGAGTTTTCTATCAGATAATGAACAATTATGCCACAACTTGCTAACAAATGTTCTTTACAGTTCTTTACAGGGAAGACCCAATTAGTCGTGTCTGCTTGACTCATGCTGGCTTTCATTCAGAGACTGAATTTATGTGGCGAGACCTGTTCTTTTTTAGAGATATGACTCTGGTGATTGAATAATGCTAAGTATACATGGCTAAGATCCCAAAATCTGACAAATTGGATTACTGCTTGTAGAAATTTAAATTCCAGTTGAGAGCATCTCACAGTTCCCAAGGGCCATCACAAACTGTAATCACAAATGTTATTTATTCATGACTAAATAAGACAAAATTAGTACGTAGGGGGGTTAGAGAGGCAAGGGTGGGGGGATATTGGAAGAATAAATCTGTCAGCTGCTTAGGTTAAACATAATATTCAGAAGCAACTCGTTCAGCTATAAAATGATTTGCTAAATTTCTAACAGCAGGATTTTTTGTAATTTACAAAATACAGAGACCTTAAACAGCATTATACAGTCACATTATAGAGTGATAAGAGCCTTCAAAAATTCACTTGTTTCAACCCCCTTTCCTACCAACTTCTGAAAAAATTTTTATAATCAGAAAAGAATAAGAAAAAAAGACAAAATCAACTAAAGTCACTTAAAAATTTACTAATTCTAAGGAGATTCTGCCTGATTCCAGGTGTTGGCTTTTAAATTTTTCTATAAATCAGATTTCATATTTGAAACATGAAAATAAACTATGTTTTGCATACCAGGCACCTTTTAATATACTCATATGCTAATGATGCCACAGACAGACTTCCTCAAGTGCTTGGGGTCCCTTTTCTTGTGTGGTCATGATGTACACTGAGCCAGCCTGGTTTCTAATAGCTCTCTTATGACCAAGAATATTTGTCTTCGGATACATTTTTCTATACCAAACCTGACCGCTTAGACAGTGTGTATTGACAATTGGAACAATACACAGCAAAGTTAAATGCATCCTTAACAGGAAGGGCCAGATCAGTCTCGGTATTCAAGGCCTCAGCTTCCTCATCTGTACAATGCAGACAGCAATGCTTCATAGCATTGTTGTGAAGATTAATTTAAGCATAGCTCACAGTAAGCCTCAAAAAATTGTGGCCTCTTACTAGATCACAAAGCCACACACAGATAAAATAAAATTACTTAGTTGTAGAAATTTTTTGCTTTGTTGGTTCTCAAGAATTCTACTCTTTGTTGCCTGTTTAAATTTTAAGTATCTGTGCTTCTCCTTCCAGTAGTTTGCTTCTCCACTTTTCTTGACAAAGTTCCAAGTAAAAGCTTCAAATCTTCACCATGAGATTCTTTAAGGGTAACCTATTACAGAGAAATAAGGGTAGAGTCGTATTTTTATCGGTTTGAAAATTATATATGTTGGGAGCCTTCTTTAAGAAGAATACAAAATTATGAATATAAAATTAGGTGCAAGGCCTTAGAAATTAAAAATAGAAAATTAGGTAAAATGCTGTGCAAGTGAGGGGACTCTGAAGTTTCATTAACTTTGTAGTAAATCCACCCTCATAGCAATTTTAACATCAGAAGCATCACCTATCATTTTCATTTTTAATGTTTATAGCCTGAAAAAAATTTTTTTTTGTGCTGAAAGGTAGGCAACATGGTACTTACAGCATAGGTCAGCTGCTTTGCATATTATGAAAACAGAATTTTTGTTAATCAAATAATTTTACATGAATAAAAGAGCCAAGGAGCTCTTCTAGCTAGTGTCTTTTATAATGTCATGAATTCTTGTATAAAATGAATAAGCTATTTTCAAAAATTAGATTCTAGTGACCAGCTTTCTTTATAGCAGTAATTATAACTACAATTAGTCACTGTGAGACAGAACTTTGTAGGAACTTATCAGATCTCAGGCAGATACATCATAATTCTTAGGTTAGCCTTGATCATTTTAAGACACTTCTTCTTGGAGAAAACACGTTTATCACCTAACATTATTTTCTTCACAATACTCTTGGAAAATAAAATTAACATACATTAAGAAAAGTATATGATGATAAACCTATCATCTGTTATTGTAGCCAACCTATAATTCTAAACTAATCCTATATGTTTAATGACATACAAACCTCAAATGTTTCATAAATCAAATCAACTTCTTGACAGCAACCACTGTCTCTATTCTATCATTTTTCATTCACTTTTCAACCAGCTGCAGCCTGGTATACATTTCCATTCCTCCCATTAAACTCCTCTCTTCGAGGTCAAATATGACTTCTGTTTCTAAATTCAGTCAACATGCTTCTATTTAAGACAAATATACTTGAAACCACTTATAGAGAGCACTATGCAGCTCAGATTGCCTAGTATGGCAAACAAGAGCCTCAAGACCCAACCCCAATTTGTACCTCCAGTCTCAACTCCCTTTTTCCCAATCGTCCTTGCTCTTTCTACTCTGTTCATACTAAAGTTCTTACAGCTCCCCTGGAAGCTCTCTGAGCCTTTTATGAAAGGTTAATTCCTTCATGCCCTGGCTAGCTTGACACCTAAGAACTTGTCTCAGATGTCCTTCTTTCTATGAGATAAGCCTCCCTTAAACTCCCAAGGTATTCTTCCTTGTGTGCTCTGTGCTGCTCCATCCCATGGCATTATCATTTCCTGCTTACATGTGTGACACCCATCAGGATTGTAATGTCCTTAGGGGCAAGAGTGGTAAATTCAGTGCTTAATATGCAGCACGAGTTCTACAGATATTTGTAGAAAAACTGAGGAATCAATAAATTTTTTTAAAACAATCAAGTTTTAAAAATAAATAATACATATCTATACACACAAACCATCCAGATGATTTTATATAAGACAGTTGGCTGTTTTCCTTTCTATTCATAAAATCCAATTATAGCAACCAAACCATATTTAATCATTTCAAATAAAATGCATTATCAGTTAATCAGCACATAATCACCTAATTAAAATTAATCACCAAATTAAACACTTCTATCTCTCTATAGCAATGAAACCAATAATTTAGTCTACATTACTGTCCATAAATTGTTGGTTATTTATTTTTCATAGAGTTTACTGAGAGTTAAATATTCGAAGAGCACACAGTCACAGGCTTTATAATTTAGGAACAGTCTGTCAATTGGTTTTAAATATATGACTAAGAGCTTTCTCATATACATATTATTTCCACAAATTGGAAGCTAGTCAGATTTAATGCATTATCAAACTTACAAATAATAGAAATTCACTTTCATTTGTAAAGGACTTTTGAGTTTGGCTGTATCTTACACATTCTGTGTTTTAAAATCTAACCATTGTTCAAATGAAATAGTGAAACAAAATAATAAAACATGAACTTATGTTTTCATAAATTTGTACATTAGGAAATCTAGTTGGAAAGATGAAAACATATACAAATTAACCCTAGTGTATTTCCAAGTTTCCTTAAGCAAGCAGTTTCTTCAGGTCTTTCAAAGAAAATGCTAGCAAAACAGAATTACAAAAGGTAGCTGATACACATTTGTTGAAGAAAATCACTCTTCAAAAAAAAATTTTTTTTTAAAAGAAGGGAGCCACATTCTTCATAATACCCTCAGAGTGTCCTGTGATATCCTTCAACTAAACCACAGTAGCCAAGAAAACACTGTTTACTCAATAATTCATCCAACACATTTTTGTTGAGAGCCTATTCCATGGCAAGCATTGGCACAAAGCTGAAAAGGCAGAAAACAGTCCCTGCCCTGCTAGAGCTTGTTGCAGATGTAATGAATGCTTAACAGCTGCTTATTACTAAAAAAAGATATCTGCATCTCTATACACTTACCCTAATAATATGCTTTTATAATTTTCTTCTGTTCTTATAAACTGCTTCCAAGACTTGAATAACTATCTTACAGATATGTGTAGCATGTGTCTCAAAAAATATCTTTGATTTCTTCAGAGAGGTGTAAGCATTATTTGTCTCCCCTTCAAAATCAGGGTGGGCCAGAGACTGGGCTTTCTTCTTTGCATCCCCTGACACCTAACCCAGGGCCTGAGTAAATCAGACACTCAAAAAGAAATGAAGGGATAAATAGTACATATAATATTTTATAGAGATGAATATTGTATATTAACAGGAAAACAGAATTCTAAACCCAGCTCTGCTATTAAATGTGTATGTGTGTTTTCAAGTAAGTTTCTTCATCGGTACAATAGAGGAATGAGATTAAACCTTCAGCTCTGAAGTATAATCATAAAAAAAGAAAAAGACTAGTGCAGAAGGTCAAAGAATTCAAAATCTAGGGTCTGTTTAATGTTGCGAGACCTTTGATAAATATGAGACTATGAGAATAAGACAGGTCTGAAAAATGATCCTTAGGCTAAAATATAGAAGACAAGAGTCTAGTTCTTTGTATATTACTCCAAAATGTTTTATTTCATTTAAACTAATTATTAACTTCTTCAACTCCAGTTTAAGGCTCTTAATAGAAAAATGAGTAAGAATGAAAGGGACAAGAATAACTTTATTTTCTGTGACCCTGCTGTTACCTACTCTATGAAAATGCAATAATGTAGGTTTAAGAAATCTGGCTTTCCTCGGCATCTTGTAGAAAAATTAATGAAGGGCTAAAAGATGGCAGGGAGGAAAGACAAATAGTAGATGCTGTGGGGAAGAGATGAAAAGTGATAGTGATTAGGCATACCAATAAGAACTAGCCCATGGCCAGAATAGCAGTTGTTCAAAGATTTTTGACTCTGTGGTATAAGTTCAAAATCTTTTCTCTCTTCATTACTAACCAGCAGATCTTCCTTGCAGACTAATGTATAATTAGACATAGAGATTCATATACCATGTTTTTCATTGAAATTCAGATATATAAGTTTGTGTGGTGGACAGGGAAGGTGGGCCTATTGGAAGCTGATTTGCATGGGGAAACTAAGCCTCCAAGGAGAACTCAAGTCTGATTCAATAACAAAGAGACAGTAGTCCCAGGAGGAAGAAAGGGGGGTAGCAGCATGCCCTGAGGTAGTAGGACCACCCAGATTTGTTCCCTTGACCAAAGTCTCACATTTTGATTCCTCAGGAAAGGTTCTGGTGAGAGAAATTCTTTCTGCTGTCGACTGTGTGAGTATTGATGTCCAGTGCAATGCCACTTTGGTGCCCGTGTGGCAAAATGTAGCTCAAAAGGAAACGTGAGACAATTCCCTCATTTCTCTATGAGTCCAGGGCAGTTTCAGAACATTGGAGTCTCCAGAAAACTCTTCGTTTTTGAAGCTTGAGGGATCTAGCCCAGTTGTAGGAACTGCAGTGGCCAATGCAATACCTCAGGCTTCATCCCCAGGATGTGAGCAGAAGTGAGAAGGATGCATTCAGGAGCCCATGTAGCAGCCCTCACCAAACCCTCATCCAAGCCTGCCTTGCCCAGAAGAAGAAAATTTGGAACTGAAAGTCCCACAGTAAAAAACAAACACCAAGACTAGAGAGACTAGAAAACAGATTATTATTATCAGTGTAGTTGTGCTGTGGCCTACAGTAACTTCAGTAACGAAGAAACTAAGGAGACCAGCCCTGCCCTCCAGCAAAGAGGTCTAGACAAATCCTACTCTCTGGGACAACTTAAAGTTCCTGGGCCTCGATTTCTTCAAGTTTCTTTAATAAATACATATGAAGCACAAAGTAGAGCCACTCATCTGAGAGCTGAGGATATCAGATTAATAATGACCTGACCCCTCAAGGAGTTTTGGTCGTATAGGCGAGACAGACACATGTGCATATATGTGAGAATCATAGACCATAGGTCAATGTAATGAAAACAAAAATACACATGGTGTTGTCATAGTATAGACAAATATTTAACACAATCTGTCGTCGTCGGCAGCCGTCCGTCTCGAGAGACGATGGTGTAGCTTCTTAAGAGTCTATCTGCACCGCCGAGAATGGTTGTGCAGTCCGACTCGGGAGTGACACGGTATCTGTCTCCTCCCGTGTTGAATCGACATCTTGCGATGACGCTGGAGTGTCCTCTCCAGTGAAGCTGAAGCTACAGAGCCTGGGCAGGGTGATATGGAGGGTCTGCTGTTGCCCATGCAGCAGATCCCCCCTCTCTTCGCAGCTGAAGGATCCAAGGGAAAGACGGAGTCAATACAGCTTGGCTTCAGGTGCGCCGCAGGAGTTGCCGGTATTGACTACAACGTCAAACCGCCTTAGGGACTCCGGCTCCGGATTTTCTGTCGGGGTTTACTCCCTTAGCCTTTCCCCTGAAGAGGTATGCCGCAAGGCAGTGGAGGTTTTTTGGAATCAAGAGTTTTCCTTCTCTGATGTGCCCTGACTGGAAGATCGAACCAGCGACACTTACTTAGCTCGCAGGCCGACGCTCAATCCACTGAGCCAAACCAGCCAGGAACCCAATCTGTAAGAGTCATGAAATGAAAGGGATAATTTTTCTATTAAAGCTGAATTTTCAATCAACTAAAGTGGAGCATAATTATTATCCAGGAAATTATGGCTGTCCATCCAATTCAGTAATGATCAGAACCTAGCACTAAAGATTAGTCATAAAAAAATAAAAATAAAAAAAAATCAAAGATAAGCTTTACAAAACATTACACGATAGGAGAAAATGTTTAACCTATAATGCTAAAAAATAAAAAAGCAATGTGTAAAATCTTGTACATATGTATAATGTAAGTGCTCCAAATAACATTGTCCATATTTACACATACACTTAGAATAAATATGGGGAGAGAAAGGTTAGGAGAGAGTGAATGAACATATAAACAAATTTATAAAGAAATATGATGAAATTTTAATACTTGTCTCTTTGATAATATTTAAGTCGTTTTCATTATGGATGATTTTAACCTGAATCTTTATTTTTTCTTATACTTATTAAATGTCTACATTAAGCATATATTATTTTTAATTAGAAAAAACAGATGTTATTGTTTAAAGAGTAATTAGGATGAAGGAAACTACAGAATGTTTAGAAAAATAATAAATTCATTTTTAAATGTTAGTAAATCACTGAGAAAAAGCTGCTAATTGAGATTGTCACTTGTAAGCCTATTGTTATACTATTTCAATAAACTTCTGCAGAAGAAAAATAAGTACTACTTTTTCTAAAATATAGCTGATTTGTATATTATTTTTAAATTGCTATTTATTAGTTAGCTTCAACCTAGAATTTCTAGGAGTGTTTGAAAGAAGATTATGTGATAGAAATTCAGCATGTGTATACAGCACAACCCCATTTTCTTCACTGATTAGGTAGTTCCTTAGAAGAGAAAATTATCTGTTACTAGACCAAAAACTTACATCCAAACTAAGTCTTTACAACACATAGAGAGAAAAAATCACCAGTTATTCACACAATTTGTGAATTTAAAAGGTATTTAAAGAAGCTAACTGGAGGTTCAAGATTAAGAGTAAGTTTTATTTAAGTATCTAAGTGTGATCAATTGAACCATGAGTCATTTTACATCACACATGGTGCTAAACATCATGTCCCTAAGCTAAAGAGTCAATTAAAAGATGAAAGGGATGTCCACCCTCTCCACTTCTATTCAATGTAGTTTTGGAAGTTCTAGCCACAGCAATCAGGCAAGAAAGATAAATAAAAGGCATCCAAATTGGGACAGAAGAAGTAAAACTATCATTATTTGCAAATGACATGATAGTGAACATAGAAAACCCTACAGACTCCACCAAAAATCTACTCAACCTAATAAATGAATTTGGCAAAATAGCAGGGTATAAAGTCAATATTCAGAAATTGAAGGCATTTCTGTACACAATGAAATATCAGAGATAGAAACTAGAAAAAAAATTCCATTTATTATAGCAACAAGAAAAATAAAGTACTTAGGAATAAACTTAACCAAGGAGGTAAAAGATGTACTCAGAAAATTACAGAACACTGAAGAAAAAAATTAAGGAAGATACAAATAAATGGAAGCATATACCATGTTCATGCGTGGGAAGAATTAACATCATTAAAATGTTATTACTACCCAAAGCAATTTATAGATTCCATGCAATCCCTATTAAAAATATTTCACAGACCTAGAACAAATACTTCAAAAATTTGTATGGAACCAAATAAGACCCAAAATAGCCTCAGCAATCTTGGGAAAGAAGAACACAGTAGGAGGAATCACAATATCTGGTATCGAACTATACTACAAGGCCACTGTAATAAAAACAGCCTGGTACTAGCATGAGAACAGACATATAGATCAATGGAACAGAATAAAGAGCCCAGAAATAAACCCAAGTATCTATGGTCAATTAATATTTGACAAAGGGAGAAGGAGCATAAAATGGAATGAAAAGAGCCTCTTCAACAAATGATACTGGGAGAACTGGACAGGGACATGTGAAAAAATGGAACCAGACCACCAACTTACACCATACACCAGAATAAACTCAAGATGGATAAAAGACTTAAATGTAAGCTGTGACACCATGGAAGTCCTAGAGGAAAACATAGGCAATAAAATTTCAGATATCCCATGCAGCAATATTTTCACCAATATATCTCCTAGGGTAAGGGAAATAAAGGAAATAATAAACAAATGGGACTACATCAAACTAAAGAGTTTCTGCTCAGCAAAAGAAAACATCAGCAAGATGAAAAGGAAACCAACTGTATGAGAGAACATTTTTACCCGTGATAACTCAGACAAGGGATTGATATCCAAAATATATAGAGAACTTACACAACTCAACACCAAGACAGACAGCCCAATTAAAAAATGGGCAAAGGACCTGAATAGACACTTCTCCAAGGAGAACATACAGAGGGCCTATAGACATATGAAAGAATGCTCAATATCACTAGCCATCAGAGAGATGCAAATTAAAAACACAATGAGATACCACCTCACACCCAGTCAGAAGGGCTATCATAAATAAATCAACAAACAACAAGTGCTGGCGAGGATGTGGAGAAACGGGAACTCTAGTGCACTGTTGGTGGGAATGCAGACTGGTGCAGCCACTATGGAAAACAGTATGGAATTTTCTCAAAAAACTAAGGATGGAAATGCTGTTTGATCCAGCAATTCCACTGCTAGGATTATACCCAAAGAATCCTGAAACACCAATTCAAAAAAACCTATGCACCCCTGTGTTCATAGCAACACTATTTACAATGGCCAAGTGCTAGAAACAGCCTAAGTGCCCATCTGTAGATGAGTGGATCAAAAAACTGTGGTGCATTTACACAATGGAATACTATGCAGCAGAAAGAAAGAAGGAACTCCTGCCTTTTGTGACAACATGGATGGAACTGGAGAGTATTATGCTTAGTGAAATAAGCCAGGCAGCAAAAGGCAAATACCATATGATATCACCTAACACGGGAACCTAATGAACAAAACAAACAAATAGCAAAGTAGAACCACAGGCATGGAAACCAGGAACAGACTGGTGGTAACCAGAGGGGAGGTGGGAGGGGGAGAAGAGGAAAAAGAAGAGGAAGGGACTAGTTGAGAAACTCGCATAAATGACCTATGGACATGGACAACTAAATGGGGATTGACTGCAGGAGACGGGGGAGGTGGGTAGAGCAGGGGAGAGCAAAGGGGGGAAAATGGGACAATTGTAATAGAAAAATAATTTTAAAATATTTTAACCCTTTGAGTGCCATGTGTAATTTGAAATTTCGGTCAACATGATAAAAAGTATATCAATATATAACCTGAGGTACAAAAAAAGAGAACACAACATAGAATATTAATTATTCCATTGTTATTTACATTTATAGCCATCAAAAAAAGTCACCAGAAGCAACACTGGCACTTTTGGGAATATTTGTCAGCGTCACTCACAGTGATGTTGGCACTCAAAGGGCTAAAAAAAGATGAAAAGGATGAGGACAAAGATGACACTAGGAAGTGTTTTTCATGTTTGTTTCACAAATATCTGTTCAGTATCTAACAAGAGCCAGGCTATCTTCATTTCCTCAACAATACAAAGATTTAACTATCAATTTCAACTCCCAGACAGGTGGGACCCAGGCATTAGTATAGTATAAGGGCAGTGATCTGGAAGCTTAAAGCATGGGCAGATATTGGGGGTCACTTTTTCCCAAAGTTTGCAGAGCACAGTGGTAAGCAGAAATAATATAAAAGGTAATTTCTAGAAAAGATATCAAAATCAAAGTCAGGTTCACCAGGTGAATTGTCAGTCCAAAGGAGGTAGAGGCCAAGAGGAGGATTCCTAGGAGGAGGTATCTGGACAGAAATTAAAACAAACAAGAGGATTCACAGGAAAGAGCAGGTGGAGAAATTTCCTGAGGCAGAGTGCATTCTGCCTAAAGTTTCCTAGAGCATGTTCTGCAATGTGGACTGGAAGGGAGGTGGACAGACACAGTTCCTGCCTTCAAGAAGATCACAGCTTAGCAGAAGAGAGAGGTAACACACACTTAATTCTGCACATGTACATGTAAGCTCCACCCAACTTCTCCCTAAACCTGGAAACATGCCTCAGTCAAATGTTCAATTCAGATTATATGGATGGATGATGATAATGAAGATTACATCAAATACACAAAAGAGGTTGTAGATGAAGAGACAGGGCAAGGAAGCTGGATGCTCCAAAGATGAGGAGTCAAGACACCTGGTTCTAGTCTTTGGCTCTGCCACTAACTAGGATTAACTTGGACAAGTCATCTAAGTTCCAAGTTTCATGATGGAGTTGGAGCAGATGGATGCTAATATTCCATTTTTCTTATTTTTCCTTTTTACCACAAAATGAATTCATTTATCTTAAGTCAGAATGGAAAGTCCTTTCTGATCCTGCCATTCTTCCAACCAAACTGAAAAAATTCAAGTGTTTTATAACTCTTGGCTTTTTAAAAAATTAACTATAATTGAAGCATCTGTTTGAACAGATTTATTTAAAAAAAAAAAAAAAACAAGCTTAAATCTAAGCACTATCTCTGCAATATCTCCCTTGTGGATATGTAAACTTTTAACCTCTTACCTTGAATAGAGTTTCCACATTTGCCCTATTTAATCAACAATAAAAGTCAAATATATCATTCCTTGTATTTTTTTCATTAGCAGCTTATTGTAATTCCAAGTAGAAAGGCTTTGTTTTGGGGGTCGTTTTTTTTTTTGTTTGTTTGTTTTTTTGTTTTTTTGCTGTTTTACATTTTATAGTGAGAAAGAAGTTAATTCTAGTTTATCAAAATAATTTATAGCTTAAAATTCCTCTAAGAGCAGAGTAAAAATAGCCTCCATTCCATTTTAAGCTTTGGTCTAAGCAGTGCCATTGTTTTAGGATGTCACATACTAAGAAAAAAATTATAAATCAGTATTGCTAATGCTATTACACACTTTTAAAAATTCTCTATTTCAATATGCACAATGTCTTTGATTTTGTTTGAACCAGTTTCCTAAAAAAATAATTTAAATATTTTGAAGACATTTAAAAACCAATTTTGGTATCTGCAATCAGTATCAAGGCCAAGATTAAGAGTTTACAAAAAGACAGATAAGGGGGATTTTCTATTTTAATAATAGTCCACAAAGTGAAGAAAAAATAATTTAAGTAAGGTAAAATAAAGTTAGAAAGTAGGACACCAAAAGTCAACAAAATATGAAACATCATCTAAAAGTCAACAAAATATGAAAATATTCCAAACTGGCAAAAGTGGGAGAGTGATAAGCCATCTCTTCAAATTACATATTGAAATAAAATTACTAATTTTCAGGTGTATTATTTCTAATTTTTTGCTCTATAGGACAATCATCTTGCAATCCCATCAAGCCTTGATTAGCCAAATAAAGTTTCCGGAAAAGCTAAATTTGAAAGGATAGAGGGAGGAACTTGTAACCAAAAACAAAATAAACCTTCACATCTGTGTCAGCATCTGAAGTTGCTCTGTAAGATCCGATAACTTATTAGAAAGCAATCTCTTTTGCAAGGCAGTGGATTTACATCATACATTTTATCTCTCCAAGGAAATTCTAATTACTGGTTCCAATCATTTCTGATTGATTTGCTTTTTATTCATCCAAGGTATTCTCTGCTCTATGATGAAATCAAGCCTTCAATAAAATTCCAAAAATTTTAGAACGATTTACAAGCTCCAGATGACTGAAAGTTTTCTCATGTCCATTTGGCATTCAGGAATAGAGTTTCATCAAATATATTCAGAAGAAGAATACATCTGGCACTCACTAAAACAAAGAACTCACCAATGACATAGTTGAGGCAAATTAATGTCACATAAGTGCAAATCTGCCAATATTCTTTGAGGCCAAGGCTGCAATCCAACTTCCACGTATTTCAGTGAGTCTTCTGTAAGGCTTAGGCCACCAGATACATGGATTAACATTTGGGGGTATTTTAGAAATAAAGTTGAAAATACACATGATCTTTCATGTACAAGTTTATAATGATGTGTGTGTGTGTTAGAAAAGACTTAGCATCTTCTGAAAACCCACTTAAACTTACCTTTTCTCTTAGCCTTTTGCTGACTCTGATTCAGTGACAAAGACAAAGAATCAAAGAATTTTAGCACTAAAAAGGATATTAAAGGCTCTCTTTTCTAAGGACTTGTTTCAACAATGGCAAGTAAAACAGAAATCCATACGTAAATTCACCAGAAAGGTATTTTCATGGATAATAATGGTAAACTTAGCTTTTCAAAAGTATTGAATGTTTAAGCATCAATATGAAAGCAGCCCAAGAAAATAATTTAATCAACATTATTCTCTTGCAAGAATAATGTTACAGAGCTACAATTGTCAGTGACCATTTTTTTTATCATGTTACTAAGAAAACTAGTATTTGACAAATGAACAATTTCTATGAAAAGCAAAGGCTTATACAGCCAATTCTGGCTCGAGCATTGGCTTCTCGTTCAACAGCTTCATGAGGGAATATTCTTTTACAAAGCAACTGGACGCAAGTATTACCTGACTGGCTACATGGCCAGCAATTGTAGGCTAATTCTAGGATCTGAGCCTTGGTCTCTGGAATGCCAGGGATACCCACGGAGTTCAGTTAGAGTGGACCTTTATCAACCACTCTTAGAACTGAGCCCACTGATAGGATATCTTTGAGTCAGATACACATTTCAAAGCATACAATGAATGATCATCAACATCTCTGAACCACTTCTGAAACTGTGATTTTTCCCTCCACCAACCAGAACTTGAAATCTTTAAAATCTGTTTCGCCTGAGCTCACAGCAATTTAGCAAGCTGAATTTATTGCAATCTCTAATTGCAATCTGCTCAATCTATGTATCAGTTTGAATCTTTGTAGTTGCACTACATAGAAGAAATCATTCATGCCTCTTTTTCTGTCCCTGCAATCCTAAATTCAGTTGGTAGTGGGGAAAGAATAACATAGAAAAGCATTTAGAGCAGGGGTTCTGGCATCAGACAGCCTGCTATTGCCCTCCTCCCCCGCCACCCGCCCTATCTCTGATGCTCACTAGCTACATGTCCACAGCATATCCGTGGCAAGTCACTAAACTGCTCTGTGCCTCAACTTCTTTTTAGAAAATAGGCATGAATAACATTACTGTTGAGTTGTCACATATGAAGTACTTAGTTCCTGACACAGTATAAGTACTATGTGTTAGTTGTTACTATTCCTTATCAGTAAGAAAGTATAACTTTTATAAGCCACTTGAAATTCAAAAACTTACATATCTCAGAGCCATTTTATTCCAAAAATACCATCATCTCAGGATGTCATTCAGTATGGTACCATGCATTTCTATGACCCAGGCATTAAACTGCAGCAAATTAAATGTCCAGACTCTACTTCTTTCTAATATCCCAAGAACTAGAGATAGTTACAAACAAAATATGAAGAAAAATTTTAATCTTAGTAACTTCTTCTTTTGTATCATACAATGAATCTGATTTACTAAGCTTACAGCATGAACTGAGTGATAGGTCACTGTGATTAATAATAACAACAGCAGCAATAGCTGTGTGCAAGGAAATGTACTATGGGCTTTATGTGTGTTCTCCTACATAATACTCATAAAAACCTCTACGAGACAGGAATTACCATTATCCCCCATTATATGCATGAGGAAACTTTGGCTCAAAGAAGTTAAATAATTTTCCCAAGGTCCCAGAGCCAACGAGTGGCACAATTAAGACGTGAACCCAGGCTCTCTGGATGCAGGCCCTATACTCCATTGCCCCTTCACTGGGGATTATCTTAGGGTACAGCTATCATTTTTTAACAAATCACTGTGACTATAGGAGATTTGATATTACTGGCAGAGCCTGAGTCACATGCTCACCCCAAAAAAAGTCAGAGGAAAAATAAGCTCCATACAAATCATACAGACTGGATATGTTCTAAGTCAAACTGTGGTTCTGGATTCAAGGATAGTAAAAATCAGTAAGTAAAGGATATAAATGAAATAAGGGCTCAGGTGGGTGTCCCAGCTCCTGGCCTACCTTGTAGTTCACAAGCCAAATCCTGGAATTACTGACAGCTCATTTTGAATAGGTTGTCTTCCAGTAAGTATACTCTTCATATGCTCTGTCTCATCAGCACACAAGAAACAACTTAAACCACTGCAGAAGACAATTCTGCCACATAGCCAGGCCTAATTTCCAGGTTCTGGGCCTTGATATTTTAGTTGTACTGGCACTCGGCCATTTCCACTTATTTTTAGGACCTAGGAGCTTTCTTTTTGGGAAACTTAGGGGCATTCTATAGACAAAGCCTGCCACTATAAGGGCTGGTTTCCAAAGAAGAACCAGGATATTTATTAGTAGAAGAGGGAATAAATGAGAAACAGGCAAAAACAATGTGGTAAATTAAGGGTACATTACAGGTAAGTTACAATGTGATAACAAGAGATAAGTACAGTATAATCACTACAGCTAAATGTTGTTACTCTAGTCAACGTTTATGTAGAATTGACTCAAAGAAGTTTAGTCACTGCAATGGTTGCCCAGCGAGAGCATGGCAAAGTCCAGGCAAGAGCTCCTGGCTGCCTGTCCTATTTTCTTTCTACTATATCTTTCTTCTACACAAACTTTTAAGTTTACCTAGGACTAAGGGGTTTCCCAGAACAAAGAACTGTCACTGAAAAAACTGGAAAAGTCCTCAAAAATTAGGGCCACACTATGAATTTCATGGTCCCTAGGCACATTTGCCTTCATGGGCCCCTTTCTCCATAAAGAAATTATATCTTACAACTACAGTGGTATAAAGACATACGGAATCCAAGCTAGATGATATCTACTCTTTCCTTCTGCCTTTAAAAGAAAGTGAAACATTGGAGCACACTTTTGGCTTCCTCCAGAGGCTGTTTCTCCAAAGTTGCCAAACTGTTCACCTGAATAAAGACTCTCCTTTTACCACACCCCCAAAAAAGGAAGAAAGTAAAACATTGTGGGGGACCCCTAAGAGTACCATGGATCCCAGGATCAGTCGGGTCTGTGAATATACCATCACGGACCCAGGTTCCACGTGTTGGCCACACACAGCATGTGGATCACTTTCATGCCCAGGCTGCCTTACCTCTGGGTTGCAACTGAAGCAAATGACTCCATTGCTCCCCTCCACTGCAAGCTTGGAAAGCCTTTCCCCTAACAATGGAAAAGAAATCTTCCCTTCAATTTTAATTGGCCTGAAGTGGAACAATGGCCTACCCTGAGAGCTGGAGAATGCATTACTGATTTTATCATCTTTAGACTCATTAGAAAATAGTCTATTGTTAGGAATAGAAACATACCTAAATAATACTGGGTTATGTTATCATGGAGGAATGGCCTACTATAGCCTCTCATACCATAAGTTCTAGTATGTAAGAAGAATCACTGACATGTAGTGGATATTAGACATGAGTTTCTTGCTCTGTCCTCACAAGCTTAAAAAGCAGAGTGTTATCCTCCTCATTTTACAGAAACAGGAACTGAAGTTTAGAGAGCATAAAAGATTTGCTCAGGTTAGATTGTTCTTAAATAGTACATAAAAAGGACAAAACAAAATAAATATTAAAAAATTAGACTTAATCAAATTGTAAAATGCTTGCTCTAAAAGACAACATTAAGAAAATGGAAAGACAAGGTAAAGACTTGGAGAAAATATTTAACATATATATGTATGTTATATATATATATATATATATACACATATATATGACAGATACCCTGGCTGGTTTGGCTCAGTGGATTGAGCGTTGGCCTGCGAGCTAAGTGTCGCTGGTTCGATCTTCCAGTCAGGGCACATCAGAGAAGGAAAACTCTGACTCCAAAAAACCTCCGCTGCCTTGCGGCATACCTCTTCAGGGGAAAGGCTAAGGGAGTAAACCCTGACAGAAAATCCGGAGCCGGAGTCCCTAAGGCGGTTTGACGTTGTAGTCAACACCGGCAACTCCTGCAGCGCACCTGAAGCCAAGCTGTATTGACTCCGTCTTTCCCTTGGATCCTTCAGCTGCGAAGAGAGGGGGGGTCTGCTGCATGGGCAACAGCAGACCCTCCATATCACCCTGCCCAGGCTCTGTAGCTTCAGCTTCACTGGAGAGGACACTCCAGCGTCATCGCAAGATGTCGATTCAACACGGGAGGAGACAGATACCGTGTCACTCCCGAGTCGGACTGCACAACCATTCTCGGCGGTGCAGATAGACTCTTAAGAAGCTACACCATCGTCTCTCGAGACGGACGGCTGCCGACGGATATATGACAGAGGACTTGCAGGAAGACCATGTTTTAAAAAGCATTATAACTAATAATAAGAAAACAATAAAGAAATTATTTAAAGATTTGAAAAGGCTCTTCATAAAAGAAGATATATGAATGGACAATAAGCATATTAAAAATGCTCAGCATCACTACCCATCAGAGAAATGCAAAATAAAACCACAGTAAGATGCCCCTTACATACTCCCCCAATAATGGCTAACATTGTAAATGACGGACAATACTAGGTGTTAGCAAGGATGTGAAGCAAATGGAATCTCAAACATTGCTGACAGGAAAATAAAATGGAAGTCACTTTGGGAAACAGTTTGACACTTTCTTGTAAAATTAAACATACCCCTACCATATGACCCAGCAGTTCTCCTTCTAAGTATTTACCTAAAAGAATGGAAAACATGTCCACACAAAAGTTTCTATGTAAATGTCTGTGATAGCTTTATTCATAAGCAATCCAAACATTCATTAACAGGTGAACAGATAAATAAACTAGGATATGTCCACATAATGAAATACTATTTGGCAACCAAAAGGAATGAACTTCTGATACATCTCACAGCAAGGATACATTTCAAAACATGCTAAGTGAAGAAAGCCAACACACAAAAAGTACATATTCCAGGATTCCATTTATATAATTTACGCTGAGAAAAGACTGCAGAGGAGCAAGTGTATAAGTGTCTATCAGGAGGCTGTTGTAATAATGCAAGTGGAAGATTGTGGTGGCTTAGAGCAGGGTGCTCACAAAAGAATTGATAAGAAGTGGTCTGATTCTGGATGTATTCTGAAGATAAAGCCAACAAAGGTCTCTGAAGAATTGAATGTAGGGTGTGTGGGAAAAAGAAATCAAGGGATAACTCCATGATATTGGGCCTGAACAAATGTAAAGATAAAATTGCTTTTAATTGAGATAGTGAAGTAGGTGGAAAGAGTAGGTTGGGAGAGAGGGCGAGACTCCAAAGACCTCTACAATTTGAAATGTCCAGCAGGTGTACAGATGAAGACAAATCAGCAGTTGGATATATGGGAGACGTTCCAGGCTGGAGACAGAAGTTGGGGGTTTTAACCCACTATTTCTGAAAAAAAGGTTCAGGATACGTAGAAAGAATTCAAAAAGAAATAAAATGTCTGGACAGTAAAAAGTTACTGTATAAAATTAAAGATCCATTTCTTTTTAAGTTTGAAGGTCATTGAAGGATAGGAAAATAAACTTATTTGAATTTTGGTAGTAAAAATCTTCAGTACTTATTATACTCAAATAAGGCTCGGGTTGTGAAGCTCCTCCGATCTTGCCCAATATTGTGTGTCTTGCAACCAAATTGGCAACGTCTGGGCAACGCACTGCATACCCCAAAGATAAGGAAAGAAGGGAGACGTCCACTTGACAGCCTGTCTCTTGCAGGATCTACTGCCTTCCCCATAGCAGGAAAGGAAAAGGAACTACTTCTCTCCCTCCCACCCTCCTCCTCCAACCCTGGGTCAAAGCACTTACTTAATACCTTCAGTTTACACGTTGTCTTATTAATGAAATTGTATTTGGCTCTTTGCTTCTTAGAAGACAGGACTGCCTTAGAAGCAAGCTATTAATCTGATTTTAGAGTTGGAGGCTTCAGACATAACTGCAATCTTTGTGCTATGATTTGAAGAAGCCAAGGGGAAAAAAATTTTTTCTCTCCAGATTCCTGAAATTCCACCATTAGTATGAAAGGTGAGAGTGAAGTGTCCAACTTTGAATGACCAGTACTGGGGACTCCCACAGATGGAGAGAAGAAAGGCAATGAGTGAGAAAAAGGATCCATAAAAAAGGGAGGTTTGAGAGACCAAAAACAAACCCCACCTCACAATTGTGCTAGTGTGAGTTCTACTTGGCCCATTCCCAACACTTGGAAGGTAGTAGGTCACAAACATTTGTTGAATGAATGAATTATCCTTTGTTTACATTTGAGGAAGCAGACCCTACTTCACTCCAGACACAAACAAACAAACAAAAAGCATCTGAAAGAAAAGAAAAAGTAATCGGTTCTATTAGTGAGATTTTTTTTTTTAATTCACTAATTGGTATGGTGTAGAGGGGTGGAATTAAGCAATTTTCCAGGACTCTTAGAAGCTCTCCTCCAGAGATGTTTTCCCCTCCACAGGCACCAGAATTTGCCCGGGAGGCTGGAGCATCACCAAGGCTGATTCAAACCCCAGACAGCCTACCCCACACGTGCCATCTTCGGCCTGGGGTTCCGGCATGCCTGGGAACTGGGGAAGAGGGGCTGGCAAGGAAGGGCAGGTAGTGCGTAGAAGAGACCTGGTGGAGGGACGCGGACCTGCTGTGCGGCGTGCTCTCCCGCCGGGCTTGCATTGCTTGGCTCAGCCCACGCGCCTCCCTCAGTCCTCTCCTCCGCCCCCCTTTGCCCTCCCCTTCCCCTCCCTTTTTCCTCCTCCTCCTCCTCCTGCAGCAGCGGCGGCTGCCAGACCTCGCCAGTACAGACCCACGGGGCTGCCCTCCCTTGCGCCTTCCCCTCACTGCTCGGGCCCGGAGCGCAGCGCGGCCGCGCAGGTAGGAGCCCTCGACGCGGGGGTCACGCCATTGCGCCCAGTGCTCACAGGGCTGCGCGCCAGCTAGTATGTGGGGTGACCTGCTGGGTGCAGTGTACCCGAGAACTGCCCCAGACTGTGCAGGATGTCTCAGGCAGAGAGGGAGGTGGAGGTGTGCGGTCTCGGAATTCGATCTGTCAGCATGTGCGAGTACCAGGGTGACATCTGTTTGTATGGGTATTTGTGTGTTCGCCAACACTCATCAGACAGGGCTTTGCCCATAAACGTGGTTTTGAAAATCTCAAGGGGCCAATGTGCGAGCTTTAAGACGCACCTGGATTCCAAAGGAGCTGGTTAGAAGCTGGAGCGCTGAGCAGCTACCGGGACTGCTGCCTATTCGCCTCCTGTTAAGAAAAGGGACCTCACGTCTCTGGGGGCTCCAGGCTGGCCATCCCGAAACTGGTACCTCTAGCTTCGGTGTGGTCCCCCGGTTCCGGCCCTAGGCAGCCCCAGTCCTGAAGGTAGCATGTCGGAGACCGAAGGACTAATAAGGCATAAGAGAATCAGACGCTCCTCTACACAGCATGATTCTTTTAAACAAAAGCTGCGCCCAGAGAACGGAGTGGAAATACCACTTTGAGAGTTTGTGCTGGGGCTGTGAGAAGGAGCTCTGAGAGGCAGGTATTCCAGAACTGGGAGGAGATTACCCACCCCCCGAGGTTTGCTTTGGAGTTTTGTTTCGTTTTTTAAGTTTGAAGCCAAGGTAATTCATATTGGTTCGCAAGTATTTCTACTAAGCTGTGCAAAGAACTTCACTAGATGGAAGTGAGCTTATAGGGAAAAGCTTTAACATTCAAGGGAATAGGAGACTTGCTGTCCCACCTCTCTCGCTAAATAAATAAATAAATAAGCACCATCTCTTTTGAAATTAATTACCCTCTGTTCTTTTCCTTCCGCCCCATTCTGGAGCCTGTTGTGTAGGTGCAGTATAAAAGGTATGCTGTATGTCTTTATATATATATATAGAGAGAGAGAGAGAGAGAGAGAGAGAGAGAGAGAGAGAGAGAGAGAGAGAGAGAGAGCAAGCGCAGCCAGATGGAGTCAAGTGAAATGTAATTCTGCAGCCCCATTACACACTTTGGTGCCTCATTTGGCCAGGGGAAGGTTGAAGAGGGGGAGGGTCGATGAGAAAGTAGATTGGAAGTTGGTTATGGTGGAGCCTCAGCTTCCCCCACCCTCCCTTCCTTGCTTCTTACTTCAAAGATAAAGTTTTGTTATTTCTCCCGCAGCTGATACTAAGCATCGGTTTGTCCTGTGTTTTCTTTGAGATTCACGATGTTGAAGGCCCTTTTCTTAACTATGCTGACTCTGGCGCTGGTCAAGTCCCAGGACACCGAGGAAACCATCACGTACACGGTAAGGGGTGATGGAATTTGAGATAAGTGTGGTTCAGAGGGATTCTGTGACACAGGAGAGACCTGATCCACTTCTGCCTGTGTATGTGGGCGGCAGCCTGCAGAGGGTAATATATTAACGCATTAGCATGGTGCACCTTTAAGATCCCTTATAAATTGTCAGTGGTACTTTGAAAAGTTCATTCAGGTCACCAATTGAGATTGGACCCAAAATGTAATGATTTGTGCAAGGCCCCCAAAAAGGAACCCGTTTAAAACAAAAACCAAAGTAAGCTACATGTTTCCAACACATTCAGTAAATTAATGGGTGTAAGGAATTGGAAAACCTGGACTCCTGTATACATGCAGATGAAACAAAACTTGCAGAGTAAGCCTCAAATCAAAAAAGAAAGTTAAACATTACAAAAGCACTGTGCCTCATTTGTGTGTGCAGCTTATGTTCTCAGGTAAGTGGCCTTTGTTGAGTTTATAAAGGCTAATATTCATTTGTAGTATAACTGATAACTCATATAAATGCCCTTGAGATAGACTTTGTGTTACCAGGACATGGTATTTGCTCAAGTGGTTTCAAAATGCATTGTGTGAAATTTGATTTTGCATTTTCTAATTAGTATATCTGACATATCCGAATAATATATGATTAATTAGTTAACTGCATGGGTATAACCAATGTTTACTAAAATATTGAAAATATTGTCTGACCTCTGCCACCCACTGCCAGGAATGGATGTGGTAAGAACTGAGGGCAGTACTTACCTTACTTTTTACACCTCTGTTCTGTATTTTCTGCTCTTTAATCAGTGCTATGAGGCAAATGACATTTGTCCTGGATCAGAATATGAAAGACATATTTTTTACTTGTTTCCAATTTAAAATTAAGTAATCCTACTTAAAAGAATGTGCAATTTTTAAAAAAATAAAACTGAAAAGTGAGCTAATGTCAATTACTGATAATAGACGTTATCTCACTTTTTTGGTACCATATTATCCTTAGAATGTTAAATATTCATCTGGCAAATGTTCCTTGTTGTTGTTCAGATCAACTATAAATCAAATAGGGTTTAATATAAATATTTTATTAACTTAATGGTAAATGTAATTGCTTCCTCTACTGAAAAGGAATGAGTACATGTTTTGTTTATCTTCAAATGAAAATGTTTTGTTATGAGGCTAAACTTACTACCTTCTTAAGGAGCTAAAATTAAATTAGCGATCCACTTTTATATTCATCTTATAACCCCTTCCCTTTGCTAATCACCTAAACCTTACTCATCTTTAGCAAAGAAAATTCCCTGTGGATTAAGCACGATTGTTTTAAAATTACTAACTAGGGTTCACTATTATGACAACAGATTTCCCAGTTATGACATCCTGCTAAGATTAGGTCTATGTATTCTCTTTTGAATTGTATATGCCTAATAACTCATGGTTAAAGGAAGATGTAACTATTTTTAAGTACCCCACTTTGTAGACATTATCTCCTTTCATTGTCACAGCAAAGTATGAGGTAAGTGGCATTATCTTCCTTCTACTGATAATAGAATTGAAGATCTGAGTATCTGACTTGCTTAATGCTACACAGTCAGCAAGTGGTTAAGCTTAATTCACTCTAGGCTTGTATAATAGTAGGTCAATGTTAAAAGTACTGGAACTAAATACTTAAAACAAACTTGAAGTCTTTTCTATTAGCATACAGATTATTCAAGTGAACTGTCATTGAAAGATACTTTTCAGAAGAATGGGCTCATATCCACAATATAGCATTCCCCTTCTATATTAAAGATAGGAGCCATTCAGTTATTTACTCGCCAAGTATCTACCATCTGCATATGCAGTTCTCATTACTATCAAGAGTTTAAGCTTATTTGTTTACTAAGAAAATTCAGACCTTAACCTCAAGGAATTTACCCTGGGAAGATGCTGTTGAAAAATACAAAGTTCCTAAGCAAGTACATATAATATTATTATAGAGATTATTCAAGTTGCTAAAGCAGTAAAAAATCAAGGATGTAATTAATGTCAATGTGGGCATGCTAGAGGAGCTAGAAACTCTGTGATGGTTCCTGAATGAAGTAATGACTTTGGATTAATCTAGAAAGGTTGAAGAGGCACCTGAATCAGAAAAAAGAAGAAAAAAAAGCATAATCAAATTTTAGAAGTGAAAACAACCAAGACAAGTCCAATAAGTGACAAGGTCAGATGGGCTAGAGCTGGGTGGTAGGGAGAACCTGGAGATGATAATAATGGGAGATTAGAGGGCTGCAGGCCACTGTGATCTCTTGGATGGAGGAACAACGGGTCCACGAAAGCAAGATTGCCATGGAGGCTATGTGCAACCATGTAGAGATCTGGACACCAGCTAAGGAGTCTTGCCTACTCATGAGGTCAGGAAGTCTTATACTAATTGGTAGATACAGAAGTGAACACAAAGTCAGTAGAACTGATGGGAAATAATTGGGAAAGTCAATGGTGATGTCAAAATTATAATCCTGGGTCCTGAGAATGGTATAGTTCCTTGAACATTGTTGGGAAACTAGGAAGAATGAGTTTTGGAGATAAAGTGAGTTTAGAGTTGACCTTATTAAGTTTCAGATATCAGTAAAATATCTGCACTGACTTCTCTGTCTCCATTCAGCTATTTACTTGCCAAGTGTCTGTTGTGTGCATGAGCAACTCTCAGCTGTATTAAACAAAGTTGTTTATTATTTTGTTTATACTTCCTGAAGCATCTCTCTTCCTTTCTCAAGAAGTAGCCCATGCTAAGTGAAATAAGCCAATCAGAGAAAGACAAACACCATATGATTTCACTTATATTTGGAATCTAATGAACAAAATAAACTAACAAACAAAATATAAACATACTCATAGATACAGAGAACAGACCGACAGCTATAAAAGGTGAGGGGTTGGGGCCAGGGTGAAAAATATGAAGGGATTAAGGGAAAAAAAACCCATAAGCAGACAACAGTATAGTGATTATTAGAAGGATAAGGGAGTGGGGGGCAGGTAGAAGAGGGTAAAGGGAGGATAAATGGTGATGTAAGAAGACTTGACTTGGGGTGGTGAACACACAATACAATATAAAGATGATGTATTATAGAATTGTACACCTGAAACCTACATAATTTTATTAACCAATGTCACTTCAATAAATTCAATAAAAAATAAAATAAAGTAAAATAGAAAGAAATAGCTCATAGATGAACTGTACTAGAATTACCTGGGATGCTTGTTAGGAATTCAGATTCCAGGCCTCCTACCCAGAATTCAATCTTTTGAGTGGAACCAGGAACCTGCATTTTAATGATCACCCTGAGTGATTCTTAACCATATTACACTTTGAGATTCACTGACCTTCAGTAAGAATTCAGTTCCTGACTGTCCCAAAGAAAGGCTTCCCAGGTTTGGCCCTGCTTACCTCTCTAACCTCATACCTACCCACCCAAAACTACTTGCACCTCCTCCCCCCTTTAACAATTTTAATCCTGTAAGTCCCCATTCACTTGTGGCCTCCCCTATAGAGTCTTTCTTTCCACCCTGTTAAGCCCACCTACATTTCTGGGCAGAATCCACCACTCCATCTACATGCATATTTGTGTCATGGCACTTGACATCTCACTCCAACTTGTCTACCCATCTGTCTCCTCTTCTGGCCTATGAACTGCTGAAGGACAGGGACAAGGATTCCCAGGGACTAGGATTGTGCCTTGTATGAGATGGTACTTGACAGATGATTCAGTGAGTGAACATAAGGACCTGTGGGAACTGAAACAAGGAAGCAAGCCAGTGTGTGAGGGAGGCTCTGGACTCAGCTGAATAGGAATGACAAGGAAAGCAAAGTTCTGAACTGCTCTAAGAGGATTTAGGGAGAGAAGGAAGAGTCAGGGGCTGAAAAAAAGAACTCTGTTGAAAAAATTGGGCGGGGGAGTTGGATTTACAATGTGGGAGAAGAAGCAAATAAAGCAAAAAAGAGCAGAGCAGTCAGTGAGATGGGAGATTAGTATCAAGACAAGAAAGACTTCCAAGATGGTCATGGGTGACTATATCAAACACAACAGCAGAGTTGAACCAGCTGGTGATTGAAAAGGGACACCTGAAGTGGGGCACTGCACAGATTTGTCTTTAAAAAAAGAAAAACGAGATAATATTAAACCACTCACTTCATCATCTATTTAGGACTCTAGAGCAAAGATTTTTGCCATAAGAATAAAGCTTTTAGAGTGACTTCCTAGGGACTGGATACACTAACTAACTCTCTCCTGGCCTATCTTGATGTTTTCTTCACAGCAATGCACAGATGGATATGAGTGGGATCCTGTAAGACAGCAGTGCAAAGGTGAGCCAACTTCAAAGAATTCCCATCTGAATATAGCTTTTTGTGTTACTCTTCATCTCATGTCACTCTTCCTGTCTGGTTTGTATTATACATAAAGGCATGAACATACATGTACATGTTCAGTTTTCCCCATAAGAAGATTCTTGATTTATATTATTACTGACCGCAGATATTGATGAATGTGACATCGTCCCAGATGCCTGCAAAGGTGGAATGAAATGCGTCAACCACTATGGAGGATATCTCTGCCTTCCTAAAACTGCCCAGATTATTGTCAATAATGAACAACCTCAGCAAGAAACACCAGCAGCTGAAAGTGTGGGTGCAGCTGCAAATGCGGCTGCAGCCTCGGTTACAGCTGGGGGTGTAGTAGCCAGTGGCATGGCAACCAGTGGAGTAGTGCCTGGGGCTGGTTATGTCGCCAGTGCTGCTGCAGTCGCAGGCCCAGAAATGCAAACTAGTCGCAATAATTTTGTCATCCGGCGGAACCCAGCTGACCCTCAACGCATTCCCTCCAACCCTTCTCACCGGATCCAGTGTGCAACAGGCTATGAGCAGAGTGATCATAACATCTGCCAAGGTAAGCATGACTTCTACTAATGAGAACGTTCTTGCCCAAGTGCGCCTTGTGGTGAAAATAACAACTCACAAGTTTTTGACAGCTTCCTACATGTGCCAGATGTTGTGCTAAATGCTTTGCCTACATTATCATATTTTATCATCACAATAATCCTAAAAGGTAGTTGCTGCCCCTATAGTCATCATTTTACAAATGAGGAAACTGTGGCTCAGACAGGTCATCAGTGGTTCTCAACCTTAGCTGCACATATATAGTCACTTGGGAGCCTTCAAAACACCTCTATATCCAAGCTACACCCCAGCCCAATTAAATAACAATCTTAGGGTGGGTTCCAGGCATCATTATTTTTAAAGCTCCCCATGTGGTTCCAGTGTGCAGCCAAGTTTTAGAACCAGGGGTCGGACGTGGTAAGTGCAGAGCCAGCCTTCAAACCCAGGCAGGCAGGGCCAGAGTCACAGCTGTTAGAAGGAGCAGTCAGGTTATTCATTAGAATTTGAAATTGTTCTGCTGAGCTACTCCATAAATATCCCCTTTTGGGTTCTCAAGGTTTTTTTGTTTGTTTGTTTTGTTTTTTTTCATTGAACTTGCCACTGGCATTTTTTCCTTACTGTGGAATAAAGAAATGGGGCTCCTGTTTCCCAGTACCTTTGAAGGAGGGGAGTCTCACCCACTCATATTATGTCTTTTAAAGCTCTCATTTGAACACATTTCATTTATATCACTTGCACCATGGCACTATCTGCCTGAGTTTTTCTGTTTATTTTCACAAAGTATATATATCACTGTGTATTCCAGAAATAGCTATAGACTCATGCTAGCAAAGCAATAAGAATCCTGGGCTTTGAAGACATGTAGGACATTAGCTAACTGGACTGTGTTAAGGCATTCTGTTTCCCTCTTCCTACTTAATAATCCCTTCCAGATCTGCTTAATGTGGAGATTGTGTTACTGAAATAAGCCATAGGAGTCCCAGACTTCAGAACTGACTGAGTAGACCCCATATCATACCATAAATGCCTGGGACACACTGGTCAATGGAAAGGGCCCAGGAGTTCTAACCTTCTACTTACTCATGAGTGAGGAAGAGAGCACCTTCCTCCCTCAACACTGAGGGGTTCAACTGAGATCACCTAGCTGCTGCAACTGAAAAAAGAAACCTCTGGTCCCCTGGATTGCTGCCCCTTATTCATCAGTGTTGAGTTTTATCTTCTGTCTAAAAGATTATGAAGTAGGGAAACCTACCATGCTCTGACTTTTATTATTTTATATTTTGTGTTCAAATTTTAAGTACCCCACAACAAGAGCTAACCCATGCTGTGATGGTGTCACTTTTCAGAGAGCCTGTCATATTAGCATCTGTTTTGTGTTACTGTCATGAGTCAGGATTCCAGTATTGATGATGAATGCCTCAGCATCTGCTTAATATTCTGATATTTAATTTAAGGATTATGTCAAGGAGATAACCTCATGAGGTTATTTTATATATGCTTTTGAGTGAATATTGACAAAAATTTCTGTTTTTTTAAGATACCAACTTTTATTGTTACTGAAATATATAATTATATTGGGAGGTTTGGTGGTATTTTTCCTGAAACTTAAATGTTTTGATGAAATTTTTTAAGTCTCACTTTTATATACTGAATTACTTTTTATACTTCAGGCGTCTATTTCACTAGTACTTAGGAGGGAAAAAAACAGATAAATGGATGGTTTATTTCTCAAAGTAGTTTATAGTCCATCATTGACAACTGAGGAATTCAAGAATGTTGCATATAACCAAATAAGTAAGTTCTAGAATAAAATATATTCAGGGTTTGCAACATTCATTGGTTTCTTACAACATGCATTAGTAGAAATTGTATCATAAAATGTGAAGAATAACAATGAAATCCCATTTATTTTTTCTTAAAAAGATTCAGACTTTCTTACAAAGTAAGTTACTTTTCACATATAAAAGTATTTGTAATTCTTACTCTTTGGGAAATTTTTGTAGTTATAAGCTAAAACTATGAAGTGCCATCCTTATTGTAGACACTATATATGTGCTTACTGATTACACACAAAGTGTTCTGCATAATTCAACCAATTTCTAAAAGTTGGGGGAAGGCAGTCTGTATCACTGGAAGCAGTGTTAAAAGTTTTTTGGATGATTTAAGGCTTAAGTTGGATTTCTTCCCACCTCACAATTTTACAGAGTGCCCACAAATGTGGATTTACTTAATTGTTGATAAAAGGAGGTTATTTCATATGATAACAACAGGATAATCTCTCTAGGAAATCTGACTAACATAAGTCGAGTCACACTTATGCCCATTTACTATTGAGCTGATCAAACATGCTGTCCAGCTTCTTCTAATTGCCTACACATGTATGGCATTCTAATTCCAGGCCAGCAGCACAAAATAATGTTTTATAACCAATGTGAAATTGTGGGGACCTTGGCTTAAAACAATAATGTGCTCCATGGACCTCAATTACTGATATCATTGCAGAGTTTGAGGAGCCTTCTGTTTTAATAAAAATCTCCACTCCCTTTTAAATGTTGCATACTTATGCCCAATAATCCAAACACATTTACCATGGTCACTGGTTCAGAATAAATGAATGCCTGCAAATAGGTCATATTCGTATTAAAATTATTTCTTTTTCCCATATACATTTTTCAGCAGGTATAGTTTATTACTATATAACCTAAAGCTGAGGATGTCTTTAAGTAATGGCTGAAATCTGTCCTGTATTTCAATGTGAAAGTCAATTGTGCCTTTGAATGCACATTTATGAATCATAGATGACCCCTAATAATTTAAATATTTAAATATGTTCTCCTTTATAAATATATACTTAACCAGCTGTCTGTGTTTTAACATTTAATGAATATGTGATCTTTTTACTCCCTTTGTTAAATTTTTCCAGAGTTTTTCAACTTTATGCAAAAACAAGGGGTTTAAAATGCAACATAACATCCAAAAATCAATTTATAGTGAAGGGTTTTTTTTCAGGTAAGTTTTGTTAATTTAGGGTAATGCTGGGAGAGCCACTCACACCAAGAATTCCAAAAGACATGTGATAGCTATAAAATTACATGAACATTATTTCAGTGTTATATGCCTGGAGTCACGTATAAGTGAAGTTTTATAAACTAGTAGTTTCTCCATGAACTATCATCTGCCTCAAAGACAACAGATATTCATCTACTCCAAAAGAAAGTTGAATGAATGGGAAATATACTGTAACCCCTTGATAACTCACTTTATTTTTCTAAATCTTTAGTGCACAGTCTCTATGTAATCTTCCTCAATGGAGATGGAGTTAGAAATTACTAGTTCAAGCTGAGAAAGGATTTTTCAAATCATATATAACTTTCTAAAGTCCCATTCTTGTAGGAAGAACTGACAAGAAAGCATCGATTGCCCAATTTGAAGGAATTTGTTCATGTGATTGAACTTCTGAAAAAGTAAACATGGGGTATTTTATATAACTGGTAATTAAGCCATTAATATACTCATTTATGGTTTATAGGTATCATTACTACCTAGCTAAAGAAACTGCACCATAAAAAATAAACTCAACACAAATGTTTAATGAAGCTGATTATGGAGCCAAATCCAGAATGCAGTGCCTGGCTTGTATTATATAAAGTGAGAATTTGAAACCATAATCTAGGGTTTGCAAACATCTCTGTCTATCCAAGACTGTTCTGGTTTGAAAACTGAAAGCCCACAACCCTGGAAATGCCTCAGTCCTGCGCAAATGGAATGGTTGACCACCTCAGCACACCCCCAAAAACTAAATCTCCTGCATCTCACAGCCAAGAGTGGGAAAGTCCCAGTATTAGAGCCATTTTTTTCTTTCAGGTTAAGGCATTGTTTATCCAATAGGACTGTTTTATTAAGAATTGGTTTTAAACTTTTAAAATATAAACTTCATTGACTTTTATGTACCTGAATAGAGCCTTTCTTTTGAGTTATCAAGATTCCACTTGCCAGTTGTCACTGAGCTGGTTTCCACAGCACTCTAGATTGCATATGTAGGGTACCTAGACATGAGCATCTGCATACTTAGATGCATGTCACTGTCACACCATAGTTAGCTCACCTTACCACATTACTGCAAGGAAAAATTCTACCACACAGCCACATTAAATGCCATGCTTCAACTATAAACTTTTGTTTGCAAATTTTTTATTTTTAAAAAATTTTAGCTATAGATTTAACTAATTTATTTTGTTTTTATCTTTTTTACCTATAGCACAGGAACAACTAAAAATCTTTTTTAAATGCCTTTTATTAAGCCTAAAGGAACAAAAAATTATACTCAGGGCTAAAAAAATACTATACTCTTGGAACCCACCTATTATCTTCCACACATTTCTTTATTAATGTAAGGATAACTAGAATACTATTTTGAAAAGGTTATTATCTATACATCTACTTTAAAAAAGAGAAACTTGAACAAACATATATAGATTCTCAGATGGTAGGGACAACTTTCTTTGACTTCTTTCATTTGAAACTTAAATAATCTCATGTCCAGAGAGGATTTATAAATTATAGTGCAATCAAGTAACTTAGTGTACCTGGTATTGTCATTAATAAACAACTTTCAAACACTGCCCTTTTCTTGATTCTCACTTATGTCATTAGGGTCTCTGGTTACTTTTGTTAGTTTATGAGGAAAGGCCTAATTTTTGTTATAGCCCCCCCCCAAAAAAAACCTTTGACCTCAGATAATAGATTATAGGAAGACTATAATGGAGTAAATTATCATATTAACAGAAAAGAAATATATCAAGCAGAAAGCAAAATGGGTATTTAGCCTGCATACAGTTCTTCATTGTTAATAGCTGTTAATTACCTTTGAGTACCTAAAAATTCTCTAAAGCCACATCAATAAATACAAGTTAAGTTTATAGGGAAAGCTTAAGTACTTTTTAAACAAGCTGATGCAGTATAATAGAAATGATTGATTTCCTCCTGAAAAATCTAGCAGTTTCATAATTTACTTTTCCAAAACTGCAGTCATTGAATTTCTAGATAATTTAAGACTCATTTTTAATATACACTTGTGAACAGTATGTATAGGTATCTGATTCATGGACAGTCAGAAAGTGTCCTCAAAATTCCTTCATAAAAATTGAATGACAGCTATTTGAGGTGGAAGGATGGAAAAGATTAGTATGATCACTCTTCAACAAGGGACTATGCTATATAACTGCCTAACTTAATGATTCCCAAAGTGTGGTCCCAGCCTAGAAGCATTAGTATCATCCAATAACTTATAAATACAAAATCCTGAGCCCCATCAAACCAACGGAATCAGAAATTCTGGGGATGGGGCTCATCAATCTGTGTTTTAGCAACCCCATTATTTGGATTCTTGCTCAAGTTTGAGAACCGGTGTTCTAATTTAATCTTAACTTTAGGAAGCTGCATTTAGCTACAAATATCAGACAGCAGGGTCAGAACACTTTACATGAAATATGAGAAGTAATAAAGAGAAAACATAGAAAATATACATTCTGCTTCTGGGATAGAATAATATTTCTAGTTTACTTTTCTCATCTTTTTTGCTGTCATCACCATTACTCTGATCTCTAAACAGAATCAGTTATGAGTACTGGTTAGCACTATATCTCTGAACCGAGATATGTGCAATCTAGGGTAATAGGAAAAGAAAGAAGACAAGAGATCTTACATCTCTCTATAAAACCTGCAACTGTGAAATACTATAACTGCCCTTAAATTGTCAGTAGGAGGGGGACTTCTAGCCAAGATGGAAGCCTAGACAGACAAGCTTTGTCTCCCTCCACAGCTAAGAAGGAATACACCTCAAAACTAGAAACAACCAGAAGTTCCAGAAAATCGAGCTGCATGGCAGTCCAACAAACAAAGATATAAAGAACAAATACTCATCCAGACAAGTAGAAGGAGCAGAGCCGGGTGGAGAGAATGCAGTGTGGTAGCAGCAGCAGGCCAACAGAAAGTGCAGTTCCATTTTAAAAAGTCAAGAGGGACACCTGGGGAAGGCTCCCAGCACCAGACCAGACCACACAGCTCACAGTTCCAGTGTCGGATAAAATAAAGCCTCATTGCTTCTGACTGTGCAAACCAATAGGGGTTGGGGTAGAGGAAGAAACTGCTGGTCTCTCAGCAGAGTCCATTTGTTTAAAGGGCCCCCACAGTCCTAGAATGTTCTCAGACCCACCCACTCTGGGAACAATGGTCAGAGCAATAGCTAGAGAGGTGCCAGTCCCTTACAGGAAGTAGGAAAAGTGCCTAGAAAAGGGGCAAGTGCTGAGCAAACAGCATTGTTTCCTCTCAGACCCCTCCCCCACATACAGAGGCACAACATGATGAAATGGGTTGGCCTGCACTGACGAATACCCTTTACAATGTAACAATGAATAGCTCTACCCAAGACACAGAGGTAAACAAACATAGGAGACAGGAGAAGTATGGCCCAAAAGAGGGAACAGATCAAGGTTCCAGTGGGAGAACTAGGCAACGAGGAGATAGCCAACCTAACAGATGAGGAGATTGCTAACCTAACAGACATAGAATTCAAAACACTGGTGATAAAGATGCTCACAGGCTTGACAGATATGCTTAAGTATGGCAAATGCATAAGGGAAGAAGTGAATGCTATACTAAATGAAACGAAGGAAAATCCACACAAAACCAAAGGTGAAAGGAAAGAAACCTGGCTTCAAATCAATGATTTGGAACATAAGAAAGAAAAAAACAGTCAACCAGTACAGAGTGAGGAAACAAGAATTGAAAAAAATGAGCAGAGGCTTAGGAACTTCTGGGACAACTTTAAACATGCCAACATCCAAATCATAAGGGTGCCAGAAGGAGAAGAGGAAAAGCAAGAAATTGAAAGCTTATCTGAAAAAATAATGAAGGAAAACTTCCCAGTTTTTGGCAAAGGAAATACACATCCACGTCCAGGAAGCACAGAGAGTCCCAAACAAGCTAGACCCAAAGAGGACCACATCAAGACTCATCATAATTAAAACGCCAAAGATTCAAGATAAAGAGAGAATCTTAAAAGCAGCAAGAGAAAAGCAGAGAGTTACTCACAAAGGAGTGCCTGTAAGACTATCAGCTGATTTCTCTAAAGAAACTTTATGGGCAAGAAGGGACTGGCGAGAAATATTCAAAGTGATGAAAAGCAAGGACCTACAACCAAGATTATGCTATCCAGCAAAGCTATCATTTAGAATGGAAGGGCAGATAAAGTGCTTTCCTGACAAGGTAAAGCTGAAAGAGTTCATCATCACCAAGCCAATATTATATGAAATATTAAAGGAACTTATTTAAGAAAAAGAAGATCAAAACTATGAACATTCAAATGACAACAAAATCACAAGTCTCAACAACTGAATCTAAAAAATAGAAACAAAATCCAACTAAGCAAACCAGAATAGGAACAGAATCATAGGTATGGGGATCATTTGGAAGGTTATCAGCTGGGAGGGGGGAGGGGTAGAAATGGGGAAATGGTGCAGGGATTAAGAAGCATAATTGGTTGGTACAACATAGACAGGGGGAAGTTAAGAATAATATAGGATAGGGTGAAGCCAAAGAACTTATATGCATGACCCATGGACATGAACTAAGAGGGGTGGAACTGCTGAAGGGAAGGGGGTACTGGATGGAGGGGAGCAAAGGGAAAAGAAATTGCGACTACTATAACAACATAATCAATAAAATATACTTTACTGAATTGGACCGGTGGCCAGAAATAGTCCCCACCTTAGTACAAATGGGGTGTCCTCTTTCTCAGGGAAGACCAGACCATCTGGAATTCAAGGTGCCGACGAAGTCCTGAACTCTTTAACGCCAGAGCTCCAAAGCAGTGGAAAGACTGATTCGGAACTTTGGAAAACTGTGAGGACAGGTGGTTACAACTATTCAATTTGGTGGGAAAACAGTGCCAAGAACAGATAGCTACCCAGCAGGAACAGTTCCACAACCAAATTCAGTGGATATAGGAGGAGATAAAAAATTTAGTCAAGTTACAGAGCAATAATGCTTCCTGGGCTTCCTATGATAGAAGTTCTTTAAACAAACAAGTAGCTTCAGAAAGGCAAATGGGTTTTTTTTCCTGAAAACAGCGATAGAAATGAATCTGTTCTCACTTACCCAAAGTCTGAAGAACCTGAAATGCAGCAAGAAACATCCACATCACAACCAGACTGCAACGTGGACAGTGGCTCCATGAGCAGTGGCTATGGGACCTTTTGTGTGTCAGAGTTAAGGGCCCCACAAGTTCATGGAGCATGCGAAGACCTTTGCTCAGCAGTGCAGGACACCTGCCGTGTAGTTCTCGTCACCGGTGGATGGTGGAAAAAGCCAGCGTTTCTACATACGTTCTCCCGAAGAGTTTGGTCCCTCTTTAAAGGAAGATATTTCCTGGTGAATTTAAACATGATTTTCTTGGTGAAAGTAAGATTTCAGAAGTATACAGCTGAAAAACAAATAGGTGTGTAGGATTCCTGCTTCATTTGAAGGGAGTTTTACTTGTTTATTACACTTAAATCTGGTAAGTAAAGCTCCTTGTAACTGTACTGTACTAGGATGAGATGCATGTGAATGTTCATCAGTTTTACTGAAGTCTGTCACTTAGTGCTTGTCGAAATTGAAATAAACAAAGCACATTATATAGTGGTGACACCTGACTTTGTTCCCATCAGCAGTGTTAGAAGACTACTAAACTCTCACAGTGGGAGGCATTGCCAGAAAAACCCTAGGTTTTCTAGTCACTAAAAACTTGCTGAAAATGATAGTGTAGGACCGTATCAACGGTGGAGTTTTGTCACACATGTTCACATAATTGGAAATCAAAAACTACACACAAGCAAGAAGCATTTCTCTCAGTCTGTCGAGATCTTGTTTCCAGGCATGTCCTCTGTTTGGCTCCAATAAACTCTAATAAACTCTGATTTTAAAAATGTTTAAAAATAAAATATACTTTAAAAATTGTCAGTAGGTGAAACTCTAAGTTATGTTATGGGTATGCTAATATGATTGATGCTAAGAGATACCCATACGCTCCATAAGCAGCCTCTTTATATTCATGGTATAAACTTGTGAGATAAGGCAATGCTGTTTGGAGGTTCAGTTCATGAGTCACAAAAGAGGAGGCTGACTCTGACTTTGGTCTTAAAGCGTCTTTTGGTTACCAAAATACCAGAGGCACAGCTGACATCTCATTCTATTTAGACTCTATGAATACCATCAGATATTGGAAGAGTATTCACATAAGTATCTTCCCTTCAATTTAAACTTGATCAAAGATTTACTTGCTATCGAAGACAATAAAATTCTTGTTAAAACTAATTAACACTTAATCTGTGAAATGAATTTCCCTATCGCCATAGAAACAAAAAGGAGCAGATTAGAGTAGAATTGCAAGCCTGGGTAACTTCAGGAATGTGCACTGGTACTGGTTCATTATTTCTTTCTCCAGCAGAAAGTCTCAAACTTTATTCTCTGAAATCAACAAGTTGCCCCATGTGTAAGGATTGCCTTTGCACTTGTTGAATTACTGGCACAATAGTATTCTTTGAAACCAGAGTAAACAAAATTTGCCCCAAATGTGTTTGATTTTGCATGAATGTACAAATAGGTAATTCATGCCACATCTGAAATTCATTAGCCTGCTTCTTTTTCCAGGAGGTAACTGCAAATTGCACACTCAAATATAAAAGTGATCAAGAAAACTGCATTCAAATATTGGCAGAAGAAAACGGCTGTCATTGCAAGCATTTAGCCACAATTGCAGGCTTATAGCTTGAATCTAAATGGTTTGTAAACATTTAATAAAGCAGTGAAGAAATGACGTGAAAGGAAGGCTGAGTGCTAGGATATTGGCAGCACCATGGAAAGCTTATGGCCATCAATTTCATATGACCACAGATTCTAAAAAGGGAGACAGTGAATCAGTGTTATGTAAATGTATACTAAATAGACTAAAAATTGTAGAACTGGGCTAACTCAAATTCTAAAACTTGAACTGCCTTTCTAATAAGTATATATCAGTACTAGTCAAAGGTAACCAGACACTATTGCAAGTGAAATTGATCAAGCAGAACACAATATATTCAATCAAGTTTGAGAACCATTTTCTGTTGTAAGGCACTTTGATAGAATCAAAGTAGAAACAAATGGTCATAATCCTTAATGAACTTTGTATTATTGACCCATGGGTTATCAAATAATAGTAAAAGAAACAAATAGTTCAATAAAGTAGACACATGGTATGTCACAAGAAGTGCATGAAAAATTGCCAAAAACAGAAGTAAATGTAGTGTGTGACACAGATAGCCTTACAATTTACTAAAACCCATATTTGGACAGAGGCAAAAAAAAAACAACATGTACCCAGAAATGTGGTCAAGAGCAAAAGTCTGGTTCCTCCCTGGAATGTGCCACTTAGGAGAGAATGATGAGGGGCAATTGAGAGACCTGATAAGGAAATTAAGGTCCAAACAGCAGAGGAAGTAATCATCATGTAGCCAAGCAGAACAAACACAAAGAAGCATTCTGTCCTTGTCCCTCATGTCTTCCAGTGGTTTTCCAGGAAAGTCCCCCCAGAAGCAGTGTGCTGCTGATATGAATGCTAACAAAGCAAGAGTGGGGTTAGGTAGAGGGAGAACGAATCAGAAAGTTCACAGGATACAGAGCCACTGCACAGCAAGCATCTATTACTGGTTCCATCTGCAGTTCCTAACTTTCCCCAACAAAATATTAATGTATTCCACCAGCTCTGTCTATCTTCTTGAACCGTGTCCCATTTTACTTATTAATGAGTAGATACTAAGCAAATGTTTGACGTTGTATGTATATGTGCATGTGTTTGAATAAATGAATGGTTTTTAATCATCAGAGAACTTAGGCTTAAAGTTTATTCTGAATTCTAAAACTATCCTTGAAAATGAGCTATTGCATAGCATATGAATATAAGGTATATTTTCCAACTATATATGTTATCAAATTTCTCGTTAACTTTGAAGGACTTAAATATTTTGTTCCCATTTGAAGCTTTAAGCCCCTTGACAGAAGAAGCTATAAAGTTTATAATTTATATCTTGGATTGTTGGATTTTTAATAAATATTGGTGAATAAGCAGGTTGCTATTATTCCTAGAGCAGGACCAATAATTGGAAATACTTAAAATCTGTTTACTTTCTGGCAAGATATTTAACCAATGACTCCATCCCTGTGTCAAATACATTTTTCCTAGAAATCTATTGGTAAATAACGAAAACACAATTGAATTTAGAACATGCTAATATTTAAGATATTTGAATTGAAAAAAAATACAGCTGGTAAATATTTATATGAGCTGTCTGATATTGTGAAGAAACTCAGGGCACTTGGTGAAGCTCTACACAATAAGAGTAAAAAAGGAAAAAGGGATCAGAACAATCCATCTTGGTCATTTCCCTCTGCGCAGGCCAGAAATTATCTTTTTACAATCTACTTTGTTCAAATGCTAAAGGGTAGAATCCAGGAATGTCACTTAGTTGGGTGTTTGTGACTTAAAGGAGCTCAGGTCTGATCTGGTCCCAAAGTAGGAAGAGCTGAATTACTAGAGAGGTGAGAAGGAAATCCTTGGATCCCAGGTAAAAAGAAACCAGCTCACTGAAGACCCCTTAGGAGCTGGTAACTAGCTTATATTTGAACTGTGGGTGAAATAAGACTAGTGATTGGAAATACTTAAAATCTGTTTACTTTCTGGCAGACCATTTAACCAATGAATGAAGTAGGGAATAGAACCAGAGACAACCATAAAAGAGCTATGTGTATAGCTCTGCATGTGCCCAGCTAACATGAGAACCATGATAGGAATTGGAACTATCTTTGTGCATATAGTTAAATCTCAAAAAGCTCCAGGGACTGTAGTGAAGTAAGTTTTGCACTCTAAAGATCTGTGTGTGTTGCAAGAAATATAATCCTACTTCCTTGAGTGCAGGTGTGGAACACATTCCAAAATGAGAAACAACTCAAGAGATCCTCTTCAGTGTCTACCCTGGAGACCAGGTCTATCATGATCTAGATTAGGGAATAATTTTTGTTCGATGATGGTTAGTTAGATTTCACTTGTGAAATATTTTGCAGGCAAGCCCACCTCTCACACATACATTAACAAAACAATTATGCCATTAAATTGTTGTTGACATTTTTATTATTCACTGAAAAACTTAAATATTTCAATATCTTTTTTCAATATCTTTTAATATGCCAAAATTACAGAGCAGTATAAGTCCATTTTTCAGAGTCTGCTGTTGAATTCTTCAAATTGTTGATTTCAAGAGGCTTCTTAGAGAATTAGATCAACTTTAATCATTCTCCTAAAATATTTGAGCAATTTAGATATCTGGCATTATTCAAGTTGCAAAACCCACCAGTCAATTTTTTTCTAATCACTGCTTTCTGTAATTGAGGCCTAAAGTGACACTGTTCTATAAGATGGTTTTCTCTCCTTATCCATGTTCTCACCTGAGCAGTTTGTTTGTTTTATTTTAAATATATATTTTTAGGAGAATATTTATTTATTTTTAGAGAGAGGGGAAGAGAGGGAGGAGGAGAGGGAGAGAAACATCAATGTGTGGTTGCCTCTCCCGCACCCCCAACTGGGGACCTGGCCTGCAACCCAGGCATGTGCCCTGACTAGGAATTGAACCGGTGACCCTTTGGTTCTCAGGCTGGTGCTCAATCCACCAAGCCACACCAGCTAGGGCCTCACCTGAGCAATTTGTGATGTCAGATATACCTCATCTAAAATAGAAAAGGACATTCCAAAAGAAGTTGTTAAAAGACACGTTAGAAACCTGTCTTTGTAAGCTAAATGCACTCTTTCTTGCCTAGATTTAGTTTATTCCAGCTATTTATTTTCACGCACGTGCATGGGTACTCAAGTTAATTCCCATATAGACACATGTGCACAAACATAAGACGCACCATTTTTTCAGGAGTAGGAAAGTAACATTTACCAAAATTAGACTGATTAAAGCTGATAATACTTCTAAAATGATTCAGAACATAGTTCCCCTCTTATTATTCTCGTAAAATCCACACTAGAAACTGCTTTCTGAATTCTACCTCTCACAAGAGAATAGGGCACCTTGGACAGCTACTACAACTGATAAATCAACAAAGAATTCTGTTAGATGAAATACAGAAAGTGTCAACAAAATAGAAGGAAAAGTATTAAGGCCTAACCACTAAGGCTCTCTAGCCTTACACTTCTACAGCATCCTGGCCATTTCTTTCCTAATCTTTATTAGAGATTTGCCTAGATTCCATCCTGGCCCACCTTTGTAATCTATAATGAGCAAACTGAATTTTTAACAAAACAAATTTTTAGATAAACCAACAAACTTTTTGGATTAGGAAATAATTTATCTGAGACTGACACTGAATCCCCAAGCTCTTTCATTCTTCAGACTTCAGTAAATTATATAGTCAGGAGAGAGCCAAGCATAAAACACCACTGAACACGCAAAGCAGAAAATTCCAGTCATTCATGATTAATTAAACTTTCCCAGTAAAAGCTGTGAGCCCTTTTTGTACAAACAGTTCACGACCTGGTGTATCAAGAGAATCCTAATCCAGGGAGGTAGCCAGAGAAAAAAGTCCTCCCACACAATCTGGCAGAGATTCAGGGCTTTGTTCTGAACTTCAAGTGCATGACCTCCCTTCTTTAGTGAATGAAAAAAAACATAAGCTAATGATAAAAAGAAGCTAAGTAAAAGAAGGAAATTAAATTGTGGTGCCATTTAAGCAGGTTTGGAAAAACCAGGAAAGATTATTTGGTAAAATAGCTCATTCAAAAAATGTTCAATAGCAAAATCATTGTAAATTAGAGTTCAATTCTAGTAAACTAAAAAATCTTTTCATTGATTTTGCAATATTAAGCAGAAAAATGGATTGTGTCAACATGCCAGAACAATTGTTTCCAATAAACCAATCTATCACAGATGGTTCATACCCCAAATAGACAATCAGAATATCACTCTATTAGAAAAAGAGCTTGGGCTGTTCAGTTGTCACTGTAAAAACATGGCCACAAGCAGTATTAGGGTTCTGATAGAGTTTTAAAGAATTATTGGAAAGTATGACTATAGTATCAAAGTCAGGAGTAGGCAGAATTACACATTACCAAAAGTATTATGGATCTATTACAAAATGGCTTTAGCTGTATATTTTTCTTGGTAAAATACACAGTTCCCTGGTCTCATCTTAAGGGAACAGTTTATAATGACAAGAGAAAATAAGGAAGACCTCAATAAGGAAGATTGCATGAATTATTTCATTAAATATGAATGGTGTTTTGAATTTTCTCATGAACTTAAGAAATCAGGTGGGCAGACCTAACTGTAAGAAACAGGTCTCCCTATTCTGCAGTGTAGATCTCAAATTAGAAAAAAAAGAATCAGTGTAGATTCAAATTCAGACTGAGCCTTTGCAGTTTATTTGGAGATCTGCATTTAAAAATTATTCTAATAGATTACACATCACTTTTATATCAACTAACAGCAGAAAAACAACACCACTTTCCCTCATCTCTATTAGAGTTAGGTGAACCTTTTAACAACAAAGATTACAACTGGGTAACTGCAGTCACTAAAAATACATGATTTAAATGTTGCTTGTTCATTGATTGATTTTAAATTTATATGCCACATATTATTAGGATGAAAGTGTGAAGCCAGTTATGGGACTCCCCTGGCTCCTCTGCTTAGTGATTCAAATAAAATTGACACTCTCCCCACAACATGAGCTACCATCGCCACACACCACTCAGTATGGAAATCAGTCATTAAGGAAAAAACAAAAATGCAGTGAACACCTTTTAGGGTAGAGACCAAGACTGCATTCATAGATTTGTGGAGAAAAAAGCAAAGTAGAGCAAACACCTGAGCCATATCTTTCTTTTTTAGGAACTAACAACTCTTACCCTGAGAGGCAGAAGCAGTTAGCTGTAAGAGGAATGAGAGGTAGAAAAAAAAAAGATGTAAAATAAAATTGGAAGAGAGATACAAAAGAGAGCAAGATAGGAGAGTAGAGGACATTGAGCAACCATAGAACTATACTAATCAAAAACAGGTTCTACTGTAGTATCTCTTAAAATAGTACTTTAAGTAACCAACTTTACACCTATGTATATATGTATAAATGCATTTTTTTCTCAAAAGACTGATGAAGTAAAAAAGAAAAGGTGACACCCGAATAACTCAGTTTTGCTGTTTTTATAAAATTAGTTACGGGAGTCTTTAGATTGGGATTCAGTTGTCTAATATGTTTTGGGAAATCTATATACTATAAGTGTAGACCAATGTTTCTCAAACTTTAATGTACATACAAATTATCTGGGGATCCTATTAAAATGAAGATTCTGAATCAGTAGGTCTGGCATGAAGCCCAAGATTTTACATTTCTAATAATCTCCCACATTTAGCTGATGTATACAGAGACTAGCTTCCAGTCGCTGATCATTTGTTCTTCCCACCAAGAAGCTGATAGGTCTAGGGATTCTTCATTCTCTGTTTTCTGCAGTTAGCAAAATGTAGTATAATTTGGATAGATGTGCATGTAGTGTTTTTCCCCCCAAAGATATTTTTCTCCTCTGATTACATGCTGTTTCTCTGATATAAATTCCATTGTTACAGCTACAGCTGTAATACATAGATATTTCCCTTCCTTCTTAATTAATAGAATTTTCTCATGTAGCAGAATGTTTTTAATGCTTGAGAGCTCAGGAGGATCCCAGAAAAGAGTCTCTGGCAGCAGAGTAGCTGAAACCACATGACCTCAGGAAAAGACAAAGGCTCCCATTCCAGTCTTTCCCTAAATGATTCTGACCATATTAATCCAGTTAACCTCTCTGGGCCTCCATTTTCTCAGGTTTTAAAAATAAGAGTTTTCCTCTTATTCAAGATAGGGGGGAGAGAGAGAGAGAGAGAGGAGAGAGGAGATAGGAGAGAGGAGAGAGCACACTTTGTCTAGGTTACAAGCCTTGGAGGTGTGGTTACTTTGGTTCTTGATTGATACTGCCTGGAATTTAAACTTTCTATTGATAGGAGTTCTTTATCTTTCAAATGGCATATTTATCAGGAAAACATACCAGGGCAAGTTGAAATCTGCCCTGGGAAGAATGCAGGTGCATTCTGTGATTATAATAGCATTAATGACTCAAACAAAAAGCAGACAGTTCTAATGACTTGAACCTTTATTGACAAAACAGTTCACACCTTGTTCTGGTTGTTTGCTAAAAGTCTGGACCAAATCACTGAAGCTTTAAAAGCTAAATCACTGGAATCTTACCCCCAGGCAAAGACATGGGAAAATTAGAACAGTTCATGCCACAACCCAAGACTCCATTGCAATCCTCGCTTAGAAAGGAGTTATATTTATTTGGGTGCATAAATATATTTTGCATGTGTTAATATAAACTCCTTTAAAATGTAAAGGTGCCAACACTAAGTATTATAGGCTATTAATTATTTCCTTGATTTTGAATTGATTTCCTACCTTCCCTGGGGAACATGATTACCTTTCAGCAAAGAATAATCTGTTTAAAGTCTACAAGTTTGTTCATCTCATATTTTGGGATTTTTTTTTTCAGCTTCAGACTCAAACCATGCTTACAGTCAAAGCATTCAGTCTTTCCTGAACTTATGCATTATTATCCATAATATAAGGAGGTCCGTGAGCCAGTTATGTGTTACCATGTAACAAATTGCCCTAAAATTTAGGGGCTTAAAACAACAAACATTTATTATCTTACAGTTTCTTTAGGTGAGGAATCGAGGTGTGGCTGGGCTGGGTCCTCAGGCTTTGGGTCTTTTCCAAAGCTGCAGTTGCCTCCAGGCTTGACCATGAAGGATACACTTCCTAGCTCACATACTAATGGTTGTTGGCAGGATTCACTTCCTGCCTCCTTCCTTTATGAGTTCTTCAGCACTTTGTCACATATGCCTCTCTAAACAGCATCTTACAACATGGCAGCCTTCTTCATTTACAATAATCAAGTAAAGGGCAAGAGACAATATCAGCAAGAGAGAAAGTACTAAGACTGAAGTCACAGTCTTTTGTTAACATAATCACTGAACTGACAACTCATCACTTTTGCCATATTCTGTTCATTAAAATCTAGTCCCTAGATCCAGCCCACATTCAAGGGCATGAATGCCAGGAGAATGGGATCTTTGGGAGTCATGTCAGAAACTGCCTACCACAACCTGTAATTAAAATTCCCCCTGATTTGATTCCAAGCAAACCTTTAGAGTTAAACCTAGAATTTTAAATAGCTTCTAAAAGCAAAATATGAGTTAAAAAGCAAAATGCACCCACCTCCCCTGGAGTGCAGGAGACTGGATGACTCATTCAGATATGCAGCCTGATGGGTGTGGTTGAAATAGGCAAAGTTCTGTCCACAAGAAGAACCTTGCTGCTTCTAACAGCTCCTTTTGTATGAATGTACCGTTTTCTTCTTCATGGTCTAAGGATTTCTAAAATGCTATCAACACTTTCCAAAACCACTCCTAAATTATTATAACTATATCCTTTGATTTTAAAACTTCCTTTTATTAAAATCTTCCTTTACTGCACTCTACAAATAAACAATATCCATGAAACAAAAACTTTGAGAGCAAACACAAAACTCCCTTTATTTTTGCAGATTAGCATGTACCCACATGCCTGTTACATAAAAGAAATTTAAACTGTTCTTGCTTCATGTTAACTTTTGTCCTAGATATCTGTGATATTTTGGTTTGCTGGGGAATCATGGAAATGTTCTCCATCTCTCCCATAGAAATCTGTTGTTTTGGTCACATCTTTCTTCCTACAGCATATTCAAAAGCCTACTCCTAGAATCATTGTTTTTATGTTTAAATATGTTTACCTCTTTTCTTTTTGCCTCATAAGTCTACTAGGAGACATGTGCTGAACATAACCTAAGTTTATAATAAACAGATCATGTAATAGTTAAAAATTCAGAAGCCATAAAATCCAACACTAACTTTCTTGGGACTGAGGAGTAGGTACATTGCTAAAAGGAAAAATAATGGCTTGTTTTTCAACCAGAAGGCAATAAGGAAGTAGAATAGCACTCTAAGGGAAAAGAAAACATAAATTAGGAAAATCAGTGAAGATGGAAACCAAGAAACTGAATCATGTATAGGAGGGCCTGTAAAATGTTGACCTGTAGGGAAGGCTACTAGCCACATCCAATTTCCCCTAGAAGAATATTCTAATAGCCAGATTGTGACTTAACCAGAGGGAAAGAATAAAGTCTAATGTAGGTATAAAAAGGAGTAGGTAAAATCCAAAGGAGGGTTTTTTTTCTTAAAGAACATGGAAATGGACCAAATGTTCTTAAATTGCTTTTTAAAGTACATAATGTAGCTCTGTATGGAGTGCAGAACATTTCTCCTTGGTTCAGTCTCCCCAAGAATTAGTTTCCAGATTTGTACAGGTGTCTCTGATACCAATAATAAAAACCTCTGTAGGCCTGTTGTGTGGGTAGTAGGATAAATGGCTGCCTCAGTAGCCAGATAGAAGTCAGCCTCTGGTCTCCAGCCTGGAGCATCCTAGGGAGACTGGTCTGGTTCATGAGGCAGGCAGTGAGAGCTGGGGCAGCCCTCCAGGGGGCTCCCAGTCATATCTGGTTCCTTTTACTGTGAAGTCCAGAGGGGAAAATGTATTATGCTCATAAGATTCCATCATATCCAGCCATCCATTTACTAATACATTCATTCTTTTGACATAAGTGGCCCCACTAAATTCTTCTTTCCTCATCACTAACTCTAAAATGACAGTTTAAGGATTATCCTCTCTGCCACTTACCATGAAACGTGGCTTGAAACCAGTTTGTTGTAGGTTTCTGAGTTTAGCCGCATAGCTCACAGCTGAGTGGATAATCAATCATTCTATGGCTAAATCCATCTGGAACAAATTTGAAATGACCATGTAGGTTTATTGTAAAAAAAAAAAAAAGAGAGAGAGAGAAAAGAAAATTAAACTGAAACCAGAGTTGATCTTTTAAAAGGTTCAGAAGAAAAAATATATATATAACTCAGCAATGACTTTTCCCCCCAGAATTGGTTTATGCTCTCTGAGTAAGATTGGGTCTGCCTTGCCCCCATTTTGCATTTTACTTAATCTTTCAGAGAGGAAGTCTTCAAATGCTTTGGAGGAGAGTCCACTTCTCAAAGAATGAGGTCATGAACCCTCCTTGGATAGATGGAAGAGCAAACATTGTGTGGCCAGGTTCTCACCATAACTTCGTGCTGATCTTAAATTCTCAAACACACAGGGCTATAGAGAGAGAGGAATTATGGAACCAGAAGGGTCTATTTCCAGTCATTCTGGCTGGACCCACCACTTATTGTCCTGTAAGCATTAAATGATAATTTCAATATCAAGAACCTTGGCTTTTAAGTACTCCATTTTTCTTTCCCTTGCTAGACTCCAAATTGTTAGCATAAATTTAGGATATATTTTTCTGTGAATACTCTGAAATCTGCACTACTCATGCATTCATTTGTTCAATTTTTAGTCACTTATTCATTAATTCATGCATCAGTGCATTCAGTTAATATGTGTTCAGATTTTACTAGATGCCTACACACCACCTTTCTTCAAAGACTTTTCAGTCTATCTGAAGAAGTAAGTTAAGGTCAGGTTTTTTTAATTAAATAATACAAATAATTCAGCTCAACAATTCAAGTCAACAAAACCCTGAGAGCCTTAGTCCAGTGTAACTGATGGTAAACAGTGGTTAGTGAAAAGCACTGGAAGAGTCCAGAGGCGGGATTGGTTGCTAAAACGGGGGCCAGTTAGGACCTTGTGGAAAGAGATGTGATCCTCTGGGTGATGAAGGATGAACTGGATAAGAATAATCCTGAGAAGAGAAAGGCTGGTTTTGCTGGGTAGAAACCCTGTTTACAAAATAATAATGACAGTATTGTGTCCTTATTTGGAGTGAGGAAGGGGGACTACTGTGGAGCAGCAGGAAACAAGACAGGAAAAGTTATCAGAGCCCTGGTCAGGTTGCTCAGTGGGTTAGAGCATCATCCCATGCACCAAAAAGTTGCTGGTTCAATCCTCGGCCAGGGCACATACCTAGGTTGAGAATTCGATCCCCAGTTAGGGCACATAAGGGAAGCAACTGATCGAAGTTCCTTCTTCACATCAATGTCTCTCTCTCTCTTTCTCTCTCTCTCTCTCTCTCTCTCTCTCTCTCTCTCTCTCTCTCTCTCTCTCTCTCTCTCTCTCTCTTCCCTTTACACCTCCTTCCTCTGTCTCTAAAATCAATAAATATATCCTTGGGTAAAGTTTTTTTTTTTAAGTAATTGGAAGACAGTTATATAAAACCCTAAATTCTTAATTCTTATTTAAGCCTTTTAGAGTTAGTACTGTCATAACTAGTGAAAGATTTTCAGCAAGAAGTGACATAATGAAAATGCTACTTCCAGACAGTTGTTGAATGAGGAAGAAAAATAAGTATACACATATGGTTAAATGTGTTAAATCATCCTAACAGACTATGGTGTGGAATGGGGATGGAAAAAATATATGTTAGTCTGATTTTTTGAAAGGTGAGTTTTTCAAGAAAGAATTGCATTAACTTTCAATTACTGTGCATATAGTAACATTACTAGTAAGAGGCATAAAAATTAGAGTTTGATCCACAAAGACTATGTTTGGGATTATAACAATTTACTCTAAAAATATTTTTAACAAACACATTATTTTTACATGCAAGTGCTCCTCCTGAGTCAAATGATGACTCTATACAAGTGCCACTCCAAGCAGGGTTAACTGTTTATAATATTGTTTAGCAATATATTTTTGTATAGGTATTACGTAGGTAAACAAAAAATTCTTTTTTAATTTTTTCATTGTATTTTTTTCCATTACCATTTATCCCCTTATATCTCCTCCCCGCCCAACCCCCCGCAATCACAACCCTGTTGTCCGTGTCCATGAGTCCTTTTTCCTTTTTGCTCAATCCCTCCATCCTCTAACCATTCCCCAGAGCTGTCATCCTGCTCTCTGTCTATGAGTCTGTCTCTCTTTTGCTTATTAGTTCAGTTTGTTCATTAGATTCCACATATGAATGAAATCATATGGTATTTGTCTTTCTCTGACTGGCTTATTTCACTTAGCATAATGTTTTTTAGGTCCTAAATTTAATAGGACTTTTTATAATTTCAGGTCCTGCACCCTATGAAATAACCAATTAGGAGTAAAACAAGTACTTAAATGATCTTCTGAACAGTCAACCTTTCTGCCTCATGCCCACATCCATTAAACTGTAAAATGTTCATTAGTCATAATATATGACTGAAGGAATACAGAGCAAGTCTCTAATCATAAACTATGTCTAAACATAACCTTTAATAGCAGTTATTCTTATTTTCACATGTTTAAGGCTGTGACACTGCAAAATATAATGAACACAACTTAAGCAGAGTCATGCCCTGGTTATAACAAAGTTTATGCAATTATAGGAAATTATAGTAAGAGGCAATTATCCACTTTCCCCTGTAAGTTCCCTACCATCTAATTTGCACATAAGTTGAACTAAGCAATAATCTGATTATAAGTAGAGGAGAGCAACAAGTTCTCCTGATCTGTTTAAGGGAAATGAATTTTCCAGTTAAAAATTATCTTCGTTTAACAATAAGAATTTAGATGGAGTAAATAAAACAAAAGGAATGGCAGTTTGGGTGCAGAGGTGAGGCTGGACAGCTAAACTCATAGAGCAAGCACTTAAGAATATATATATATGTATATATGTTTTTTTTTTTTAATTTATAGAATAATCCAAAGGAATTTTAACTGGATTTAGCTTCTCACTTCACTAAGTCATGATACTGATTTTTGTTTGTTGTTTGTTTATTTGTTTGCTGGTTTTTGACAACCTACCCACAGATAGAATTTTACAAACGTAAAAAACCAGGTCTGTCCATTTATTGATCTATTTGTTTCCAGTCTGGACCACTTCATAAACAAGTTGGGCCTGTACTTTTCTTTTTCAAGAGTGAGGTCTGAAGAGATGATGTGCCAGTTGTCTGGAGTTACTTTTTTGTTTTATATTGACTTTGGGAATGATAAGATGGGGAAGAAAATGTTAACATTTGCTTGCTATTTACAGTTTGGGAGGTGGCACGAGACAACAGACTAGATATCCTGGAGCCAAATCCTTAAACATAATCCTTAAACATAATTTTAAAGTGTGAGATTATTCAGCCAACCTGAGCTAGTAACAGCAGTGTGCAAAGCACAGCAGGTGCCGAGAATACAAGATAACGTATATAGTGCTTGCCTTCAGAGAGCTCACAATTTAAGAGGAAGTGGACAGTAACTAGAATGTGGCATTTTGGATTCCATCTCAGAGACTTCCCAGAGAAGGTGACAGCACGCCCTAGTCTTAGGAAGTTGTGGGAATTAGCCTTTAACAAACTGGGGGCATAGAAAGACAGAAGGAAAAAGAATGTTCCACACAAGGGAACAACATTTACTAAGGTTGTTAAGTAGAAGACAGAGAAGAAGGGAACAAGTGTTCTATATGATTCACTGTGTAGCACGTGAGAGCAGGCAAGACTCAAATCCTGAGTCATGTTTAAAAGTTTGGATTTCATCTTGAAGATACTGGGAAGTGACATACTCAGACTCCCTCTGCACCAAGTGAAAGATGTCCTATACCAACTTGAAACTTACTTATGCAAATGTAAATCAAATCCACCCTCGCTGTTCACAAAAGAAGTAAACACATAATTAGCTTTTAAAACTTATTTCTGAATTCTGAACTTGTTAACCCAGTTAGGTAACTTTATTGTAATTAATTAGGAGTGGTTTTATTTTCCATTTATAACAGTGCTTCAAAGGCATATTAAGTATGACTTTAATTTTATAAATAGCACAGCTCTGTTTGTAAGCTTAATTTTTTATCAAATATAATGCTGTGGAGAAAATATCTTAGCTCAGGAAAAGCTTTGAGAAAGATTCAAATCCAGCCTTAAAAATCTACTCAGCATTCCAGGTCACTATGATTTTACCCACACAGAATATAACTAACTCTTAAAGAATTTTTACTACTTGAGGTTTGTTCCACTTGAAATTTTGTACTAAAACTTATTGGGAGACTAATTTGAAAGAAAAATTGTAGCTCGGCCTTTGCAGAAGCTACAAGAGGCTGTACACATTCACTTTATTTAAAAATTTGTTGTGGTGACAATATAATTGTATAAATAATATGGAAGCATTGAGTCTTATTCATCTTGTGTTTTTGCCACATTGTAACAGTGATAGAATTTATACATCAAACCTAATGGAGAGCTCAACTGGTTTCTTCAACAAGCTGAGGCTCTAAAATTATGTAAGCCACTAACGTGTGCCTCGGGTTATCCAGCTGCTGGTTTCCTAATGCAGAAAGCCTGGATTTGGTAGTCAGGGCAAAGCTTGTTTAAGACCCTGAGCCACATAAAGAGCCAGGGACACCCCTCCATCCTTCAGATGGCTCTATTTAAAGTGAGATGGGGAGAAGGCATCCGAGACTTCTCCAAGGTAGTTGACTTCCCAGAGACAGCAAATTTTTTGCTATACTTCTTTCTTAACAAAGATAATTTGTGAGTATAGATGTCTCAAAGGTCAAATGGACAAGCTGTTTTCTGTAGTGATCTTACATTGGCCAAAGGAACATGGAAACAGAAGCATAAAGAAGGTGGGCATGAGCTGGACCTTGAAGAGGAGTCTGTCCTGTTAAGGTAGAGGGTTGCAGAGAGGCTCACTGGCAAAGGCAGACTAGTGGTAACATGTATGTTGCACAAGGCAGTATGACGCCTAGCTGATGAGGGAGATCAAATAAGATGGCATTGATAAGTTGGAATCTAAGGAAAAGACTAGCTTTTAAATGAAACTACTTCTTATGTTGCTGTGAGCTTCAAACCAATCATACAGGACCTCCTGCATTTTATCGATATCTACGTGCATAGTCGCAAGATTAGCTGGCAGATGTTGGAGTCCTGAGGGCCTGGACTGCAGCCCAGCCTCATTAAGGAGGTGAAGATGGCAGGGCCAGCCCTGCTGAGCTCCCAATGGTTGGGCATGCACTGAAGAGCCACAGTGCTGAGTCAGAGAAACAGTATTCACAGACCATTGCTGAAGTGCTAAAGGCCTACAGACCAGCAGGAGATGGTTCTCATACCACCTTGAATGTGACAGCAGTCAGAGCTCTCAAGTTAAAAGAATTGTCTGTTCAATTGAGAAAGGGCGAATGCAAAATCAAATATTTAAATAGAAAGCAGTCAGAAATGGAGGGTGGAGACAGGCAAATGAGCTTCACCACCTGCTGATTTGTCATGCTGTCACCATAGCACAGTGTTTTTCCTTGGCTTTCAATTATTTCATTTTCTTCTTAATTCTGTTATCCTCTTAATGTGGGAATAAGAGACTATCATATACACATATATCATTTGCCTATGTCTATAAGAAAGCATTTGAAGGAAGTCATTTGGTGTTTGAAGAAACCAAAATTAATTTTCCAAAAGAGTATTTCCCTTATATGCCATGGTTTTACTCTATTACTAGCATAGCATTTAAAAAAACAAAAATTGACTCCAAATCAGACTCTCCTGTGTGATAACGTTGAATGAATGCTTCACTAACTACAAATGATGTAGATTTATATTTTGTGGAAATGCCTTGGACTTGCTCATTTGACAGGTCAGGCGTCCAGTCTTTGCATCTTAGAGTCTAATTCTGATCCTTGCCGTTATAAACACACAACCAGAAATATGTGTCCTGACTTTACATGCAGTTATCTCTACTAAACTTGAAAATATTTCCTATCTGTTCTCTAGTTCCAATTTATAATTTCACCACTGCTTGAAAGATAATGATCATACTGTCCTTGACTTGGTCAACATAATAAATAAAAATTGCTGCTGTAATTGACTTTTTCATGGTTTTTTAATAGATAGAATTTGTTCACACAAAAGTTCTGTCTCAGAGTTACATATAGGTTTTAATTAGAGCTCTAGTTAAAGCTCTGTTTGCTAAGTAGTCTGTATAAGCATTAACACCCCATTGCCATGAAAGGGTTCTATAGCCATCAACTGTCCTTTCATATCACAACATATTATGAAAAGGAAAAGATGTTAGATCCTTTTGTTTTGCCAGATCCATTTTGTCTGCATATTTGAAGTTTCTCTAATGAAGATAACATTTAAAAAGAAAGGCTAATTTGCTGTTCTTGAATCCATTCATCTATAATATTCCAAAGCAAGGGAAATCATTCAGTGCTAAGGTGTTCCCCCTGACTGACCTCAGTCATGATGGACCACATTCAAAATCTGACACTGAACAAGGAAATGAAGATAGGATGTGTAATCATATGCAAGTACTAAATAGAAAATTATATTAAAATATCTGACTTTCTACAGCTTTCTTGCTTCCTCCCATCTGTATACAATAGAAGTACCAACCTGATGTACACCAACTTAGAGTTATTTGAGCACTTAATGTCAACCAGGTACCATTTGGGGTGTATATTATTTCAGTTAGTGCTCACAATAACATTATGAAATGGGTATTATCCCTACTTGACAGATGTGGTGGTAAGAATTGGGAAGTTTAAATAATTAACCTTTCTGAACACATAAGTAAAACGTGGTGTTGCTTGAACTTGAACTGAGACCCATTTGACTCTAAAACCCGTGATCTTAGCCATTTTTGTCTCAGTCATACTTCCTATCTTCCTGTCAGTGAGTTGCATAAGAAAAAATGTTATTCTGTTGTTCTCAGACTTTCTCAAAAGATCAACAAGTCCTCCCATAAACTCTAATTCCTGGTAAAATAAATTCTGGGTATAATAAGGCTAGAAAAAAACTAGCATAAGCAACTAAAGAAAAATACAATCTCAAAATATTTTAGATCTTAAAAAGACTATGCAGTGAGAAAATAAAATGATTATTCTAATCCTGAATGCCATAGAAAGAGACTCCTAGTTGAAGACCACTGACAGAGGTCCTTACACCTATCTGGAAGCCTCATAGTTATGCACATCAACCACATATTTGCCTGAAACCAAAGGTTTTCATTTAAAGGTTTCCACAAACAAATTATTGCATTTCTAAGGAAAAATAATTCTGGGCTAATTTCAAAGTTAACAATGTGAATTGCTCAATTTTTCTGGTTTCTTCTGAAATGAAAACTTGGAACATCATAGACTCCATGGATACGCTTCATGCAGTAACCATTTTAAGTATATATAACAGATCTAAGGACATAGACTGTTTTATCTGTGTTTATTCATACAAAGAAATTCTCTTAAAGATTGCCTTATTTTGGTATCTACCTTTAGCACATCAATTGCATAACTGGCATGGATCCATCTCTTTTTGTACTCTACAGACATAGAAACCGTGTACAGGGCGTGTTTCTCCATGAGACTTTCGGAGTTTACACTGCCAAACAGGCATTAAGCTACCCTAAATTCCTGGCAAGTATATAACCTTACGGGTATACAGTAGTGCATTTAAACATTGAGGAGAACTTTCATCTCACTCTGCTAACAGAGTCATTTAATCCTGTCCAAAAAGATGTGTCCGTTTTAGACTCTCCTTTGATTACAAATGAGAAGGAGGGACAAGTCACTGCCAAAAAAATGAAAAAGAAAAGAAGATACAGAGCCTATGATTATGGTCCCCCCCCCAAACAAGAGCATGTTATTCAGGTTTCTCAAGATTCAGCATTTTAAGTTAGAGAGGGCAGAAGATAGAAAAGCTGCAAAATGAATACTTTTTACAACAGCATTCAGGAATTCAGCTAAGTGACTTTTAATTTCAGATTCTTAAAGCTAAACGAGGTCTTCGAGTGTACAAGGTCTGTCCAGAAGGTATCCAGCCACGTAACATGAAAAATAGAGACATTTATTGAAGAAATAAATGTACAAGACTCAAGAAACATCATACATAAGACAGTGACTCCTCAGTCCCCTTCAAAGTAGGCACGTTGGGACCTCACACAGTTCTCCCAGTCGCCATCAGCTGCCTTGTTGTATTTTCCTGAACCTCATCGATGGTCTGAAATCTCTTCCCTTTCAAAGATGATTTTAGTTTTGGGAAAAGCGAGAAGTCACAGAGCATCAAATCTGGGCTGTAGGGAGACTGAGTCACCTCGGTGATTTGATGTTTCACCAAAAAAATCTGCATGAGAAGTGATGCATAAGCTGGCACACTGTTGTGATGAAGCTGCCAATCACCAGTTTCCCATAGCTGTGACCTTCGGAATCATCTGAATAGTTTCTGCAGAGGAATGTTCAAGCTTAATGTGAAATTCGATGAAGATTTGTTGATCTACTCATACATGTACACATGCTTACTCAATGGCATCTACCGCTCCAACTGACTAGTACAGGAAGTTGTCATTGTTCACGCATGGGCATTCCAGTCCACTCCCCTTGACTGGCAGGTTACATGTATGTCACGCAAACTGTTCTCTTTATATTAACAATGGCTGGACATTTTCCAGACAAACTTTATAGTACAAATTTATTTTTGCCCCCAATGGAAATGTGAGGTACAATGCCCTCAAGCTCATTTAAAATACCAAAGACTATTTTATACACTAACTTGAGAAATCTTTATAAGTGAATCCCTCACAGGGTCCAAAGTTTTACTAAACAGTATTTTCTTTCATCCTGTATTGCCTTTAGGTACTTCTTGAACTAATACTCAGATGTTACTTGAATGCTCTTCCTTTACAACACTGAAAGTGTTTTAACTCAGAAAAGAGTGGGCGAAATCTCACAACCTATGTATGTCAAATACAATTTATCAGCAAATTAAATTCAAGTATGAATGACAATTTATGAATAACTTAGGGAAAATGGTAACTGTAGTATCAATTTGGAACAAAGCCATGAAGTCAAGTTTCATTTGGTTTAATGGTATATTAAAGATTTGGGCACAAGTTGATAGTTGCTCGCATTTAACATTTTGATCACTAAATAATCATATGCCTTAATATGATGAAGGTCGCAGAGTCTTCCTTTCAGAAAAACTCTTAAAACAGGACAAAGAGTAATAAGTCTAGCATTTTTTTAAGGTTGTTAATCAATTGACTTTATTTTTAATTGAATTTATTGGGGTGACATTGGTTAATAAATTATATAGGTTTCAGATGTACAATTCTATAACATATCATCTGTACATTGTATTGTGTGTTCACCACCCTAAGTCAAGTCTCCTTACATCTCCACTTATCAGCAATTTACCCACTCTCCCTCCCCCTACACCCCTTTCCCTCTGGTAATCACCATACTGTTCTCTGGGTCCATGAGTTCTTTCTTTCTTTCTTTCTTTTCTTTTCTTTTCTTTTTTTCTTTTCTTTTCTTTTTTCTTTTCTTCTCTTTTCTTTTCTTTTCTTTTCTTTTCTTTTTTCTGCTTAATCACTTCACCATTTTCACCCAGTCCCTAACCACTTCTCCTCTGACAGCTGTCAGTGTGTTCTCTGTCTCTATGAACCTGTTTCTATTTTGTTTGTTAGTTTATTTTGCTCGTAAGATTCCACATAAAAGTGAAATTATGGAAGTTGTCTTTCTATGACTGGCCTATTTCATTTAACATAATTTTCTTCAGGTTCATCTATGCTGTCAACAAAGGACAAGATGTCATTCATTTTTATAGCCAAGGAGTATTACATTGTATAAATGTACCACAGCTTTTTTATCCACTCATCAACTGATGGACACTTGGGCTACTTCCAAATCTTGGTTATTATAAATAATGCTGCAATGAATATAGGGGTGCCTATAGTCTTTCAAATTAGTGTTTCTGGTTTCTTCATATATATTCCCAGAAGTAGGATGTCTGGGTGAAAAAACAGTTCCATTTTTGTTTTTTTTTAAGGTAGTATATCCATACTGCTTTGCATGGTGGTTGCACCAATCTTTATTCTCAGCAATAGTGCATGAGTGTTCCCTTTTCTTCACACCCTTGCCAACACTTGTTTTTTGTTGATTTATTGATGATAGCCATTCTGATAGGTGTGAGGTTTTAATTTTGGTTTTAATTTATATTTCTCTGATGATTATTAACAATGAGCATCTCTTCAAATGTCTATTGGCCATTGTATGTCCTCTTCGGAGAAGTGTCTATTCAGGTACTTTGCCCATTTTTCAATTGGATTGTTTTTTGTTTGTTTGTATTTTAGTGTTGAGTTTTATAAGTTCTTCACAAATTTTGGATATTAACTCCTTCTTAACTGTATTATTGGAAAATATGTTCTCCCATCCAGTGGGTTGTCTTTTCATTATGTAGATGGTTTCCTTTGCTGTGCAAAGACTTTTCTCTTTGATGTAGTCCCATTTGTTTATTTTTCTTTTGTTTCCCCTATCCAAGAAGATATACACAAAAATAATATTGCTATGAGAAATGTCTGAGATTTTATTGCCTATGTTTCCTTCTAAGATTTTTATGGTTTTGTGCCTAACATTTAAGTCTTTGATTCATTTTTAGTTTATTCTTGTGTATGGTGTAGGAAGTGGTCTAGTTTCTTTTCTTTTTTCTTTTTGCACATATCTATTCAATTTTCCCAACACCATTTATTGAAAAGACTATCTTTGCCCCGTTGCATGTTTTTGCCTCCTTTGTCAAATATTAATTGACTATAAAGTCATGGGTTTATTTCTGGGCTCTCTATTATCCATTGACTCTAAGTCTGTTTTTATGCAAGTACCATGCTGTTCTGTTTACTATGGCCTTGTAGTATAGTGTGATATCAGGTAGCATTATTCCTCCAACTTTTTTTCTCTTTCTCAAGATTGCTGTGACTATTCAAGGTCTTTAGTGGTTCCATATAAATTATACATTTTTGAAATATTTGTTCCAGTTCTGTGAAATAGCCTTTGGTATCTTGATAGAAATTGCATTGAATGTGTAGATTGCT